>NW_026915987.1:0-692885 GCF_034315485.1 Pezoporus occidentalis
GTGCCAGCCCTATGGAGGAGGGTATCAGCCCCATGGATGAGGGTGCCAGCCCTATGGATGAAGGTGCCAGCCTTTGTCAAGGCTGACAGCCCTGTGGATGAGGGTGCCAGCCCTATGGAGGAGGGTATCAGCCCTATGGATGAGGGTGCCAGCCCTATGGAGGAGGGTATCAGCCCTATGGATGAGGGTGCCAGCCCTATGGATGAGGGTGCTAGCCCTATGGAGGAGGGTACCAGCCCTATGGAGGAGGGTGCCAGCCCTATGGATGAGGGTGCCAGCCCTATGGAGGAGGGTGCCAGCCCTATGGATGAGGGTGCCAGCCCTATGGAGGAGGGTGCCAGCCCTATGGAGGAGGGTGCCAGCCCTATGGATGAGGGTGCCAGCCCTATGGAGGAGGGTGCCAGCCCTATGGATGAGGGTGCCAGCCCTATGGATGAGGGTGCCAGCCCTATGGAGGAGGGTGCCAGCCCTATGGAGGAGGGTGCCAGCCCTATGGATGAGGGTACCAGCCCTATGGATGAAGGTGCCAGCCTTTGTCAAGGCTGACAGCCCTGTGGATGAGGGTGCCATCCCTATGGAGGAGGGTATCAGCCCTATGGATGAGGGTGCCAGCCCTATGGAGGAGGGTACCAGCCCTATGGATGAAGGTGCCAGCCCTACAGAGGAGTGTACCAGCCCTATGGATGAAGGTGCCAGCCTTTGTCAAAGGTGCCATCCCTATGGAGAAGGGTACCAGCCCTATGGATGAAGGTGCCAGCCCTATGGAGGAGGGTACCAGCCCTATGGATGAGGGTGCCATCCCTATGGAGGAGAGTCCTGCCCTGCAGACAGGGCCCTGCCATGCACATCTGGGGCTCAGCTCCTGCCCTCCCTGTGCCCCATGGGTGACAGCCAGCTGCCATCACTGCCAATGGAAGCCCCTGTCACCAGCTCTTCTCTCATGCTGGGCCACCTTTGGGTGCCCCATACGGGTGTCTCCCTGCGGGACAGAGAACCCTAGGACCAGCAGGGTTATGGTGTCTGTGTTGTCCCCCATCCCCAGGGAGCACCTGGCGGTCCCGGTGTCCAGGATGCCCGTTACTGCTCTGGCCTTTGCTCCCTGTGCTCGCAGCCTTGGCCCCAAACAGCCCCAAACCCACCCGTTCTGCACCCACAAGTGGACACTGCTATGGGGAGGCTTCACCCCAGCCATGGCGATTTCTGCCAGCAAAGCAGGAACTCGGGGACCAGACCCCGGTGTCCCCTCGCCCCGGTCCCCTCCCCACGTCCCCTGGTGCAGTGCAGCGGTGGGGAGCGGAGATGCTGCTGTATCCCGGTGACACGCGTTGGGGACAGCAGCACCGGGGAGCGGGGACACGGCGCTGCTCCATGGGGATGCTGAGGCACGGGCACGGTGACAACATGGCGGCCGCCGCCGGACTACAAGTCCCAGCAAGCCCCGCAGGACTACAAGTCCCAGCAGCCCCCGCGCGGGGCGGTGACGGTGCGTGCAGCGGAAGTGCGGTGGCGGCGGTGGCGGAGGTAAGGGGCAGGCGGGCGGGCGGGCGGCGGTGCGGTGTGGAGCGGAGTCGGGTCGGGCCGGCGGCGCCATGGCCAAGCAGTACGATATGGTGGAGTGCCCCTTCTGCGATGAGGTGTCCAAGTACGAGAAGCTCGCCAAGATCGGCCAGGGCACCTTCGGGTGAGTGCTCCGCCGGGCCCGGCTCACCGCCACCGGGCGCGGCCTGCCCCGGCCTCAGCCCCCTCAGGCCTTGTTCGGGTCCTTCCCTCATCCCTCCCTCTGCGCCCCCCGGAGCCTCTCATTCCCACCCTGGGGCCCTGCTCTGCGCCAGGATATGGCAGAGTTTACCCTGGAGACAGTGGGGGCATTGCCCTGTGTTCCTGAGGGGCTCTACGGGTCTTGGGTGCAAAGGGATGTGGCTGTGTCGGGCACAGGGCTGCGTGTGTGGTGCTGTGGTGTGTCTCGGTTGGGATTGTGCCTGGTCGGGAGCGCTTGGTGCCTTCCTTGTGCTGCTCAGGGGTTGGTTTGTGTTGTTACAGGGAGGTTTTCAAAGCCAAGCATCGTCAGACGGGCAAGAAAGTAGCGCTGAAGAAAGTGTTGATGGAAAACGAGAAGGAGGGGGTAAGTGTGTGCGCATGGCCAGGTTGTGCTTGAGGAGGTCGGGACTGGGGGGTTCACAGGTGGGAGTTAATCTTTGGGGTGGCAAAAATGCACTTTCACTGTGTTCTTTAACGAAGTTTATGGCTGTAACATGGATGTGGGCAGGATCTCAGCCCTGGGGCCTTTTGTCTCCCCTGCCTACACTGTGATAATGTTGGTCCTTGAGGTTGCCCATCCAAGGTGCCCCTTTTGGCTACAAAGGCACATGGCAGCAGTGTAGTGCAGTACCTGCGTGGTGACTGGGCTGCGAGGAGCTGTTGCAATGATGCTGCTCACACGTTCTTCCTCCCCTGCCACCCCCAGCGCAGGGCTCCACACTGGCTGTTGCTTGTGGAGGAACTGGGTAGCGTGTGAAAGGCACGTGCTCAGGGGTGTGCAGAGATGGGGTAAGTTAACAGCTTAAATGGCATGGGCAGCAGGCAGGGAGCCTGCTCTGCAGCTGGAGCCAGGCTCTCCATGTGCTGTTGTGAACAGGCACCATGGAAACACCTCTGTCTCATGGCAGAATCTTCATCACCACCTGTGCCTGATGATAAATAAACTTGGACAATCCTGGGGTCTGTGTTGTATTTTAAACCTCTCATTGCCATTCAGTGATTTGTCGAGGTGGGGCTCAAACAGGTCCCCTGCCAAGCAGCTATGGTCATGTCTCTCCTGTTCTCTAGGCAGGGGTGGCCTGGTCTCCTGCATCTCTAATCCCTGTTCTCTCCTTTCCAGTTCCCCATCACAGCCTTGCGAGAGATTAAAATCCTCCAGCTGCTCAAACATGAGAACGTGGTGAACCTCATCGAAATCTGCAGGACCAAAGGTAGCTGGCAGGGTCTGCCTTGTGCTGGCTGCTGCCTTTGGTTCATCCCTTCTTTACTGCTGAGCAGCCTGGTGTGTTGTGCTGGGAGCAGGGTCCTCCAGCTGAGCATGGGCTTCTGTTCCTGTCTGTGATGTTGCTGCAGCTTGGCTGGGAAAGCTGTTGTCAGTGCTGCTAGGATATCCCTGTGCCATGGCAGTGAGTGCTGCCTGTGCTGGAAAACTCACCTGTGAGAGGCTTTAAATAAGCCACCACCGGAGACACTTTGAAGCAGAGAGTTCTCAACCAGAGCTGATCTTGTGGCTGTTCACAGGAGCTCGAGCTGTCCGTCTCAGCTGGCTTATGATGGTTGGGTTTGTGGTAGCTCTGAGCTGAGACTCAATCAGCATCTTTCTGTCGGTGACAGAAACGTGCTGTGAGGGCTGGAGCTCCAGATAGGGCTGTTCAGAGCTGTTGTACCACACACAGTGTTCCTTCAGTGCGTGGCTGGCGTGCTCAGTGCTCCTGGCCTGGCTCTGTGTCAGTGGTATGGCTTTAAAACATTAGCTAGTTTGAATATATCATTCTCTTAGATACATTTTTACTGGAAAAATGCTTTTGAAAGTGGCAGCTGATGCTTCAGCCACAACATCCAGTCAGTCCCTGCAGTAAAATAAACACCAAGTGGCTTGTGATTGATTTTGAAGAGCCCGGTCACTGAACTGGGGAAAAACCTCTGGCTCAGGACCAGGGATTGCAGTTACTCCAGTACTCCACTGCGTGTAGGTTATTGTCTGGGCAGGTAGGAGTGAAAACCAGTGACAGGTTAATCTGTAATTCATTGTGTGGTTAAGTTGGGATGACTGTGCCTGGCAAACCCAAGGTAAATACTTTTGGAGACGCACGAGTTGCGTGTGTTTTGTTGGAATTCCACTTTTCATCCAAATCCACCTTGACCTTAGTTTCCAGTGAAGCAGAAACTTTGCATTTGCTGTTCTCAGGCTTGAAGGTTTCAGAAGGGGCTGTATCCGTGTAAGGAATTGCAAACCCAGTGTGGCAAGCAGTGATGTTTCCACGGGGGCTGAGCTTAGGCATCCTTTTCTGGTTGGAGTTGCTCATCAGCGAGTTTAGCTGATTACAGTTGATGAAAATCAGCCTTTCTTTTTATAGTGTTTTGCACGTGTGCTCTAGGAACAAGATTGGAATCGGTTGCTTCGTGTGAGGTTTCCTGTTACTGTAAATTGCAGTTGGAGCTGGAATTTTTCAGTCCCTTTGATCCAGATCAGTCTGTTTTAGATGCAGTTTGAGGTTGCGGAAAACCTCACTCTAATATTAGAGAGAATTTCTCTGTTTCTGCATTTCCCCTGGGGCTGTCTTTGCTGGTGCCTCCTCTATCGCTGATGGCATCAGTGATAATGCTTGGCTGGCAGCGAGGTGTGTGTGCACCTACCAGCCACAGCTTGCAGGGAGGAAACCCCACGGCCGTTATTGCACAGAACAAGCACAAAGTGAAGCTTTCAAAGGATGTCATTTCCTTTCCTTGCCTGGCTGATGACATTCACTGCTCTCACCCTCATCCCCTGTTCTTCCATTGCTGGTTGTGCTGTCTCAGTGCCTCTTTAAGAAGGATCTTGAGGCTCTCTCTGGTTCTCTGTGTTCCTGTGCCCTGAGGTTTTGTCTGATGAGCACTGTATGAGCAGCGGGGTGGCTGGGAGGGCAGGAAGGAGCTGTGATGGGGTTAAGGGTCCCGTGCTGACAGTCCCACTTTGCCTCTCCCATAGCTTCTCCCTACAACCGCTGCAAGGGCAGTATCTACCTTGTGTTTGACTTCTGTGAGCACGATCTGGCTGGTCTCCTCAGCAATGCCCACGTCAAGTTCACACTCTCAGAGATCAAGAAAGTGATGCAGATGCTATTGAATGGACTTTACTACATCCACAGGAACAAGGTAATGTACCAGATCCATGCTCTTCATGGCTTTCCAAGGAGCATATGTCTTAGCACAGGCTGGAAGGGAGTCCAGACTCCAAGTGCCCTCTAGCACTAGGTACCCAAGGAGGGGACCTTCGTGGCTTAACCTTTTGGTGTCTGTCCTTATGCAGATCTTGCACAGAGACATGAAGGCTGCGAATGTCCTGATCACACGGGATGGAGTCCTAAAGCTGGCAGACTTTGGGCTGGCTCGCGCCTTCAGCCTGGCTAAGAACAGCCAACCCAACCGCTACACCAACCGCGTGGTGACCCTGTGGTACCGGCCGCCAGAGCTGCTCCTAGGTACGAGGTGCTGGGCTCCGCTCTTCTCTGCCCTTCTCCTTCCCCCAGGTGACTAACACGGCGTCTCTGTTTAGGGGAACGGGACTACGGCCCCCCCATTGACCTGTGGGGTGGAGGCTGCATCATGGCAGAGATGTGGACCCGCAGCCCCATCATGCAGGGGAATACGGAGCAGCACCAGCTCACCCTCATCAGCCAGCTCTGTGGGTCCATCACGCCGGAGGTGAGGGCGAGAGCATGGGCAGGGAGGAGGGAAGCGGTGATGTGGGCAATGGCTGGGATCAGGCACCCCTGGCTCCCTTCCCTGCTCTGTATGCTGGCTTCTGTGTGCTCCCAGTGCTGGAGCGTGGCAGGGAGGCTGGGGAAGCTCCTGCAAGTGCTGTTTGCCTCCTGGTGGCTGGGTGCACTGTGCTTCCCTTGTGTAAGCTACAGCTGACACATTACCTGTGTTCACCCTCTAAGGAAAAGAGGATGAACCTGGTCTTCCAGACCTCCTTTGCGAAGGGCAAGTTGTATCTTTGAGCACAGAGAGGATGCTGCCTGCTCCAGTGTGAAAGAGCAGAATGTTACATGTAGGAATCTGGCCTGTGTTTTGGGGTTGTCTCTGAGATAAACACCCTCTGAATTCCTGCTTAAAGAAGAGTGGGGTTTTTTGATCACCTTGAAAAGCCTCTGGAGTTCTAACTTGTGATTCGTGGCATCAGCTTAGCCTGGTGTGAGTGCTCAGCCCTTGCTCAGCTCCTTATTTAAGAGCAGCTTGTCCTGCCCTCTGGTGGGGACCGAGCTGAGGGTTGTGCAGGCAGCTGCAGAGGCCTCACGGTACATACATTGTGTGCATACATTATCTGTGTACACTGAAGGTGCTTTCTTTTGTATGTAAATACCTGCGGTGGTTGAGAGAAGTGCCCGTGATTGCATCATGCTTTGCTCTGTAAGGATAAAAGGTGCCACATACATCCCGGTTGTTATTTAGCAATGAGTTTTGTCACTCAACCTTTCTGGATGTTGGAGCTGTGCTCTCTAGTAGCAATTTTGTGGGAGAACCAGAACTCCTGGAGCATCCTGCGTGCCATTCCCACACCAGAAGGACGCTGTCCTGACTTGTCCATGCATCTCCAGGCTTTAGTGCACCTTTTAGTGCCTCCTTCATCCTGTGGGAACAAGGTCTGCTGGCTTGGAAGTTATAAACTAGCATTGTCTCAGCAGACCTTGCCCTGGTTTGCCTGAAGGGGTTCACATCAAGAATGGCTTGTCCTCTCCATAACTATATTGTCCCAACTCCCCTTTCTCCTGCCTCTTCCCAGGTTTGGCCTAACGTGGATAAGTACGAGCTGTACGAGAAGCTGGATCTCCCCAAGGGCCAGAAGCGCAAGGTGAAGGACCGCCTCAAAGCCTATGTGAAGGACCCCTATGCACTTGACCTCATCGACAAGCTGCTGGTGCTGGATCCCGCGCAGCGGATCGACAGCGACGACGCGCTCAACCACGACTTCTTCTGGTCAGACCCCATGCCCTCGGACCTCAAAAACATGCTGTCCACCCACAACCAGTCCATGTTCGAGTACCTGGCCCCGCCGCGCAGGAGGGGTGGGCACATGCCCCAGCAGCCGCCTAACCAAGGCAGGAACCCGGCTGCCACCAACCAGACCGAGTTTGACAGGGTGTTCTGAGCAGGGGCGGCCCCAGCGGGGTCCTGCTTGGGGGAATCCGCAGGTTGCATTGAGCAGGGATCGTCCCAGTGAGGTCTCTGCCTGGGAAAGGACTTTCTTCAAGGTGAAGTGCCTTGAACCGAGCTCTGTCCTCTCCTCGTGCAGCAGCTCAGCCGCTGTGGAGCTGTGTGACTGGAGAGACTTGTGTCCCTGCAGCTTTGCACAGAGCTGTGTCCCCCTTGCAGCAGCCTGTAGTGGTGATGTTCATCTTGCAGAGCGGTCGTGATGGAGAAGGTGACTCTCTTGGTGCTGAGGCTCTTGGCAAATGGTGCTGTGACCAGCCGGACTGGGGGCAGCTGCTGGGAGATGCTTCTGCTCTCTTGGTTGGTAGTGGCACCTCTATTAGCTCCTCTATGGTGTATCTTTTGAGCCCTGAAGCTTTGATGTAGGTTGAGGCAGGTGCTTCTGAGTAATGCAGAGCTGTCTCGGGGAAGGCAGCGTTGCTCTAGGCAGCATTACTAACTCACTGGAGTTGGGCTCCAGCCTAGTTTGGGCTTACTGGGTAAACTGGGGGGTGGCTGGCAGAGCTTGTTCCATACAGCCAGGATTTGCAGTGGGAATCGCTGGGCTGTAGCAGCAAGCAGCACCTTCATTGCAAGCTGTCTGCTCTCCCCTGTGGCCTCTGCCCTGGAGCTCTTGGCTCCAGTGTAGATCCAGGGCACTGTGATGGTGTGTGATCGCCTTCTGGACCCTTGTGGGACCAACTCAGTCCTTCCCAGCTCGCTGAGCACTTTGTCTTCCATGGCCATCAGCCACAGATGGCTCACTGAGCCCCATGGATCCCAACCAGGTAACGTACGTGCCATGCAGGGGGTGATAACCTTTGGCATCCGGTGGGTTGTCCGTTAACCAGGCTAATGGCTAAAGCCACGTCGGTAGCGTAAGGTCTCAGGGGAGGACGCAGTGGTGAGCGGGGCCGTTCTCAGGACACAAAGTGAGGCTGATAAAGGACATGTACAAGGTAAATCTCTTGGTGTGGGTCTCTGATTGCACCGGGGGGGTGTGTGTGTGTGGGGGGGGTTGGTTTCTTTGGCTAAACCAGGGTTGGTTGCAAGCAATAAGCCAGATGGCTTCAGCTGGTTGTGAATAAACACGATGCAGTCCAAAAGGGCTGGGTTTAACCTCTGTGTCACTCTTGCTGAGCGGGGTGAGCTGCCGCAGTGCTGGGATGCAGCACCTCTGGCCCTGCCGAGGACAGGCACCCAGTTTGGGGCTGGATGGGGGCATTCCCATGCTGGTGCCTTGCTCTGCCTGTTCCCCCCCGCAGGGTCAGCGCTGTTAGTGCTATGGTGGGTTAATGCTGCATGGGCAGCATTACGGGGTGCTGGGGGCACCGGGTGAGGGTGATGCTGCCGGGACAGGGGCTCCCTTGCGCCCCAGTGCGCGGTTGGGGGTTTGGGGTCATTCCCTGCACCAGCCCCTCCGCATCGCCCCGGGGGTGCCCCCCAGAGGTGCCTCCATGGTGCGGAGCGAAGGTTCCGGGTCCGTTATCCCGGTGTGCCACCCACTGCCCTTCACAAACATGTCGTTGTCGTCGTGTCCGTGTCCCGTCCCCCTGTCCCCCCCCTCCAAAACGTGGCGCGTGTTGCCCGTTTCCAAGATGGCGGCGGTGGTGGCGGGAGGGTGGGTGGGTGGGTGGGGGCGTGGCCTCGCGGTGGCGCGCCCGGGGCGGGGGGCGCGCGTGCCTTGGCGCGGCGGGATGGTGGCGCGGGGCGTGCGCGCGCTGCGCGGGGCGCTGCGGGGCGCGGGAAGGCGGTTCGGTACGCGGCCCGCGCGGGCCCCCGCCATGGAGTACCAGGTACCGGCTATGGGAGAACCTGGGGGGGGGGGGTACCGGGAGGGCTCCCCAGCCCCACCGGACCCGGGCCAAGCCGCAGGCCCGCAGCGGGCTCTCGTGGGGTGTCGGCGCTGCTGTGGCCCCGGTCCCGGCGTGCAGCCCGCGGCCGTTGCGCACCATCCCGGCCCGCAAGCCTGCGGCAGCCGTGGTGGCACAGGGCAGACCCCTGCCCTCTCCCCGGGATGCGGGGACCCCACCGCGGAGATGGAGCCTGTTGGAGGCGGGAGCATCCCCAGTGCCCCGTCCCTGCCTGCTGCGATGGAGCCCGCTGGCGCGTCCGTGCACCACGGACAAGGGCTTGTTCTGTGCCAGGGCCCCACTGCAGCACGCACAGCGCCGGGGCCAGGCCCGTGTCCCCCCCGTTCGGGGTTCGGGGTGCTCGGTGCCACCTGTAACAGCGGCACCGGTGTCCCACGTGCTCGCTGTTGCCTTAATCGGCGCCTCTGTTTAACCACCAGCGGGGCGGCACAGAGCACCGCCCGCGGCGCCTTTGGGTGCTGTGGGTGCTGGTGCGGGGCCAACGCCGCCCAGGGAGGCGCGGTCCCTCCCACTGTTAAATGCCCCCATCCCCGTGGCATCGCGGCGCCGGTGCTGCCGGAGAGCGGGGTTTGGGGGGCGGAATGGACGACACCATGGCGGAGATGCCACCGGGGTGGCTGGCAGAGGATGCTGAACCCCGTGGGGCGCTGGAGCGTGCACGGGGCGATGGGTGCAGGCCTGATGCTGCGGTGATGGGTACCGCTTTAACCACCCCTGTGCCGGGGGCTGGATCGTTCCAGGATGCCATCCGGACCCTCAACACCCTCCAGACCAACGCCAGCTTCCTGGAGCAGGTGAAACGGGAGCGTGGAGACCCCCAGGCCCAGCTGGAAGCCATGAGGGGCTTCTTGGAGAGGAGCGGGCTCAAGGTGAATGGGGGGGTATCCCCAACGATGTGCCCCCCCCATGCTGGCAGCTGGGGGTCTCACTGGGTGTTTGACCTCCGGCAGGTCGAGGACCTGGATCAATTGAACATCATCCACGTCACGGGGACGAAGGGCAAGGTGAGGCGGGGGGGGCGGTGCTGGGGGGGTCACCATCACTGGTCCCCTTTGCTCCTGGTCCAGTGGGACGGGAGGGGGTTTAACTCTGCTCCCCGCAGGGCTCAGCGTGTGCCTTCACCGAGTGCATCCTCCGCAGCTACGGGCTGAAGACTGGCTTTTACAGGTGGGAAAGGGGGTGTCAGGAGGGGTTTGGGGGGGTGCTGGTGGTGCCGTGCTTGACTGTGCCCCCCCCCCCCCTTCAGCTCCCCTCACCTGGTGCAGGTCCGAGAGCGTATCCGCATCAATGGGCAGCCCATCAGCAGGGAGCTCTTCAGCAAGTACTTCTGGCTCGTCTACAACCGCCTGGAGGAGACCAAGGTGGGGATGGAAGGGGGGCTCCCTCCCTTAGGACCCCCCCCCCCATGGGGTATGTGTCCCCTGCTGTCCCCTTACCCCCGCTGTGCCCAGCAGGACCCCGCGCACGGCAGCATGCCAGCGTACTTCCGTTTCCTCACCATCATGGCTTTCCATGTCTTCCTGCAGGAGAAGGTAAGGGGGTGGTGGCGCCCAGCTTGTGATGGGGACATGGCGTGGGGTGAGGATCCTTGGGGATGGGGCACATGGGGTCCAGCCCCATGCTGGGGCAGGACTTGCATCAGTTGTGCTGTAAGAGGGGATGCTGTGCCAAGTGGATGGTTTCCCATGAGTAAGGCACGTGTTCAGGTGTGGGTTTGCAGGGCAGTGATGCCTGCATCCCTGAATCCATGGGGGCACCCACTGCTGGTGGCTCTGATGGCTTTGCTGTCCCTGTGTCCCCAGGTGGACCTGGCAGTGGTGGAGGTTGGCATTGGCGGTGCCTACGACTGCACTAACATCATCAGGTAGGAGCTGTGGGGCAGAGCCTGTGCCTGTTATCCCTATGGTGGAGGGGGCAGCGTGGACACCACCACACTGCATCCCAGGGCACCGGTGGTGTGCGGGGTCTCCTCCTTGGGCATCGACCACACCAGCATCCTGGGGGACACCATGGAGAAGATTGCCTGGCAGAAGGGGGGCATCTTTAAGGTACGGAGACCGCTCCATCCTGCTCTCTGTGTTCGGGGTGCGCTGCCCGTGGTGCTGAGCACCCCTGTCCCCGCAGCCCGGCGTGCCAGCATTCACCGTGGCACAACCAGAGCGGCCACTGGAGGTGCTGAGGGACCGAGCGCAGGAGCGGGAGGTGAGCTGGGCGGCAGTGGGGTGGATGTGGGGCACCCCATAGGGAGGGAAGGGGGGCCTCAACCTCCTCTTCCCCCAGTGTCCCCTCTACCTGTGCCCGGAGCTGGATGACTTTGAGGACCACGATGCTCTGGAGCTGGGGCTGGCGGGCTCCCACCAGCGCAGCAACGCTGCCCTGGCCCTGCAGTTAGCACGGACATGGCTGCAGCGCCGCGGCTGCCGGGGTAAGGATGGGAGGGCAAGGGATGGGGGGGGGGTCAGACCTTGCCGTGGGCCCCAGGACCTCAGCACAGCCCCCATCCCATCAGGTCTTGGGGAGCTGAAGGAGATGCCACCAAGCACCAAGCTGGCAGGGAGACCGGTGCCATTGGCGCCTGCATTCCAACCCACCGATGCCATGATCCAAGGTGCAGTATGGACATGCCAGACCTCCCCCATCTCATAGGGCTTGGAGGGGAGGGGCATCCTGTGCCTGGCTGCCTGCCCCACATGTGGTCCCTATGGGGTCCCAGCCATGCCCTGTGCCCCCCCAAGGCCTGCGGGACACAGAGTGGCTTGGCCGGACCCAAGTGCTGCCCCACGGCCCCGTGACGTGGTACCTGGACGGGGCTCACACCACCAGCAGCATCCAGGCCTGCGTGCGATGGTTCCGCCAGGCTGCCCTCGGCCAGGATAGGCCCCACGAGTAAGGAGGGGACAGGAGGGGATGCACGCACAATGGGGGGTCCCCGTGGGGCGTGGGGGACCCATCATTTCTCTCCACAGCGGCTCCGAGGTGCGAGTGCTGCTCTTCAATGCCACGGGGGACCGGGACACGGCAGCGCTGCTCAAGCTGCTGATGGTGAGGTTTTGGGGTGCAGAGGGGGGGTGTCGCTGGGTTCTCTCTGTGCTGGGACCTGCTTTAGTGTCAGCATGGGGAGCAGTGAGGTGGAGCTGATGCTTTGTGCTCCTGGTTGTATCCCACCTCCATCCCTGGGTGCACGGGGGCACTCGGATCGCCCCCTCCCTGGACCCATCTTCCCTGGTCCCACACGTGGGTCCTGCAGGCTCTGTCTCCCCACAGCCCTGCCACTTCGACTACGCCGTCTTCTGCCCCAACTTCACCCAAGCGACATCAGTGACCAGCAACGCAGGTGGGTGTTGGGGAGCCGGGGTCTGCTCCATCCCCGACTCCCCTAATCCCTGACCCCATCCCTCGCAGACCAGCAGAACTTCAACGTGACGGTGGAGAACGCCCTCACCCGCTGCCTGCAGAACCAGCAGACCTGGACACGGCTGCTGGAGGAGAAAGGGGGCCAGGACCCCTGGCTCCCAGCCCCACTGCGGGTCGGGGGGCTCCTGCAGCCGGCCCCTTCCCGAGGGACCCTGCTCCTCGTGCCCCCGTCCCCACGACCCCTCAATTCCCCGTCCCTGGTGTTCCCCTGCCTGGCGCAGGCGCTGCGATGGGTGGCGCAGGGCCGGGACCCCCACCTGGCAGCACCCATGGGTGCTCACCCGCACCCTGCTGCCAGCAGCGGGGCCGTGCTGCTGCGGGAGGCGGCTGCCATCCGTGTCCTGGTCACTGGGAGCCTGCACTTGGTGGGGGGGACCCTGCGGCTGCTGGACCCCACTTTGTCCCAGTGATGGGGGTACCCCTTGGAACACCCTGAGGATGCTCAGAGGCGGTTGGGGGGTTCAGGGGACCCCCAACTCCATCCTGCCTTCACCCTTTTCACCCCAGTGCCTTTTGCCTGTGCCCCCTATGGGGACATTGGCTATGGGGGGGATGCTCATGGCCCCCAGCCCACCTGATTGGGAGGACCCCTCATTCTAAGGGGGTTGCCCCATGGTGTACCAGGGGGGGTGTGTGTGGTTTTGGGGGGCAGTAGGGGCAGTAGGGGGGAACCTCAGGCTGTGCTGAGCCCCCCATCCCCCCCCCCCCCCCCGAACAGGACTAATTTAATGTAGGAGAGATTTTTATTATTATTAATAACAGTTTGTAACTTGGACGTGGAGCTGGGGGGGGAACTGCCCATTGCCCCCCCCCCCCATGCTCCCAATAAACCTCTTGCTGCTCCCAATGGTGCCTGCTGCCTTCTTGGGGGGCTGCAGGAGGGCCATGGGGCATGGCCTGGGGGGCACCATTTCTGCCTCTCCCGCCTGTCCCCATTTGATGGGGAGCCTTGGCGGGGGGGGGCTTTGGCAATAGCTGCTCTCTCTGCCTCCCCCCTCCCCAGCATGGGCTGCCCTTGGGGGGCCAAAGCATTCACTGAATGAGTAACGGAGGCCCCCACCGGGCTCGGCCTGAGATTTGGGGTAAGAAAATGGCTTAATGGGTCCGGGCTGGGTCCCCCAAGTCTGTGCCCCGGGGGCAGGGTGGGCTCAGGGGTGCCCGGGGGCGTCAGGCCATGCTGCTGGTGGAGCAGGGGGTGCTCTGGGTGCTGCCGATGCTGTGGTTGGTGCTGCTGCTCTCCGAGGCCGGCGCCGTGCTGGAGACCGGCTGCAGTTTGGAGATGGGACCTGGTGCACGCCGTGGGGCCGGGGGGGGACATGGCAAGGGGAGAGCAGGCTCAGGGGGGGGCTGCCGGGGGCCACGGCTGCTCCCATGGCACCCACCAGCCCCAGGGCAAGGACCCGTCAGGATTGATCCCGTGAGATGGGCATGGGCACGGTGACAGCAGGAGGGGTGGCAGGGGGGACCCCAGGGCAACACGGTCCATATATATATATATATATATATACACACACACATATATATATACACACACACACACTATATATATACACACAAGTACACTATATATATAGTATACACATATACACACATATATGCATAGATACATATATACATATGGAGTATATATACACTATATATAGTGTATATATACTATATATACTCTATGTATGTGTGTATATATATGTATATGTATGGATATGTATATATACACATATATACACATATATGTGTTTATGTATATATACATGTATATATAAATATATATGCACGTATATACACATATATATGTATATATATGTATACACACACACACACACATATATAGTGTGTGTGTATCTATGTGTGCATATACATCTATATATAAAATTATCCACCCTGAGAGGGGTTATTCCCCCATGGCATTGCCAAGAGAGCCATAAGGATGCTGGCAACACAGCAGCCTGGCCCCTGGCTACCATGGCTATTCAGGACACAGACAACCCAGCAAGGGACATGTGTGTGCCCCCCCCCCTCCGCCCCCATCCCACAATAGGGGTCCCCAGGGGTGATGGATACTCACGGGTATGTGAGTAGATGTACCAGAGCCCGGCAGTGAGGAGTGCGCCGATGAGGAAGGCACCAAAGGTGATGCCCAGGACTGCAGCCAGCCCCAGCCCGCGGTCTGTGATGGAGATAGAGCCATCAGCGCCGTCACACTGCAGGGGAGTCCCTTTCCACCCCTATTCCCACCCCAGCCCCAAACTCACTGTTGGTCAGCCTCCAGCCGTCCTTCACCGTCACCTCCAGGACCTTCTCAAAGATGGTGTTGTTCTGTGGGGTGGAGGTTGGGGTCAGAAGGGGGACACCTGCACCCCACCACGGGGCAAGGCTCGTTGGGAAGCGGGGATGCTGCTGCTCCACCGCACAACGGGATGGGCTCAACCCCTTGTGTTACCACCACCGACGGCGGGGACCAACGCGGTGGCATCGCAGGGATGGGGCAGGAGGGGGCCGGCGTTACCTGCAAGCCCGCCTTGCACTTGAGCGTGGCGGAGAAGGGGACGCGGCCGCCCTCGGGGACCACGTAGGTGAATCGGAAGCGCCAGACCTTCCTGCCGCGGGCGCTGGGGGGGCCCTGCAGCACGGCCACCCCTGCGCTGCGAGCCTCCCCTCCCTGCACCAGCAGCACCGGCTCCCGGCCCGGCGCCGCCAGCCAGCATTCCTTCAGCTGCAGGTCGGCAGGGTGGTCCTCCCACCGCATGGATGCCTGCGAGGGATGCGCACGGTGAGCGGCACCGGTAACGGGGAGGGATGGATCCGACACCCCCCGCCCCATCCCAACCATGGCACCGGGCAGGGGGTACCTGCACAAACGCCTCCTTGTTGACCTCCAGCTCTGCCTGCGGTGCCTCGAAGGCGGCCGTGGGGAAGAGGCGCAGGAAGAGCTCCCGTGGGATCTTGCACTGGAAGGCTACCTGCGGGGGGGGGGGGGCAGCACTGGGGTCACCCCACAGCGCCCGGCACCCTGCCGGTGCCACTGGCATTGCTACCTCATCATGAGATAGCATAGAATAGCATGGACTATTACATCACCATAGATATCATAGAATATCCCCATGAACATCATAGACCATCATAGAATATCCCCATGGATATCATAGAATATCATAGAATATCCCCATGGATATCATAGAATATCATAGAATATCCCCATGGATATCATAGACTACAATAGAATATCCCCATGGATATCATAGAATATCATAGAATATCCCCATGGATATCATAGGATATCATGGACTATCCCCATGGATATCATAGAATATCATAGACTATCCCCATGGATATCATAGAATATCATAGAATATCCCCATGGATATCATAGAATATCATAGAATATCCCCATGGATATCATAGACTATCATAGACTATCCCCGTGGATATCATAGGATATCATAGAATATCCCCATGGATATCATAGACTATCATAGACTATCCCCGTGGATATCATAGGATATCATGGACTATCCCCATGGATATCATAAAATATCATAGACTATCCCCATGGATATCATAGAATATCGTAGACTATCCCCACGGATATCATAGAATATCATAGAATATCCCCATAGATATCATAGCATCAGAGTGGAAAAGACCTTTAAGCTCCTCAAGTCCAACTGTTCCCCATCACTGCCAAGGCCACCACTAACCCATGGCACTGAGGGCCTCATCTGCTTGGTTTATGAGCACTTCCAGGCATGGTGGGTGATTCCACCACTGCCTTGGTTCTCCCGTTCCAATGCCTGATGAGGGGAAAATGGGGTCCAGCCCCAGACATCAGGTCCAATGGGAAACCTGGCTCTTACCCGCACGCTCCGGAGCACTGCACCCTTGGCCAGGTTGAGGATGAGCTGTGAGAAGGGGAGGAAGGTTGGGTCAGATGAGTGGTCCTCAGTGCCAGGGTCTGCTGCCCCCAGTCTAATGGGTCCCACCATAGGATGGGGTGTTATGTTACGGGATGGGTTCCCACCGTGGTGTGGTGTGGGACAGGATGGGAGAGGATCCCACCCACACTGCCCTGTCTCCACCAGCACACAGCTGCAGCAGCCCTGGGCTGCACGGGGATGTCTCCAGCCACCAAAAGCAATGAGGACCCCATGGAGATGCCAGCCCCTTCCTCACCTCGTTCTTGGCGTGCTCCCAGCCCTCCAGCGAGGTGCCGCAGTGGCTCAGGGGGGTTCTCAGCATGAAGTGAGTGGCGTTCTTCTCTGCCTGGCAGCTGATGTCCCGCAGGGTGATGTTCACCACGTCCTTGATGGGCTGCAGGGAAGCACCCAGCGCTCACATTCGATCTCACACATTCACTCACACATGTGAGAGTGAGTTTGAGTGTGAACGTGTGAGACAAGGGTGCCAGCCCTATGGAGGAAGGTGCCAGCCTTTGTCAGTAGCACCAGCACTCAGAGCAGGCCGTAAATCCCCGCCCCCAAACATCTCTGGGGTCTCTGGGACCCCCCCGTCACCCCTCACCTCCAGGTGGGACCTGGCGATGACGATCTCCATGGTTTCATCCGTGCACTTCCATGGCTGGAGCATCAGCAGCAGCACGTGGGGCAGCGAGTACGTAGTGGGGGACGGGGCTGTGGGTGTCACGGGCACCCTCCTGACCGCCTCTGTGCCGTGGGGAGATGTGGG
This sequence comes from Pezoporus occidentalis, assembly GCF_034315485.1. Lineage (NCBI taxonomy): Eukaryota > Metazoa > Chordata > Aves > Psittaciformes > Psittacidae > Pezoporus > Pezoporus occidentalis. The sequence continues at coordinate 16,899 of NW_026915987.1, forward strand.
GCTAAGCAGGGGCAGTGGGACCCCCCAATCCTGCCCTGCCACGGGGTGCACCCATGGGGCCTCACCGTGGTCCTGGATCTCGAGGCTGACGCGGGTGCTGGCGGGGATGGTGGAGTAGGAGGCGATGATGCTGTAGTTCTTCTCGAAGGCTTTGGCAATGAGGCCCTGCTCCGAGTCAGGCAGGAGCTCCCCAGGGAGCAGCAGCGAGGAGATGGGAGCGATCTTGTAGCTCCCAGAGACCTAAGGACGGAGTGGGAACAGCACAGGGGAGCTGAGCAGGGATGGGGGCGGCTGGGGATGCTCAGAGCAGGGGCAGCATCTGGGTTCATCCCCATTAGGATGGCTTACAAGGGGCTGCCACCTCCCTACACCCAGCGTTCCCAGTGCCACCCTCCCTGTGCCATTGGCATCCCTTGGACACGCACACACGCACGTCCCACTCAGCCCTACCAGGAACTGGATGTGGCAGTTGTTGACAGAGAGGGACCAGGTGATGTTGGCCCAGCTCTGCAGGATGAGGATCTGGTTGCTCACGGCTCTCTCAGGACAGCTCAGGGTCAGGTTCACCTCCGTGATGGGGAAGCTGTGAAGCCACAAGATTCCCCCTTCCTGCATCAGCATTCCACACTAGAGGCTCCCATACCCACCTTGGGGTGGTGGTGCTTTGCCTATGAGCCACATCACCCCTTCCCAAGCATCTCCAAGTATCTCCCACCCTCTCTGCCACCCCAGGGGTCCCATGTGTGGTACCTGGGCTCAGGCTGCAGACGGATGATGTGGGCAGCCCTGGTGCTCTGGGTGTCCCCTCGAGAGCATCCCTTCATCCCATGGAAGAACACCTCCGTCTCCAGGTGCAGCGTGGCATCAAAGTGCTCCTGGGGGATGCAGTCTGGGGGGCTGGCAGGGTCTATGGAGGCAAAGAGAGGAGTCACCAAACAGGGCTATGGGGTGGGGAGATGCCGAGGGCCAGGGCATTGTTCCCCGTAGCATCTCCCTCAGGGCCTTGGAAGCAGGAAGACCCCAGACCCCCTAAACCAGCCCCACGCACCTTCTCCAAGGCGGAGCTGCACCCAGCGGGGGTCCCGCAGCTCGCTGTAGGATGTGATGCCCCCATAGGCATCCCGAGCCCAGGCCAGCAGCGGTCCCTTGCCAGTGGACACAGCCAGTGCTGAGGTGATCCCCGTGTCCAGGCGGGCATCCTGCAGGGCGAGCACAGCCTGAGCTGGGGCAGGGGGGAAAGCACATCCCTGCCCCGCACCGGCTGCATGGGGAGAGCAGGGAAAGCCTCAGTGTGGAGGATGCAGCCGGTTGGGCATCCCTGGAGCCCTGGCTCCATCATGGCTGGGCTTGGGGTCACCCGGATGAATGGGGGGGTTCAGGGAGCAGCCGGCAGCACGCGGAGAGCTCGGCCCGCTTTATTATTAGCCACAAACAAAGCAGGAGGTTTATTTTGCTAACAAAGCGCTGGGCCCCGGCTCAGCTCGCTGGAGCCAAACCCATCCCTGACCTTCCTCCCGCCGGCTGGAGGAAACGGGAGCTTTTTCCAGCCCTGTGCGTCATTCCCTGCCTGGCTGGCCTCATGCTCAGGCGCGTTCCCCCTCCCTGGGGTACCATGAGCATTGTCTCCGGAGATAAGGGGACTCATCCAGCACACCCCCCCCTCCCCAATGCATCCCCCATCCCTGCCATGGGGATGTGGCACTCACGGTGTGGATGACCAGGTCCGGGCATGGGGAGGTGATGGTGGCGAAGCAGCGGGAGCACACGAGGATGAGCACCGCTGACCGGGTGCAGCCACCGGCTCGCGGTGCAACCAACACCTTCAGTGGGGAGGAAGGGGCCTGCGGGGAGAAGGGAGAGTGTCACCACTGTGGGCACCAAGCACCAATCCCTGTCACCTCCTTGCCCCCCCCCCCGGACACCCCATCTCCCCTCGGGCTGGCTCTGCAGGATGAGGGATGCGGAGATGCCCCATGGCTGTGAACCCACACGGGGGGAGCAAACAGCCCCTGGCTCCCCTGAGCAAGGGATCAGAGCATCTCCACCTTGGGAATGGTGGCATTGCCACACTAGGGTCTAGGGCACCCCCACACTGGGGTCTAGGCACCCCCCTCCTTACGGACCAGGGCATCCTTGTGTTAGGGACTGGGTACCAGCGTGTCATCCTGCTACTGACTGGGGTGTCCCCACACTACAGACTGACATCCCCACACCAGGGACTGAGGCATCCCTATGTCAACAGCCAGAGCATCCTCACACCCAGGACTGGGGTGTCTCCACAGCAAAGACTTGATATCCCCATACAGGGACCGGGGTACCCCCACCCTGCACACCAGCACATCCCCACTGTGTGTCCCCACCAAACGCCAGCGCATCCCCATCCTGTGCACCGGAGCATGCCCCTGCGGGTTTCCCCATTCCAGCACCGGGACACACGGGAGCACTGCCCAGCAGCCTCCTCTGCACATCCGGATGGGGAACCCGAAACACCACGGGCTAAATCTGGCAACTGCCGCCTGGATCCCGGCTCACAAAGTACTGAGCCAGGCAGTGGGCAGGGAAAACCAGGCTGGGAGCAGCCACCAGTGCTGGGCACAGGGCCTTTGGGATGGGGCCATGGCCAGGCTGGGATGCCCGTATCCCCATGCTGGGGTGCCCAGGGTCCCCGGTTGCTGTTTTTCCTGCCCTGCTGCCGCCTTTTAGGTAATTATTTTCTATTTCTTTTCTTCTGCATCACGGGATCTGCTTATAGAAACCAGCTTCCAGTAATTCTTCTATAAGTGGAGCCGCAGGGCTGGGTGCCGCAGCCGTGACATCAGTGCGTGTCCCCTGCCGCCGCTGGGGACAACCTCAGGGCACAGCACACATTGGGATGGGGCAAAACGGGCCCTTGTCAAACCCACCCCGAGCAGTGGCTCCCAACCCTGCTCCCTGCGAAAAGCAGAACTGGGAGGTGGTGGAAGGGGGGGACGTGGCGCCAGGCAGCCCAGGGCTGCGTCTGAATTGGGTGCTGATGGGAAGGGAGCAGGGTTGTGCTGCAGAGCAAACCCATGGGAGGGTGGAAACCCAACCAACAGCACCGGTGCCAGGGGGTTGCTGGGCCCGGCCTCATCTGGAAGATGCTCAGGGCACTGGCAGCTCGGTTATCGACCCTTTGGCAGGACATGATAACGCTGACAGCCAGAGTTCTGCTCGCCTGGCTGCTTTCAAGTGATGTGCCTCCTTCCATCCCTCCTTCTATCCCTAGTTGCATCCCTCCATCCCTCCTTCCATCCCTAATTCCATCCCGCCATCTCTCCTTCCATCCCTAACTCCATCCCTCCATCCCTCCTTCCATCCCTAATTCCATCCCTCCATCCCTCCTTCCATCCCTAGTTCCATCCCTCCATCTCTCCTTCCATCCCTCTATCCCTCCTTCAATCCCTCCTTCCATCCCTATTTCCATCCCTCCATCCCTATTTCCATACCTCTATCCCTCCTTTCATCCCTCCCTCCTCAGTGTGATCCCCACTTGGTGTCCATAGCTCCATCCTTCTCCTAAGTGAGGACCAGCCCATCTCCCCAGGGAAATAGGGGTTCCTGGCATGTCCAGCACAGGGATTGCTCTGGAATCATGGGCTGATAAAGAAGTTGCCTCTAAAGACTTTAAATTCCCAGCAAGACCAAACACACCAGTGGCTGCATGTGGAAGGGAAGCTTGGACACCATGGAAGAGATTAATCTGCCTCTTCTCACTGCTTCTTAGTTTTGAGAGCTGGGATACCCTCCTTGGTACAGCGGGATGGGTGATGGACAGTGATGGGTGACAGTGCAGGGTGACAGCACCAAGGTGACAGCTCCAGCCCTCATTTACTCACCTTGGACCACTCGACGCTGAGTACATGGACTTCCCGGCTGGTGCGCAGGGAGCTGCTGCTGCTGCAGCCCCGCGGCACGGTGCTGGTGGTGTAGGACAGGGCGATGGGCGGCTCCAGCGCCACCGGCTGCAGGTCACAGCCCTCGGCTCTCCCGGGCTCTGTGCGGAAAACAGGAGCCGTCAGTCCCCGCTGCGGACGTGGGGTGACACGGGAAGGGGTGTGTGTATGTGTGTGTGTGTGGGGGGGCCGCATTGCACGGCCCCAGCGCCGGCACAGCGCCCGCGGCACCATCTGCGACGTGTTTGTTCGGGGCTCGTCCGGGGCTGCCAGGACCCCGCCGCAATCACGTTAATGACCCTTGGATCCGGGATGGAAAACTGCTGCGGCCCTGCCGCGTGCCAAAACTCGCGCCTGGCTGCCCCGGCTATGGGGCGGTGGCGGAAGCCCCCCCCCATCTCCCTCTGTGCTGCAGGAAAGTGGGAAGCGCAGGTATGGAAATGGCTGTAGAGCTCATCCTCCGCAGGCGCCGAGGCGTGAGCTTTGCCCCATCCCGAACCCCCCGGCGCGGCGCTTGAGCGAGTGGGGCCGGCGGGCGGCTGCCAAGGGAAATCCTGAGTGCAAGCAGCCGTTTGAAGGCCTGATCCTGTGTAAATCCGCATTCGCCTCGGCCGTTTCCTCTGCTCCGGGCTGTCCTCGAGCTGGCCCCTGGGATGCGAGGTGTCCCGGGGACCCGCTTGCACCCACTGATGCCCCATTGACGGATGGAGCCATGGGGCTTCCCATCGGGAGATAGTGCCTTGGGTGCTGGGTTTGCTTTGGAAGTGGCCACTGAGCTCCATCCCGTCCCGTTCCACCCTTTCCCATCCAGGAGGTGTCTGGTCCCCGCACCAGGGCCACCCAGCGGGGGCTGGAGGTGGAGGGTGCGATGCTCCCGGTTGTCAAGGCTTAGAGATGCAGCCGGCAAAGGGCTACTCGCACCATCACTGTGTCCCCGTCCCATCGGGATGTTGTGGCTGCGGCCGCAGGGTCACGGTGCAGACCCCCCTGGTGACGCTGCCGCAGACCCACCTATTGTGCATCGCTTCCTCCCCAGCCAGCTCCGCGGCCGCATCAGGAGGAAGATAAACAGCCGCTTATCTGGGCTCCGCAGCCTGCGTCCCTCTTCCCCTCCGCTCCTGCCCCGAGGCACCGGGCACGGCCACGCGGCCCCGCCGGGCAGAGGACGGGCAGCTCGTCACACCTCCGGCAGCATCCCGCGGGGAGGTCAGGCAGGGCCAGGGCTGGACCAGGGATGGTCCAAGTGGAGGGGATGCGGGGCAGCGGTGCCAATGGGCACCACCGGCATCAATCCCTGGGGAAGGCAGTGGGCTCCAGCGCTATGTCCGGATCAGATAAGGGGGCGCAGCGGGGCCGCCCGGGGCGATCAGATAAGGGCACTGTTATTTTTGTACTCCAGGAAAAGGAAAAAAAAAAAAAAAAGAAAGAAAAGAAAATCCATTTTATGTTTTTCCAGCCGCCCGCCCTCTCCCTTGCTCTGGCGCGGCGGAGACCAAGGACCAGGGATGGTCCCATTGCGGGTTAGGGGCCAGCGGGGGCATTCCAGGGTTTTTTGGGAGCAGATCAAAGGCCTTGGGCAAGGAACAACACCCGGGGCTGGCGGGATGGGGGGGGCGCGGGGCTGGGGTGGCTCCGGCGGCGCAGGATGCCCCATGGGACGGGCAGCGCCACTCCGGCATCCCGGCATCCGGCTGTGCCGCCTCGGCACTTGTGTAACGAGCTGCCCGGCCTCAGCACGGGACAGGGATGAGGATGGATCCCGCACTGCGAATTGAGGGGGGGGGGGGGTGTGTCACCCTCTGAGACACCGCTGGCTCTTGGACCATGTGGAGGTGGCATCGTGGCTCAGATGATGGGGCGGATGGGACTGGGGTCTGGGGCCGATGCAGACTACATCATTCCTGCCCCTCTCTAAGTCAGCCTCTCCCCAGGGACAGGATGGGATGACCCAGCACAGTGCTCACGCTGCAGGGAGCAGAGACAGTCGCTGCCAGGGGGGAAGCACAAAGTTCCTGGCCTCTAGAAGCTGCTGTGTCCATGAGACCCCCCAGCACTGCGCCTGCACAGGTACCGCAGCCCCATGGCTCTCTATGGGGAAGGGGCAGAAGAATGACAAGAGAGGGAAGGATGTGGCATTTGTGCACAGGTAGGGAGGACAGGGACCATATAGCACAGCAACACAGGCCCAGGACTGTATAACACTGTGTTATACACAGCTACATAGGATGGAGACCGTATGGCACAGCTACATAGGATGGGGACCATATGGCACAGCTACATAGGACAGGGACCCTATAGAACGGATACATAGGACAGGGACCGTATAGAACAGCTACACAGGACAGGAACAATATGGCACATAGGATGGGGACCGTGTAGCACAGCTGCATAGGTGTGGGATGGTACGGCAGAGCTGAACAGGACATGGTCTATATGTCAGAGTTACACAAGACAGGGACCATACACGCACAGTCACATAAGACAGGCACTGCATGGCTCAGTTATGCAGGACAAGGACTGTATGGCACAGTTACGTAGGCAAGGGACCAGACAGCACCACTAGGACAAGAACTCTGTTACACAGCTCCATAGGACAGGGACAGTATGCAATAGCTGTGTTGGATGGAGACTGTAAAGCAAAACTATGTAGAACAGGGACTATATAGCATGGCTAGATAAGACAGGGACTGTATGGCATAGCTACTCAGGATGGGGACCAAATAGCACAGCTACACAGGACTTAATCCATATAGCACAGCCACGTTAGTGCAAGGACTGCATGGCACAGCCATGTAGGATAGAGACTGTATGGGACAAGTACAAAGCACACGGACAGTACAGCACAGCTACATAGGACAGAGATGACATTGCACAGCTGTGTGGGATGGGGACCAGATGGCACAGCTCCATGGTATAGGGACTGTACACCACAGATAGGGAGCACAGGGCCCCTATGTCACAACTGCATAGGATGCGGACCATATGGCCCTGCTATAGGATGGGACTGTACCGCACAGCTATGCAGGACACAGACCTTATTGCACATACACATGAGATGGGGACCGCATGGCACAGGCACAGGACAGGGACCATAGGATACAGCTACAGAGGACACAGAACTTACTGTACACTACACAGGATGGGGACCGAATGGCACAGCTACGGGGAACATGACCCATACAGCACAGGGACCCCTGGCACAGCGACCAGGGGTGACAGCAGGCAGGGAGGGGGCACCGAGCCTGGCAGTAGGGACACCCGACCAGCACCCATCCTGGCGCTGGCCGCTGCGGTGCCTGGGAGGGACCGGCCCCGGCCTTCCCGGTTCCCCTTCCCTCCACCATCGGGTCACATCCCCGGTCCCCAGCTCCCTGCCCTCCATCCAATGCGGGTGCCACCCTTTGGAATCCCCCCTGTGGCTTCACAGGGACCTCGGGGTGGCTTTAGTGCTTCCCTGCCCAAACTGCCCCAAGGGGCGGATGAGCCCCGAGCTCCGTCCCCACGGCCCACACAGGGCTTTCAGGGCTTTCCCACTCTTTACCCCTGCTCCCGGCGGCCCCACACTCCCCCCCCTCCCGGTGCCGGGAAGCCACCGAGACCCCCGGTTGTGCCATTGCTTCACCCGGGGCCCAGCAGCAGCACCTTCGACAGCTTCTGAGCGTGGTGACGCAGCCCGGATTTCGGGGGTCCCGGGGAGCAGCAGCACTGCGCTCTGTGTGTGTGTGTGTGTGTGCGTGTCCCTCACCGGGGATGGGGGTTTTGTCCCTCCTCACCCCTAGCGCTGCCCCCCAAAACCTCCCCTCCCGTGAGGCTCCCAGCGGTGTCACTGCCCCCGACGGCACAGCCGGGACCCTTCAACCACGGACCGGGACTTCCCCATCCCCGGCGGTTTCCGCTGCCGCCCCGGCGGTCCCGTCCAGGGGTCCCATCCCGGTGCCTCGCCCCCGGTCCCCCGCAGCCCCAACTCACCCGTGCGGCCGAGCAGGGCCAGCAGCAGCGGCAGGAGCGGGGCGGTGCGGGGGCCCATGTCCGCTGCGGCCGCTCCCGGGGAGCCAGCGCCGAGTGCCGGGCGGCGGCGGCGGCAGGAAACCGACTCCCTTCGGAGGAGGGTCCGCGGGCGGCGCGGCTCCGCGCCGGGAGGAAATGCCGCTGGCGGCAATGGGGCCGTGCCGGCGGCGGGGGGGGCGCGGCGGAGCCTGCCCGCAACGGGGAGGGGAAGAGGAGGGACGGACCGTAAACACCAACACCCCCCCCACCCCGCCCCGTGCCTCAGTTTCCCCACGGCGCCGTGCGGGGCATCACCCCCGAGGATGCGCTGGGGATGGCACTGGCACACGGGGGGGGGGGTTGTGTCCCCAGGGCCCCCCTGGGCTGGCACTGGGTGGGATGCAGGGGTGCGGGTGGGGTGCACCCCCCCAAAAGACACCCGTGGGTGCTGCTGCAGCACGGCCCGACCTGCACAGTGAGGAGGGGGCTGCCCCGTGTGATGGGGATAGGGGCTGTCCCACGGCACCCCGACACTCAGCCCACTCTGCTCCCAGCCAGTACCACAGTGGGGTCACCGTGTCCCAGGCTGGTTGGTGCCCCATGGCTCTGGACACCCGCCCTGGGGCTATGCTGGAGACGGAGGGTCCACACAAGGCACTGCTGCCTGCCCTGCCTGTACCCTTGGCCAGGCTGTGGCCAGGGACTGCCTGGACATCCCTGCCTGGCCATCACTGTCTGAGGGCAGATTTGGGCTTAGCAGGTCCCCTGGGACAGGGTATCCTGGGTTCGGGGGTCACAGTGAAGCACCACCGAGGTGGGACCCACAGGGTGGCTGGGGGCACTCAGGGAGCCACTTCTGCACGCCTGCCCCATTCCTCCCATGCGTGTCAGTGGGTGCTGCCCGAGCTGAGAGCCCTCACCCGGCTGACGGTGGGGCTGGGACCCGTCCTGGTGCTGAGGGTGGGCACAGACCCCCGGCGGCGGTCTCCATCCCGAGCCAGGGTCGCTGGCACGGGGACAGCACGGGGACCTGCCAGGGAAGGCAGCGAGGCCCCTCCGCACGGGCCAGGATGCTCCCGTCCGTGTCCATGGCCCTGGGTGAGCAGTGGCCATCTCCCATGACAGAGCACTGCCATCTCCTGGGGACCGCGGGGACGGGTGCTCAGCCGGGGAGGAGGATGGGGACAGGGATGGGGACCAGGACCAGGACCAGGCACCCGCACCCCAGGCCCTCCCGCACCCCTCTCCCTGCAGGGCAATGAGCAAGAAGCCCTCGATGATGGAGCACACTCAGACCTGTGTGCCCTGCATCCCTAGCACAGCGTTTCCCCCCCCCCCTCGCAGTTTACGGAGCAGCCTCAGGCTTTCCAGTGAGAGGAAAAGCATCCAAAACCCATCACCAAGCATGCAGCACCCATGCTGGGGAGGAGAGCAAGGGGCTGAGCACCACAGCATCGCCCCTACCATCCCCACTGCCCTGCTCCCCACCTGGGGAAACTGAGGCACGCTCACAGCACACCCAAAGAGGGATGGAGGCACAAGGGCCATGGGCTGCCCTGCTCCCCACTGCATGGCTTAGGGCTGTAGCATCCCAGCCTGCCTGCCCCACTGTCCCCTTGTCCCCACTGACACGAGGCAGCCCCAGTCCTGGCTCAGCCGTGCTGGCAGTGCCCCAGCCCCGGCCGGATGGCCGCATCCTTCCTGCCTCCCGCGGTGCCCCCGAGCCCTGCTGGTGGCTCCTGCACCCCCCCATGCTCGGGGCTGACGTCGGAGCCTGGCGAGTTTGGGTTTGCTGCTCGGGGAATTGATGTTTTTCCCTGCTCGCTTCCTTCCTCCGCCCCGGCCCCGTGGCCTCAGCTGCCCCCAGCGCTGCCGCCTGTCCCCGGCCCCCAGAGAGCCTGAAAGTGAGAGCAGGGGGGGCCCTGATGGGGTTGTGGCACTGCTGCATCCCGCACTTATAATGGATAGGTAAAACCTTGTCCCCACTGCAGCCCCTCTGCTGTGGCATCGTGCCTGGGCAGCTCTGCGGTGCTGGGGAGCCCCCAAATCTAAGTCCCTCAAACCAGCACCTGGAGGTGCAATTCATTTCCCCTAAGTACCCTCACCCTATCCCACACCCAGCCTGGTGGCTGGACATAGCTGGGTGCCCCCAGTGGGTCCCTCAGCCCCTGGGGACAAGCCTGCATCCTTGGCTCAGAGGTGGCACTGATGGCAGTGGGTACCAACGGCAAGGAGCACCCCACTCCATGGCATTATGCTACCCCAAAACACCACACTGCAGCCACCCTGTACCCCAAAAAACCCTGACAGCCAAAAGAAACCGGGAAATGCCAAGGCATGAAAGTGATGGAATTCCCCATCCCATCACGGCTGGGCCTGAATTTGCTATCCCAGTGCTGGCAGAGCCACGGGGAATAGGGATGAGTGTGCAGGATATGGCTCAGACGGGGCCTGCAGCCCCACGGACACACGCACAGAGCACAGGGAGGTCCAGCAGTGGGACAGGATCGGGTTGAGCGGGCCCAGCTATGGGACGTGGCCCCGTGCTCCCCACAGGCCATGGATTGGGAAGCTGGGGCAAGCGGCCGGGATGCTCCCTCCCTTCCTCCAAGCACAGCATCCCGCTGCTCCCGGTGGGATAAACACCCGCTTCCTGCCCTTAATCAGCTCCAGAGGGGTTGGGGGGAGGACAAGGGGGGGAGAAGGGAAAAAAAAAAACAACCTCTGGAAAGAAAAACTCATTTCCTGCGCCAGAAGAAAAAGATAAAGTCTGGGCTCATTACAGGGAACTTTACTGGGGAGAGACGGGAAAGAGCCAAACACAATGTCCTTGAAATTTCCTCCGCGCGGCTCCGGCCTCGAAAACAGGATAAAGGCGCTTCCGCTGTCTCTGCCGGAGCGTGCCGGGGGGGGAGTGGGGCCAGGGGCTCGGCTACAGGGCGTCGAGGTGGGAGCAGACCTGCTGGAAGACCTCGTCCACAGAGCCCTCGGCGTTGAGCTGGGTACGGAGGGGGTCAGAGATGGGGGCTCCCGCCAGCGAGAGGAGCTCTTCCAGGGATGGATGTGGCCGTGGGTGGGGAGAGCGGGGCTGATTCAGGGTGCGGGGCCATGCGTGGAGGGGGTCAAGCCCACCCCAAATGAGCCAGGATTGGGTTTTCTTCCTCATCATCCCCATCCGTCGCTTCCCCTCCCCAGGGACCACACACGCGCCCATAGGGCTGGAGGGTGCTGGCATCAGCCGCATCCCCGCTTACCTGGCGGACGATGCCTCTGCCCTTGTAGAAGGTGATGACGGGCTCGGTGGCCTTGTAGTAGGTCTCTAAACGCTTCTTGATGGTCTCCTCGTTGTCGTCCACCCGCCCGCTGGTCTCGCCCCGCTTCAGCAGGCGTTTCACCATCGTCTCCTTCCCTGCGTCCACGTAGAGCAGCAGCGTGGGGGGGGCGATCTGCGAGCACAGAGCACACGGGTGTCACCGTGGGTCTGCTTTGGGAGGTGGTTGTGGGAAGAATGGGGTCACAAACGTGTGTCCCCCTCCCCATCCTCTGCATCTTCAGCGTGGGTCTATGGGGACATCATTCTGGTGTCCTGGTGGCCTCCAGATCCATGCAGAGGGGGGAAAAGGGACACCATAGCCAAGCATTGGATGTCTGCCATCACCATCATGCCAGCACCGTCAGCCCAAGGACACCCTTGAGCGATGTCCCCCATGCACTGCACCCCGATGTAGTGTCCCCAAGGTAGGGTGCCCAGTTTAGACCTGCTGGGATGGGGTGGGATCTTCACTGGGATGGACAGGCCAGGCTCCTATTGGATGGAGCCCCTCTTCCATGGCACCAGCCCTCACCTTCTTCTCAAACTCCTCTCCCTGCTTCACCTCGCGGGGGTACCCATCGATGAGGAAGCCCTTGGACACATCTGCTTTGGCCACCATGGCATCCCTCAGCATGTCCAGCACCGTGTCCTGGGGAGGGGAGGACAGAGCAGACATGGGACAACACACCCTGCACCCAGAAACCCCAATCCCTGCTGCAAACCCCTGTGGCAGCACAGACAGAGGTACCCCATGGCCATGAGCTGACCATTACCGTGGTACCTAGTGTCCCCAAAGCCACCCCTGCCTGTGAGTCCCACCACGACTCACCAGGGGCACCAGCTCGCCCTTCTCCATGATGGCCTTCAGCGTCTTGCCCCGCTCTGAGCCCGAGCTGACCTCTGCCCGCAGCAGGTCCCCCGTGGAGAGGTGGGTATAGCCATACTTCTGCACGATCCTCTCACACTGGGTCCCCTTCCCTGAGCCAGGGCCACCTGCAAGTCACACAAGGGCCACACGTGCCCCGAGCCGTGGGTAAGGAGCTGCAGTGGTACATGGAGGCAGTGGCATAGCCTGATGAGATGGACGAGATGAGCATCCCAAGGCCAGCATCAGATGGATGAAGAGAACTGCTCCTGGGATGGAGGATGCCAAGCGCTTGGGGTTGGCACGGGCTGCTGGCAGTGTGGGTACCACCACCCTGACAGCACCCAGGGCATCACCCAGGGCATCACTGTCACAGTAATACCCAGGGTATCACAACCCCATCAGCACACAGGACATCACCAGCTCATGCAGGACCCAGGACATCACTGTTCCATTGGCATTTGGCCATCACCATCCCATTGGCATCGAGGATGTCACCACTGCCTGCTGGCACTCAGGACATCACCCCCCAGATGTTTACTGTCACATCACCCCAGATGCTGCCACACCATGACCAGTCAGAGGTGCCCTCCCAGTCCCAGCAACCCTGACCCACCATGGCCCCAGCGATAGAGCCTGGGCACAGACTTACCCACCACGAAGATGATTTTGTGGTTCTTGAGCTTTTCTGGAGGAGACAAAGGGATAAAAAGAGCTCTCAAAAGCCAGAAAGGGCACTGGGGAGCGTGGTGTCCCTGGGGGTGCCAGATCCAGGACAGGCATCCCTAGGGATGGAGGGGACTGAGCCCAAAGTGCAGGGAAGGTGGAGGGCAGCCACTGGGTGTCCCCCTTGTCCTCATAACCTGAGCAGACCATGGCTGACCACAAAGACCCAGTGGTGCTGTGGCCACAGGGCTGGAATCCCACTGCTGCTTGGTACCTTGGAGACAGTCACTGGGCACAGCTCCACCATGGGTAGGGATGGCCACATCCACCCCTGTGGCCAGGTTGTCACCCAATGTGGGGCTTGGCACGGCCACCTCCCAACAGCCCCTGACCCCCACCACTGGTCCATGGACCTTGTGGCACAAACCCACCCTTGTCCCCTGCCAGCACCCAGGAGCAGGGCTCCACCTCCTGCAGGACCTGGCCAGGGTGCAGGGCGATGCCAGGGGGAGGCAGGGCTAAAAATAAAGGCGAGACACTTTGGGGACACTTTCCCATCTCCTGATTACAGGCGGATGGAATTACAGCTCCTCCGGCACCCGGCGCTCCCCGGGGCTGGGGACCGAGCCAAGTGGCTGGCAGGGACATACTGAGGGGATGTGGGGCACGTAGAGGGCTGGAGGGACGTGGGGTGGATCAGAGGGGAGGGAGGCAAGGAGGGGACACAGGGAAGGGTATAAGGGAGGGGTGAAAGGGACAAATGGGATGGGCTCAAAGGGGATTGAAGGGATGTGGGTAGAGGGAGTGAATACTGGGGGGGTGGAGGGGATGGATACAGGGGGATGTGGGCATGCAGAGGGGATGGATGCAAGAGGAACCGAGGGGATGGATGCAAGAGGGACCGAGGGGATGGATGCAAGAGGGACCGAGGGGATGGATGCAGGGTGGGTGGATGCAGGGGGGTACTGAGGAGATGGATGCAGGAGGGACCAAGGGAACGGAGGCAGGGGGATGGCAGTAAAGGCGACGGTGGGGACAAAGGGATGGATGCAACAGGGGTTGGAGAGGACGGATGTAAAGCAGATGGATACAGAGGGGAAGGATGCAGAGGGGACAGACACTCACCTGTCGACATGCTGTTGTGGTCCAGGCACAGGAGCACTTCAGGCTGCAAGGAAAGAAGAGGAGGATGAGCAACTCAGAGCACTGGGGACACGCAGGTCCCCATCTAGGGAGACCAGGGGTCTCCTTTCCCTGCCACGCTGCTGCCCAGCTCCACGGCCAAGGTGGGGGCCAGGTTTTCTGCCCCAGCACCAGCAGGGAGGGTGCCCTGACCTCAGCCTTAGCCCGCAGACAGGGAGCTCTGCTCCCACATCCATCACCTACCTGGCTCCCGGCACCTGCCGCATCCGGCTGCGGTGAGGGCTTCCCTGTGCCGGCTGACGCGCGGTGACGTTACCGGCTTCCTCCCCTGCCCTGACCGCATCCCAGGGCCCAGAGCGCCCAGGACCCCACCTGGGCTCCCCGGCATCACCAGGACACGAGTGATGGACACAGCACCCCCCCAGAGCAATGGTTTCTATGGGGGGGGGGTGTGGGTGTCTGGAAGTGCCCCATTGCACCCCATCACCTCGGACAGGGGGGTGGCCACCCTGCCTGCCCGCACCCAGCCCCGCGGCACCCGGCCTGCTTGGCCACAGCGTCACCCCAAACCGGCTGGATGAGGAGCTGGGATCGGGCAGCCCAACAAGGTCATCTTACAGCGGGAAAGGGCAGAGGCTAAGTATGGCCGGGATGAAACCGGCACCGGGTCACGTCCCGCTGCGGGCCCTGGCATGGGGCTGGGGGGGGGGGGTGCAGGACCCCCGGGGTTCCCTATTGTGGAGGGTGCTGAGCACCGACCTTGGTGGGGCCATAGAGGCTGGGGGCAGCCCTGGTGCTCAGTGGGGGTCAGGGCTTGATCCAGCGCGGCGCTGAGCCCATGGGTGCAGGGTGAGGGTGATGTGGTCCCGAATGGGTGCTGGGACGGGGGGGTCTGGATGGGGGTGTGAAACACGGCTCAGGACACCCCAACACAGCCCATTGCAGGAGGCACCCCGGGGTGCTCCCATCAATCTCAGCCCAACAGCAGCTCCAACACAGCCCTGCCTCACACCCAGCACCCAGCCCCTCCCATCAGCACCCAGCTCCTGCCTCCCTGGGACCCCAAGGCCCAGGACTGGGCTGCTCCAGCACCCATGCAAGCCCTCAGCACCCATGCAATAGACCCAGCACCCTTATTAGGCCCCAATACCCATACAAGACCCCCAGCACCTGTGCAAGCCTTCCAGCACCCCTGAAAGCCCCCCCCAGCACCATGCAATGGCTCCAGCACCCCTGAAAGCCCCACCACCATCCAAGAAATAGCTCCAGCACCCACTGAAGCCCCCCTGCACCCATGCAATACCTCCAGCACCCATGCAAGCCCCCCCCAGCACCCATGCAATGCCTCCAGCACCCATGCAAGCCCCCCCAGCACCCATGCAATGCCTCCAGCACCCATGCAATGCCTCCAGCACCCATGCAATAGCTCCAGCACCCATGCAATAGCTCCAGCACCCATGCAAGCCCCCCCAGCACCCATGCAATACCTCCAGCACCCATGCAATGCCTCCAGCACCCATGCAATGCCTCCAGCACCCATGCAAGCCCCCCCATCCAAGCAATAGCTCCAGCACCCATGCAAGCCCCCCCAGCACCCATGCAAGCCCCCCCAGCACCCATGCAATGCCTCCAGCACCCATGCAAGCCCCCCCCTCCAAGCAATAGCTCCAGCACCCATGCAAGCCCCCCCAGCACCCATACAATAGCTCCAGCACCCATGCAAGCCCCCTCATCCAAGCAATAGCTCCAGCACCCATGCAAGCCCCCCAGCACCCATGCAACCCCCCAGCATCCCCTGCGCTGCCCCCCCCGTTCCTGCACCCCCCTCCCGGGGGCAGGTCCCGTCCGGGCACAGCATCCCCGGGCACCGGGGCCCGCTCTAGCTCCGGTGCCGCAGTGCCCCCCCCATGGCAGCTCGGGTCCGGGGATGGGGGGCACGCACTGACCTGTGCGGGGCCGGGCGGGGGCAGCGGCTCCGCTCCTGCCGGCTCCGGTACCGCTATATATAGACGGCGGCGCCGCGCTGCACGCCGGGAGCGGGCCCGGGCAGCCGCGGGCAGCGACGGGCAGAGCCGGGCTCCCCCCCTCCCTCTCCCGCGGCATTGATGCGGTCCTCGGGGTCCGACAGCGGCCAGCGGGGGCTATGGGGGGCTATAGGGGGCTATGGGAAGCGGTGCGGACCTCCAGCACCGGGGGCTGTGATGCGCAGACCCCCCCCCCCCAATGCCTCAGTTTCCCCATCTGCGGGGGGAAACATCGACCCCGGTGGGTTTGGGGACACTGCGGCATCGCCGGGGTCCATCCTGTGCCTCTTCTGGCAGCATCTTGGGAGGGGAAAGCTGTCCCCATCCTCATCCCTATCCTGGTCCCCATCCCGCCACAGCACCCTGGTTACCACCCGCATCCTGCCAATGAGAAGGGGAGCCCCAGGGGTGCAGCGCCCTTACTTGGCTTTCTTCATCCTCCTCCTCCTCCATGGCTGCAGAGACCCCTGCACCCCCTCGCTGGGGTGTGACACGAGTTGGGGGGACCTCAGCTGCTCCCCGCTCCAGGCAGGGCACTGGAAGGGATGGCTCATAGCTGGGGTCAGCTGGACGCTGGACATGGGTCCCTATGGGTCTCATTCCTGCACCCTCCCAGGTGCCCAGAGCCAGCATCGCTGTGGGTTGGGGGTCTGAGGACCCCTGTGACAGCCCCACCAGCACCCAACTGCCCAGCCCCAAACACCCATCCCGGAGCCAGGGCCCAAGGCAAGAGACTGCAGCGATGTTTATTCCTGTACAAACCCCTATAAAACACGGGTGCCCCACGGCTTCCCCTGGCACCGCATCCGTCAAAGCCCCAGCGCAGATGGGGCACAGCCAAGGGGAACCCGGGGCATAGAGCACAGCACCCAAGCTCGCTGCATTGAGCTGCTTTCCACTCAGTGCTCTGCTGATGGGAAATGAACAAATCCTCCTCTGGCTGGGGGTGCTGAGGGTGCTGCACCCTGTGCCACTTCCAAAGGGTTATTAAACAATGAGGACCCTGCTCACTCCTTTGGCCGGGAACCCCAAATACAAACCCTGGGATGAGGAGGAACAAAACACAACCCCCCCCCCCCCCAAATCCCATTGCTCCAATAGAAAAGGTTTTGGCAGTGTGGGGCGCAGCAGTTCTGGAGGGTGGCTGTGGGGTGCTGGGGCACCCATGGTGGCAGTGTCACCCCCACAGGGTCCCATTGAAAACTGCGGGGTGCTGCTGAGGGGAGGATGTGGTGGAACAGGATTGGGGTGATGGGGGTGGCAGAGAGGGGCTGAGCATCAAGAGGGTCCCAATCCCCCTTGAAACAGTCTCTGTGGTGGCCCCTAAAGTGATGCAGCCCCAAAGGGACCTCAAACCCCTCCTGTGTTCTCACAGGACCAGGCAGGATCTCACCTCCATGTCCATGGGGGGGGGAACACCCCAAACCCCGCACTCACCCCAAAACCCAGCTCAAACCCCAACACATCCCAGTGCGAGGAGCCACTGTGAACAGAGGCAATGGTCCCGTAAGAGGCACCCAATGCCTGGCTCCAACTGCTCCAAACGGGATGCAGGGGAACCCTCATCCATCCCAGCTCCAGAGGCAGCCCCTAGGGCCACGTGGGGTGGGAGAAGGTGATGTTGTAGAGGCCGGCCCAGCTGGAGAAGACCCTCTTCTCGGTGATGAAGCGGTGGTGGTTGCCCTTGCGGCTCCGCTCGTTGTGGATGTAGGTCGTGCACTCATCGGGGCCCTTCGGCTCATAGTAGTGGTAGGGCAGGCGGCGCGGCGGGGGCCGGCGGCTGCGGGTTGGAAGGAGGGGGGAAAAGCATAGGGTGAGCCCCACGGTGGGGACACGGGGCTGGGATAAGGGCTCGGGGGTCTCCTCACCCGCAGTAGTTGGGTGGCACCATGCCGTAGACATGGACGGCATCGCAGAGCTCCACCGCGATCACCATGGTGAACCAGCCCGTGCTCAGCCACGACCGCGACTTCTCCCTGGGGGGCGGCACAAGCACCATGGGGACAACAGCGGGGAGGTGATGGGGATACAGACCCCAACTTGCCCCAACCCCATGGAGCAGCCCCAAGAGCCAGCTCCACCCCAGGGACATGCTAAAGCGAGGATGCGGCGCCGGAGGTGGCTCCGAGGTACCTGTCCTTCCCTGTCTCCCCCCGGAACAGCTCATCGAACTGCTTCATGCGGCCGGGGGAGACCACGTAGGCCGTCATGTTGGGGAAGGAGGTGCTGATGCGCTGGATGATCTTCAGGAGGCTCTTCTGCATCTTGGCGGGCGGCCCCCAGAAGATGAAGATGGTCTCGGGGGTCTTGTTGACGAACTCCTGGGGCCGCTTGAGCACGCGGTAGAGGCTGGAGTGGGCCACCACGCGGAAGGTGGTCTTGTTGCCCACGTCGGCCTCGTAGCCGGTGGTGGGAGCGTCGTTCATGCGGATGGTGCATTCGGCCCCATCGATGGCCGTGCCCAGGCGGGTACCCAGGAGGTGGCTGGAGCTGGTGACGATGACGCACTGGTGGCAGCGGGCAGTGAGGGTCTGGTGATGACAAACACCGGGTGTCAGCACAGCCCAGCAGGGAGGGATGGAGCTGGGCAGGGGGCAAGGCATCGCTGTGGATGTCACCCTGCCCCGCAGCTCGTACCTTGTTCCCACACACGGGCAGGTACCCGCTTTTCACCCCCCACTTCTTGAGGTCGGGGGGCCGGCGGGCTCTGCCCCGCAGGCGGCTGTAGGGGAACACCTCGCTCCCATTGCCGGAGCTGTAGATGATCAGCAACATGATCAGGGCAAAGAGGACCCCCAGGGCGGCGGCGCGATGGCTCTGCGGGCAGGGGGAGAGCATCAGCCGCTGCCCCCAGCCCCGCTCCCCGCGGCACCTCCAGTGTCCGCAGGGAGACTCCCGGTGTCCATAGGGACATGCTCCAGCACTCACCGTGCTGCCACTCATGTCTTTGTGCCGGCCTCAGTGCACTGCGACCGCCAGTGTCCCGCGAGCACCTGCAAGGCACACGGTCACCCCCTGCACTGGCCACTTGCCACCTCGCTTGGGACGGCAGGGGTATGGGATGAGCCACCAAGCAGCCCGCGATGGGTACCCAGTGGGACACCCCAGCACTGATATGGGGAAGGGAATGCCAATGGGATCAGTGGTGTGGAGGAGCTCAGCGTGGCCACAGCTCATGCCAGGGAGATCCCTGCAGCGGGCTGGGATCCAGGGATGGATTATCCCCCGCCGGCAGGCCCGAAGCCACTCAAACCCATGGGTCAGCGTGGGTAAACCCGGTGCTTGCGTGGTAAATCCCATTAAACCAAGCACCAGGGAGTCTCAGACCGCGGTGGGGAGGAACTGAGACCTGCCCAGCCCAGCTCACGCATGGGCTCAATCCAACCAGAGCCAGCAGCGACCTCTCCAGCCCCAGGGTGCTCACCCCTGGGGGGGGTCCTGCTCCGACCTCCCCTCGCCCGAGCTCGCAGCAATGGACTGACCCAGTTTATCCTGTCAGGTCCTGGTTACTGAGGCACAGCTGCTGGGAGCAATGAGGAATTAAAACCAAATTGAAACCTCTTCACTAATTGCCCTGGAGGGGGGAGGAGGGATGGAAAATGATGCAGCAGCTCCTGGCTCCAACCCCAGGGGGCCCCGCAGGGCTCTCAGGGCCGCTGTGGATGGACGGGAAGGTTCCAACCGGGGACAGCCTTGGCGTGCGGGTACAGAGGAGCCCCGACGTGCACAGGTTGCGGGGGGGCAGCACCGGGGCACCTGCATCTCCGCAGTGCTCTGTCCATGGGGGACCCCACATCGGGGACCCCACATCGGGCCTTACTTGGTCGAGGGGTCTCATCTGCGGCGGGCAGCGCACGGCGCGGGGGGGGCGTCATCTCCTCCTCGGGCCCCGCAGGGGATGCGGGACGTTGCGGGCAGGGGGAGGTCCGGTTCCACCGCTGCCCCGGGCTCACATCGCGGCTCTGCCGGGAAAGGGCTGATCCAGACCCGCTCCCGCCCGGTGCAAACCCCGCTGCACTCACAACGTGCAGGGATCCCCCAGCCCCGGATGCGATCCCTGCTGATGCCCGGGAAGGGAAAACCCGCCCCGGAATGCGAATCCTCCCCCGCTTCCCAGTGCTGCCCCCACATCCCCGCACCCAAGGGTGCAGCCCTCCCCCGGCAGTCCCGCTTTGCAGGAACCGCGCAAACCGGGGCCCGTCCGCCCTCCATACCCCCCACCCCCCCCCCCAATTTACCGTGCACCGGAGCCGTTCCACCCCTGCACCGGCTAAACGGGCCCGGAGAGGACGCAACGTATCCACCGACCGCTCCGCTCCGCAGTGCGCCGCGATGCCGCTGCTATCGGTGCCGGTACCGGTGATGCCGGTGCCGGTGATGCCGGTGATGCCGGTACCGGTGATGCTGATGCGGCTGCCGCCTGGGCCGGAACCGAGGACCAACGCAGGGTCCTAGCGCCGCCCGCCCGAGATGGAGACAGCCGCAAGGGTCCTAGCGCCGCCCGCCAAGATGTGGAGCTCCGCGGGGGTCCTAGCGCCGCCCTCCCCGCGCCAGGCCCCGACGGTGCAGGCCGGGGCTTGCTCCCGCCCCTGCGGTCTGACCCGTCCCACCCCCGAGGGCACCGGGGCGGGCACCAGAGCAGCACGTGGCGTCGGGGCCGCATTGTTGGGATGCCGCCGCCTCCCCCATCGCGCTCCGGGGCTGTGGTGTGGCAGGGAGGGCGCTGACCGGGACCTGCAGGCCCTGTCCGGGGGGGGATCTCGGCTCGGCTGCGCTAGCGGGGCCCTTCCCTGTGTGCGGTTGTGGCAATGGGGCAGAGCCCCACGGGCTCTTGGTTCACGCTCGCCTGTGGCTCCCTGTCCTGGCAGCATCTCCAGGTGACTCGCTCCTCACTCAACCCCTGCTGAAACGGGGGTGAACGCGGCTCCCTCTGCCCTCCTCCTGCCTCCCCCGACACCTCCAGGCCCACCCAAACACTTGGCATCTGTTAAGGGTTCCAAGAGCTGCAGCCGGGCTCAGGGCCGCGCACGCCGTGTCCTGGCATGACCCAGGCCTCCACAAACGCCCTCCCTGCAGGGCAAAGATCAGCCTGGACCCAGCACAGAATCCACCCCAGCTCAGTGCCCATCTCGCAGGGACCTGGTTGGGATGCAGCTGCTGGTTCCCAAATGCTCTCCACCATCGGCTTTCGGCTCCTTCCTCCGTGCTCAGGCTCAGCTCTACCCCCTCACCACCTTATTTATAGCCTGGCAGGGGAGCAGGATGCTGGCAGCACGGAGAGCAGCTGCTGTCCCCTGTCCCCACGTCCCGCAGAACTAAGGGGCACAGCACAAGGCACCATCGAGTTAAAACTGCATTTAATGGCCACGTTTGCTTTGGTCTGAATCCAAGGGCACTTGTGACGAGGCAACGTGAAGCCCCCCCTGAGCTGTGTATGACCCCAGGGCATTCCAGTTAAGGGGATGCAGGGGACCACAGGGACCTGCCCCGGCGCAGAGCAGCAGAAGGTATCAGGATAGGGGAGCCCTGTGCCCCACATCAAGCACCAGGAATCAGGGAATCAGTGGGGCAAGGAGCTCCATCCCTGGGAGAGGCAGAGGCTCATGGCCCCGAGCTCTGCTGCTGTCACGCTGGAGCCCAGCAGCGTGAATGTTCCATCCTGCATTAAATATTCACCCCAGCAGAGCAGGTGGAAACCCTTTGCGGTCGCATTGGGTCCATCAGAGAGGTGCTTGGTGCCAGTGGGGCTCTATGGGTCCAGCTCATGCCTCTGTGCACCAACATGGGGAGGGTCCCAGCCCACCCAGCAGCTGGAGGAACCGGCCCTGCTGCTGTAGCGGCACCGATGCAGCCAAGGCATGTCACTGCAGGATGCTGCCTCGCCCCATGGCTCACGCCCTATCCGCTGGCCCAGGACGGGTGGCTGAAGGTGATGTTCTTCCTCTTGGCCCAGCGGGAGAAGATGGTTTTCTCGGTGATGAACCGGTGCCCGGCGCGCTGGGCTCGCTCGTGCACCAGGTACATCCTGCACTCGTCCAGCTGGCCCTGCTCGAAGTAGTGGTAGGGCACGCTCGAGTGGTTCTTCTCCCTGTTGCGAGGGGATGGGGGTGTGTGTGTGTGTGGGGGGGAGACTCGGGGGGATGCTGGGTCACCCCGCGCCCGCTGCTCCCCACGTACCTGCAGTAGCTGTCGCTGACCATGCCGAAGACGCAGATCCGCTCGCAGAGCTCCATGGCCAGGATCATGGTGAACCACCCCGTGCTCAGGAAGGAGCCGGACTTCATCCTGCAAAGCACCACGATGAGCGGGTGCGGTAGGGCTACCAGCCCAGCTGGGATACGGGTGTCTGATGGGGGCGGACGACACTGGTGCTATGGTGGGGGGAACCCAATGGGGTCTCTGTGGGAGGTGGTGGTACCTATTCTTGCCCGTCTCATTCTGGAAGATGTCGTCGCAATAGGCCATCTTCTCATTGGTCAGGGTGTAGATCTGCAGGTGCGGGTACATCTGCATCACCTTCAGCAGCGCCTGGTAGGTCGAACCCCCCTTCTCCCTGCTCATCTTCCTCGCCGGCCCCCAGATGATGTACAGGGTGTCCTGGCACTGCTGGAAGAAGTAGCGCTGGTTCCTCAGGAGCAGGGGGACGCTGGTGTGCGACACCACGCGGACGGTGCTGCGGCTGCCCACGTCCTCCTCGTAGCCGGCGGTGGGCGCGTGGTTCATGCGCAGGACGCACTCCTGCCCATCGATGGCCTGGCCCAGGTGTGAACCCAGCATCTGCCCTGAGCTGGAGACCACGGCGCAGCGGCGGCACGGGGCCCGCTCCAGTGGCTGTGGGGAGATGAACCCATTGGCTCCCCATTGGCTCCTGTAGCCCCTTCCGCCCTCATTAAGGAAGGGGAAACTGAGGCACGGTCGGGCCGAGCTGCCCCATCCCTGCTCACCTTCCCATCAGGGACGCGGCTGTACCCCTGCAAGCGCGGGGCAGTGGATGCTGTGGGGCTGCCCCACTGTGCCGGGGGCCGGCAGCAGGCCCGCGGGCACGCTTGGTTGCACAGCAGAACGTAGAGCACAGCACCCAGCGCCGCGCACACCAGCGACAGGAAGAGCCGGGCCTGGAGCAGAGCGGGAGAAGGAAGGTTCCTGCGGGCCCGGCCATGTGCGCTGGATGCCGGGGGCTCCATGGGGCCGTGCACAGGAGCAGACCCACGGCGATGGGCGTGGGGCGCAGGGGGGGCGCTGGGTGCCTGCACCGAGCTCACTTCCTGCAGGCAGCACCGGCCGAGGGCCGCGCTCAGGGGCTCGCTGCTGCCTGCGGGGTCCGCGGCTCACCCGGGCTCCTTCCCCGCCGCTGCCGTCGGGTCCCGCCGCCCCTGCGGGTACTCACCAGGGTCTTCATGCTCGGGGGGCACCGTGGGGCCCGGGGTCACCAGGAGGGTCGCGGCTCGCTCCCTGCGCACAGAGCGGGCTCAGCACCGGGGACGCCCATCCCCGGCACCCCAAAACCCGAGGTCCCCCCATCCCTGCCCCGGTCCGGGCCGCACTCACCGCGCCGGGAGCCCCCGCGGCGCCGCCGCTCCCCGGCCCCCAGGGCCGCGGCCGCCGGGTCCCGCATCCCGCGGGGCAGCGCCGGGGCGGGGCCGAGCGGGCACTGCCGGCACCGGGACCGCCCCCCCCCTCCGCCCTGCAGCCCAGCACCGCCTCCGGCACCGGCACCGGGACCCGGGCGCGGTGAGCCGGGACCGACCCCGCACGTGTCGGTAGCGAGGGCAGCGCCGCACGTACCCTGGTACCGACCCGGAGCCATCCCCTGTGCACCGGCCCCAACCACCCCGCTATGGACCCCAGTGCCCGTCCCCGGTACCCGTTTCCCTCTGCACCTCCTCTGCCCTCGCTTGGGGTCCCTGCTGTGACCCCCCCCCGTGTCCCCAAGCCCCCTTCTCACCTCCGTGCACCATCAGCTCCCAACCACGCCGGACGCTGGGACCGAGGGGATCCAGAGCAGCTCAAACCAGCAGCCCCTTGGTTCCCAGTCCCCACCTGATGCCCCCAAAGGGCCGCCCCTTCTTGCCCCTGGACTATGCAAAGCGCTCCCGAGGCGAGGTGCCTGCTGCCCAGGGGTGGGTGCTGGACTTTGTATCCTCCCCTTGTTGACAAGGAAACATGAGAAGTAGCCTCAAAACTGCTCCCAGCCCTGCCCTTGGCACGCTTGGAGCAGGATTAGAGATGAGGTGACAGGGACACTGCGGGGCTCTGACCCAGGAGGCAGCGCCTGGGGCAAACCCGACTGTGGGCAGACACGATCCCATCTTCCACCCTTTGGCCTCCTCCTGCCCCAGCTCACACCCACCCTCATGGGCTGGGTTGAGCCATGTCCGGGTGGAGAGGGGCCGGGAAGGGTTTCTCACCCTGTGGAGCAGCACCAACACTGAGGCAAGGCAAGAGGGGTGGATGGAGGCCTGGCAGGCTCTGCAGGAGCTGCGGACAAACCTCCATCCGGAGCCGAGCCTCTGGACCACACACATGGGTTTAAACCACTGCCAGGCGCAGCCCAAGGCACCCCGAGCCACCAGCATCACCCCTGGGCAGGACCGGAGGTGATGGGACATGGTGCTGCCTGGTAGGGGAAGCTCTCAGTCTGTGTGGGAAGGATCAGAGCACCCCAATCCTGCCCTCCCCTTGCTGGAGCTGCCCCATGGCACAAGGCTGGGTATGCCCAGGCCACCCCAGTCAGGGTGTTTCCCTGTCTGATGTCTCCCAGTGCTCACATGCCACACAAGGGTTCCTCTTCAGAGAGGTCAGATTGGACTTGAGCAAGCTGCTCTAGTGGAAGGTGTCCCTGCTTGTGGCACGGGGTTGGAGCTGGATGGGCTTTAAGCTCCCTTTCACCCCAAACCTTCTCTGATTCTATGATGAGCTCCTCCAGCAGGCAAATGGAGAATACAAACTTGCCTTTTCCAAGCCCAAAGTCTCACTTCTTTCCTCTCAAACACCACTGAGAAACCCCCACAAATCATATGTGAACATTTAATAAGGACACAGGAGGAACACACTGGACACAACAAGAGCAGCAGGGAAGGATCACCCAGAGGCTGAGCAGAGGGTGGAGGTCGGTCCCCAGCCACTGCAGCCCAGAGGACAGCCCCAGTTTGGAGCAGGTCCCTCACAGCAGGGCTCTCTGGTCCCTCTCTCAATGAGCCCTGAATGTCAGGTTTGGTTCCCTTGGTCAGCACGGTGTAAACGGGTTTGTCTCTGCAGGAAGGAGGGTTTGGTGCTGAGCGCTGCCTGCTCGGGGCCACAGGCAAAGTCTTTTCTTGGCTCTGGCGCCTTCTCACCCCCCTTCAGTCCAATTTCTTGACAGGCTTCCTGTTCTTCCACATCACAACCGTTATAAAAACACCTGCAGTGAGAAAGAGAACAGATTGGGACCGGGAGTGTCTGATTACAGGTGCTTTGAATCCCACTGCAGTGAGAAACGGGCCCCGAGCAGCGTGAGTGAGACAACTCCTCTGTGCAGGGCCTCAAACAGCCCACGTTACACCCAAACACCAGCCCCCAGAGCCTGTGCTGCAGCAGTGGCCACAGGGAGCATGGCACAAGTGTCACAGAGGCCCCAAGCAACCCTCTTCCCTCTTCCTAATTTAGAAGCTTCTAATTAGAACAAGAGGAACAACACTCACCTATAAACAGCAGCAGCAGCAGCCCGGCCACCACGGGGATGAGAACCGCGTACTCCCTGGGCAAGAAGTACTGGTGGATGCTGTGGTCGCTGTCGATGAAGGGCTGCAGGGCACAGAGAGGGCTGTCAGGAGGTGGCACAGCACCAGGCCCGTGCCCCAGCACCTGCAGCCTCGTGGTTTCCAAAGCAGGATGGAAATACCAAGCAGGAGATAGCTAAAAATAGGGCTGCCAGACCAGGATGTGGCTGAGGAGGCTGCAGCGTTCAGCAGATGACAAGGGGCAGGGATATGAGGCCCATAAAACCCCAGGCTGGGCTCATCTGCCATCCTGCTCGGTGCTGAGCACAGTGAACCCCAGGGCTCTCTGCCCTGCAGAAAGGAGAAGCTGATCCTGGCTCTGCTTTGTGGTGATCCTGCCAGGATCCACTGGAAGGCTTTGGACACTAGAGAGCAGTGTAAGGATTCCTGCGCGGCAGCGGCCAACAGCACAAACACAGCGGGAACAGAGCAAGCAGGGGCAGGAGGGAACTCAAACCGGTCGGAGGTTGGAGGGGAAGCTGCCAGGAGCCATCAGCCAGGGCTGCACCAGGCCTCTTGTACCTGGAAAGCTCACAAGATGTTTCTTTCCAGGAAGAAAATCATTCATGAGGTTGGACCAGATGATCCTTGAGGTCCAACCTGGTGTTCCCTGATTCTAATGACCCTGAAATGGACAAACCTATCAGGCTCAGAACCACTTTTCCAGAGCTCTGCATTCATAGAATCATAGAATAGTTCGGCTTGGAAAGGACCTTAAGATCATCCAGTTCCACCCCCCCTGCATGGGCAGGGACACCTCACACTAAACCATGGCACCCTGTCCAACCTGGCCTTGAACACCCCCAGGGATGGAGCACTCACAATCTCCCTGGGCAACCCATTCCAGTGCCTCACCACCCTAACAGGAAAGAATTTCCTCCTTATATCCAATCTAAACTTCCCCTGTTTAAGTTTTAACCCGTTACCCCTTGTCCTATCACTACAGTCCCTAATGAAGAGTCCCTCCCCAGCATCCCTATAGGCCCCCTTCAGATACTGGAAGGCTGCTATGAGGTCTCCACGCAGCCTTCTCTTCTCCAGGCTGAACAGCCCCAACTTCCTCAGCCTGTCTTCATACAGGAGGTGCTCCAGTCCCCTGATCATCCTTGTGGCCTCCTCTGGACTTGTTCCAACAGTTCCATGTCCTTTTTATGTTGAGGACACCAGAACTGCACACAATGCTCCAGGTGAGGTCTCATGAGAGCAGAGCAGAGAGGCAGGATCACCTCCTTTGACCTGCTGGTCATGCTCCTTTTGATGCAGCCCAGGATACGGTTGCTTTCTGGGCTGTGAGCGCACACTGAAGCTGGCTCATGTTAAGTTTCCCACTGACCACCACCCCCAAGGCCTTCTCCACAGGGCTGCTCTCAATCTCTTCCCTGCCCAAACTCTTCTCCCTACCAAGCTCTCGGTAAGAGTGATCTCTTTCTCTATTTACCACTTTTAATTCCCTTTAGAACCAGCAACCCGGGGAACTACAAAAGCAGACACCACCAGCATCACCTCTAGAGGGACCAGGCTTCAGCTGACAGCTCACATGAGCTTTGGATCTTACCCTGGCTGGGTCAGCCTGGTTTAGAGCAACAGGGCAGGCAGCGTGACTGAAGCTTGGTCTTGCCCAGGCACACCCAGAGGGGGCCAGCAACAGAGGAAGCTCTGCCCTCAGTGTTCGAACCAGGAAGCTGGCAAGCAGAGCCCCACAGGAACACATCAGCACCTAAGCAGAGCCTGGGCAAACACCGTGGGGGGGTGAAGAGCCTGGGCTGTAGCCGCCAGGAGCCCCGTACCAGTACGATGATCCAGAGCGTGTAGTAAACGAAGAGGAGGGCGCTGAAGGTGACCAAGCCGAACCCAACCACCTGGTCTGTTGCTGTGGCCTGCGGAGGGAGAAGCGGTCAGAGCGGATCCGCACGCTGCGGGCCCAGCGCTGGAGCGGCTCATGGGCACCGCCATCAACCTGGGGACGGTGCGGGGCTGAAGCACGGCGGGGCCGGGGGAGCCTCGGCAGCACGAACACCGCGAGGGCAACGGCCGGGCCCCGCTGCGGGAGCGCTCCCGCCCGCTCCTCCCAACCGCGGGGCCCGCTGCGGCCCCGTGAGGCGGCGGGGCCCAGGCTCGTCCCCGGCTGCCCCGCACTGGTTCCCGGCCGCGGCTCAGCGCAGCCCCGCCGCGTTAACGGGGCTCCCGGAGCCCGGTTCCCCCCGGCAGGGCCCGGTTCCCCTCACGGCGCCCCGGGGCGCGGAGCGAAACCTCCCACACTCACCATGGCGACCGCCGGCCTCCCTCCCCGCGAGCCCCGCGCTTCCGGGGGCTGCACCAATCAGCGTGCGCAACGTTACCGCGCTCGCCCCTCCGAGACCAATCAGCGCGGCTGGCGCGGAGCATGACGGGAGTTGTAGTCCCGGGCGGAGCTAGGCCCGGCCTCCAGCCGGTACCAGCGCAGCGCCGAGCCAGGGCGCATCATCCCCCGTCCGGAAGGGATGCCCGTGCTGCGCTGCCTCCCCGTGGTACCCGCTTACAGCGGGGTCAGCGACGGGAGAGGAGCGCCTCCCTCAGCAACGCGTTGTGCTGGTGTCGTCTATGGACCCCAAGGGCTCAAACCCAGCTCCAACACCCGAGGTACTCGGGTCCTGTATCCCAATCCCCAAGGGGATGGTGGAAGGCAAAGCCAAACCCGATCCCAACCAGCCCTAACTTCCCCCTTCTGCTTCCTTAGCAGATACTGGGGTATATTTAAAGCAAGAAACAAAGGGAGCAGAAGCAGTGTGAAGTACCAAAACCCCTTTATTCCCCCCCAAACCATAACAACATTTGACATTATATTGATTTTCCTCATATATTTGTTATTTCTCTACGTTAGGAACCAGATACAGAAAATACAAACACGATCTCTGTTGAATCAAAGACGGCACAGCATTCCGTTAGAAAAAAAAACAACACAAAGAAACAAACCCCAAAACTAGAGGAGCAAGATAAAAATGGTGAAAAATAGTCATTCCCTCCAGCCCAAACTCTCCAAGAATCATCATCATCATCAAAATAGAGCAGTGGAAGTAGCTTCTCTTTCTAAACGCACTTTAAGAAACAAAGTTAGAGTTTTTTTTCTCTTTAGATTTCAAAGTAAAAAAATGTTAAACTATCTCTTTTTCTTATTTTCAAGCCATTTTGGAAGTTTGCATAGACCCATTCATTCCCTTTCCAAAAATATCAGCCATCTCTCTATAGAATCTGATAGAAATCAAGTGCGCGCCTCTGCTGAACAGCACCGAGCTCCATTGGCTTCCAAGAAAATAAACCAACATCTCCCCTTTCCCCCCACAAAAATACGGGCTCTATCATTATTCCTTATGTTTGAGACAAGTTCTGAGGCTCAGCTGCATCCAAATTCCTTGTTACTTCCCAGTTTTCCACGTCCGCTCCCTTCCTGATGGGGCAGGGGCGATGCAACATGGAGAGGGCATTAGGCTCGGGAGGGAAGTGAGGGGGAATTTGGGGCTCACACCCCAGCCAGGAAGTGGCTCTTTAAGGACAAACGCCTGCGACCAGGCAGCGCTTGTAGGTCCTTGCCCCTTGGGGACCAGCCTTGTCCACAGGGCCGTCACCGGAGCAAGAGGTGATGGGGTAAAGGAGGGTGAATCTGCAGCTCCCGGGTAAGGCAGTGAGGAGGGGAGCAAAGGAGGAGGGGTCCCCCTCTCCAGGAGGGGTGTTTTAACCTACGTGCTCTAAGCGTACCTGGAGTGAGGTTTTCCCAGAGGTTCACAACACGTTGCACGTGCAGAGTCCAGCTGCAGGTGCCAGAGGGTTCAAAAGAAAACAGCGACGACAACAATAAATAAGTCACCCCCCTCCTACGAAGATGAGACTGAAACGGGTGCTCTGCAGGGCTTGGGACCCTCTATAAACTGAAGCAAGCGTTAAAAACGGTCTTATTTGTAAGGAGGATGAGGAGGGGGAGAGATCACGTGCCTGCTGCCCAAAGGTCAGGACAGCACGAGGGCCCCCATTTAAAGTGCTGACCATACAAAAGATGATGGAGGAACAACATCCTTCTCCCCCCTTTTCCCTCCCTATCACAATTTCCAATTGAAAGCCATCTCCTTCACCAAGTCACAGCTAAGCCTATTCTTACAGACATTCACTCAGTTTAGATTGGTTTAAAAAGAAAAGAAAGTTAGTAAAACAAAAAAGTTACATTGAATTTCCCAACTCTTTGCAATGGGCTTCCACCAGCTAAAGGTCCAGGAACTGGCTGAGCAGAGCCCACACATCTCACCTGGCCCCCAGTCCAAAGCAGAGGCCAGCTCTGCACTCTGGATCAGCCAGGCAGGAGCAGCCCTGCTCACCAGCATCACAGACCATAGGGATGCAGTCTTGCCAATAAGGTCCTTTTAGTTTAAGCCACCTCTGAATCCCCTGAGAAGGGGAATGATGTGGGGAAGAGCATCCTCCCCCTTCAACACCCTCCCCCCCCCCCCCCCCCCCCGAATAAAATATCAATGAAACAATAATGCAAGTCAAAAAAAAACAAACCACCAGCCTGCTGGGTTTATAAAAAAAAAACCTCAATAAACTTCACAACAAAAAAGAAAACCCCAAAGGAAACTAACCAGAGGTTTGGGTCTGAAACTGATGCACTGCTTCAATGCTCAAAGTCCACTGAGGAACAGAGGGCAAGCGATGCCACAAGGAGAAAAGTGCTCGTGAGATGCAGCTTCCCGAGGTGGCAGCGAGTCTGCAGGATGAGGGATCCCACTGCCAGCACCACTGCCTCCGTGCCCACCAATGGGCACTGCAGTGGGAGCTCTGTGTGGGATCCAGGAATAGGAACAGAGTGCTCCTTCCTCC
Organism: Pezoporus occidentalis; assembly: GCF_034315485.1. Taxonomy (NCBI): domain Eukaryota; kingdom Metazoa; phylum Chordata; class Aves; order Psittaciformes; family Psittacidae; genus Pezoporus; species Pezoporus occidentalis. The sequence goes on from NW_026915987.1 coordinate 47,414, forward strand.
TGCTGGGTGCCGCAGCCCTGGCTGTGCTGCACCAGGCTGAATGGCTAGGGCTGCTTTCTAATTCAAAACAAAGGGCAGGAGAGCTAAAAAGCTACGTAAAGACCAGGATCTGTGGAGTCAATAATGTGGAGACAAGGAAGAGACATCCCATGAGACACAGTTATCAAAAACCACAAGCGGTGATGTGCCAAGCCGCTGGAGAAGAAGCCAGAGATGTGCTCAGGTTGGCCACAGCTATGGAATGGAGCAGGTTATGCCTCTGCCAGCCTGGGAAGATGAGACCAGCTTTCTGGAAAGCTCAACTGCTTCTCCTTTTGCTTTGCTTGGAAGAGATTCCTCCCTCTGTGTGTCCCACTGGTGATTTCATGACAGGCCAAGCTGCCAGCACATCGGAGCAGCTGACTCTTGCCAATGGAGCCCAGAAGCAAGCCCTGGATTCCAACTGCTCTGACAGCCAGTGCCATTGTTTTCCATGGGAACAGAAGCAGAGAAGCACAAGTGAGCCGGGTTTTGGCCTCTTTCCTGGCTTATGTTTGCTCCTTTCAAGTCCTGCTTGGACCTGATTCCCCCCCAAAGGGCTTTGCTGGTCCCTGGGGAGCAGCAGGGGCTCTGTGCTATGGAGCAGCTCTGCAGGCAGGGTAGAATACCCATTGCTGTCTGAGCCTGCTGCTGCCCTCACCCTGACCAGAGCAGAGGGTCAGGCCAGGCCTGGCTTTCTGGCAAAGCCCCAGGGAGAGAGAAAAGCGAGTGGTCCTCCCCTTCCTGCAGACACACAGCTCCCCGGGAGCAGGGCAGGATGCTCAACCGCCTGCGAGCGAGTGCCAACCCTACCCAGACTGAACAAAGAGATCACCATTAAGAACCTCCAGCAAATGTGAAAGAGCTTTTGTCCTAGACAGACTCTCTGATCCGATACTTCTCCCCTACATTAAACCAAAGCAAGGTGTTGTCTGTAACCCCTCTTCTTACCCTAATCCAAATTTAATTCCCTTTGAAGGGAAAGGGTGAAAAAAGATCCATACCCTGCATGTGGTCTGTCCAAATACAGAAAGAAACCTCTTGACTCAAAGAGAGAAACTGTCAAATCAGAGCAAGCAGCTGTATAGCTTTGCCACGCTGCCTAGCACCCTCCCATGCAGCCATCCTTAGTGAGCAGGGCAGAAACAATAAATCGAGGTCCTTTCATTCCTTGTTTCTCATTCTGCTGAATTCCCTTTTCCAGTAGCTCATCTGCATGCATTGTGGCTGCAGAGACCATAGCTCACCCTTTTTGCTTTCCCATTAAGAAAAGGCTTTCCAATAACTAAGAATTGGAACAACACCGTGATCAGTGACAAGTTTCTACTTGCTGAAGTGTGTGCACACACACACACGTGTGTCAGAGGAGGGCACGTCCCCAGCCGTGCCCAGGAGGGTGCCACTGCTCCGAGTGCACCACAGTCCACTGGCAAAAGAGGAAAGGGCACTACAAGGAAATAGCTTCTCAGCTGAGAGTCTCTGTACAGGAAGGGCTGCAAGCACAGCCCCTGGCTGGACTTTGCATACATCCTCGCCTGCAGTTCAGCTGCCAGGAGAAGATGTGAGAGCTGAAAGGGACTGACCGACATCTCTGCCACACACTGCAAGGAAAAGAGGCAGTTCAAGCATCAACCAACAGCAGGAACCAAACCCAAAGAGGAACAATTGAAAGATCAACCAGAGAACAGTTTGAAGCCTTGTCAGAAGAGTTCACTTGCCACACAGCACGTAAGAATGGCTGCCGTGGCTAATGCAGCAGAAGACACCCATCCTACCTTTGAAGGCAGAGACAGTGGCTTCTCCCCAGCCCCAAAAAGAACCAGCACAGGCACAGATCCCCACTGACAGGGCAAGAAAGGCCAACCAACACCAATTCCCTCCCTGGAGCAGGCCAAGAGAGGCAACTGTTAATCACCACCACAACAGAGAGACCACCACAGTCAACTGCACCCTGCCCTAGCCCAGGGGAGGGCTATCAGATAGCCAGATTCTTTTCAGAGTTCAAGAAGGGCACTTCCCTTCCTGAGCCTAAAATAACAACAAAAAAAGAAGAAAACAACAACAAAAAAAGAGGCTTTGTATTCCAAGCTCCGACAGTGGCTATTTGCTGGCCCAGTGCAGCAAACAGGGATCACACTCCTGGAACAGCAAGTAGAAGCCTCTTCCAGGTAAAATCTGGAACCTCTAAAGTGCTCCTGCTAATGCTAACAGATGAACACTGCCCTTCCATGCCCAGCAGTGGAAGGGTGTAATGCAGTTAGTGGTATAACAGCATTAGCATTTAACCATTATCAACTCCCATCTGGATCGTGGTAGTTTTCTGAAATGCACTTTTGGGAAGCGTTTCCTATGAGACAAGAGGATGATTGGGGATTTGAGGGCAGGAAGGTGAAGTGTACACCACAGCATACCTTGTTCCGTAAAAACCGTTGCCTTGGAAGGTGATGTTCCCTTGCAGAGTCAAGGGGATAAAGCATCCTGCAAGTGGCCATTTCACTGTGTCACCCACAAGCAGCTCTCGGTTTGGTTACAACGGTTTCCCCCTCTCCCCCAGTGGTTTCAAGAGTTCACAGTGGTATAAACCCAATGCTTTGGGGAGACAGAAGCTGAGAAGTCCCCTGCTGCAAGTGAATGGGTGGAGTGAGGGATGCACATGAGCAACATCCTCTAGGACTAAGGATAAGCCCAACAGACACCTTACATCTGAACAGAAACAGGGGGAAGGCAGGCACTGGAAGAACTGGGAAGTGGAGAAGGGTAATGCCAACTCAGGGAAAAGTGCATGATCTAGAGTGGTCTCGGAGTAGTTCTGCAGTGCAAATGTATGGGGAGGGGTGTGGAGAAATCCCTTCTGGAATGCTGCATGAAGAGAGGTAAAGGTTGGCATCCATGTGGCAGCGGACTGGGTAGGGGGCCTGTTTCCAGCAGCTCTACCCTGTTCTTCACATTTAGTGGGTTTCAATCACCACTGGCTCGTAAACTCCAGATGAGACCCTGGGGAGGCAGCAGGGAAGAAGAGGAGAAAGCCAGGTTATTTCCCCCAGTCACTTCAAGTTGTTATTCCGAGCTCTCCCCTCACAAACATCACCCTCTAACCCCACACCAAAGACTGAGAACAAGGAGCCAGTCTGGCCAGGAGTCAAAGCTCATAACACAAACCAGACAGCTACACGGCAAGCTGACACCAGAGCAATTGAAAGAGCTGGGTGTAACGCATGAATCCTAAAGGACAGAGGAAAAGGGGGAGTATCCTGCGCAAAGAGCCAGTGTTCCTGGCTTTGCTGTGCTCCCCTATTTGTCACCAACTTGACAGACCTTTGTGTTACCATCATTGTCTGGGTGGTTTTTTAACCTCAAAAGGTGCTGTAAAGATTCAGACTCAACCAGCCAAGACACTGCACTAAGAGCAAGAAAAAGCTGTGTTTGTTCTCAAGTCTTTCATGAGAGAACAAGTCCTCAACGATGATGGAGGAGGCAGGGAAAGGGGACAATAAAGCAGATGCTGCAGTCTTGCTGCAGGCCAGCAGGAGGCAAAGCTCCCTGTGGGCGCAGCAGCAACAGGAACCAACCTCTACCATTTTGTCCTTTCGTTCCTTACTTCAGTTCCTGGATCTAACAACTAGGAGCACATTATCTCTCCTAGCTCCAGCTGAGAACTGCATTCATAATCCAGCGCAGCTGGAGCCTGCCACCAAAGGGATCCCAGGGGTGTTAATGTGGGAATAAAGCCACCACGTAGCACATGACATTTAGAAATCTCTCCTGTAGCAAAGGGTGAAAGTTTCCTGGGTAGAAAGAGCCAAGCAATCCCTCCGGAGCCCCTCTGCCATTGGAAACCTACCTGTTTCCCAGCTGAATACCGCTCAATGTAGTTGTTCCATCTCTGCTCACAAACAGCCTCAGGTTACTGTCTGTGGATAGAAAATGAAGTAAACCATGAAAATCCAGAAGTACCAATGGCTGCCAGGTGCTCCCCTCCCAGACACATTACACAGCATGGGAACAAGTGGGTTTCTGTGCATACATAGTGTTCCCACAGTAACAGAGCCTTTGGGAACTCCTCTGCTTGCTCTGAAAGGGAGCCTCATGTACAAATCAACAAGTGTTAAGCTTTGGAAGAGTAAATGCAGGACATTAATTCAGTGATACTCCTCCAGCTGCTTCTTTGAAGGCAATTCCATTGATCCAAGTTGTGGGCCAGCTTAAACACATCTGAACGGATGAGATGTAGGGCCTCATCCTGCTTTTGTAGGCTCACTGGAGGAGAAGCTCAGCCTGTTCTGCCCGTGAGAGGTGCCTACATTCAGTCTAGTTTTAACTCAGGCTAAGTGAGGTGTAAATTCACATATGATAAGAGTGTTGCCATGTGCAATGATTTAAGGTGACTAATGGTAACTATACAAGCATGAATAATAACCTGGGCTCAAGTTTAAAACTTACCAAAAACCTCAACAAGATGAAAAAGACTAAACTGGAAAATTCAAACAAATGCAGTGATATTTCTTATGAACAGATGTGACTGCAGTGGAGAAAACCCCTCTTTAGGCTCTCAGACCTGATGACCAGCACATTGTGACACACCTTTCTTCCCATCCTTTTGCAGAGATGGGCTGTTTCCCTTCCAGTTGTGCTCTCCTACTTTAATAAATACCCTTGGGCTGACCCTGGATGAAGGCCACTAGAGCGGTACAGAGAGCTGATGTAACCGATTTCCACCGTGCTGAAGAACCAGTGTTTTTCCCTTCTCATCCTTTCTGTTTGAGCTCTACTGTATTGTGTAGAACAGCAGCAAGCGCTGTTTGCTAATGGATGTGCAGCTCTTCACATGGTTTGTTTGTTTACCATAGAAACACCCAGCAAACACTGAAAGCAAACTGCTCCCCAAAAGGGAAGGGAGTCCATAGCAGATCAGATCTGGCTGTAAAAGCCTGTGAGCCTTGCTAAAGGAACAGCCAAGACATCCCCTTTGAGACCTCCTCTCACCTTCAGTATTGCTGACATCTGTGAAGTCCTGACTCTGCATTATTTTCTCCACTATATCATCAGCATCGATCCTGGTGTCATCCACTCGTGTTGGGTGACTCTCCACTGAATCCTTTTTCCTTCTGTGGAGAGGAAATAAAGGGAAAACTGACTCAGCTTTTCAAGACACAGACTTTCATTTACTGTCAAGCTTCTCTTGGCAATAACCTTCTCAGCGACTACAATCCAACCTATTACTATCTGAAGATAAATGAGCAGATTCTGTCTCACCTTCCCAGAGAAGGGGCTTTGCTGCACAGTTACTCACCGGGAGGGTCTATCCAGCAGAATGGCTGGTCTAGGGGGGCGAGGGGGCTTCTCCAGCTTGTGGTCCCGCTCTCCCTCAGGACATTCCACTGTCATGCTCAGCCCCCCGGATGCACTGCTGCTGGTGGAGGTGTTCCGGCGATGGGTCAAGTCAGACATACTCGAAGAGCGCGAGTGCTCCGTGCTGTAACCTGCAAACACAGAGGGATTACAAACCAGATCACCTCCCTGTCCTGGCAGCACAGTTAATAGGCAGGACAGCTTCAGAGCAGCATTTCTGCTCCCACATACAGAGGTTTAGACATACATCTATGAGCTCATCTGCAGAGACTAAACAGGAGACTGGTATTAGAGCAGGGCAAGAGAATTGGCTGCAAATCATTCTCACAAGAGCTCACTGCAGGGAAGGAAGTGGATAGGGCCAGTGCTGGCAGAGCAGTGTGGATCAATAGTTACCGGAGATCTTGGACTGCTGGCTGGCATAGCTGGAGTTCCGCGAGTGCCCTGAGTGGAAGACTTCCTCTGGGCTGGACAGGTTCTGATCTGGTTCTTCTGGGACACCTGCCAAGGAACAACAGGGCACTCTGCTTACACCGTATCCAAGCCAGCACATTGGACTGCAGGGATGCTGGATCAATCAAAGGGCAAGTCTGCTGGCATAGCCCTACTGTACAGGCTAGCACAGAGCTTAGAAGGAGCTGGGGAGCAGGGAAAACAACAATGAGCTTCTCTGGCAAGTTGCTCACTAATTCCAGCATCCAGTGTTGGCATTTACAAGCATCTCTGGGGGCTTAAAGGCTCTAGAAGGGCAGGTAGTGTGTGAAGCCATCCATAGTTAAAAGCATTAAGTCAAACCCAAGAAAACACCAAATGGTTGCTGGTAGTGAAGTATTATAACCTCTATTTGTGTGCTTCTCCTGTTACTACCTTTCCCCTTCTATTACCATTACAATTCCCCTTCTATAATTTCCTTATTACTTGTGAGAGAGGCCGTGCCATCTAAATCACATCTGAGCTTGATAGAGAGGCCTCAGCATAACCTCTGCTCCTTCGCCATCACCTCTGCTTATCTCTCATGCAGGAAGCATATCCAGAAGTGCACAACTACAACACGTTAGCCAGTTTAAGAAGAGCACTTGCACAGTGTGCTAAGTCACTGAGGTAATAATGAGCCCGGAGTGCTATTTTGGTGCAGTGTATCTGCCTGCACTCCAAATGTACTAGGAAGGGAAAAAAAGCTATGTGAAAATGCAGTGCCCTTGAAAACAGGCTCATAGAGAAGCCAAAGAACTCTGCATCAGCAGCTGGAACAAGGCCATGAGACCTCAAACCAACCTCTAAAACCTTCAGAGGAACTTTTCTAGAAGATAAGTCTGAGCAACAGAAGAGCTGAGTGGAGAACAATGTTAAGTGCCTTTGAACACAGTGGAAAGCAGGATGAGTGCAATTATTAAATCCCCAGCAAAAAGAACAAATTGCTTTATCTCCACTAACAAACATGCAAACACTAATCCTTCCTCTCCTCAGCTACACTTCATAGATGGTTTTGTTTTCCTTCCTGAGCAGAGGGGTGAGGAAAACATGAAAAAATACAGAGTTTCTGTGCTTGTAACTGCGCGGAAGAGAACAAAAGAGTGTCCAGACACAACCAAGCATTGCATGGCTCCAGGACAGGCATTCATACCCGAGCTCAGAATGGCAGCTCTTGGCTTGGTCTGACGCAAGGAGCCAACCGTGGCTGAACCGCTGCTGCTGCCGCTGCTGCTCGTGGTTCCCTCGCCCTTACAGGTCAGCTGCAGGGAAGAGTCCTGTCCCGGTATGGTGATGGATTTGGCAGTGGAGGGAGGCCTGGAATCACAAGTGAAGGAGGTTACAAACAGCCAGGCAGAGACTGGGAATCACCCCAAACCACCAGCAATTCCCACTCTACTATCAAGAGCATTCCCCCCGCTTGCTCCTACCCTTTGTGATGGGGGAAGCTGGCAGCTCTCTGTGACTAATGTGACACTGGATTTCATGCTCCTACATGCAAGACTCAGGTCTTCCCTACCTCACACTGCATGTAGACTGCATTACAAGAAAAAGCAAGTTACTGACTTAATTTAAGGCAAAAAGAGGCCAATCAATTGTATGGACAACAGGCTCAGAGCCTTAGCTATCCTCCAGAGCTGCCCTTTCCCCCAGCACGTGTCCAGTGGCCAGTTGGCTTCCCAAACAGGAACCAGTTTGCTGTTGTTCAGCTCTCAATTCCAGCACCCTTTCATTACACATTACATCTTTTTGACTTGGGTCAGAAAGCAACCTTTTATCCCAGCAACCCCATCCCCCTGTAAGAGTACATTTACAATGATCAAATAACCTTTCCTTTTTTCAGCTGATGATTAAACTCCTTTGCAGCGAAACTAAAGTGTTTTTCCAGCTGTCAAAATCATTTTTCCTGGTTATTCTGTGTGCTCCCAACATCCCTTTGTAAATGCTGACTGCGAGTGCCTGGAGATCCCTCCCTTCCTCCAGAAGTGTTTTTGGGTGGAAGCCACAGCATGTGCAGTGTGGCAAAGTGAAAATTCCTGTTGGAGCCTTAACTTCCCTGTAGCCTGAAGTCTGAACTGGAACCAATGGATCATATTATGCCTTTTAAGTGAGGAATGAGAAAGAAAAACTCCTGTTTGCCTCACTTGGAGCTCTGAGAAGATGCTACATGAGAGGATCTTGACAGCATTTTGGGAGAAAGTATAAAGCACTGAGAGTGCTTTATGGGCAGCCAAAGAGCTCTAAAAGTTTCAGGAAACCCGTAGTATGCCTTCACAAGGAAAAAAACCCTCCCTAATCATGTTCCTAGTGATTTACATGCACCAAGGTATTTGGAGACTTTGCTTTGCAGGTTAATGAGGCCTTTACAGTGTTAATGAAGTACTGTTCCTGTGGCAGATGTCGGAGCAGCCCCTGGGCTGGAGCACAGGCTGCTCTGCCCCCTCCACAACACCCAGGAGGAGAAGGTTCATGTGAGCACTGCAGAAAGTCAGTGCTCGGAAGTGATTTCCCAGCACAGTTTAATTCCTGCCTAATCCTCTAATGAGTGCCATTTATCAAAAGCTCTACTGATCAAGGGCTATTCTACACGCAAAGCTTCCATTTCCAGACAGTTGCACATCATCAACATGTAAGGAAAAAATGGAAATGACTGGAAAAATCCTTTAAGAAAATTAGGAGGTTTAACTTTCACACTGAGCCTACTTATATTAAATGGATATTCATACCCAATTCTGTATCATTTTCAGGCACTTTTAACACTGGGACTTGCTTCCACAGTGAAGGAGCAACAGTTATTTGTGCCAGACATATTACTGCCAGTCATCCTAGTACCCTAGATTTAAAACATCTGTTACTGCTAAAAAGTTATGGTTTAAGAGATCCAAAACTTCTTTATTACACTTCCTTCTGAGGCAGAAACTCTGCAGAATCAGATGACACCGCACTTCGGGTCTGAATGCTGCAGCGCTATGAAAAGCCATTCACAAAATAAACCCACCCCAAATCATGCAGCATTTTACAACAAGAATGTAAGTTGATTTATACACTTCAAGCTAGCTCCTAAAATTAGACCTTTGAGCCCAGAATACCACAGCTACAAGAGATGGCCTCAAGGTAATGCTTTCTTCTCTCATAGTGTTGGGAGTCAACACGGTCTATCAGTGCTTGGCAGTCCTGCTGTGTACAGTCACACACCTTACACAGCTTGGGCTGGGAGACCTGCAATGCTATAGGTGCAGTGTAATGTCAAATGTTGCTGGTATATTCGTTAACGGATCCTCCATCAATTCCTTAAGCAACAAAACTGCTTCACAGCTTAACTGTACTTATTCTTTCCTACCATGATGTATTAACAAGTACACAACTGCAGTTTCTCTGCTAACTAAGACAAACTATGAACCTGGGTTCCTGTAGGAAAAAAAGGAGAATTAAAATGTTCCAGCCTTGCAGTTTTTTTGTTGCTGTTTCAATCTGAGCTCCTTATCCTGTGTGATATGTGCTGAAGCGTGTCCTTTTCCAAGCCTGTTTTCTTTGCTGACCTTTCCCTTCCAGGAGGTCAGTGAAACCAACCCTAGAGCTATGAGAAATTCTATTCTTGAGGCAAAACATGAAGTTTGTCATCAACAACCACTGGTTTCTAAAACCTAACTGATACCAGCAGAGAAAATACTGTGCACAACCAATAACCAAGCTGGGAGAACCACAGCAGAGACAAAGATTAACAGCACAGGCTGGCTGTGCTATTTAACAACCCAGACCACCAGTTTCAAGCTTTCCCCTGTATTTCCCAATATCAATCAAGGGCATCTTTTCCCCCTCCCTATCAACTTTAGTCTCCAGCAAGGAACTGCAAAAGAACCAGATGTCCTAGTCTGCCCAGCATGGGATGAGCACCCAGAAACTCACGTTTTGAAGCAGGGGTCCCCTGACAGCAGGGACATTCCAATCGTGACCTGGAGAGGGGGACAAGGCACATTATTAACCATGCTGCAATGAGCTCCTCACTTTGCAGGAAGTCAAGGGCTAGGTGTAAAGATTAGTAAGACCTAGTTTCTTTCCAAAGGAAATCAGCTTCATGGATTTAGGAAGGTATTTCCCTCCCTGTCCCACATTACTGCCATCAGTAACTCTCATTTGCAATGGTTCAGCAGGACACCAGCCTCAGAACTTGTTTCCCCCCTCCTGCTCATGGTTTCTTTGATGACAGAGAATGTATAGATGGTCATGGCTTGGCCAAACAGATGCCAAGATATCAAAGGGCAACTCTGATAATGGGAAGCTTCCCAAGTCAGACTAGCAGCATAAAAGGCTAAATCCTGTCTCTGTACATAATGCAGAACCTCCTCTCAGGCCTGGCACTACAGCTGAATAGTAGGATTTCACTATGGCAGTACTAGCTGTTGTACCTTTAGGATAGAGTTGTCCTGTCGGGTGTTCTTAGTATCGTATCCTTCCAGCAAGCAACAGCGCACAGTGGATCCAGAGCCGGCAAACTCTGCCAGATTGAGATCAGCAAAGCCCAGCTGTAGCCGAGAAAACAACAGAGGGGAAGGGGAGAGAACAAAATATAGTTAATAAAGGGATTTGTGGTGTCACACAGACCAAAGGAAGAGAGAGAATCTGTGAGCAAGGGCAGAAGCAGGAGCCAGTGCACACAGAGTTGTGGCTGTGAAGCCCCCCAACTCTTGAAAGAGCAGAGTCACATTCCTAATCCCAAGGCATGTTGGAGGCCTTCAGGAAGCCAACTCCATGTGGAGGAAGGACACAGAGCAGTGGTGCTGGCCAGGACAGTGTTAACCAGCCCGCAGCCGTTGCATAACCAAGGACATGGAAGGCACTAGGTCAACGATGTGGAAAAAACAGAATCACACATACACAAACATAATAAGGCACTCTTTGTATCGGGCCATCCCAGAATGCAGTGGAGCATGTGAACCAGGAGATGAAAGGATATTGTTACAGAGGAAAGTGACACTGTCCTGAAAAACAAACCTGAGCCTTGGAGCACAGCAAGCTGGAAACCCAGAGCCATGTGCCCCACTTTGTCCTGGAGCAAAGGTTCCTCAACACTGCTAAGATTTAACTGGGAAGTGGTATGTTTGACAGACAGAAGGGAAGAGAGGTATCTGGAGAGATTTAGTTGTGAGCTCTCTAAACCTTCTCTAACAAAGAGGAGCAAATAGGGAAGGTGAATAGGGAATGCTGAAGAGGACAGGCAAATTCAAAGAGGGTACCTATCTACGTCTCTAAAGACGAACACAAGGAAGAGTATGTTTGTGTTTCTGCTCTAATTCCTGGTGTATTAATACAGTGCTTCAAAGAAAAAGTTACAGCTTCTTTTAAGCAGAGCTTTAGCAATAGAAGTCAGTTGTGTTTCATCTAATCTGATCAGGAACAGATGCTGTACCCCATATCTGGCCAAGCCATCCAAGCATGGAAACTGCGTCACTTCAACAGACAGGTCACCTTCCATGAGAACACGGAAGGGGGGTGGAGAAGCAGCTTGGACCTAGCTGCTGCTCTGTACATCGCAGTGCATTTCTCCTGCCCTGGTGCTGACAGCTGGATGGCACAACAGGGAGCCCCAACCAGTAGCACCATCTGAAGGAAATGTGGTGCTGTCAACTGTGGAAGCTGATAGGGAGTCAGAGCACAAACCACAGTCATTGCTGTATGAACCCTGGTTCCCACTGCTTCAAATCAGAAGCCTAAACCACAGTCTGCACAAGATATGTGATCCAAGCGCAGACAGTTGCAGGATTAGCATAGCTGCTTCCTCCATCTTATTTTCAAAGGGGAACAAGAGCTGATGGCAAAGGGATACAAGAGTGTGGGATACAGCAGGAACCACAGGGCAAATAAACCCTCAAACCCTAACTTTTCTCTGTTCATAAGAATTCCCTTAATGCAAGTGTTTCTCCAGATGTTCCTGACTCCTCTAGCCCAGGATGCTGCTTGCTGAGTATTGCCTGATAAGGAAAAAGACAACCCCAAAACAAACAGTGAATTTTTATCTCTGCGAGATAAACAAGAGAGGAGAAAGCCACAGAGGGAGCTGCAATCCATCACTATGACGAAACTGGAGAACACAGGAGACATGGCATGAACAACAGTGCACAGGAGGGACCCAGATCCCTCTTCACCGCAGCACTAACTTCTCAGAGATCACCATCAGAGGACAGAGTGTGGGAGAAGCCTCCAGCCACCCATATGGTGTACTGAGGTCAGAAGCTCTTCTCAGGAAGCAGACTCCCAGTATATAGAGGAAGGATCCCTTAACAAAAGGATGTTTTCAGATGTAACCTTTCCGAATAGCTTCCTCAGTTTTCCAGCCAGCTGATGGTGTTTCTTCCAGCTCAGGGAAAGAGTTTCCGCTTGATCAATGCTTCCTGTAGGCTTCCTCTTTGTGACCCCTGACACTGAAGTGACATTAACGTCAAAGCAAAAGGTGCACGAGTGGATGGAAACTGTCTTGAGCACAAACAGCTCCACCACTCTCAGTCCCTGCTGAAGGGGGACCAGGTAAAGAGGCATTCATAAGCTGCATCTTCCTCTACATCTGCTGCCACGACTGGAGGAGTTTTCAGCTGAATGCAGTTTAAACAGGTGAGGACTTGTTTAGAATGGGAAAATAGATGCAGGGACATAACATTGTGCTAGAAACATTAGGAATCCCAAGTTACTTCTGCCACAAGGACCTGCCTGGAATAAGCCTGGTCAAGACTGCAATGCTTAATCCCCTGGTCTGATGTGATACCCCTTGTTTCTGAGCTGCTGAAGTGCTTGGGTCGTCTTCTGTTGAGTTCTAGGAGAACATGACTGCCTTCTACAGAGCAGACTAAGCATGAGATGGATACTTGAGATCTGGTCTCCCTTCCTGGGCTGGAGCAACAAGGACTCTTTCAAAATGGCACTAAACACAACTGGAGACTGAGCAAACAGGCAGTAGGTTAGAACACGGCCTGAATAGGAGCCCAGGTTAACTCCACCACGAAGACACGCCTTCAGGCTTTCATCAATTCTGTGTTTCCAAACCCTGTGGGACACTTGAGGATGGACACGACGGGAGGAACAGGCTGATGCATTTACTTTGTCTCAGAGAAACATCTGCAGAATGGAGGAATAACCTCCCCCTCAGTGAGAGCTTAGTGAAAGAGAAACTGATGGCCCCAGAGACCACGAGCTGACCAGCAACAAAAAAGGAACAGCGTGGGCAGCACCACTGCCCTCTATCATGCAGCGTGGTTCACCCTCCAAAGCCAGTTACCTCCATGGTCTCAGGAAGGGTATTGATTAGAAGAAGCTCTTACAAGGATGTGCGTGACCTGAACATCTGTTTATTAGAAACCAGCAGCAGTGACTCATTTTCAAACAAACATGGTTTTGAGCTCTGTGTGAGCTCCATTTCTAAGCCAACATTGTCTCTTGATCCGGCACACAGAGAAGGGGGTGTCCCATTGTCTCTTCCATAGCACAGGCAAGGAAACGGTGGGGAGCAAACCAAAACTAACATCCCTGCTGATGTGTTTGCTTTTTGCCTCCGTGTCTCCTGTGCTTTGGAAGGCAGTGATTCTGCTGTAGGTTTCTGCCTGCACACAAGGCAGCGAGGTGCCTATCCCAGCCACAGCTCCCTGCTGCGCTGTGGAGAACACAACTGGAGTCTGTGTTTATTAGCAAGACGCTGCCAGAAGCCAGAGAGTTCACATCTGACTCAGAACTTCCCCAAAGTTTGAGGACATGCAGATCATCTTCCCAGCCCCCTTCTCAAATCCACATCCAGTGCAATCTGGATCCTGTCCCAGCATGTCCATTTTTTGGGAAATCGCTTAACTCAGGCTTAAACTAAGAAGTGATAACCATGTCCCCTGATGGCTTCACGCAGCAGCCACTGGTTTCTAATGGGTGTAAAGCACTAACAGAAGACAAGACCATCATCACTCTGCCACATTTGCCCTTTCTGTGCTCTTACCTTTGAGTAGGTTTTTCCGCCCTTCAGCTCCTATAACAGGAGACAAAACAAACAGGAAAAGCAACTATTAAATGTGCTGGGGAAATGGGGGGAAAGTCATTACTCAATCCTGGAATTTGCTCTCAGGATTTCACAAACCTCTGTCTCACATGGGTTACCACCACCCTCATCACTCCCACCCTCCACCAAGCACCCCTGCTTGTGGTCAAGTCACATCCTGGCCCAAACACATCCCTGTCCATGCAATTCTGGCCCAAACACATCCCTGTCCATGCAATTCTGGCCCAAACACATCCTTGTCCATGCAATTCTTCTTGCTGCCAAAAAGCAGGTAGTGTCCAATACCATTACTCTGGTAGTACGACCTGCTAGAAGCAGAAGGGAGATGCTCACCTTCCTGACAGACACTCGGCAGATGCAGGGGTCCAGGAGTCCTGTGGCTGGGTTGGCACTCATTTTACACACAAAGGTGAATTTCTTCTTCCAGCGGACACAGTTTTCCTGCACTTCCTCTCTGTGAGAAAGCAAAAAGAAAAGTCTTCAAATAAAGGCACAAACCAAATCAATCCTCCTTATTAAGTATTTGTTTTTAAGGACTAGCAATCTGGCTTGTTAAGATTGCCCACAACAGAGCTTTGTCCACACCACCTCAAACTGCACCACACAAAGGTGTTATAATCACATCAAGCTTCTCACTAGTCAATGCAGGTAAAATCCACCCAGGTTCCAGGAAAGACTCATCACCTCATCAACAGAATTTGCCTTTAAAACTCTCACAAGCTCACTGACATTTCCTGCTCAGCTGGTTTAGCGCAGCCATTGCCCAGCCTCCATAACTGAACCAGGCTGAAGGTTTGCAAGCTTATCTTCCTATGATGTGCCTGTTTTGTACAGTGAATGTGCTGTGTGTCCTGGACAGCTTGTCCTTCCCGGCAGTCATCCTGCTTCCCATGCTGGGACTAAGCCAGTGAGGATAGCCAGCATGGAGGAGGACAAAAACACACGTGGAAATGCTGCTGGGTGCATGCAGGCAGGATCACGTCAAGCAAACACCATGCTTCAAATCACACAGGGGTTTCAGACCATAAAGGAGTCTAAACCAGGAGGAGGTGGTTTTGCTTGCACAGCTTCTGAGAAGCCTACCTAGACCCCCAGGGTGAGTGGAGAAGCACAGCCTGAGCCCACAGGAGGAAGAGAAGAAGCCACCTTCTTCAGGTATAGCACTGGCTTCTGCAGAGCCCTCAGGGGAAGCTGGATTTCACCCTCCCAAGGAGCCTGGAAAGGAGGTGTGTGGGTCCTTCCATGGGGCTCTGGTTCCTCTGCAGGACATGACCCGTTTATGGCTCAGAGCTTGACCTTCAGTCTATTCAGTTCTCAATGTGTGGAGGCTGGGGAGGGAAGGGAATGCACTTCTGACATCTATGAGCTGGCAAGTTTGCATCTCGCTCTTCTCTCTCCTCTTTGCACAGGACAAAGGGGCAAAGGCCCTGATAAACTGTTTGCTTTAGCAGGGAAAGGGAGGTTTCCCACCATCTGACACAGGGCATGCCAGAGATTGGTGGCAAAGGGGAGAATGAGCAGTCTTGGCACTACCTCAACTCTCCTTCTGGGAAGGAAGGGCCAAAAGCCAGAACACAGCCCAAGAAGCCCTGCTGCAACCCCAAGTGAGCCCAACAGCACACATACCAGGGACCTGGGAGGTCTCTGCTAGTCCTCTGAGCTGTACTGTGGGACCTGAATGTGCTGGCCAAGGCAAATGCAGAGAGCAGAGAAGCTGACAGGTAACTGAAACCTGTACTTGTCTGTAACGCAGATAAGGGCTGATCACCCCTGTTTAAAACTTGGGAAAACAGGGCAGCAATTCCTGACAGGAAGTGAACTTAGTTCTGTCTGAAACGAGTTTAAGGCTGGCTATTGAAGTCACTGAAAGGTGAGACATCAGAGTGCCGACCTTTGGATCTGGGATTAATTCAAGATGAGATCTGGTTCTCATTGCTTCACTCAACTCCAGCTCATTCAGACAGGAGAGAAAACACTTACAGAGGGATTAAAAAGGCTTTGCCTTTAATAAAATATTCACCCAGCCAGGCAAATTAGGCAAGTTAAATTTCAGTTGTGAGGTGTCTTAAACCTGACTTAATAGCAGGTATCTCAAATGACCTAAAGGAAGAAAAACTCGGATACAGATGAAACAAGGAATTCAACAGAATAGAGAAATGCTTTGGGAACACATGTACTTCAGAGGCACAAGGAAGGTACATGGGATGCAGTAAACCCAGGATATTTTAGCATTACTTGTCTTTAAAAAGGAATGACTTCAGAGCAGCCTTCTATTGTCTGAAGTGGGCTATAAGGATGCTGGAGAGGGACTCTTCATCAGGGACTGTAGTGACAGGACATGGGGTGATGGGTTTAAACTGAAACAGAGGAAGTTCAGGTTAGATATAAGGAAGAAGCTCTTTACTGTGAGGGTGCTGAGGTGCTGGCACAGGGTGGCCAGAGAAGTGGCGAATACTCCATCCCTGGCAGTGTTCAAGGCCAGGCTGGACAGAGCCTTGGGCAACATGGCCTAGTGTGAGGCATCCCTGCCCATAGCAGGGGGCTGGAAGTGGATGATGTTACAGTCCTTTCCAACCCAAACCAGTCTGGGATTCTATGATTTTCTATAGAGTGAGGTCAAGTGAACGATCTTCAGCTCAGACAGGTACAACAGTGCATTGCTGCAAACCCTGGCTCAGAGCTCCAGCTCCGGTCACAAGTGACTATTTCAGTGCCCAAGCTCCAGCTCCTCAACACCCATCCCATGCACCCAGTTCCCTGCAGCTGCTCCAGCAGTAGGAGCAAGGACTTCTGTTACAATGCAGCTATGATGAAGCATCTGCTAAGTGCTGCCAAGTCCAAGGAGGGCTAATTACTTCACAACCAAAAGTGCTGATGAGCAATAAGAGCTCCTTCAGAGTAATGTGCTGTTAGCATAAGTGCCCCTAACAGACACACTGCTTTTATTAAGGCTGTATGTTGGCTCTCCAGAACTGCTGTAGATACCACACGGTGCAAAGGATTAGGAAAAGGATTTGGGGGCGGAGTTATGTTACCCACAGCACCACAAACACAAACCCGAGCTGCAGCTGCACTTGTAGCTTGGGGCTTATAGCTTCAGAATAGTCTGTGTAGGGTGGAAAGGAGTTCACAAATTAAAATGCAGAGCTGCTTTCCAGTCACAAGTGCTACAATCATACAAAAGTGACTTTTCAACTTTCTTTCTCACTTTAAAGTGTGGCTTTAGAGAGAGTTTAAAGACCTAAGGGCGAGGGCTGGGTCTGTATCGTTAGACAAGCAACCAACAGTACTATTGCCTCCAATCAAACACTAAAATGTCAGTTCCACATATCCAAAAGATGGCTTGTGGGAAGTGATGGGCTTTGTGTGTCCACCTCCCACCAAGCTACGGTTAGGCTGGGAATCAGAGAACACTAAAATAGGGAAACAAGTGGCTTGGATGAGGAGCAGTTTTGTATTTAGCCCTTGAATATTCTCTGATGTACAATAAGGAACCATCACACCCAAACCCAAAACACATAAGCAGTGTGGAGAGGGCTTTACTGAGAGGTGTTTCCTTCCATCCTAATCACAAGGCAGCTAAAAGCAAAGCAGAAACTCACAGCTTTAAACCACAAAATGGCTAATTTTAAACGTTACTCTGCATTTGGAGAGCCAGAAATAGAGCAGCCCCAAGCCTGGTACAAGGTGTCAGCTCAACGGGTCTGCAGGAATTTTATTTTTAAGAAGCCGCCTGTACCACTTTGCTGAGATTCCCAGAAGGTTGAATCCCTGCCAAGCTCAGCTTTGCCCTCTTCTGACTCTAGACTTATTCAAAGCTGTGTAATTACTCTTCCAGACCTAAATATACCTCCTCAGAATAAACCGATGCAACCCTGCAGCAGCTTTTGTGAGCAGTGAGGTCCACAAAGAGCTTCTCAGGGTCTTCCAACCCTGGAGTTGCTCATCTACCTCCATCCAGCTCCTTGAGCAGCCAGAAGGGACAGTTCACTGTATTCCCAGCCACCATCTATCTTTCAAGAGAGAGTTTACCACAAAAAGAGCAATCAGATGATGTTTCACCATAGCATGGTACGAATCCAAGCAATGGGAATGATGCACAGCACCAGCCCACCGGTTTACCTACCAGTGAAGCAAGCAGCAATGTGCTCAGTGAAGCCACCAAGGCCTCTTTGCGTGCAGATCTCACACACAACCCTTACTGCAGCTCTGGAGAGTTGCAGAGGAAGAGGCAATGAACAGATTTAAGAGAAGATCTGTTTGCCAACTGTGATTTTCATGCCATGGACAGAGTAGCACTGTTACAGAAAGCCACAGAGCTCACTGTGAACGCAAGTTAGCTTCAGCAAACACTCCTTGACAAAGGCCACATATATGACCCATGCTATCTTGGGCTACCACAGGCCACTCTCCCACATGAAAACCCATCTAATGTAACACCAGAACAGAGATTTGTGTCTATTTACAGACACAAAGCCAAGTTATGCCCAACTGGGTATCATGCTTCAAACACACAACCCGCAGTTCTGCCTTGCTTAAGCATTTAGGAAAGCAGATGTTTCTCTCTTACTTTATGGCAGTAGTCACACATAAGACAGTTACAAGTAAGAAGCATTCTAAAAAGGCCACAGGCTTACTGGGAGGGCAACAACACAAACAGCTTTGTAACGGTTTCAGCAGAGCAATGTGTGTCAGTGTGATGCTTCACGCAGGGGAGCAGATAAGCCCACACAAAGAGCTGCTTATTCAGGTCTCCTCCTCCTCATCTCTATGCAA
Organism: Pezoporus occidentalis; assembly: GCF_034315485.1. Classification (NCBI taxonomy): domain Eukaryota; kingdom Metazoa; phylum Chordata; class Aves; order Psittaciformes; family Psittacidae; genus Pezoporus; species Pezoporus occidentalis. Next base: position 66,057 of record NW_026915987.1, read on the forward strand.
AGGGGAAGGGAGGGCAAGCTTTCCAATTCCTGATGCCCAATCCACACGGTCACTTGTACCCCTGCTTGGAGATGCCCTTCAAGCAGAACTAATCCTCCTGCCTGCTCGCAGCACTCTGCACCCTCCTCACATCAGGAGTGAAGCTGCATCTCCATCTGATAAGGCAGAAGCCAGATAACACCGTTTTAAAGAGGCCAGCAAGCCAACTCCCAGCTCAGATTCATTTCAGCATGAGGGACTGAAAAGCAGCCCTCCAAGGGACTCTGACACATAGCAGCAGTGAGTGGGACCTTTTGGGGAGGGAGGTAACACAACCTCCCCTCAGTCACACAGCAGGGGGAAGAAGAAAGAAAATACAGTTATTTCAGCAGACTGCATCTGAAGGGCATCTTCAACAGCATTTCTTTACCCTGCTCTGCTTTCAGCTGCAGAGACCCATCATTAAGACAGCCCCAGCACTTCTGAAGGCTGAATTAGAGCAGGATCGCTGACACTCCCTCAGCTTGGCAAGATCTGGCACAATCCTGCATTATGCTCTGCAGAAGATAGTTACTATTTTAACCAGGTTATCTTGTGCAAAGCTGGAGGAGAGACCTTTGACAAGGTCAAGGGAAAGTCCCTGAAAAACCTCTTTTAAAACAGACTTCCTATGATGCTGGGCCAGTAACTGGTATTCACAGAACACTGGAATTGATACCATGCTACTAACACAGCAGGTCCCCCTGCAGACAGAGGGCCTAATCACTGCCTGTAAAGCACAGAAAACATAAAGTTGTGTGAACTTCTATATAGAACAGAAAGTGAGCCTTCATTTAGCCATTAGCTGGTTTAGCTATACGAGCCATAACCTGCAGGTATCCCCAAATAACGGGCTCAGGACAAGGGCATTTCACTGCAGCACACCTATTATTACAGACAACTGCAGCTCTGAGGCTTTGCCATCCAGGTTCCTGGCCAGGAAAAGGAGAGAAATGAGCAGTGAGTAAGATGCACCATGGGCAGACAGCAAACCAGGCAGCAGCCTGGGAACACACCATGTTAATAAAAGCTTAGGGCTGCCATCTATTTTATCTTGTCATCAAGCCCATGCAGGCCGAACACAGGTAGAAAGAAGCAAAACACGACAAGCAATAGACACTGAGAGCTGGGAAGCTCAGTGGAAATGTATCCCTAGAATGAGAGGCAACACTCCACATTCCTTATGCCCCATCCTTGGCAGTGTTCAAGACCAGGTTGGAGGGGGCTTAGAGCAACCTGCTATAGTGGAAAGTGTCCCTGACCGTGGCAGGGGTTGGAACTGGATGAGCTTTAAGGTCCCTTCCAACCCAAACCAGTCTGGGATTCTATGATTCCTTGGGGAACACCATACAGGATTGTAAAACCCCATCTAGATACATAAAGCCAAGCCAGTTTAACCTGGAGGTGTAAAATGCTTTACATCAAGCTTTACACGAAGGGGTTTTGCCTTCCCTGAGCAGAACAGAAAGAGCTGCAAGTAGCTCCCAACAATAAAGTCACTATGTTTTGACTGGGCTGACATCACTGACCAGAACAAGTGCCAACCCGAAGAGCTGGACGTCTCCCCCACTGCAAACAATCCTGTATTCTGCAGCTCACAAGTGCTGGTTGTTGGGAAGTAGACATTAGCAGTTATGATGGAAAAATGGCTCAGAGAGAGATGATGCAGACTGTGTTAGTAAGAGAACTACGCGAGCCTTTGTCATCTGAAACAAGTCTCATGGGGATGTTTCACTGCGTTTTAAACAAGGGTTCAGCAGTAAGGTCATCACATCTACCACCTACTCTCAGTTTAACTTCTAAATTCCCAGCAAACCCATTCCAATGGTCCATGGTGAAGAAAGACACTTATCCACACCTCCGTATTGGCAATGGTGTACACCTATTACTTTAGTTCTTCATTTACACTAATGGGGAGATACATTTGGGCTCCCTAAATGCCACATTTGAACACCACTGTTTTTAGAGTGAAGTATTCGCATACCCCAGGCATGTTTCTGGGGGAGAAGGGCAAGCTTCAACACTTCTGGAGGGCTTCACCATGCTTGTTCAGTTCTGTCTCACACCAGGCGGTGGACATGCATCCACTCCTGCTGTTTGCCGGCAGTTGAGGAGGTGAGGGAAGAGTGAACGTGGAAGGAAGAGTAAGGAAAAGTCAGCTCAGGAAACTAGATTCCACTTACGCAGTTCGCAGCAGCCTGCACAATCCCTGTTTCACTGGAGAAGAGACAAATACAGGAAAAAGGATTAACAGCAACTGCCCAGAAAAGAAAAGCTCATGGAAGAAACTTCAGGCACAGCTGAGAAATCAAGGTAAGGAGCAGAGAAGACTGCTTCACTGGGGGACAAGGGGCAATGACACAGCACCAAGTATGTGAAAGGCAAAAGAACTGGAGCAAAACCAACCAGGCGAGAGTGAAACAAAAACAGGATACACAGAGTGATTTAGAAATCCTCCTTAGGAATAAGCTGGTATCTAGCAGGCAAGCAATTGACTTTTGATGGCTTTAACCTTATTTCCAGAAGCCTGTTTCTATAGAAGCACAGCTTTTGAACTGCGAGTTACAGTTCCCTCCAAGGCAGTGATCAGTCTTGATCAAGGTCCACCAGTACAAGCCAGGGAGCAATAATACTTACTGGAGAATGGGGATGGCAGTCAGTCAATCAGCAGGAGAAAAGCCTCCAGCATCAGCATTCCTAGTTGTGTATTAACAGCTTCTCTGAAAGGCAGTAATGCAGTTATGCCTGGACTCCAGTCACGTGCACCCAGACATGTGTCTTCTATAGGTGACAGACATGAGATCCTGCACCTCATGCACAATGTCCCATAGCAAAGAGCTTTCCAGTGTAGTCCATCCCCTGTACTCTAGCATAGCCACGCTCTCCAGTCCATCCAGTGCTTCTAAAACTTAACACTGGGTTAGTTTTATATAGATATTTTACATAGATATTTCTAACCATTCCTTGCATCTAAATCTTAAAGCCTGTCACAGCTCTTCCTAACATGAACTATGTTAAAAATACTGTAAGAACCAATGGAGTGATTAAACATCAGCATGCAGCTGGTGATCGAGTGCTGCAGCAGAAATTGCATAATGAAATAAAAACTGTGCCAAATGGAGAAAAAGTCCCAGAAAAGTGACCCTTTCAAACTTAAGCTATAGAACAAGTCAGATGAGTTTGGGAAGGGTGGAGCAGGGAGAAGGCAAGGGGAAATAATTCTAAGAGGCTCAGCTGTGGAGCAGCAAGGGATGTGTACACGGCACCTCATGGACAGGACATGCCCAGCAGAGCCAGGCTGCTTTGAGGGATTTCCAATTCACATTCTGTCATCTCCAAGCAGAGAAGAAAAGCTGGACATGAGGAAAACAAGGACAAGAAGGGACTGTAACAGTGAACGCTGTTCAATCCATCTACTGTTACACACTGTGCTGAAGGCAGACCAACCCGAAGCAGCACATATCCAAGGACTTCTTGCCACATCTACAGAGCACAAGCTCTTTTTGGTCAGAGGCCAGGGCCATGTGCCAGGAGCAAAAACATCACAAGCAAAGAACTACCAAACTCCTTAAGTGTAAAGAAAGGAATAACTGGGGAGATGACTCAGTTGCTGCAATACAAGTCTGTAATAACGTGCACATTGAACACTGAAAGACGTATTTGCTTTTTTTTGAACTCTGATCATGCACTGAGTCACCACACCAACTCCTACCTCTATTGTTCCCATAGACTACGCTGGAGCTGGATTAGCCAAGAGCAAACTAAGTGCCAGGCTGCCAAGCCCACCACCCGGGCCTTCCTCTTATAAGGCAATTCACAAGGATTTCAGTTACAGAACACACAAGCACAGTTCTGCACTGCAGATTTCACCTGAGGCTGCCCAGGTCAGCCACCAGCTCCCGCATTCAGGTTGCTGCATGTTGGTGCTGCGCACTCCAGCCTGTCTCAGATGCTATTCCTTTTCTTCCCATGGTTGCAGATGTGTTGTTCCTCTTGCTCCTGTGCTTGCTCTGTGCTGCAGAAGACTGGGTTACCTTGCAGTTCATGGAATCACAGAATGGTTTGGGTTGGAAAGGACCTTAAGATCATCCAGTTCCACCCCCCTGCCATGGCCAGGGATGCCTCACTCTAGACCATGTCACCTGAGGCTCTGTCCAACCTGGCCTTGAACACTGGGATGTGTTCATCTGCCAGGGATGGAGCACTTACCACAGTGAAGAACCTGTCTAACTCTGGATATAAATACCTTTCGGATCTGATTTTCCACAACTATGACCACTGAACAATCAAACGTGCTCTATTCATAAAACAGGCATGGTGGCAACTTACTAAGAAGAGCTCTTACCTATGGCATCCAGCTGGAGTTTGAGTGGATGAGCAACACCAAGCTGAGAGAAATCCACATTACTGAGGGATGGAGGGCACAGAGAGAGGGGATGTTCAGGCCCATTAACAAGTCAACAGCACAGTAAGAACCACAGAAGCTAAGAGGGAAAAAAAACCCTGACTCCCAGGGCCTGATCACCCATTGGACAAATCACTGTTCAAACTTCCCCTGTGGTTCTAACAGAGGAACTAAAGCTTCAGAAGGCCCCAAACACTTCAGAAAACCTCTAAGGTATGTTCCATGCAGATGCTTCAAGATTAAAGTAGATTAACCCACCCTGTTTCAGAGTGAATACGTATGTCTATCACACTGAGAAAGCCTCTGCACTTCTGGCAGACTGTAGATGCGAAATAAAGATTCAGTGATTATATGTTGCTGATGTATTTATAAACTTCCTTCATCCCCTAAATGTTAGCTGGCATCTGAGAGACTCCAGATTTGCCTTTTGCTGCCTAACTTTAAACCCTTAGTAAAGAAAGACAGCAATGTCAATTCCACCAAGGAGAAATCTGATAATACCCCTACCACACAGGGTGCAAGGCATGGCTACAACCCCATGATGCAGGAAAGCTGTGTTTGTAAACAAGATGCTCTTATAAAACCCTACCTTTCAAAACAAGAAAATCCACACAGGATGAGAAGAATCAAGACACGGTCAACTCCATACCTGGGATGGTATATCTGGAAAATGAGAAGCCTGAGGGGAATCAACACAAGACTACGAACAGCATCCCTAGCACAAGTGATGTACACAGAGACAGATCTTTTTGCCTCTAAGGCAGATTTATGACACATGAAGACATACTGATGCCAAGGTAGTTAAATGACATTTTTTGCCAATATAAATCCTCTTTCAATGGGAAGAGTCTGCCAACAGAGCTGTACCAGAGAAGTCTTTACAGTGCAAATTAACCTGCACACAAGGCCAAGTTCATTTCTGGGATAATTTCATTAGTACTGTGTGATGTAACATCACTGCAATTTGGCTCGAGTATGCTGAAGAGCCCTTCAGTAAATAAGCTGCCTGAAGTCAACCCTGGTGCTAAAAGTAGGTTTAGTTACCCAAGAGGTAACACCCTGCCGTGCTCAGACGTGTTCAGCTATGAGTCACTTCTATACAGTATACATTGAGGCAAAACCGATCTAATAGTCCAGGAGAAAGCCCTACATATGTTAACAGCAGCTTTTTCATTTCATAATGAACACAGGTGCTTTATGATGGTTCTTTTATAAAGGCACTGTTGAGCAGTGCAAATCAGGTCACTGGTTTTAAGGACAAGGAACACACATTCTCCCCGAAGCTCCATCCCCTCTATCGATATCTCTCGCTCTTGGGTTGTACCAGCAAAAAGACCACTCAGCAGAAGAGGTCTGCAAATTAGAAGAGGCTGCTGAGTAAAGCTGCTGCCCCTCCTGAGTCATCACCATGCCAGTGGTGACGGGCTGGGGTTTCTAAACCCTGCCTGGCCCACACTCCCTCCCCTTCTGTCCCGATGCTGGTGTGTCAGAGCCGGTGTTACGCTGGAGCCAGCGGAAGGGAAGAGAAAAGGGTCTGAGAAAGAGCAGTTAAGAGTTGCTTTTGCTCCTCAGACAAATGCAGTTCTCCCAGTATCTTGTGATACAACCTTTCCTAACCAGAGAAAGGTACTTGGATAAATTCCAGCTTGGTTAAAAGCACAATAGGCCAGAGCTCCACATTCTGTAGCAGCAGTCAGTGCTGGTTAAGCCCCTGCAAGATGTCAGCACAGGCTCCCGCTGCTCTGGTGCCAGGAGTGGGTTTGTGAGGAGCAGAGTTTTTACCTCCTCTGTGGCTGTCACTATGAGCTGTACTCAGACACATTCCCTTGATTGTCCCTACTGCAAACAACTGATGTTGGAAGAGCATAAGCAGCACTTCTGCAGGGAAGACAACATGCAGATTTGTTTTGAAATAGCAGACAAACTTCAGTGGAAAGCAGGGAAAGCCATTGCTGTGAACCTCCAACAGAAATGGACTTTAAAGAGAACCGTGGCCAAACAGAGTACAATCAGCCAGCCCCTGTACAGCAGAAAAGGGGTTTTCAACAAAGCAGAAAGGCAGCAAATGTGAAAAACATTTATAGGAAACACATTCCTTCACAATACAGCCTCCCCTGTGGCAAGGAGCACTGCAGGCTATTGAAGGTATAAGATGTGCAGCAGTGCTCTTGAAAGGAATTCAACATTTATGCAGATGCAATTGCCTGGTGTTCCCGCAGTATGAGAGAAACCATAACAGGCCTCTGGCAGAAGCCAGGAAAAGAGCTTTCCTACAGAGGGGTTACTGCATAATTAATGTGTAACAGAGGCAAGCAGACTGCCTCTGAACAGCCCTTACTGCTTAACAGGACACGGCACTAGCTGGAGCTGACCTGGTGCAGCAAGTCTGCGTCAGAGTGACTGCTACCACTCCATTCCAGGGCAATGGAGCATCAAGAAATATGGAAAGACTGCTGAATTACAAATATCCATCATTCCTCCCTCACTCTGTGACACGCAGGCAGAGCCTGGGCGATGATGGGAAGAGCAGGAACTAGCAACAGAAACAGAAAAAGCATGATGGAAACACGACCAAGCTGGCAACCCTCCTCCCAGCCTACAGTGAGCAAAACCCCACTGAGACCCAACCTCACCTTTGCTGTTTCAAGCATGGATAAAGCCTGAAAGAGCCTGATATAAGGCCAAGGAAAAAACTACTCTCTGAGTTTTTCCAGTCAAGCTTTTCCTTCTCCCACTCTGGGCCATTTGCAGCTTTATTTTGATGAGCAATATTATCCCTTAAGGACTGGAAACTGAAGTAGCTGGACAGAGAAGGCAGCAAATGGAAACCTTCAGCAGGGTTCACTCTGGCATCCCTATTTCATATCCTCACACTCACAACACCCATTTCAGGAGGAATGGAGACTCCAGCAGCAGGCAGGAGCGCAGGTAGGCATGTGCTGAGCAGTCCTTCATGTGCAGCTGGCTGAGGAAGACTCTGTCGATCATTAACCCAATACGCTGCAGTCACTTCATACAAAGGTTTATTCTGAAGCAAAATGGAGGTACAAGACTACACTGAATTGAAACCCTGAGGCCACATCCTATTGGGTTCCTGTGTGCTTTTCCATTGCAAAGCCAGACTGCAGCTTGGTAATTCCTCAAAGGCACTAAACAAGACCTTTAATTTCATTTTCTACATTGGGTACACTGAACAGCCTCATTGAGGCAAACACTCAGCTCTAGAAAGTGGCAATCCCCAAACAACTAATGGTAGAATGCTCTTTTCATTTCAAAGAGCACATTTCAGGCTCTGAAATTACCAACCACATGCAGGGTGATGGTTTCTGTAGGTCTCTAAAGCTACACTTTATCAGTGCTGCAGCATTCTAGCCCTTCCAGGACAGTAAATCCATATACACTCTTCCTTCCTCCCATGTAAGCACGCTCAGTGCTCTCAGGCTGAACAGACAGAGCTCATTTCTTATTCAGAATATAGCACATGGCTGTAAAAGTATTTTTAGCTTCAGTCCCATCTCCTACAACAACACGGGACCTCCTTCAAGGCCTCCTCTCACCAATGAACTGTGATAAATTCAGCCAAAGGAAAGGCATAATCCTGCTCTCTTGCCAGCTCAGCTAATTTCTATCTGCAGGGAAAGCATCCGTTAGACAGCCTGTATATGCTATTGCTTATCTAGAACATCCTGTCTCTTCCACACTTGCCTCCTCCAAATCCTCTATTCTTCATGTGCTTCCTCTTCGTGTTCTTCTTCATCCCCATAACCTCATCCCATTTCCTCACTCCTTTCTTCATCTCAACCTTACCAACTGAGCTACATGGGAGAAGCACGTGAAAATGACATCCATGAAGATCAGCAATTCTGAATCATGAAGAACAATTCCTTTTCTTGCTCACCAGATTAAAAATACCCCAAACAAGAAGGCTGTTCATGCAGTGAACACAGGCACAACTGTTTGCCCAGTGGGAAGCGCCTTTCAAATCCAGGCTGAGTCCCACTGTATGGTACCAGAGAGATCTTGATGCCAAGTCCACAGTTGCAGTAGCAACGTATAGCTCATCCCCCAGCAAGTGCACTTGGCATAACATGAATAAACTGCAAGAAAAGACAAAGCCTCTCATCCTGCAGGGTCAGCAGCTGGTTCTGGGGTAGGGTAACACATCAGCCACGTGAAATGACACCTCAAAGAATCATCTGTATATCATGGATTACTGATAGAGAAGAAAAAGGCAGATCCAAGAGTTGGTCCAAGAAACTCCTAAAGGCTTCTATTTTATTACACAAGTCACAGCTATAAAATAATCCCTGAGCCATTTCAGAGCAGGGCTGGCAGCCCACAGAGGATGCAGAACATATCCTGTTTGAAAAAGGGAGGTCTCATACAGAGCCATATCTGTCTGTCCTTGCACAGATGAAACCCTACAGAGCCAAGAGCAGGTGAATGCTGCAAGAGCTCACCATCCCACTCTGCGAGCCTTGCCCTGATGTGAGGGAGGTTCCTGATCTGAGGGCTCTTTCCATGCTACCAGATGTAGCTTCCTGCAATAAAATGGGAAATAAATCTGTACCTACCTCATTTATCCAGAAACTGGTACCAGAACAACTTGCCACTGGCAACTTATGGCCTATTAAAATACCAACCACTGTGCAGCGAGACCACAGGCTCCCAGAGGCACGCATGAATTCCTCAGAAATACAGCTACAAAGCTAGAATCAACACTGATGGCAGTGCAAGAGCACAAAGAATAAACAGACTGGAAGTCATTTAGGTTTCCTCCTGTACTTCAGAAATAAACACATCTAAAAGGGAGGGAGGGCACCCTCTTCTACCTACCTTTATCCTCAGCTAGAGCTGATGGTATTGCCACCCTGCAAACCAAATGGACCACATGGCCCCAGTCTCAATGTAGAACATTAATTTCCAACAAGTCATTTTTTGATCCAAGGGCTGGTTAAGTCACACAGATAAGGCTGTTGCTAAGAATTAGCTCTTCAGAATCAGGGATGAGAGGGGAAGTTTGTAAAGCTGGCTGTATCCAAACATATTTACTGATGCTGTACACACAGCCTATCGGTTACAGGGCTTTACATTGCAGCTGCTGGCCAACAAAGCAGCCCCTGCCTGAGCAGCAGCAGGCAGAACAGCAATCAGAGCATGAACAGAGACTGTGTTTTACTCAACAGGATACAGCCCCCATGGCAGGAAAGTTTTAATGTAATTCTGTCTTGTGACAGGCTTCGACACGGTGACCAGGGACAGGAAGAGGCAAGTCTGGCACGAAGCAAATCAACCCACCCCAAAGCTGCTGCGGTCAGACCCTGCAGGTGAAGCAGCCCAGAAAAAGCAACAGAAATGCTCTGCAAACTCAAACTGCAGCTTAAGAGTGTTTGTGCTGAGGATCCTGCAGTGCAGTATCACTTCTGCACCTTCTTCCAATACCCTCACCTTGCAGAGATTAAACCTCACCCACTGCTTCTGCTCTCATTACTTTTACCTACATTTAGCTTCCCCTTTTCTCATTTTTGCTGTTTAGTTTCTCTGTGTTTGGCTCTGAATGCAGGCAGTGCAGGTACTATACCTTAACATTATCTGGAAACAGGTTATGTTTTATTGCACATTGTTTCTAGAGGCTGCATTCAAACACCTTCTCCATTAAACACCCCCAGGACACTCCTGTGGCTGCAGCCAGGAAAGAAGGATGTTGGCACATGAAGCTGCTCCAGAGCATTAAAACTCACTCTTGACCTGTACATTAAGAATAGATGTACACATAGGGAAAGTCTATGTTTTCAGACATATTTTAAAATTGCTTTTGTTGCAAATATGTTATCACATCAAGTGCTCAGCAAATGTTGAACTAAAGCACTAAAGACAAGCACACGCTGTTCTAAGATATGGAACTGGGAGGATGGTTAGAGCCACAACCATTTCTTCCTCCTGCAACCCCACTCAAATCAAGATGCAGAACTCAGCCAGTGATCTTCTCTTTTCACTACAGCTAGTTTTCTTTCCTCTTGGGGATGCTGACTCCAGAAGAAACTATCTAGTTACCTAACCTTTGTTTTATGGTAGACAGTGGTGAAGATTTAGATCTCAACTGGGCTGAATCAATCCTTTAGTCTCCGATTAATGATTTTCCAGTCTGAAAGAGACAACTGTGGTGAACCTGAAGGATCCTGTAACACCTGACACAGTGACTATTTACGTAAAGACAGTGAATTAGTTGATTTCTAACTCTCACCATTGAGAGCCACAGTTTGGAGGTGGTACAAGTTGCACCTCCCTCCACAAAGGTTTCTGAATCACCAGCTGTGTGTTAGTAGGACAACGCTTCTCCCCTTTTATTTATGTCCTACAGAAATGAAAGAGATGTGTACCAACAATGATGCTTTGCATCCTGTCAGCAGAGGAAAGCAAGTAGCTTTAGGTCTGTACCTACATGAGGATGACAAAGCCACACTTACGCAAAAGCTGACCTCAGTCCACAAGGAGTTATCAGTGTGAGGTGCCTCCCCAAATATCAGCATTTCCTTTGGCTCTCTGGATGCAGCTTTACACCAATAAAAAGGAAACAGGCAGTGCAGGAAGTGGCCTTTCACACTTACTCAATTAAACATTTGAAGTTTAAGAATATTCTCAGTTCAGGCTCCAGCACCCAAATACTTCAAGATTAGACCACCCTAAGAGGATCAGCGCCTCCCAGCTGGAGCCTGCATGCACACAGCTGCTGGGATGCAGGAGATAAGCTAATTCTTTGTTTCAAACTGGTACTGGAGTGCCAGGATCAGAAAAGCAAGATGAAATGCCACATGCACTGGGAAAAGCATGATCCCAAAGGAAATACAGTCTGAGATGCCTTTAGAAGAATGAGGAAGGTGGGAAATGCCCTTAAAGTCACTCAACTCATGCAAAACAGTCTTTCCTCTACAGTCAGCCAGGGGCTTTCAGAGTATAATCCCTTCCTTCAACTCCAGGAATACCAGAGTGTTGGCACAATAGCAGAACAATGTAGGATGAAGTGTCAGGAGTCTGTGGACAACACCTGGCTTTTCACTGCCTTCACATCACACACCGGCAGCGCTCGCTGCCAGCACGCAGCCAGAAATCAATCAGTGCTGAGGTAAAGAGCATCTGGCTGTCACTCAGCATTATCTGACACCGTGGGCAGAAGGGGAGGGAATTTAATCAAGTCTTCCTCTTCTGTTATACCCAAAGACGTACATGTGTGTACAACGTCAGCTTGCAGCTTTAGGCTCCCATTTGGACATCCAGGCTCCCGCCTGCGATGAGCCAAGGATCCAAAGCCTCCCGGTGAGCTTCTCATATCATCTCTCTAGGAACAAAAGATATACACCCCCCCCCCCAAAAAAACGTTCAAACTGGTCCAACACGAAGCAGCCCATCTGCTTCCCCAAAACGGTTGCCATGAATACATCCCTGCTGCTCCGTGCCTGCTATTTTTAAAGCTACTTGGGAGGCAGCTGAATTCACTGGCGGTTGTGCTATTTCAGTATCTAGATTAATGCTATTCAAGGAACATATTGGGGAAATACAGCACCTGCCTGGCCTATACCTGCCTCAGATGCATTTTCAGGAGACCAAGCTCTGCAATCCAACAGCAGGATGATAAATCCACAGACAATAGCCGCTTTCCACACAGAGCACTGTAAACTGAATTGCATCTTGTCCCCAGAAGCCCCACTGGAGCATAAGGAGACTTTACAAAGGGAGGGAAAAGGACAAGCAGAAGGATATTGCAAAAGCAACTTCAGTCACAAATATACCCATGGTTTAATGCAAGGCCTGAGCACAGCAAGTGAGGGGGAAAAGGGTCCCCAGCCTGCAAGACAAAAAGAAACCAAACAAGGAAACCCCAAAGCTGAATGTGCTGACAGGACCTGGATCTTTTCCAGAGTGCCTCAAATTCCTAAGAGAGTTAAGTCTTAATGCATTTCAGGCAGGTTTCCCTGTAGCCAGGCTGCTTTGTCCCAGCCTGGGCAGAGGAGGTGTGAGCAGCTCCCAGTCCTGGCCAGGTACATGCAACCTAGGCTGCAGTGGACTTGGGACTGGGATGGGCTGATGGGAGCTGGCAGTACAGCCTCCCACTTCACAGGTCAAATCAATCTGGTGCCACCCAGCAACACACTGAATAGATCAGATCCCCACCTCTCACCACAGACATGCACAAGCTGCTAAGTAATTGTAAATAACCTGAAAAATCTGTCTCTGGAGATCCTTATTTTATCAGACTCTTCTTTCCACAACATAGGTCACTTAATCCAGAGAAAACTGGTATAGTGTGTCCTACAAAGAGCTCCTACACCTATCTCTGCCCTCTCCATTTAAAGACTCCAAATGCCATAGGACACCTTGTGAGATCAATTCTCTGCAAACTCATGGGCAGATACAGGTACTGGTCTCCTTGACCACAGCTGCACACCTCCTGTTGCCACAAACTGCAGAAGAAGCCCAAAACCGACTGCAGAGCAAACACCAGACTTTTTTTTATGTAAGCAGCTCACATAAGATGACCTGAAAGACACTGCACAACCTCAAACCCAATCAGTTCTGGAAGTGATTGATTTCAGAGAAACAATCACAGATCCTAAATAATGTACAAGACTTCTAACACACCACGGACAAAGCATCTCCTCTTTAATCCTTTCCCAGATCCAAAGAGTATCAGAAAGGTCATGGAAATGACCAGAGGAGCACAGAGCAGAGCCAAGACATCATCTGGGAGCCTCTCCACACAGTAACATCTCCTCAGCATTCCTGGAAATTCATGCCTCCTGAAGTTTCTCTAACTGCAACAGGGGAAAATATTTGGAAGAGGTCAAACAACTCAATACCATTGAGATCTGTAACTTTTCAGGCAGGAACAGGTTCCCATGTGCTTTCAGTTAGAGTACAGACAGGTTAGGGGAAAGGCAGCAAACCCAACAGCCTACTTCCCCTTCGCTCGTTTATAAGCAGTCAAGGCAGTTGAGAGCAACGTATGTGTTTGGTTTGAATTACAGACAGTTTCACTGCTGGAACACATCTGCAACGCACCGTGCTGAGTGAACTGCTGAACCCCAGCCAGCTCACAAACAACTCAACGTTGGCAGCAGCAGCAAACCCCACTGATGGCTCCTAGAAGCTGCTTTTAGGGACAACAAGGAGAAGGAGATGGATATTTCTCAGCACAGGCTCTTCCCAAGACACCCTCCAGTTCAACTCAGTTTATTATGGCTCCAGGAAGCAGAGGGGTTAATTTCTTTCCAAGTTCACATACTGTTTGAATTCCTTAGATAAGCTGCTTCCACCAAAGGATCTAGCCTCAGGGGAGAACACTGTAAGGAAAAGCTCTTTTGATAGATTTTCTTCAAAAGAGAAATTAATTCAAAGTCCATTTTTGGAGGTTGTTCCATGCCCACAGCTTCAGATGGGGTTGCACTGTGCCTCTGGAAGAAAAACTAAGCTTTGAGCAAAGCCCCACCACTTCCATGTGCAAGACACAAATGTTTCAGGCTTACACAATAAAAATCTTCTCTCCTGAAACGAGAAAGCTCTGTTTGCAGCACCACAAAGAGGAAAACCAGACCAAAGGAGGCTTTAACTCTGGGATAAAGCAGTTAACAGCTAGCACAAACTACTCCTGTCCCTTTAAAACTGAGCAGTCACTCAGAAAAGCAAAAAAACAAGTTTTGAAAGCCACTGAAGGCTTCCTTCACATCTTGAGGCAGAAAGCAAGCAAGTCTGGGCTGTTCTGGAATTTGTGTTTGCATACTGCTGGTGATAATCTATGTGCATAGCTGGAAACAAAACAAGGTTTTATTAGCAATTAGTAGCAGGAGGGGGGACAGACCTGCCTGAAGCAGGCAGAGGAATGCCAATACCTGATGGAAGAACAACACTGTACAACGTGCAGCAGAAGGAACCCAATGTGACAGATCGCATATAGGGGAAAACAGCGCATCTCTAGACTTGGGAGATGCAATGGCATCACTTCAAGCAGATAAACTGTGTCTTTAACACTGACAACTTTGACTCCAGGCAGCAGTTTTCCCTTGCACAGCAATTTGCAATGCAAAGCAAGCTACTTCTGCTCTTACCAAGAAGAGAAATTCAGAATCAAAGGAGGAAAGCAAAGTTGGGATGGGTTGATTTGCTTAGATACAGTTTTCTACATAGTTGAGTTTCAAGTCAGGCATGAGAGCAATAAAGCATAGGGTCTGAAACAGAGTGTGAGAACTTGGGCAAGGACAAGGGGGGAAAGATAGGATTTCATCCAAAATAAACCCCAGTCCCTTTCAGGGGAGCAACTCCTGCTCCCTCTCCATGTCTCTGAAAAATGCAGTCCAGCTCTGATCAGCCAACACCACCCAGGTTCAGAGCTCTCCAGCTATGTACTGTGAGAATGATGTGGCATGTGGGGCCCTATAACACATCTATTAAAATCCCATCAAGGGGTAGGCAAGTGGTAGCCATATGCTAAAGCACTCAAGTGAAGAATAACCAGGGAAAGGAGGACAGCCAGGAAGCAAGTGTGCAAGCAGTTTCTTACCTGGTGGATAAGCTAGCAAAGTCTCCTCCATCTAGCAGCCTGATTTTGCAGAACAGAACCCCATTGACGAAGGGGACGGCAGTCAGCTCTTCTAGAGTAAAGCTTGTCTGAAACTTGAATTTCTTCTTTTTCATCAGGAAAGCCATGGGCAAATTCAGCGTGGCAAGCCCAGGAATCCCAAACAAGATGAGGGAGGAGCGGCTCAAAACACACACAGACAAGCAGAGAAAGAGCACTCGTTCCGGGAACGCAAGCAGGGATTAAATTCCAGTTCAGTTACAACGACGGCCCAGCTTCAAACACACAATCCTCTTCTCTTTGGTGGTCGGATCTGGCTGTGGGATCATCGCCACGGCAGGCTTCAGGTGAGGAGGAGGAGGTCAGATTAAATCTCTGCAACATCTCCAAGGGAAAAGGGAGGGAGAGAAGTCAGTCTCAGCTCCAGACCAGCAGGAGCTGTCCCAGTTAGAGGCTGCAGCGCTCTGCCTTCAGCACAACCCCTCCAGAAAGCATCTCTTCTCAGAAATCACCTTGAGTTTCCAAAGAAGCGTTAAGTCTGTGGGCAGCACATTCAGAGAGCTTCCAGTTTCTATCTCCTCCTCTTGTGCAACTCCTTGGTACAGGTCTTCGGGTCAGCCTTTGGGAGGGAAATGAGTAAATTAGTCCCAGCCAGTCTTGGGCTCCTCCTCCTCCTCTAAAACCTGTTTGGATGGGTAATATTCACTCCAGACTCATACCATTCTTAAGAGGTATGGCCCCAATTAGCCTGGCCCCAACATCCTCTTCCCCCTTTTTGCCTAGAGCAAGCTTCACTGTTGTCATCCCCCTGTAATTTCTGGTTTGCAAAGCAGCTAATAAAAATCTGCTTTATTTTCAGCCATCACCTTTAGAAGCAGTTGACAGAGCAAGGTCAGTCTAACAAGATTAAGCAAAAGCCATCTCAAGAAACACAAAAATCTGTTTCTTTTCTGTATTTCCAACCAGCCCCGAGTGTCAGACCGGAATCTTATAACTGGAGAAAGCAGCAGAGAGGGGAGAGAAAGCAGCAGAGAAGGGAGAGAAAGCAGCAGTCTGCTCCAGATTACACAGCATAACAACCGAATCAGGTCATCTGGCTGTCCAATAGACAGGCCCACCGAGTCTGCTGCCTTCCCCCAGCACCAGGTCCACACCAAGCCATGCCCTCAAAGGGCAGTTTTGGGGCTGGAGATGGTCATTTCATCACACATTTGCACAATACCTAAGCCAGGGAGGCAAGACCTGAATAGCATCCAAAGGGATGAGGTTATGAACACCAGGCAGTAAACAATCCGTGCCAATATGAAGAATTAATGACTGCAAACCAAGGCAGGCAAAGCTCCTTATAGCCTGTAGGGGTGTGTGGTTAAAGCCCCCCTCCTGCTCGGGCAGACTGGTGACTGCTCTGCACCACCATGAGCTATACCTGCCCCCTCTGCCCCTGCACTGAGCTGCTGCTGGGTCTCAGCCTGCCCTCCAGCTGCCTGGACTGCACAGGGAGCTGGGGACAGGTCTCAGCCCACCTCTGGGCTCCGTGGATCATACACTGGGCTGCAGAGACGTCGCAGCCCGCGCCCTGGCACCCCTGGGCCATGTGCTGAGATGTGGTCAGGTCTCAGCTTGCTTTCTAAGCCATGCAGTGAACGGTGGCCAGCTCTCAGCCTGCCTCTGGGCTCCGTGGACCACACACCAGGCTGCAGCCAGGTCTCAGCCTCTATCCCAGCCCCAGGGGCCATGCACTGAGCCATGGCCAGCCCTCAGCCTAGCTATGAGGCTATGAGCCATGCACCGAGCTGCTGCCAGGTCTCAGCCCCATTCCCATCCTGTACACTGATCTGCAGCCAGGTCTCAGCCCCATTCCCAGCCCATGCACTGATCTGCAGCCAGGTCTCAGCCCCATTCCCAGACCATGCACTGATCTGCAGCCAGGTCTCAGCCCCATTCCCAGACCATGCACTGATCTGCAGCCAGGTCTCAGCCCTGCTCCCAACCCATGCACTGAGCTGCAGCCAGGTCTCAGCCCCATTCCCAGCCCATGCACTGAGCTGCAGCCAGGTCTCAGCCCTGCTCCCAACCCATGCACTGAGCTGCAGCCAGGTCTCAGCCCTGCTCCCAACCCATGCACTGAGCTGCAGCCAGGTCTCAGCCCTGCTCCCAACCCATGCACTGAGCTGCAGCCAGGTCTCAGCCCTGCTCCCAACCCATGCACTGAGCTGCTGCCAGGTCTCAGCCCTGCTCCCAACCCATACACCGAGCTGCAGTCAGGTCTCAGTTCCTCTCCCGGTCCCCAATCACAAGCTGCCCTATAGGAGCTCTTAGCCCACTTCCCGGCCCCTTCCACCGACCTGCGCTCCGGTTCCGGCCCGGTGCCTGCCCGACCCCGCTTCTGCCCTCTCCTCACGGCCGCCGCCGCTGCTCCCCGCCACAGCCGCCTCTGGTAGAGCTACGCCAACTGCGCCCGCTACGCCAACGCCGCAGGCAGCCCAAAGCAACACAACGCCACCAGGACACTTCGAGAATACCACTCCGACACTACGTAACCCCTCCCTCCATCCCCTGGGAGGGAGACGAGGACCACGAGAACGGCGCCGCCTGATTGGACCAGCGGCAAGGAGGCGGGACGAGAGGAACAAGGCTTTGATTCGCTTCTCCGGCACGGGGCGGGGAATAGAGCGCGGCGATTGGAGGCGGAGGCTGTCGGTTGGGGTAAGCCCCGCCTCCTAGCTGAGGCGGTGGGCGGGAAGCGGGGGGTAATGGGGCGGCAGCGGTCTCGCCTCAGTGGGCCGGTGGTGTCATGGCTGTTGTGGGGCTGTTGGTGGGGCTGCGGGTCCTTCGGCTTCCCACCGCCCCAGGGTGCCCCATAGCCCCAGCTGGCACTGCAGTGTGCGGGGCTGGCTGAGGGGAGGGCAGGCTTCGGCCGCTGCGCTGAGGTGATGGGAGAGGCGGCTCTGATAGACGTGGTCTGTGTCCGCCACCTCGTCCTCGTCCTCCCTCAGCGCCCTCGGGTACCACAGAGCGGGTGATGGGTTAGGCTGAGCAGGAGGGAGGCCTTGGCACCGCACAGGCAGCACGGGGCAGGGTATCACCCTGAGATGTGGCAGCCAAACGCATCTCCTCATCACCATGGCTCCCTGTTATTAGGTGCTGCTGCTGGGATCCCTGGTCAGGCAGGATTCCAGCGTTTAAGGGCCATCGGAACAAAATGTCTCTCCTCATCCTGGAGGAGTTCGCAATCATCAAGGTGATTTGCCTGGGTTTTAAGTTAGGGATGTGCCTGAGAGTCTCTGTGGCAGAGAAGTTGAGGCTCGTATGGGAGGGGCTTTTTCCAGGGATGGTTTGCTGGTGTCTGGCAAAGCTTGGATGGAAGCCTGGGAATCCACCTTCTCTTTGCCAGGCTTTGATGCTTGGGCTCGTTGCCTTTAATCTTTGGCATCTTTGCAGACAATATCAGAGCTATCAAAGAATTCTACCGCAACGTGAGCCACGAGACTGCTGGGAAAAGTACAGGGCTACATCACTTGTCTGAAAGTCAACAACTGCATGAAGCCAATTGCTTTGTAATGATTTGTATTTGTTATGAGGCCGGGTTAAGGAGATACATAGGCTTTGGGCTGGGAGCACATTTCATACTGGGTAAGGCATCACAGCCCTCCCATACAACAGGGTTTGTGGAGGCTGCTTATAAAGGTAGGGCCTGAATCATTAAATCCATTGATATCTGGAGACATAGTTAGAGATGAGCTGGGTTTTTACTGCTTTCTGTTTCTCACTTTATTGGGATAGAGCCCAGCCTGCTAGATATTTACTATCTGCCAAGCTGGGATGCTGAATGCTGGAAGCAGCTGAAGAATCCAGCCTGGTCCCTCACGCATCCCATTCCCTGAGCACACTCTGACACACGTGTCCATCTTTCCCTTCCATCACTAGCAAAAGGACAAACGAGCCCTGTGTTTGTGCTGTGGGAGGAGGCTGTGTGTTATCTGGGATGATTCACCCTGATAAATAACCTCCTCGGAGGCCTGCTCTTGTTTATAGCAACAGCCCCAAATGCTGAAGATGACAGCGATTTTCATGTGTGCTCTTCTCATGCATATTTACCCAGCAGTTTTATCAGAACCATCTCAAGCAAACCTCAGTGTTTTTATGATTAATTGACTAATGGTAAAAATAAAGGCGTTTGGAGAGGTGCCCAGTGAGCAGTGTGTAATATAGCAACCAGAGCCGGAGTCTCAGGGGTATGGATATTTTCCTAACAAACGCAGTCTCATGACTTAGCGATTAAATCTTTATGAGTCTGAAATTCACCCTGATGATTTTTTTTTTTCTCTGTTTATGCTGCAGGATTGTTTCTGGGAAAATCCACATTGGTTTAAAGGGACAGTGCTCCTTCCGCTCCCAGAGCGGGTGAGTTACTCTGAGCCCCACAGCACAGGGCATCCCCATCTATCTGCCATCCCACTGGCTTTATATTACTTTCCAATCCATCCACTAAGGAGCTGTGTGTGGATGTGAACAGGGCACTGACACACTGATTCTCCTTACCCCAGGCTCAAATGCTGTTGATTTCTCCTCTGCCTCAGCCCCACTGCACCCACCTCACCTCTGCTCCATGAACCTCAGCTCCATGCTCTCCCTGACCTAAGCCTTTCCTGATGCTGCTCTCCAGTTGCTGCCACCACTTCCTCAGTTTTTGCTGGCTCAGGGCATTGTTTTATCAGGCTGGGATAGTTTTATCAGTCTGGGCTCTGCAGTTCAGCCTGAGCCTCACCTCTGCTGTCATTGGAGAAGTGTGTCACACTGGTCAGGGGCTGGGATCTCTGCCCTGCTCACCTTGGGGCTGTGAGTGTGCAGGACCAGAGATGGTTTTCCTTGCCTCCTCTCTTTGAGGACTGAGATAAAGCAGCAGGGGTAGAAATAAGGCAAGATGAATTCGGAAGGGACAAAACACAGTGAGGTGAAGCGAGATGGATTCTGTAATGCACTTGGTGAGCCATCAAATCCTCTCTCATATCTCAGGGGAATCCCAGATCCCTGAACAAATCATCAAGCCCTGCAAACTACATCATCAGCATCTTCCTCTGGAAAACATCATCATGTTAATCCATTTGTCCTGGCAGCCAGATGATTGAGATTTGAAAACTAAATGACACACGTTTGCTGCAACAGCATAAACGCAATAATGGCTCTCCTCCATTACACTTGTAACCTGGTTATAATGGCTTTAATGAGCTTTCAGCCTCGTCAGCCAAAAAGAAAGATTATCACATGTTGCTTTATATTATAAAGTGTCCTTTGTGCTGCTGGTGGCTGAGTACCTGCAGTCACCCACTGCATGGGGTGCCCGTGGTTGGTGGGTGCCTATCCCAAAGCTGGGGGGCTCCCAAAACGGGGCAGGACATGGCAGTGGTGTGAGCCCCATAGGCTGCTGGACACCCTGTGAGGGGAACAGCTACCTGTCCCCATTACACAGGATTATCCTACGGTGTGGAGTTACTCCAACCATGTGTCTTCCCAGCTTAACTTAATAACAGGCTGTGAGCTCTACTTTGATGTGCTCCTGTTTTTCACTAGTACCATATTTAACTGGACTCATCATCATAAACTGGAACTGTTTCACTTTCAGTGCCAGGCTGGGCTTCCTGTCGGACTGGCAAAGGACACACCTGCACGGTGGGTTTCTGCCGGGATGGGGGATCCTGTTATCAACCGGGACAAAGGGAGCACAGGAATCTGGAGCTGGTGGATTCCTTTCCCCAAACATGTGGCCAGACCTGTAAATCCAGCTGCCTGGCTTTTTCTGTTTACTGGTTTCCATGTCTGCTCCAGTATGTTCTGGGAATGTGCTGCAGGACTCTCCACTTCTTCCTGGGAAGCCTGTGGGTGGAACTGCAGCTGGTTTGCCCCTTCCAAAACCTGCCTCAAGGCTTCTTGTGTTTATTAAACATCATCCCGTGTCTGTATCCTGGGTATTGCCTTTAGTGCTCTGCTGGCCATGGGCTCTCAACACTGGTTCTGTGCTTCTGGCTGTGCCCCGCAAGTGCCGCTGTTACCCCAAACACAGCAAGAAACAACTGTTAGTTGTGGTTCCACTTGACAAGGCAACCTCTAATTTGGGATCCCAGCAATAGAATAACAGAAACTGTCCCTGCTGGGGCTGGGCCTCTGCTGTGGGTTAATCACCTCGGAGGGCCGGGACCCAAGGGCTCGTGAAAACTCAAAAGAGGGGAGACTGAGATGAGCTCTTAGGCAGAAGCTCTTCCCTGTGAGGGTGCTGAGGCGCTGGCACAGGGTGCCCAGAGAAGCTGTGGCTGCCCCATCCCTGGCAGTGTTCAAGGCCAGGTTGGACACAGGGGCTTGGAGCAAGCTGCTCTAGTGGAAGGTGTCTCTGCCTGTGGCAGGGGTTGGAGCTGGAGGAGCTTTAAGGTCCCTTCCAACATAAACCACTCGATGACTCTAATATTAAACGCTTCAGTTTTCATATTTAACAGACCACATGTGCTGACAGTACCTGCTGGCAATAACCTCTTAGATGGCAATAGGAAAAAGAAAAACCCCAGAAGAATGCTTTGCCAAAACAGGCTTGACAAACTTTAAAGACACAGTGGAGGAGGTGGAGGTAATTTGGGTGAGCATTAGGTGATTTCATCCTGTCCCTCGGCAGGGATCTGCTCCAGGACTGTGATGTAGCTATGGCAGCATGCTGCATTTGTGGGATGCTCAGCTGTTTATGTGTGGTTTTCTTAAGAAATAAAGTTAAAACTGTCCCTTTGCTTATAATTAAAGTTTTTTAATTTAAATTTAATTAAAATTGTTTTTTTTTTTTCCTGTGCCTGCCCATACACTTCTGTAATGAACTCATCCCAAAGAGATACATGAGATCCCCACATCTCAGTGTCCTCTGCCTGTGTTTTCAGAAGCAGAGGGACCCAGTTTGTGTTCCTGGGCATAGAACCACAGACTGGTTTGGGCTGGAAGGGGGTTTAAAGCTCATCCAGTTCCAACCCCTTGCCACGGCAGGGGCACCTTCGACTAGAGCAGGTTTCTATGGGTACCCATGTTCCCCATCACTGGGCTCTGCCTGTTGAACTTCTCCCTCTCCATGCTCTCAGTCCTGAAGAGATTCATCAGTGAATCACAGCAGGATCACAACAGGTCTGGAGGACCAGGATCATTTCATCCTGCCAGGGCTCTGCAGGGCTTTGCTGCGGCTCAGGATCCCCTGAGGCCCCCTTGCCCCGTTGCACAGTGCCATCTCCTGGAGAGCCGTGCCTGAGCTGCACACAGATCTGATGCTGAAGCAGCAAGTGGTGCTGACAGCTAGAGGTGCTGCCTCTGCCACAGGGGTTACCTCCGACCCACCGAGAGTCTCTTCCTCACCGAACCTCTCTTCCTCCAGCAGGTGCAAAGGAAGCTGTTCATTGCCTGGCTGCTTGCTCTCACCTCCGGGGTACCCTGTGACAGAGCATCCCTGCTCTGGATGCCAAACACAATCCTCTAGGCACAAGAAGAACAGTAAGAGAGCACAAATGAACATCTTTAGATATTACTCCTTAGCTTTTGTTCAGCTTAGGCACCAGTTTCCAGTTGTACACGCTGTGTATACGTTCACCCTGTACCCGTTCCTCCTGGTTGTAACTTTAAGGGACACTTTTCTCCCTCCCCAGATTTGATGACCTGGTCATGAGCAACAACCAAGCCCCTCATCATAGTGCTCACCCTGTATTTAAAACATTGCTACATCTCTTTTAATGACACAAAAACGTGTATGGGGAACTTGGGCTGAATGTTGCTGCCTTGAGTAAGCTCTATTTTTAACCTGAAAAGACAAGGAAAATGGGTGGTTCCAAGAGCAACACGTTTTAGTCCCATGAAACACAGCTTAAGTGCTTAGTCACTGAAAAAATGCACTCTGCAATTGAAAGCCAAAGGCTGCTGCTTCATGCATCATTTTAGGCTGTTGTGGCACCTTCTGAGCAGTTGGTTCAGTAAGCTGTGCTACACAAGAGAATAACCAGTGCTCCAAGCTGCTGTTTGTAAAGACCATAATTAGCTAAATACAAGGCCATAAAGTTCACAGAGGAGAGAAAAAACTACCCTGACCTGTGGCTGTTCACAGCTTTGGCCTTTTCTCTGTGTTGCAAACCTCACAAACTCCTTTTTGCCACTGAACTGAAGCAGCCTGTTTACCAAAAATGTATTTCTTTTAATTAAAATTTGTATCTGGAAAGGAGAAATGACACAAATGAGGTAAATCAACATGGGGAACAGGAGGTTTCACTCAAAAAATAAAGTTCAATTGAGCAATTGATTTGATTCCACAAAGTCTGAGAGGAAGCCTCTGGTGAGTGTTACTCGTGGGGCTGACTCAGTGAGATGTCAGTGCCAAAGGGTCGGGAGTCTTCAGGGCCTAAACTCTTCTCACTGCACTGTCCTGTCCTGCCCCACCAGATTGCAGAGGAGAGGCAATGAGGAAAGGCCAGGGACAGGCAGTGGCTCTAACCAGGGGTTCCCATCAGCATCCCCTCAGAAAAGGCTGTGTAAAGGTTTCATTTGATTGTGCAAATTCACTCCCTCCTTGGTCTTTGCTCATCTCCCAGCCCTAAAGGAGACTTAACAGCAAGCAAATAACAGCTCTGAAGAAGCTCTGTTTCAAAGTTAATATCTGGCAAGGAACAAGCTCATTAAATGTGACACACTTTGCAAGGGAGAAGGAGTTTTGCTTCTTTCTTTCTCTTTTCCTTTGACATTTGCTTCCATGCATGTACAAATGGAGCTTTTCATCTTAGAAGTTTATGAAGTTGCTGCAAGTTTGTGAGAATCACATTGACCGTCCTATGAAATGAAGCTTTCTCACTGAGGACCTCTCAAAGTGGCTGCTAGGATGTTTTACCCTGTATCACAGTAAGGAAATCGTGAGGCGAGCTCCATGCCACTGAAGCAACTAACAAAGAGCTGTATTGGCTTCCAGCTCCCCACAGGTACAGAACCACCTTCACCACCACCCACAGCAGAACCAAGTCACACTCCAAAATTCACCCAGTTCAGTCAGTGCCTGACAAACTCCTAAAGGCTGGGAATTCCTGCCAGGCTGAGGCTCTGTGGCCCAGGTCCACTTTGATGGATCAAGGCATTATGGAGTGACAAGAGATGGAGCTTTACCTGTTACACCCACCTGAGAGAAACTCATCCAGGCTCTTGTGCATTAAGCTGAGACAGGTAAGACATTGCTCCAACACATATCCCAGGGCAGCATGTGGTAACCGAGACACTTTCATCTCACCTGCCAAGTTAGTAGTGAAATTCCATGACCACACGCAGACAGAACATGAGGTGAATGCGCTATTTGAATCCCATTTGTATCCTTAGGGGATGAAGGTGGGATTTAAACCGTATGTCAGCTTGGCACTGGTCTGCACGGGCTGGATGTCACACTGCAAGAGCAGTATCCATAACTCACAGTGCAGAGAGAAGGCTGAACCACATCTGGTACCACGTTTCCAGTGCGTGCTTTCAGCAAGAGACAGAAACTCATTCACTACCATGCACTGCTGGTGATAACTGTACCCTGGTAGCTGCAGCGCCTTGATACCATAAGGCTCTCCATGTTAGAAGTCAGTTAAAGGCAGTAGATCTTGAGTGAGAGGGAAGGACAGAGGTGCCACACTGAGGAGAGGGATTTTCAAACAGAAATTTAAAAAATAACTGCTTTTTTAACTAATAACTCCATTGTTTGAGGAACTAAAGCAACCACTGGTAAGTTCCTGGTTTATTACACATCCTGCTATGGCTCTCTGAGGAGTCTGAAAAGGCAGATTAGCATAAGATTAGCAGAGAAAGAAAGCTGTTTAGGCTCAGACTCCAAGGCAAGCCATGTCACACTGACACCCCCTGGGTCCTCCAGCAGCACCAGCAGGTTTTTTCCCCTAGACAGATGTCCCATAGAATAGTTCAGGTTGGGAAAGCCCCGTTACAATCATTGAGTCCAGTGCTGCCAAGTCCACCACAAAACCACATCCCTAAACGCCACATGAACACGTCTTGGTGTCTCCACCACTTCCCTGGGCGGCCTCTTCCAGTGCAGGACAAGCCTTTCCGTGAAGAGATTTTTCTCCCCAGTAGCCCATCTAAATCTCCCCTCCCATCCCTGTTTCCTTCACTGGATCATGCCATCCTGCTGCCCCGTCTGGCTGGGGTCAGTGGTGACCGACGGGCTGGGTGTATTGCTCTGCAGAAACCGACGGAAGTCCTTAATCATGGGGCGGAGGACCTGGATGAGGGCGCTCAGCGCTGCCTGCGTTCCTTCCATGGCTTGTGCCTGCCGCTCCTGGGCGCACGCCTGCACCTCCTGAGAGCGGCGGATCATCTGAAGCAAGTCATTCTGCTGCTCCAAGTGCTGGGCAATCTCCTTCACGTGCAAGTTGGTCACACGCTGCTCCTGCAAGAGCTTGGCCGAGTTCAGAGCGATTCGGCTCTTCAGCTCCTGGGGTTTCGCAGCCACTTCGTGCTGATGCGCCATCATCTCCAGAGGTGCCTCTGCGGTGACTGTGGCGGGGGCTTCTGTTGTGCAGTACTCCACGACCCCGTCCTCCAGGCTGTGGTAGGTTGTCTCTGCAGGAACTGAGAACAAAGGACACAAAGGGGGTGAGACAGAGTTTTATCTATGGGGCTATTCAATGGCTATCACAGGAATAGGGCCTGCTCCCTGAGATAACATACAACGACCAATGCACAAAATGACCTATTGAAGATTGAAGTCTACTCCACCCTCATGCACCCTTCCTCCTAGACTGTACAGTTCGAAGGAACAGGCCATGCCTTATCTGTCCAGACAAAACCATTTCTCGGCTTCCAGTTCAAACAGTCTTTCCCAGCAGCATTAACCAATGACGTCAGGGCAAAGACAAGACCCTGAGTGGCACTTGTGAGCATGGGGCAGAGTGGGAAACCAGCCCTGGAGATGCTTTTCCTCCTGTTTCTGTCCCCGGAAAGGGGGACCGAACATCTCCGAGGCGCAAAGGATATTTAGAGTCATAGAATGGTTTGAATGACCATGAATGGTTAAGATCATCCAGTTCCAACCCCCCGCCATGGGCAGGGACACCTCACACTAGACCATGTCACCCAAGGCTCTGTCCAAGCTGGCCTTGAACACTGCCAGGGATGGAGCATTCACAGCTTCCTTGGGCAACCCATTCCAGTGCCTCACCACCCTTACAGTAAAGAACTTCTTCCTTATATCTAACCTGAACTTTGAACTTCCCCTGTTTCAGTTTAAACCCATCACCCCACGTCCTATCGCTACAGTCCCTGATGAAGAGTCTCTCCAGCATCCTTGTAGCCCCCTTCACATACTGGAAGGCTGCTCTATTTGCTTCCCTTGTCCTTAAGGCTGAGCTCAGCCACTATATGTGTACCCTGCAGCCATTCCCTACAGCACAAGGACATACTGGGAATGCCATTTTCCAAACACAGACAGGGGAGGGTTCTTTTTGCTGGGGCTTTCCCCATACAGCGCTCAGGCAGGTACCAAGGTCCCCTATTACTGAGACCAGCGCCTCTCCAGCAGGCGCAGCACTCACTCTGGGTCAGGGTGACCGTGGTGGCTGCCGCGGTGATGGGTATCTCGCTCCCGTCACCCGCGCTGCAGTCCCCACTCGGCAAACTGATGATGGTGGCTTCTCCCAGCAGGTTACAGATGCGCTGCTGCATGGGGGTCAGGATAACAGGGGCGGCCGCGGCGCCCGTCGGGTCCTCGCTCTCCGTCCCGTTGCCGCCGCCGCCGTTGTGGCCGTCGCTTCCCCCTTCCATGGCAGCCCGCACCTGGGCCACTTTCCGCCGCACCTCGGTCTTGAGGTCCGACCACTTCTTCTTGACCTCGGGCAGCTCGCGGTGGCACGTGGCGACGGCGTTGACGCGGCGCAGGATGTCGTGCCAGGCCGCGGCCTTGGCGGCCAAGGGCACGCCGGCGTTGAAGTGGTTGATGAGGAGGTGCTTGCCCCGCTCCAGCTCCTCCACGATGATCTCCACCTCCCGCTCCGAGAAGTTCATCTTCCGCTTCTTGGCTGGGGGAGCCGGGGGGGACGCCATGGCCATGGGGGGGGGCACTCAATAGGGGGCTATGGGGGGGCTCCTGCGGGCCAGGGGGGGGTCTAGGGGAGGCTGGGCAGGGCCCCCCCCCCCCCGGGCCTCCTCACCCCCAGGGTCCCTCAGGGCCCCGAGGTGTCCGCCCCCCCCCACCCCGCTCCCCCCCCCTTAGTACCGCTAACGATACGCAAATTGCGTACCGCAGCCACCCAGCGAGCCCCGCTCAACGGCCTCCACCCTGCGACACTGGCCGGGAGGCGGAAGCGCCGCCATTTGCCGGTGCGGGGCGATGCCGGGCCCGCGGCGCTCGCTGGCCTCGCCGGTGGTGAGCGGCGTGCTCTGCCCCTGCGGCTCCCCGAGGGGCACGGACGGCGGCGGCAGCCCCGGCAGCCCCGGGCCCTGCGGTCGGGCCCTGTGCGAGGCCTCCGAGCAGGACCGGCGGCTCCGCGCCCTCTTCCAGAAGCTGGACGTGAACCGCGACGGCGCGCTCTGCATCCACGACCTGGCCGTGGGGCTGGGCCGCCTCGGGCTGCACCGCACCGAGCTGGACCTGCTGGTGAGCGCCGGTCCGGGAGGGAGGGAGGACGGACGGAGGCGCTTACGGTGGGCGCCGGCGGGGAGCGGGCGCCTCAAGCTCCCTCCGTGCTGTCGAAGGGGTTGCGGTGGAGCCGGCGCTGCTTTGCCCCGCATAGAGCGTTAAAGCATTGGTGGGTGCTTGCGTTAAAGCAGCGCTGCTGCTGCGAGCACTGAACCCGGAGGGCTCGGCTTGCTCCCTACCCGTGTTAATGCAGGCGTTTGATCGGGAGCTTCCTGCTCGGGCAGGGTGAAGCAGAAGGAGCCCCCTCTTCCTCCGGGTCCGGGGGTGAGGGAGCTGTATGGTTACTTGTGTTTGCAGGGGGGTTTTGGAAGGGAGAGGTTGTGGTGCAGATTTCGTTGCGTCACTGCGTTTCCTCACGTTAGGCTGTTTGGCACCATGTTGCTGCTCCAGTTTCTTGCCCAAGGTGGGTTATACGAGCCCAAATGGACTGTTTAAAGGGGTTTGAAACGCCTTAAAATGTCCGAAGTGTGGAATTTGGCCCCTTTGCACATGGGGTATATAAAACATGCCGTGTGCTGACTTCCTACCTCTGTGCCCTTTAGTCACACAGCTCTGTGTGTGATGCTGCTCTAGGCTTCAAGGTTCAACGTGATGCTGCTCGGTTTAACTGTAACTGGTGCAGTTTACGTCTGTGTGAGCATGGTGGTTGTATGCAGGACCATAAAAAGGCTGAGTGTCTTGGGAGGGTAAAGCACTAATACAGGCTGGGGAGAGAATGGATTGAGAGGAGCTGTGGAGCCAGGCTGAGAGAGCTGGGCTGGGTCAGCCTGGAGAAGAGAAGGCTCCTGAAGGGGAGACCTTAGAGCAGCTCCAATGCCTAAAGGGGCTGCAGGAAAGCTGGAGAGGGGCTTGGGACAAGGGATGTAGGGACAGGCCAAGGGGAATGGCTTTAACCTGCCAGAGGGGAGACTGAGATGAGCTCTTAGGCAGAAGCTCTTCCCTGTGAGGGTGCTGAGGCGCTGGCACAGGGTGCCCAGAGAAGCTGTGGCTGCCCCATCCCTGGCAGTGTTGAAGGCCAGGTTGGACACAGGGGCTTGGAGCAAGCTGCTCTAGTGGAAGGTGTCCCTTCCTGTGGCAGGGGTTGGAGCCGGATGAGCTCTAAGGTCCCTCCCAACCCACTCTACAGTCTGTGATAGTGGCTGCACACAGGGGTGCAGTCAGGGATGTGCCATCTCTCAATCCTACAGGAGAGAAGAAGAGTTAAAGGATAACTTCTGAGTCACTGAAAACCCACCTCATTCTCAAGCGACGGTCCTTATTCTCTCCCTGTTCTGGGAGTGGTGTCCCAATTTATATGACTGCTTTAATTGCATGTATCCATGCTTCCCAGAGGTGCTGGTTCCTTTCTGGCTCCTACTCTGCAACATCTTCACTTCGAACGCTTCTTTTTGTTTGGCAGCTTCCTTGCTGCTGTAAAGTATGAGACTTTGGCAGCGTGAGCATCTTGACAGTGGTTTAATTGTGCTGCTTCTAAACATATCCTCAGTGCCATGGTGATTTTCTGCTGTGAACCTGATTATACCATATAAATCACCTGCGCATTGTGCATGCCCTGGGCACCACTGACCTGCTTCCACCCATGGGTGCCGGATCCTTTACCCCTGGCAAAGCCTCTCACCAGTAAGTTCTGCCTGCATGCCTGTGTTGGTTGACATCCCTTTTCTCCCCCAGCACGTTATTCAATCCAACCTCCCATGCTCCAGGAGGATGCACCATAAACCAAACCATGTTTTTACTTCCCAGCACATAGCTTCTGTCGTTGGCGCGCTGTGGGACCAGCAGAGAGGAGCTCTTCTCCAGGGACTGGAGCTGTCTGGATGCTGCTTAACAGCCCCATCTTTCAGTTGAAGCCCTTCTCTGTCAGTATTGTTCCTCTTGTTTCCTCTGCCTGGGCCCTTCCGCCATGCAGGAAGTGGCTGGTTGGATGAATAGGGTTTGCAAAGCATTGTTAATGTGGCACAGAACCCCTTCAGCAGTGTAAAACGTGTGTGTTAAGGAGGAGGATGCAGAGTTCAGGACTCTTCAGTTTGCAGTTCAACGTGTGGGAGCAGTGCTTGTGTTGCTGCACAGAAAACAGCCTCATTGTGTGGTTTTTAGGCAAATCAAACAAACTTCCTGCTTCCCAGGCAGTTCTATTAATAAACTGGCTGTTTTTTCTGCCCCATCCCTAGCTAAAAATGGCACCTTGAAGCATGGGGTAACTCGTGTCAAGTCACACTTGAGCGAGGTGCTTAAGCATCAAGATTAGAACCTTTTTTTGATGTATGGGACACGGTGTTTGGAGACCAATTCAGGCATAAATTGGGACATGGTGTTTGGAGACCAATTCAGGCATAAATCACACAGATTGCTTGCGATTAGGAAATTACTTGGTGCCTGTGGTGCGTTTAATTTTCCCTTCCATGCAGCAGCATGTTGGAGCTGGGAGTTGCCTTCTGATGTTTTGGAGACAGATGGAGAAAATATTAGGCTGGAAACGGGAGGTTATCGCTGATCTGAGCTGCAGGCTGCTGATCTCTCTGCGTCACTGGCCTAAAAGGCCTTGTGGTAACAATAATAGTGTTGGGCTCCGACTTGGAAAGAGAATGAGCAACGTTTTGGCTCCTTCAATGCTTGAGAGTTGTTATTGAGATAAACCCCTTTGTTTTGCCTTGGAAAATTGTTGCTTTTCTGTTTTAGCTGTGGCCTTGTGTGGTGGGGGAGAGAAGGGGGGACTTGGATGGCCTTTGAGGTGGAATCTGCTTATGTAAACCCAGGCTGTTATCTTTAAACCATTTGACAAATCCAGAGTGCCAAAGCGTGAGCCTGCTCAAGCAGTGTGTGTTTGCAGGGGTGGTGTGAAGCAATCGACATACTTCAGTCTGCTTGGGCAGTAAAGTGAGAACTATGTGAAGAATCCTTTCAAAGGCTTTCTTGTTCCCCTGTGTAAAGGGATAGTCCTTTACTGCTAAATTACACCTACCTCTGCAATAGTCCATCTCCTGTTACTGCTACCTTATGACCTCCCTCATGACAGTATTTATATAGACTTAGGGAAGTGGAAATAAACACTTAATGGAAGTACTAGTGGTTGAACAGGAACTAGGTTCCCTACTTTGTGTCTGGAGATGATGTGTTGTTGAAAGGATGGGCAATGGCAGTAGTTGTGTACTTGCTAATACAACTTTTCCTGCTGTTCCTGTTTAACTACAGGGCTGGAGTGGTATTGGAAAACCTCATCTCTACTGCTCAAGTTCCAGACAGTTTGAGCTGGTGGGATTAATCCCAGCTAGACACAGACTGAACTTTGTCTTCAGTTTCCTCCTCTGTGGCAGTGCTGAGCATCTTCTGCTGGACTAACACTCAGCTTTAAGAGCAGAGCAAACATAACCCTTGTCTCTTTTCAGTTACAAGTGCTGTGACCACAATGTCCTCCTTGGCCTTGTGATATTTTCTTTTCCCAGGTTCATATTGCTCCCTTGGTATCAGCTTCTCTGTGTGAAACTGCCATCAGCTCCCATTCTGCTGACATGTTCCCATCTGCTTTCATGACTTCTGTCTTAGCCTGGTGTTTCCTCTTTGATCTCCAAGTTCTGGCTATCCAAACTCCCACACAAGGTCTGTTGTTCACTTCTCAGGGTACTGAAGAAGCACAACTGTGCTGCTGCAGCTGGGCTCTGCTGTGTTCTGGGTGCTCAGGCCTCTTCTCTGAGCATCTTTGCTTTTGAAGTACATCTCTGGATGATTCCAGCTGTCAGGAATGTTGTATCTGTGCTGTTCTGGGGCAGCTGGTCAGTTATCTGAGCAGTCTCTTTCTCATGTGACTCCATGGATGGAACTCTTATAGCAGTTGCAATCATATTTAATCTTACTTGTGATCAGTACTTTATCTCCTGTTGTCATTTAATCCTTCCTTTCAAACTCTTTATTTGTGTAACTGTTTTACTCTCCAAGACTTTTGTATACTCTGTACTCTATTGGGCACAATGTACTGAAATTATCAGCAATTATAAGGGGCAGAGGAAGGAGAGAACCTTTTCTGTGTGATGCTCTCGCCTGGTTTTCATTCACATTTGCCTGGAAAAGGAGGGCCTGAGGTTTCGCTGTGTTGCAGAAGCCTGTTTATGGTAAAAAGAGCAAAATTCCAATAGTGTTCTGTAATCCAGACTGGAATATCCCTGCAAACCTATACCCATCTAGAGACATCTTCATGGTTTCTGTGTCCTTAATCGTGCTGGGGCAGTTGTGAAGGTTTTAGCCAGGCCTTTGTAATTCATCACAAAGGGTTGAGCAACACAAGGTTGTAGCAAACAAATGAAGCAGTGTTAGAGTTTGAAATTCCAGTTGATTCCCTTCTTTCTGCTGCCAGGTATTTATCATCAACTCCTCAACCACCCATTTCATGACTAATCCTAAAGGACAAATGTGGGGCTCCCTGAGCCAGTTTAACACAAGGTGAAACTGCTTTCAGCAACGTGTTAAATAACTCCATGCATTTATGTATAATGCTTATTAAAAGAGCAAGCAGAAAGGCTCATATTTGCTGGCTCTGTAGTGAGTGGACGCTTGTTCTTGCTCTTTGTAAAGGACTCTTCCCTGTGAGGGTGCTGAGGGCTGGCTGTGGCTGCCCCATCCCTGGCAGTGTTCAAGGCCAGGTTGGACACAGGGGCTTGGAGCAAGCTGCTCTAGTGGAAGGTGTCCCTGGCTGTGGCAGGGGTTGGAGCTGGATGAGCTCTAAGGTCCCTTCAACCCAAACCAGTCTGGGATTCTATGATGAAATGTGTGGTTTGAGGAGGGCCCTGTTCCCATGCACTTGGGCAATCTGGTGCAAGAGCAGAACTGTAGGTCAGTGATTTAGTTGTAGGTAAAACCTTTCAATCTGTGGTAAGTGCCTGAGTTGGTGTGAGCTCTGGGTTCTCATACTTTTCTCTGCTTTAGGCGTGCTGAAGACTCACATGAACTCTTTGTAATCAATTGGATGAGTTCTTGACAGGCACTGCAAAGCTGAAACTGGCTTTGGCACAGGGAAACTTCTCGACGTGGAGTTGGTTATTAATAGACTTGGCCAGCAGCCTCCTGAAGTGAGAGCCTGGCTGTGCTGGCTAGTGCCCTGGGACAATGCAAGTCAGGGCAGCCTGGCTGGCACCCTCTGCCTGCTATTGTGGCTTTGCCAGCACCCAGAGCCCTTACAGGGAGGCAGGAGGAGAGGGATGCTGGAGACCAGGGGATCTCACGCCGTAATGGTGAAAGCCTTCTCTCAATCTTGGTCTCTGATCATCAGACCTGCCTTGGTGTGATTAATGTGTTAAACTGGCAGTTAAAGTGGTGCATGTCCACTCGGTGTTCAAAGATTGGAATCAAGTTTTTAGATGCAAACACATACAAGAGGAGCTCGCTCTTGCGTAAGCTTACCTTGCATATAAACAAACAACAGTACGTTGGGCAAGTGATGCTTTATGTTCATGTACATACAGGACCAGGTATGCAACTCTTGAGAGATGCAATCTTGGACATCCATTCAGGATGGTTTTTGTCCTCCCTTGGGAGCAAGCTGGAGGAGCCTGGTGGTTCTCAGGTTGATTTAGCAGAGACCTTTGTCCTATTTGCAGAGTGATAATGAATGGAGGACGTTGGCTGGCCTTTGTGAGATGTCAAAGACAGCTTTGGCTTGACATAGCAATTTTAAATGTCGCGTGGTGCGAGAGCCTCTCGTGCAGGGTGGAATCCTGTATGGCACCAGCCTTCCAGTGTAATGTTTCCTGCAGGATGGTGTGAATTCCCAGCTCTCCAGTGAAGTGAGTGCCTGTAGGATCCCTGGAGCCTGAGTGAAAAGAAATGATACAACTGACCCAAAGCAACTGATTGTGCCTGTGTGGAATATGCAGCAGGGTTTGATCTTTCAACACATGTTTGTACAGGGCCTTGGGTGACACGGTCTAGTGTGAGGTGTCCCTGCCCATGGCAGAGGGTTGGAACTGGATGATCTTAAGTTCCTTCCAACCAAACCATCCTATGATTCTTTGTTCTGTGGGGCATTATTTAGTGACCAGGAACAGTAGATACCTTGGTGCGCAGAGGAAAATGTCTCATTCTTCTCATCCACATTGGATCATTACTGAGATAAAGGCAGGTAAAAAAACCCAGGACTTCAGTATAATTACTGCTTCTTTTCATATTTTAACATGAATCTGCCTGAATAGAAAGCAGAACCCTTAAATAGCTAGTGAGTGTTACTAAAATGACATCAAAGCCATAATAAGGACTTGGTCTCCTGTTGGAGAGCCCTACAAAACAGTGGTGGTGCAGTTCTGTGCTCTCTTGCTTATAGTCTAACATGATATGGTGTTGGGAAGAGAGGGGGGAGACAGACCTACTTATAGCATCAAATGGTAAATGAATCTTTGTTCTTGCTCATGTCCTGTCCCTGTACTTGCCCCTCTCAGTGTGGGACACGAGTATGCTTTAATGATTCCCCAGCCTTTGCCTCGGGTAGAGGAGCATAGCAGTGATAACTGGTGTCAACATGGAGATGTTAGAGCTGTTCCAAGTCCCATGTGGTGAGCTGTGGGGGAGCTCCTGGCTCTCAGTGGCTTACACTGAATTCTTCTGTAAGAGAAATTGCTGACATTTTTACATCATGAGTTGCTTGGAAAGGCAAAGCTGTTTGGAATGTGAACCTACATCCTTCAGCCTAAGGGGACAGGGGCTGTGTGAGACCAAGCCCTGGCTGCCTATTTTCTTACTCACTATTTTCTTGATTAACTTTCTAGTGCACCGAGGAGCTGTTCTGTAGTTTGTGAGTTCTAAGGATGGCCTTTCTCTTGGTCAGTCCCTGGTTCTCCATGTGATGCAGTATGACCTCAGTGGAACCCTGCTCTGGGCAATGGCTGTGTGTTTCCCCCTCCCTGGCCAGCTCTCTCTGTATCTGTATTTGGCACTGGCCCCTGCTTGCCTTAATACATCAACTAGAACAGCTCATCCCTTGTGCCAGGGTTCCTGTGAGAAGGTGACCTGGGTTTCTGTGCAGTGTTCACTGAACCGTGCTCCGTCACCTTAACACGTTAACGGAGTTGGATGTCACTGCACGGCTTAATTATTTAAGCAGCAATGGCCAGGTTGTTTAGACTTAATGGTGTGGTGCAGGAAATACTTCAGGGTTAACTTCAGCTTTGTAAAGAGTGGGAAGCACTTAATGCTTCAGTCTTCTAGAAATTACATTTGGAAAGATAAGAGGTACCTGGAAGAGCCCTGGCGGGCTGGGTGCTATCTCTGGCTGGCACATGTGTAAGGAGCACTCCTCCTCCTCAGGGTGCTTCTAGGCCATCGTCCCAAAGGAAGATGAGTCACTGTTCATTCCTCTGGGGTCACCGGAGGAGTTGGAACTGGAGGCAGCTTTTCCTGTGCCGAAGGAGAAGGGTCATTGCGTTGCTCTGAGCACAGCTCCCTTCCCTCTCCCCCCCTTCTTTCCGCCCTCCCTCTTGCATTTTTTACATGTTAGCTAGTCCTCTGCTGGGAGCCTCACATTCCTGCTGGAAAACGCTGTGCTTTTACTCACAAGTCTTCTAGGAGCAAACGGTCTCAATCTGAACTTGTGCCTGGTGCTACCAGGCTGGAAAAGGCAAGTGTCTGCCTGAAGGCTGGAGTTTTAGGCTTAGCAAGCACTAAGATGTGGCCTGTATGATGCGGAGGATACAAGACGCAGCTTAAATCAGAGCCTTCCTCTGACAGATTGCACTGAGGAAAAGACTTGTTTTAATGGAGCAAAACACATCACTCTCTTGCTCTTTGCTTTCTCTTTTCATAGAATCATATAATAGATTTTGTCTCCTTTTGGATGCATTCCATGACTTTATTGTTGGCTTCTCCTCTGGCTGTATAACCACTACCCAGTTTGGTGGTGTAGGACTCTGAGACCAGTTGCCTTTTGTCCCCAGTGACTGGCATGCTGGCAGAGAGGCAGCTTTTAGCTCAGTCCTGAGGCTTTTCTGCCTTAAATCCTGGGCTCTGTTCATGGAAACTGCTCTGTTCATGGAATTCTAGGGCTGTTTGTCTCCTAAGGAAGGCTAGGCTGGGAAAGCTGTTTCACTGGGGCCTAGGTGTTCATGAATTCTGTTCCTGTCACCATTCAGGCAGAGCACTCTCAGTAGTTACTGCATCTTTTCTTATGTGTGAATGATTGGTGGTGTAGGGTAATTCTTGCCTATAAATTCCCTGTAGGAGAGCAGCTGTCTTGCCTCCAGCTATAATCATCTTGTTGTTACCAGGTTTATTATTCTGACCTAATAAAATTCCCCACTTGATAAAAGTAATGCCTTTTTTTTCTTCCAAAATATGATTAGAAAAGCCTGTTCTCCAGGAGCTCTGTGGATGAGTGTAGTGGCAGGATTCCTCTGAGGCTCCCTTTAGTGAGGACAAAGGCCAAAGAAGCATTGCTGAGTTTCAGCTTTAATTGCACCCCAGGCATGAAATTTCTTGCACAAGTTATTGTTTTACTGTGGAATCTCTGCATGAACAGAGAAAGAAGCAATCCCTGCCATGGGTGTACCTCTAAAGCTAATGCAATGCAGAAGAACTGCAAGTTTCAGGTCACATCAGTCTTTGAGGGGTAACCCAAACCACTAAGGACACATTTAAGTCCCACTTTGGGTGCTTTGCCTTCTATATGGTGGCTTATAGCTCTGAGTGGCGGGGCCAGCCCTTTCCACATGTGGTCACATTGCTCTGGACCCCATCCATGAGTAGCCTCACATGGTTACCCCAGCAGAGAGCTCTGTAGTTTTTGGCTGGGTTCATGAGGTTTTGGAGGAGCAGGAGAGCAAGATAAGTGCAGAGCTGATGTGGGGGGGGGGGGGGCGGGTGAGAAGACCTCTTTTAGCAGTGTAAACTTGAGATCAGTTCACTGCTTCCTGTGAAACGACAGCCTCAGGCCGATAGAAGTTGGTTAGAAACTTCCAAATGCCATCCTAAAGGATCTGATTCACTGGCTTTTAGAAAGCAGCTTCATTCCTGCGTTGCAATTGTGATGACTGGCAGCAGCTCAGGGTATTGGAGGCATGACAAGAATTCCTCACTCTCTTCTGCCTGAGCTTCTGACTGCATCCCCATTGGATCTGCGTGGTGCCATTCCTCAGAGAGGGACAGGGCTGTCCCACACCCCAGTGGTACCACGTTGGAATTCTCTGCATTTTTATCTGTTCTGTTTTAGTATGTGTCCAGTTTTAAGGTAAAGAACTGTGTGTTCTGTGTGGAGACCTTGTGATTAAAGAACGTTTTCCTCTTCTTAAGGAATTCTGATGCGTGTTTGCAGAAGAATTCTTTTATAAGGTGCTGTCATCTATGGACTTGTCTCTTTTTCCATTAAGGTTGGTTAAAGGAATTCAGCATCCCCAAGCTCCCACGTGTGATGTTCAGTGTGTTCTTCCTCCCAGATTTATTTGCAAATTGGCTGCTTCAGCTTGCAGCACTTCCAGGTTTTGGGTTGGATTTTCCCTATCTCATATCTGTAAACCAAAAATTCCCTACAGTGTGTCCCTCTCAAAAGTTAGCTGAAAGCAAGAGGTTTTCCGCTTGCCATGGATCTTGCTGTGCTATGGTGGGTTGGGAGCCTCAGGAGGTGGAAGCTGTGGCCTGTACTCATTTACCCTGTTAAAAACCAGACTATTCTCTTATGGAAGAGTAATACTTTGGGAAGTGAGGCGTGCAGTGCCCTCTGTCTGCAGATGCCAAAGGCAGGCATGAATCTGGGACCAGGGAGTAAACTGTTAGTACTTTAAAATGGGAAATGAGCCCAGTGATTGCTGCTGTGGCAGCAGAGGGAATCATGGCATTTCCTGTAGAAATTCGGGGAATATCGTGTGTTCTGTGCTTATATATTGATACATACGTGTAGTCCCGCTCTGGTTAACCCTACCCTTGCGTGGATGAAGTCCTTCAGCAGAACTCGGCCTGTTTGACTTGTCAGTGCTAGCTTTAACACATGTATTAACGAACAACCATGCACGCCGTGGAAGTGTGTCCCTGCGTCTCACTGCGAGCCCAAGAACAGCAACACAATGCAGCACCAAAGAGCTGTTGTAACGATGGATGGGGACTATAATAGACCAGGGAGAGAGGGCAGCAGCGAGAGGTGAATTCAGCCAGGGCTGGGGAAAGCCGCCCTTCTCCCCGCAGAGCCATCTATGCCCTAACAAAGGAGATGCCGAGCTCTGGAACCAGGTACCGTAACCCAGGCAACCCCGCGCTCTGGATGCTGTCCCGCTGCCCGCCCTGCCTCCCGTACCTGCAGCCGGGGCGCGCTCCTCTGCGGGCTCCTCCCGCCCGGCTGCGCGCGCTGCTCCGGAGCACCGCAGCGTTGGGAGCCGGGATTGGCTGGGCACTGCTGCAGTGGGGATGCAGCCTGGGGTTGTTCAGCCTCGCTGCTCGCCCGATGCCGTTGGGATGAGCCGGGACGTGCGGGTGAATTGGCAGCGCTGAGCAGCTTCTCTCCGAGAGCTTCATCTCGAGCTTTCCGCTCTTTAAGCATCTCGGCCAAAGCTGCTCCGTGCCAGGGGTCTTGTGCTTTGTCTGTTGCCATCAGGTCCGAGAGGCTCTGGTACAATGAGCTGCTTGTCAGGCCAGGCACGACCGCAGTAGCAGCGATTTCTAAAGGCAGGAAGCGTCCGCAGGAGCGGGCTGTAAAGAATCCGAGCCTGTGGAGTCGCTGGGTTGAAGCTCCCGCTGGCTGCCGGGCTCATTCCCGTCTCGGGGGTGCTTGGTAGTGCAGTCACATCATCCTTGGCAGCGGGCAGCTCCTGAGAGCGCAGGGCTTCCCTGCCCAAGATGCTCTTTGGAGCAGCAATGCGGCAGACCCTGTGGCGTTTTCTGTCTAGCTTCTTTCCCAGGGCCGTATGCCAAGGTCCTGCAGATGAAAAAGAGGATGAGGCCAGAAACACCACCCCACTTCCAGGCCCCGGGGAGAAAGGGCCAAAGATGTTGGGGAAGCCACAGGACAGAGGGACTGATCCCACTGAAAAGAGACCAACTATCCTACTGGTGGTTGGACCCGCAGAGCATTTTCCAAAGGTAATGGGATACGCAGGGGCTGGTGCACATGATAGAGGAGTGTGTGGTCTGCGGGCAGTAGGGGTGCTGCAAGGTGGAGTGTGTGAGTACCTGGAGGGGTGTGTGTGTATTTGGGGAGGGGAAAAGGGAGCAGGGCACCACGCGTGTGCTTGCTAGGGAGGAAATGGGGGGGATTTAACCTTTCAGACCTGATGTTCAAAGGTGTGTGTGTGTGGGGGGGTGGAATGCTGTTTAGGGGCAAAGGGGAATACGGGAGTCTCGAAGGTTCCTGGACAACTTGTAAGGAACAAGACTGAGACGGCAGGGAATGATGATGCAGGTTAGTGGCGAGTCCCACCCCTGCACTGGAGACCAGCAAAGGAGCAGCTAGATCCCAAAATATTCCAAAGTCTGGTCATTTGGCAAGCCTGGGGAAAAACCAGCGTGTTCCGAGCAGATGAGTAACTGGCTGTATTATCTGAATGGCACAGCCCAGAGGAGAGTAAAGCCTGTCCCTGGGGAGCGGGGAGCATCAGGGAGACACTGGAATCTGGGTTAGGATGGGAACTTCCCCCGGGGGTGTGAGAGCAGGGAGGTGGTGGGTGCACCCAATTGGTGGAGAAGCAATGGTGAGGCTTTGTCTGAGGGGAGGCAAACAAAAGCTGCTCAGTTTAGTGCTGGGCTCCTAGCACAATGCAGGTCTGCCTTAGTTTTGATGGGAAGGGAATGCTGTCCGTATCTCCCAGAGATGGTTCAGTCAGCTCTGCCTGTATGTGGTTTAAAACCAAGGGTGTGACTTGAGAAGGAGGCAGGCATAACCCCTGCAAGTGGTGGGAGCTTGGGATAACAGGGAAGGGCTGCAGCAGGGGTATAGGAGTGCATGACTTGCAGGATCCAGTATTTGACAGGGCATGGTTGTTGCTGTAAGCTTTCTCTGTAAAATGGGGACAAACAGGTTGAAGTTATTGAGGGGGTTAATACCTGGTTTGAGTGGGAAGAGGCAGGGTGGCTTTTTACATGCTGGGAAGCAGAAGCCACTCCCTGCTTGAGTCAGGCTGGAAAACCTCCAGGGACTTTTGCCTTCATCCCTATCGCCGTTAGCACTGTGCATCCTCGTCAGAAAGAGGAGTGTGTGCATTTGGAGGAGGGCTTTTGTGCTCAGGGGTTGAAGGAGGGCAGAGACTGGGAACTGCAGGAGGCTGTGATGAAAACCCTGAAAGCACAGGGCTGGGAATCCGTGGTGTCTCGCAGGGAACAGTGGTCCCTCAGTCATGGAAAGTCCATCTGTTCTCACCTGCAAATGAAGCTTTCTCTGAAAGCTGATCCCAATCTCCTCTTTCCTGCATGACCCTGGCAAGTTTTGCTGCATAGAAACCTTAAAACTGGCTAACAGAGAATACCTAGAGGATAAGGATGTGGCAAAATGGAGTTATTGCAGCTTAAGAAGTAAGTGCCCATCTGCTGGGAGGTTGTGACTGTGTAATTTTAGCCTGCCCTGATTGTAAAGTAAAACACAGGCTAAAGCTCTTGTGTCGGGGATTATGCAGATAGGTTTTACCTTGCAGTTCAGGCCGGCTAATACCGCATCCAGCCGTCGCTGTGGCTCAGCTGACGGACAGTAACTTGCTAAGCTGCAAGGACTTGTTTGTGCTTGATCAGATACCTGTGTTCTAATGACCCATCTGAAAGTCTCTTGCAGCCTCAGGGATGGATTCTAAACCGCCGTGAGCAAACAGTGAGTGTTGGTGTTAAAGAAAATGGGACACACACATACACACAGAGCTTTTGTTCTCTGCCACTGGCTGGCTGTGACCTTGGGAGAAGTCTCTTGGCTGGTGTGGCATTGGGTTTGTAAACCCACCTGTAACTGTGTGCTAAACCCCCATGAAATACCATGTCTGGTGCTGTAAGGAATTGACATCTATCAATAAGCTTGACCAGAGATGCTTCCTAGCCGTGGCTCTTCAATCTTTGCTGTCCTCGGGGTGTTTCTGCTCAGATCCTTGCTCGAAGGAAATGATTTCACCAGGAGGCTGTTTCTGCAGGTGTGGGAGAAAATATTGATTGCAAATGTGATGCGTTGGCCTCCGAGTGTGTGTACACAGGAGAGAGGCATCATCTGCCCCTGATGTCACCATCTGGACTTGTAACTTTGGATCTGTGTGTTGTCAGTGGAACAGGTCACCTTGATGTCAGATACCGTGTACCGGTGTTGTTTTCCCTCCCCGGTCCCTATCCTTCCCCTTGCACAGCCTTGGCTGGCTGCAGCTCTTTCCTCTGCTGGGGGGTCTCTTCAATGATTAACTCCCCTTCTTCAGACACCGTACTCTCTTTGTTTGTGCTTTGGGAGCACTTTCTGTACTGTACAATTAATTATAAGCTACTTTCCAGAATCTAAACACTTAACAAGTCAGCAGAACCTAGGGAAAGCTTCCAGCAATAGCGGTTCTCCCTCTGCCCCATGGTGTACTTGCCCAGCGAGCTGCTTTGCCTGTGGAGGAGGATGTTGGTTACATGCTGTGACGCTCGCTGGCACTTGATATTTATAGAGACCTTTTTTATAGCAAAGTAAATTCAAAATTAAACAGCATGCTTTCCTGCTCCTTGTATGGCTGCATCCTCCCATCCTTCGGGAGGTACCTTCTGCAGCTGATGTAGTAAACCAGTGATGAAGTAGATGCCTATAAGAGTAGAAATGACTTGGAAAGGTGAAGTGTTGGGATTGCAGGGTGCTGAGTAACTTGTGACAGCGCTCAAATAAGAAACAAATCCTATAAATAAAGTGAAAATGGGTTTGCAGCTTCTTTGATGGCAAGAAAACGGAGGAGGAAGATGGACCCATCTCATGCTCCCTTTAGCAGAGGAGGCTATCAGCTAGGCTGCCTTCACATGGACCAGAAACATGTAGGTCCAGCTTCATTGTAAGAAGTGTCCGACTTGAAAGGCCTGACTTCCTTTGGAGCTATGTGCCCTGTCCTGGGCTTGACCAGGATTAGACACAGCTACCAAGGGATGTACAACCCATACAACTCCTGGCTGTATATGTGCTGGCAGGGGCTGGGGGAGCAGGACCAAGGCTTGGGGTGCTGTGTTCCAGCAGCACTGACCCTGCAGCTTTGCCTTTTGAGTACTTCCAGATTTACCCAGGGTTTCTTAGGTGAAATCTGGAAACCTGTTAATGCTCAAGTTCCTTTTGCCACTATACCCAGAATTGCTGGTATAAACTTCATCCTTAATCCGTCTCTCCTTCTTAGCTCGCTGCCCTGTAATTAATACCCTGCTTAAAATCAGCTTTCTCCGCTATATTACCTTCCTTCTTTCCCCTGACGTCAGTAATGGGGCTTTTCTTCCCTAAAATGAGCAGATTTTGCCTTTTATCCCTGGCTGCCGACTCCAGACAGAGTTTATTGGGGGAATCTGCATCATGTTGGCATAGCAACCAAGCAGCTCTACCACTGATGCTTGGCAACTCGTGGGAAGGACTACAGAGGATCTTAAGACTTGGTGGAGCAAATCTGAGTTATATTTGTGCACATACTACCTGGAGCTGGGGGTGGGCTGCTCGCCTTGGTCAGGCTCCTCCATCATGGAATGGTTTGGGTTGGAAGGGACCTTAAAGCTCATCCAGTTCCAACCCCCTGCCATGGGCAGGGACACCTTCCACTAGAGCAGCTTGCTCCAAGCCCCGTTCACCCCGGCCTTGATGCTGTTGGCGTGCAGCATTAGGATGCTGTCGGTGTGCAGGGAGTGAGCTGCTGCAGCTGATCTTTAAGAGGATCTGGAGTCCCTGAACACATCCTGTTTCCATGCAGAGGAGCGTCAGCAGAGAGGAGGTTAAGCCTGGTTAGGTAACATGGCATAGAGCTGGGGTAGATGAGGTGCTGGGGGAGGACGTAGGAACTGTTTGGGTCACGATTCTCAAGGGTACCCAATTGCTGTGAGTCAGGATTTATTAAGCTTAAAAAAACTCTATTAAAATATCCTTGAAATAAAGCCCCAGATTAAATATTCCCAATCCATGTGATTGACACGTAGCTCCACAAACAGCTCACTGCAGACCTTGGCTTCTCCTTACAGAACAAAATGCCACGGTAAAGACGTAAAGGCCCCTTGTGCATTAGGATGGGAGGAAGGGAGTGCTTATTGGACTTTGCACTGGCCAGGCAGGCTGTACAGACAGAGCAAACACAAGGAAATGTTGCTGTGTCTGCAGTGGTGGGGAAAGCTGTTGCTGGGCTGGCTTAAACCAGCTAAGCAAACACGCTGTGCTACTTCAAGTGCAGGCAGGGCCATGGTGTTCTGGTTATGGGCTATGGCTTTTTGCATCTTCCTTGTGTAGCATCTTATCTTTGGTGAACATCAAGACCGTAACTTTATTGGCAAACTCATGTTAGCAGCGAGTTATTTATTGTGGCTTGAGTAGCCTTGTAACCTGCTGCACTGCTTTGGTACTCTCACTGCAGAGCTAGGTGTTATCCCTGCATCAAACTCCACTAAATGCTTAAAAGCCTGTAATTAGGTCCACATTAAATGATGTGTGTGCCACACTCCCGGGCTTCCTCCTGATGAAAGCCCAGGAAGTCCCTGACAAAGTGGTTAAATGGTAGGAGCTGGAAAGTGTTGTTCTACCTGGGCCACTTTATAGCACACATCTGACTGCAATGTGTAATGGTGGCTGGAAGAGGAGGAAAACCTCTTCAGCTGGTGTAACTGCTGTGTGGATGCTTAGCTAAGGGCCTTTGGAGCAGATGGGGCTGTTCTGAAGCCTGCCCTTGATTTAGTGGTTCTCTGGATGTTCAGCACAATGGCAAACCTTTTCCACAGGCTTTACTGGTGTTGGTGACTGGAGTGCTGCAGAGGAGAGAGATGCTGGTATGCAGGTATCTCTGCTCCTGGCTGGCATTGAGTGCTTTTGGGAGAGCTTGCAATCAAAGCAAATCAACTCATAGCCTTATAAAAGTGGAACTTTTGCTTAACTGGATATCCCAAGCATGTATGAAAGCAGTAGGTGAGTGGCATCCTGCTCTGTGTTCTGGAGGCAGATTTCTTGGGATGAGGAGGACAGAGTCCTCTTGTGTCGTATGGGTGGGAGAGGTC
This sequence comes from Pezoporus occidentalis, assembly GCF_034315485.1. NCBI lineage: Eukaryota > Metazoa > Chordata > Aves > Psittaciformes > Psittacidae > Pezoporus > Pezoporus occidentalis. The sequence continues at coordinate 109,848 of NW_026915987.1, forward strand.
ATGCTCAAGCCTGGTCCCTATTGTGCTGCGTATGTAGATTCTTGGAGATGTGAAAACAGGACCAGAAAGGACAGACCGGATGTAAGGAGCAGCGAGCAACATCCCACCTGGATGTCAGCCAAAGCCTCTTGAGTTGAGAGAGGGAAGCCTGGTTAAGAGTTAACTTGTGGTGAGCTGATGTAAGGTCTCTGTGCTCCATGGGAGCCTGGTGTTGAGCAATGGGAGGCCTCTTACATTGCCTGCTGGGTGGGACTCTACAGCCACAGCTTCCCTTTTAAGTAGAAGGGCAGGGCTTGTGCAGCCAATCCCACCCGTGCCAGCTTTGCTCATAGGCATGTGTCATGAGGCTTGCCGGCATTTCCTTTCCACCACACACTGAAAGCAGCTCCTGGGAATCACTTGGTTTTAATTCCCTTCCCAGTGGGTCCAAGCAGGGCAGCTGAGGCTCTGGCTTGGGAAGATGCTCTGCCTCTGCCTGTATGTGCCGGTGTTCGGGAAGTCCCAGGCTGAGTTTGAGTACTTTGAGTCGAAGGGGCTGCCGGCTGGACTCAAATCTATCTTCAGACTCAGCCTTTTCATTCCATCCCAGGAATTCTCCACCTATCGCCAGTGGAAACAGGTATGGCTCTGAGGGAGGAATGGGGATGAGTGATGGTGGTCTCTAATACCCTCAGTGGCAGGGTTGTGGGGGAGAAGCTCATGATGGCTCTGTCATCATAGCAGGGTGTAGCATGGACCCATTGGTTGGGGTTGCTGAAACAGCGTGGAGGTTCTTTTGGGTTGGATCATAAGAGAGCTCAGTGCCTCTGTGTTTAAACCAGTTGATTTGATGCACAGTAAATAGAAAAAGGGTTTTTCCCAACTGTTCTTCTCTAACTGATCTGCTCCAATAGAGTGTTCCACATCCTCTTCCTTTTCCTTCTTGCATCCTGCCTCCCTCTGGCAGGAGGTGTGTCATCTGGTGTCAGCCCCCAGTGAGGGTGAGCGGGTTTGTGCTATAAGCAGAAGAGCAGCTTCGTGCTCGTGGCTCAGCAGTGGTGAGTGGGCTGAGCTGGGGGAGGTTATAGAGCATTCCCCTTCACTGTGGAATGAAGAGGCACTAAATCCATGGAGTGCTCTGTCTGACCGTATCACAGCCCTTGCTCTCAGCTTGCCCTGCTGCTGTGGCTCTTATCACCAGGCTTGAAGAGCACAGACAGCTGATGATTGAACAGCAAAGCTGGGTGGGCTTTTTATATCTCTGTACAGACACAAAGCGTAATGGTAGCAGGCTTTAAGACATGTGGGGTCCCACAATGTGCTGCGGGGTCTGTGTGTGGTGCAGGTGACCATACAAGCAACAGCAGCCACGTAGCTGTCGGTGACCAGTTCTGTCTATGGAGGGTTTGTATTTGCTATTAAAGAGCTGCAGGCAGGCACTTGTTCGTAGCTCTGGAGAAGATGCTGTTGGCTTTCTCACCCTTCCCATGTGTGCTGTGGGTTAGTGCTGGGCAGCAGAGCAGCTTTCATTACCTGCGGTCTCTGACCGTCGCTCGCACATCTCTGTGGCTGGGAGCACAGGAGCACTTGCACAGTCACATCCCTGATACAGTGCTCTCAGTCATCAGTGCCTGCCAACTGCCTGTGGCCAGCCGGAGGGAAGCCCTGATTCAGCTGTTCGAGGCCAGCCTGCTGACATGTGAGGGGTGTTGCTCTATCTTTAGCCTGCAAGTTGAATGTAAGGTCATAGCTGAACTTTACAACAGTCATATGATGAATTGCAAGTGAAGAATACCGGGTGTACCTCAAAGGTCAGGGCTGCTGGGACAGTGCTTTCTTATTTAAGGCTCCTAAAATGATTAGGAATAATCCTCATAGCATTCGGGCTGAAGTGACGGGGCTGAGAGTGGGTTTTAATAGTGAAGTATTTAGTGTTTAAGTCATTTAAAATGGCATGGAAACACAGGCTTATGAAGGGGACTGGTGCTCATAGGTGAGGAAATATCACAATAAGCTTATTACTTTTGAAGCTCAAACAAGATACTGGTGGGCAGAGGGTTAGCCTAATGTTGGATTTCAGCTCAGAGCTTCCTTCTCCCACCTACTGTTCACATACGTGTTACAGGGATTAAACCAAAACTGTAGGTGATGCAGTAGACTGAATCACCCCTCATTTACTGTTGCCCATTGATTCATGTTGGAAAAGACTTGAAAGCTGTCAAAGAGCAAGTGACTGAACAAGAAGAGGAATAGGAACTCCCTGAGCCACATTCCTGCAGCCTGGAGATCACCTCTCCTGTCAACAAGTGTGCCCTTAGATAGGACAGTCCATGTGCTATTGCCCTGTGCTGGAGTGGGTTAATGAGTCATTTACCTTGTCCTGGATGTCTGGCACAGAGTCTGATCTTGATTTTAGCTTTGTCCTATTAAGAGCCTTTTCTTGTTCTATATGCATCTCATGGAAACTTGTATAATTAGAGCACATAGCTTCAGGGTGCCTAAACCAGTTCATAGGGGTTTTTATCTTTGGCTGTGTCCATTAGAGCTGGGCAGGCTTTTTCTGGTTGGAGTTTGTTATTGCCAGAGGCACCTAACTTCTCTAAGGATCGTAGTAGGCACGAAATTCCTTCTCCTATTCAGGTGTTTTTATTACCTGAAGTTTTGTGATTCACTTTGTATGCAAATCTGTTCATATTTAGTTCAAGAACCACTCCTTTATAAGGTGTTAAATCGTGATACAGCACTAAGATTAGACACATGATAGTGGCACAATATCCCTGTCAAGGCATGAGGCATTTTATCTGCCTAACTAACTTTAGGAGAGGCAGTTGCCTGGAATCAGGTGACTTCTTACATTACTTCTTTGCTCACATTTCTTTGAGGAATTGTGATTGTCAGCTGTCTTCTGGAGGCAAAGTCAAAGTTGGGTAGGAAATGATCTTTATATTGGATAGAATGAGGGGCAGAGCTGTCTGAACAAAGGAACTGACAGCTTTTGATGTTCCTGAACAGAAAATTGTGAAGGCTGGAGACAAGGACCTGGATGGACAACTGGATTTTGAGGAATTTGTTCACTATCTCCAAGATCATGAGAAGAAGCTGAGACTGGTCTTCAAGAGCTTGGATAAGAAGAATGATGGTAAGCACCTTTCTCGTGCTCATGAATAGGCCTGCTCCATGAGTGAGCTCGTAATCCGTATACCTGAGCTCACTGGCTTATCTTTGCAGGCCGTATTGATGCCCAGGAGATTGTACAGTCCCTTCGGGACCTGGGAGTCAAGATCTCTGAACAGCAGGCTGAGAAAATCCTGAAGAGGTGAGGATTCCGCTGCTCCTTCTCCTTTACTGCTGAGGGGGTTAGAAAGAAACAGAGAGACAAGGAACCCATCTCTTCTTTCTACCCTGTACGCTCTTTCCAGAGACCTCAGCTCCTCCCTTTTTGCCTGTTGTTCTTCATTTTGATCTGTTTTTTAACCCTCTCCATGGTTTGACGCTTACAAAGTCATAATGCACTATGGAAAGTCACTGTCAATCTCTTTTATTTCCTGACCTGTTGTGGGTATTTGCATCCCTGTCTCATTGTCCTGCTGCCCCAAGCTTGCTGCTTTGGAGGACTGTGCAGTTGCTCTTTGGAAATGCTGAGTGCTTTGTGCATGTGGCACTAACATGGTAACAACCACTTATTTGTGCTGTTTTTTCCTCTTTCTTTCCTCTGCTACCTTCCCTCTGTGTGTTTGCCTGTGTGTCAGAATAAGGACGGGACACTTCTGGGGTCCTGTCACCTAGTAAGTATTATTTTGCCTTCAGTGTCAGTTGTGTCCCTGATCTTGGTAGGAGGGGGTGCAACTACTCCTGTGGGTCAGTTAAAGGGGAGAGACAGGGGAGGAACAAAGGAGCCCACTTCTACCTGTGCTGTGTTTGAATAGGTTTTAGCTTTGTCTTGTGTCTCTTTAGAAGTCTTTTAGTAGCTGCTTTGCAAAACTTCGTTTGGTGTAGGCCTGAATAATCAAAGGGAAGGGGAGGAGGAATTTGTCATCCAGTGGGAGTCTGTACTCACTTAATGCTGCATCTTTTTAGCATGGATAAAAATGGGACAATGACAATTGATTGGAATGAGTGGCGAGACTATCACCTGCTGCACCCAGTGGAGAACATTCCTGAAATCATCCTCTACTGGAAGCACTCCACGGTAAGAAGTGGCTCCTCTGCAACAGGTCTTGCTCTTTGCCCAGCTTCTCAGCCAGAGTCCTGACCCCCAGGAGCTGCTATCAGCAGTCCTATCTTTCTCTCTATGGTTCAATAGCTGCCTTGTAGCCCTAGGAGCCCAATTGCTTCCTGTCCTGTTATCTTGCCACCCATCACTGGCACAGCTTCTGAAGCCTTTGGCACAGGTGATAACTGCACAAAGATGAGGGTGTTCACTTGACTTGTGCCTCTCAGAGCTCATACCCATGGCCAGTCCCTGCTGGTTCAGGACCTGTTAAAACTGGAAATGGATTTGACAAGCACCCGTCCTTCCTGGAGATATTTCAGTGTGTGTAAAGAGCATGTAATGAGATTAAACTGGCTGCAAGCGTGGAAGGTTCCAGACAGGTCCAGTGTTTTTTGCCAGGCAGCTGCCTGCAGTTGGTCATTTTGTTTCTTACAATGATCCACAGCATTTTAATGCAGACAAATGTTGAGCAGTTGCCAGATTCATGAGCAGAAATCTCTGGATGTGAAGGTTCCACCTGTGCCGTGCTTATAAACAGTGGTGGTTCCTAAGGCCAGGCACAGCAGTTAAGGGCTATAGATAAGCTGCTGAGCTGGGCTAAGTGTATCCAGTCCTTCAACACTTCGCACTGATTAAGAGCAGTAAGACTTGGACATAGTCACTGGCTAATGAAACGTTTCTCAACACCTTCTACTTCTGCAGATCTTTGATGTGGGAGAGAACTTGACTGTCCCTGACGAGTTCACGGTGGAAGAGAGGCAGACAGGGATGTGGTGGAGACACCTGGTTGCAGGTGGAGGTGCAGGTGCCGTGTCCAGGACTTGTACAGCTCCCTTGGACCGCTTGAAAGTGCTCATGCAGGTATGATGGAGCAGCTTCAGTTTGTTTGGATACCCAGGCAGATTCCTTTAATATTCTTGGGTGCCTAGGAGGTAATAATCATAGAATCACAGAATAGTTTGGGTTGGAAAGGACCTTAAGATCATCCAGTTCCACCCCCCTGCCATGGGCAGGGACACCTCACACTAAACCATGCCACCCAAGGCTTCATCCAACCTGGCCTTGAACACTGCCAGGGATGGAGCATTCATATAACGTAATAATAGTAATAATACCCATCAACACATTACAGCACTCTGACCAGAGTTAGTATCATTGCTCATGTATTGCTTTTTGGATTATTTGAATGATCCAAGTCATGTTAAAGTTGTCTTTGTTGATTAGGGAAAAAATACAGAAACTGTTCTGGGAGGTGACATATGAGAGCTCTCAATAGTTGGGGAGCTTTGTGCTTTAGAGCACTGGAAACCTTGGGTGTTGGTGAAACAGGTTTAAGCCTTGTGTTTTCATGAGGCTGCTAGAGTTGAAGTGGTTGTTGTGGTCAGGGGGCAGCACTTGAACTTACTGTAAGTATTATCAGCATTAGAAAGGAGTTAGTAAACCTTGATTTTTCACCTGCTTTGCCACTGTACTTGCTCTTGTGCCAGCTGAGAAGTTTACCTGGGGTAACTGATCCTGCAGTAGGTATGGGAGTTGTTTATTTAACCTTTCCTCCCGTTCTAGAGAGAGATACTGATTAGGTCCATTAGTTAACAGTAGACTTTGCAGGAAAGGAAAGAAGCTTGCTTTCCTATTGTAGGAGTTATCTGGGAGGGATTAAAGCCTTGGCAAATCTCTGGGTAAATGAAAAAAGTGCCCTTTTGTCCCTGGATTACAGAAAAATGTGGCATTGTCGTAATCGGGGCTGGAGCTAATCCAAGCTTGCCTGCTCTCTCCCAGGTCCATGCCTCCCGCAGTAACAACATGTGCATCATTGGCGGCTTTACTCAAATGATCCGAGAGGGTGGACCAAGGTCACTGTGGCGAGGGAATGGCATCAATGTGTTGAAGATTGCACCCGAATCTGCCATTAAATTCATGGCCTATGAGCAGGTGAGTAAAAGGGCACAGACAGAAGGCTTTGCAGAAGGACAAGCTGAAAGAAAAGCTGGCTGAGGTAAGTCAGCGAGGCTCAGTGTCTGTTTTGGCTTTTACAGATTAAGAGGTTCATCGGCACTGACCAAGAAATGCTGAGGATCCATGAGCGGCTGTTAGCTGGTTCTCTGGCTGGGGCCATTGCACAGAGCAGCATCTACCCCATGGAGGTGAGGCCCGGGGCTCACAGTCCAGCCCTTGGGGGATCATGGCAAGGTGCTGAGATGGGAGAATGTGGGTAGAACAGCAGCACTGTGATAGCTTAATTCTTGGGGGTCATGTCAGGTAGTAGTGCTTGCATGATACTTGCTGTAGCCAAGTCATGCTCTTAAGTATGACATGGTGTTTTTATTCTCCTGTTGATTCTCCCATAGGCCTTCATGGTGTTTATTTTTGCCTTCTAGGTTCTGAAAACAAGGATGGCTCTAAGGAAGACAGGACAATATTCAGGCGTGTTGGATTGTGCCAAAACCATCCTTCAAAAGGAAGGAATGGCTGCCTTCTACAAAGGCTACATCCCCAACATGCTAGGAATCATTCCGTATGCTGGCATTGACCTGGCAGTCTATGAGGTATAAACCCTTTAACTTGTAGGGCTGTGCTGCTTGTGTAGCTGTATCATTGTCAGACCTGACGGTTACTACAGGAGTTTATCAGAGCTTTCCTGATCAGCTTTGTAGGGCACAATTGGATTTATTTTTACCCAAAATGGCCTAAAAGATAATCCAGTACAACAGTTCTGCTTCCCTAGTCAACATTATGCTTGGTCCCTTGTTTGCTTTCTTTATGAGAAAGGATTTTCCCAAGTAGCAGTAGCTCAAAAAGCTTTGAGAAGCCTCATGCTCCTGGCTGAATTTGCACTGGGTTTCTGGGCCTTTACACTACATCTTTCACACAGTATGATATGCTTTTTGATTGCCCCTTCACTGCTAACATGCAACTTGTTCCTTCCAGACACTGAAAAATGCCTGGTTACAACGCTATGCTGTCAACAGCGCCGACCCCGGAGTCTTTGTTCTGCTGGCCTGTGGCACCATCTCCAGTACCTGCGGGCAGCTCGCGAGTTACCCCCTGGCTCTCGTGAGGACACGCATGCAGGCCCAAGGTGAGGGCCTCTGGGAACTGGGGGAGCTCGTGCCACGGTCTCTGAGCTGGGTAAAGGTCCTACAGTGTAAACGTTGCAACCACAGCCTTCCCTGGCCTGTGCAGCTGAGCAGAAGGCTGTTTGCCATGCTGCAAGGGGACAGTGGACTTTGTGCTGCCCTTAGTGTCAGGGGCTGAGCACCTGCAGGGCAGAGCTCTTGTTTTGATGAGCAGTTTGGGGTTAAGGGCATCTGCAGGTCAGCTTGAGAGGATGCCTGTGATGCGCAGCGTGGCAGTGGCTCATGGAGAAGTTAGGTGCTGTTCCCCATGAAGCGCTTTTGCTCTGTGAACATCCACAGGAAGCACTTAAATCAAAACACCTGGGCTGCATTATTGATCTGTGCCTTTCTCTATTACAGCTTCGGTGGAGGGTGCTCCTGAAGTGACAATGAGGGGACTCTTCAGACACATTCTGAAGACAGAGGGAGCCTTTGGTCTTTACCGGGGTCTGGCACCGAACTTTATGAAGGTGATCCCAGCTGTAAGCATCAGCTACGTGGTTTATGAGAACTTGAAGATGTCTCTGGGCGTGCAGTCACGGTGACCAGGAGATGCTGAGGACTTTGAACTCTGAAGTCTTGGGGTGCAGCCTCAAGACGTATAGCCACCTCTCATTCTGTGAATGTGTTGACACTAAGCTGACTTAAGCAAAGCTGTGAAATCTCAGATAGTTTGTAAGTCAGTAAGGGGAGGGGGAGGATCTGGTGGCCTTTGCCATCTTGCTACTCTGTTCTACATCAAGTGGTCCTTTGTGTTGGGCCTTTTGGGAGACCGGGGGGCTTAACTTCTGGTTGAATCTTAAGGCACGAGTTGCTGAGGTCAGTTCCCAGCAGCATGGCAGAGTAGCAAAGGTTTGGGTAAAGGGTCTGCTTTCAGTGTATAGCGTGTGCAGAGCTGTTTGCCTGCAGATGAGCACCTTCTGACTTGCTGAAAGAGCTTCTTTTTCCATTCAGAGAGCTTCTTTTTCTTGTCCCATTCAATTGTTCAACTTCCTACCCGTGTTCAAATTTGTACAAACCTCGTGTAGGAGCTGCTGCCACACCAGGCTTGTTGTTATGTTTACATATATTCCTTTGGGTAGGAGACATTCATGTTCTGCTTCCAAGACTTGACATGAAATGGAACTTTGAACTGTACTGGTTTTGAGGGCTGGTGGGCAGTGGTTTATCTGATCAGGCTGAAGGCTGTTTAGACCAGCCTGATGAAGAGTTAAAGTTATTTATTTTTGATAGGTTTAAGTGTGTCTCATAAATCCACTAACAAGATGCACTTACTAACAGAAGCAGCAGACTAGAGCCTGCATGCCTCTATCCTTTGCATGCCGGGATTGGCTTGTCTTATACTCAGCAGGGGCTTGGAAAAGAGGAGGCAGGAGAGCCCTGGGTGGACTGGCACCTTGATGCATGGCTTTAGTGAACAAAACCCACTATATCACAGCTCCTGCGCAGTCCTGCTCCCAGCACAACGTGAGAGCTTCTGCGCAGCGTTGCATGGGCCTTTGAATTCCATTCTGCCTGGTGCCAAGGGTAACTGGTGGAACCTTTTCCAACCCCCGTGCCTACGCTGCTATCTATCTCTTTAGACCTCTTTGTAGATTGATGTTCAGGTTTGTGTTAGCAGGATGGAGTCCCCAAGCCAGGAGTGTGTGTGCTGTTGGGAAGGGGTGTTAGGGAAGAGGGGCTGGTTGTCACTGGGAGAGGTGGGCTTTCAGTCCTGAAGACATGCTTGCTTTGCTTTCAAAGGGTGCTTTTCATAAGGCTAAGGGAAAGACATGGCTTTAAAATTTCTCTGACTGCATTATGGGCTACTTTAATCGATAGGATCCGGCTGCTGAGGCCTGGGGGATCCTCGTCCAACTTTTCACTTTGGGCAAAAAAGAAAGGACCAGCGTTGCATTCCACTGTTTTACTGCTTAAAGCATATTTATTTTGTATTTATTTGAACAGAGTTATGTCAGACTATTTTTATAGACTTGTTTAAATATTGTTACTGTGCTCGTAGGTCTGGTTTAGGAAGTTCTCTTTGTTCTCTCACATCACACAGCTGAGTCGTGGGCAGGGATGCTAAAGCACCTTCCTCTTGGGGCTTGAGCTGCCTTTCCCACGTCTGGGGTTGTTGCTGGAGGACCTCAGCCCAGAGAAATTCTGTAGCAAGAAGCCATAGGAGAGAAGGGAGTAATTGGGAAGCAGAACCTTGGGAGGAGGGAGAGGGTGCACTGTGAGGCTTGCCTTACGTTGGAATTGCCTCCGTGCATGGCTGCGAGGCTGGTGGGTGGATGGCTGAAGTTGGGAAGTAGAAGGTCTGTGTATGTTAGATGTCACAACGGATAATTGAGAGCAATCCTGGGGAAATCTTAGGGGAAAGGGGGAGGGAAGAAATCTCAGGGACTAAACCCACAAGTTTCCAGAGAGATGGCAGGAAACTTGCGCTTGGGCACGAGCTGCTTTGAGGCTGGATCAGCAGAGCCTGCTGCTGGGGCAGTGCTCTTCCTAGGCAAGTGGGCACTGTGGAAACCAGACAAGGATGCACTAGCACTTAGCAGCTGCTTTTATGCTGACAGCTTTGGTGGTTCATGGAGAGTCTCCCAGGTAAGGCTCTGCCATGGCTATCCAGTGCTGGCAGCAGTTAGGCACATGGAAATCTAAATCAGTCTGAATTAGTGATGTGATTTTTTTCCACCCCCCCCTCTTCTTGAGACCTGTCATAAATTCTGCAGTGGCTCCTTCCTACCAGTGTGGCCTAATGGGAATATGAATATCAGAATGCAAAAATCAATGCAAAATGACAACCATCTTTGTAGCTGTAACCACAAATTGTTATAATACAAATCTAACTTGGATTCTTCATGTAGGGAACAGTCTGCTAATAAAGGTCTGTCAAAGAGATACCACGTGTCTGCGTCTCTTCATTAACGTGGTTTGTTGGTGCTGTTTGTGGCCAGACTCTTCCTGGGATGATTCCCACTGAGGATGCTGCCACTGGGAAGGATTTTCCCTATGGGGGCCTGGGAGAACAGAATTCTTCTTAAAGGCAAAACCAGCAAACCTGAGCTCAAGGCAGTGATGTGTTGGGGATGTGCAGATGCTGTTAACCCATCTCTGAGTGTTGCTGGACTTTGCTCATCTGTTCAGCAGGCACAACTGTTCAGAGAAGACCCAGAAAAGCCCTGGAAGGAACCTGGCTCATAGGGCTTTTGAAGGAAAGGCTTTGTGCAGTTACTCCTTAAATCAAATCCCAACCAGGAGCTATCCTTGCAGCTCAGTCAGGACCCAGAGCTGGTAGCACAAGCGGCCTCTGATCAGGTTAACAGAACCTGCTGCAGTGGCCAGGCTGGCTTAGTTTGGTTCCTGTAATTCAAGGCTTTTATTCAGCTATAAATCTACTCCTGAAGTCTGAGGCTTGGTAATACGAGCCTCTGCTTTCTATCCGTGTCAGCTCATATGCTTATCGAGCACTCAGCAGCCCTCAAGAGTGGCAGCATCCCCTCTCCTACCCTTCTAGTGCCTCGTCCCTTGAGGTGGGGAGTTGTGTTTCATGTCCCAGACTGATAAAGCTGTGTCTGAAGCAAGGGCTGGCCGGGTACCTGTGCCCTGAGATTGAGGGAATTGGCTGTATTTGACATTGTAAAACTCATTTGCGCCACAGGCATCAAGCCAAAGCCTCATTGCCGGAGCACTGCGCAGGGCCAGGCACCCTGCTGCTGCAGAGGGAGGAGCAGGGCTCTTCTTCACCATATCCCCTCCAGCTTTTCTCCTTTCCTTCCTTTTTAAGGAAAAGGGATATTTTAATTACAAGGTTAGAGCTGACACTGAATTGCTCTCCACATGCACAACAGCAGCCCCTTTATCAACCCCCTTCACAAGCACAGTGACGGTGCTTGTGTCCCTGTGGGGCTGTGACAGGGGATGAGTGCCCAATGAGTGTGGGGTATATTGGGGGCAGAGAGAGCAGTGTGGGTGTTGGCACTTGAACCCTCTCACCTCCAGGCTGCTGAGATTACTGGGAAATGGGGAAACGGGACCTTTTCCTCTGGGAAATGAAAATCCTGCCTCCATTGGGTTATCACCCCCTCCCTCCCTCATTTGGCAGTGTTGTCGTGCTGTATCACAGACCTTGCCATGGATAAACATTACTGGGGAGCAATTCCCTGATCCAAAGGCTTCGGGCAGGAATATTCATTATATTATTCGTTATATGGATAATCATTATTCAGGAATAATCATTCTAGGATTCTATTATCTCTGTCCCTGCTGGGCTCCTTCTGGCAGCCAAGCCGCTGTTGAGAGAATTCCTCTTCCCCTCAGCCTACAGTTGAAGTTTGGAGCCTTCCATACATTCCAGTTATATTCCAGCTACCCATTGCTTGGCGCATTTAAAGCAGTTAATGATTGCCCTCTTCTGGTTCGCCTCCATCGCTGCTTCACTGCACTGCTGCTTTTCCAGAGAGCTTAGTACGAAGCGGAGGGACTGAGTGCAGAAAACACTTCCACGTGTCCCGTCCCCCGTTGCTCAAGGCTGACTTTGCCCAGTGACACAGGAGGTGAGGTGGGTGTTTGGTTTCCTCCTGCAAGCCCTGATTCCGATCCAGAATCCAACAACAAAGCGCATTGAGTTTGAAGAAAACATTTATTGCCCAATGTGGGATCGGTTCCCTGTGCCCAGCAGCACTCGGGTACCAGGAGGAGGTGACGCAGTGACTGCAGATGTGGGCTCCATCCAGGGGTTGTTTCCTTTCTCAACCTCCTCCATTTGACACAGCTCCTTCCAGAACAGCAAGAACAGGATAAGTGATGGGCAGTGCACCAGCAGGAGGGAATTTAGTGAAGAAAGAAGCATTTCCTTTTCATCTGACTATACATCTAAGAGGACCCAGAGAAGCCATGGGCTGCCCCAATCATGCATACACTTGCCCGGCTGCCCCCCTGGTGCCATTCTGGGGCAAAGCTGTGCTATGGGGGAGCTCAGTGTGCTCTGAAGGAAATTGGGGTTCAGACCTCTTAGGAAGTCAATATAAAGCTCATGCTCCCCCAGCACTTCGGATTAGTGTGGTTGAAGTTCTCCTGATGCCTCAGACCAATGCAGCGGTATGTTAGCTCTGATGCTCTGTTCGCATCCATCTCCTTCACCCTGATGATAAAGGTCCCCAAATCTCTGTATTTAACTGGTTTTATTTCACTCCTCAGATGCCTTTTGGCCAGGCACAAACCCCTTCTCTGCTGACTCCAATTGCACCAGAGCTTTAAGGACAAACACTTTGAGCTTATTCCCCCTTTCCCTCAGCTTCATTCACTTGTCCAGATTTAAATGTGATCCAGAAGCTTCTGCAACCCCCTGGTCAGCAGCTGCCTCCTGTTAACCTGAGGGAGCTGGGTCCTGCTCCCAGGTGCTGCCCATTGCCTATAATGGAGAGACCTGCCCCACTGTGAGCATCTCATCTCTGCCCCTGCCCCTCGACCCGTAGGGACAGTGCTAAAAGCACGTTCTTGAGGTTGGGGGTATTGGGGTTTCTGTTGGTTCCAGCCTGGCTGCTTCAAGTGGGGTTTGGGCACCTCTGGAAGCTTAGAGTCTCTTGATGGAGATGAGGAGATGGAGAACAGGAAAAGGTAGGATGTTTTTCACCTTCACTTTGTAAGAGGGAGCTTGCTCAGGGACTGGTCATTTGTAGGGTAAAATGCCCTAAATCAGGCTGCAAAGGTCCAGTAAATGTTAAATGTTTATGTCTAATGTTAACTAATGTCCATTAAAGTCTATTAATGTTAAGCAGTTCATGTTCTGATGGAAAAACTGAAGGAAAAGGTCTGTTTTTATGGGATTGGGTGGTGTTGCCTCTGCCCTCATGTGGTTGGAAGCTCAGGGCTGGACCCCAAGCCCAAAAGGAGCCTCTGTGCTAGGGTGGGAGGAGAACTGGCTTGTGCAGTCTTCCTGAACCCCATTAGCATCCAGCCAGGCTGGGAACCTGCTCATCACACCCTGGGGTGCAGGAAAAGCAAACCCCAACCTGGAAACAGCCTGAGGTTTGGGTGATGGTGCCTTTGTCTGAAGTGGGACCACGCAGGGCACCAGCCCCTCCTGCCCCATGGTTGCAGCCTCGGGGGGGGGGGGGGGGCGCTTTGCTGTGGGGGGCAAAATCAGGAATTTCAGGGCCCAAATCCCATCCTTTAGCTATTTTTCCCATTGCAGGGGCAGGTTTCCCACTGGAGATGCTCAGGTGCTGGGATTTGCTTTGGGGATTCACGTGTTGCTGCATGTGTGTGTATTTTAACCCACCATCACTGCTGAAGCAGCACTGTGTGTATTTAGCCCCCTAAATCATTTCCACCACCTTAAAAACCTCTCTCCAAGAGCCTGGTTTGGTGGCTGGAGCTATAACTGGGGGTCTTGGCTCTGCCCATCCATGAGCAGCCACGTACCCTTCTCCATGGCGCATACACGATCCCCTCTTCACTCAGCCCCAGGCACTTGGCCTGGGTCTCGAACTCTTCCCGTTGGGCTCTGCTCATGCTCAGGTTTCTGGCTGGAAAAGGAGAAGCATTTACCAGGCATTAAACATGGACCAGAGGCCTCGGTGTGTCCCTCTGCACCGCATCCCTGCCCCATGCTCCCACTGCTGCTTGCTGTGCCCATGGTCCCTATTGGGGTCTCTCATGGTGAATATACTGGAACAAAACCAACCGGGGCATCACTTTTTGACCCTCTCCCCAGTCAGCTCTGGTCCTGTCTGCTTAAAGGGGTTGCAGAGTAGTCTGATGCTCCCACTGGGAAGGACTGAGTATGGAGGCAGCTCTCTATACGTGCCTTCAGGCTCCTGAGCAACAGCTTTGCAGCTTGGAAGGACAAGGGGAACCCTTATCAAGCCCTGCAGTGCTGCTTTATGGGGTTGTGATCAGATCAGCTTTGCCTGCCCTGCAAAGCCACATGCTCTGCCCTGGGAGGCAAGTACTGGAAAAGCAAGGTTGGCTTGAAAACACTGAGATTTGACAACGATATCGATGCTGAATTGTGTTTGCTTCCTGGCCTTGGGATGTTCATGGTGTCAGTGGGTTTTGTCTTTAACTTGCTCTTTTTGCTCTGCCAAGAGATTTGGGGTTTAAAGGGGTTTGTCAATGTTCCTGTGACCCCTGGAGTGGCGGCCTCAGGGAAATCACTGTTGGCAAAGCCAAGCTGCTGCATGGTTTTAGCTCATAATCCTATGTGTGTGTTTTGGTGTCCCACAGTAGCTCTAAGTTAGGATGGAGTTTGCGTACCATAGAGATACAGCCCCAAGTACGTCCTTTCCCTCTGCAGTTGGTACTGGATGAGTAAAACATCTTCAGAGCTGAGGTTCATCAGTGTCCCCACAGTCTGCTGGGTCTTGGCTTGGAGAGAGCAGCATCAGGTTGGGAACAGCCACAGCATCCAGGTGCTCAGTGCTGGAGCAGTGATACAACCCAGCCCAAGGGTGGGCGATGGCATGACCCAGCCCTTAGCAATGGGTGAGGACAAATGTCCTGTATAGGGTGGGTTGTTCTTGGTTTGAATTGTGCTTCTTCAATGTGGGTCTGGGACGTGTAGGAGCCGAAGTCACCAGCTCCTGTCCCATCATTGCAATGTGCTGATGGCATCGCCCATTGGTGCTCGGGGTATGTGGTGGTAGGGTTGGTGCAAGCTGTATCTCGGGGGTCTTGCAATTCCCACCCCAAATGGCTCACCCCATGTCCACGGTGAGGAGGGAACAGTTCAGAACGTGAGGCTACATTGATTCACTAAACCTGCCTTAAATGTTCCCCCCTTTCCCTGAGGGATTGTGGGGTAACTTTATAAATGAGGCATTCTTCTCCTAAGGGGATGGGAGCGGGTTTGCCCCTTGGTTCTGGCATGGCATTGCTTCCTAGGGTTTAGTGTGGCTTGATGGCAGGGTGTCCCTGGCCTGGGGGAGAGTGCATTTGGAATCCACTGAGGATTCAAACAGACAAATCAACCCAGGAACGCAATGAGTTGGATGATGTAAAACATGGCCATGGGCCCTTTGGGTGTCTCATCCCATCCAAGCCCCAGGCTGGGTGATAACCCCACCGGTGCTGCTCACCCTCCTTCACCAGCGTGGTGTTGCCGGCAGTGATTTCCATGTAGGTGGAGTTGTTGGTGAGACATTGGTCCCCCCTGGGGAGAGAAACAGGAGGAGGGTGATGCAGGAACGGGGAGCAGAGACCCCTTCCTTATATCTAAATAAAGAGGGTGAGGAGGAATGGGGATGGAGGAGCAGCCATGGAGCCGTGCTCCTATCTCGTGCTGAAATCACTGCAGCGCATAAGAGGAGATGCGCAGGGACCGGGGGGTGCCTCTTACACGGCCACGCTCTGGGTGATGGGCAGCTCCTGCTCGCCGGCACCAGGCTCCACGTGGAGGTATCCGTGGTCGATGAGCAGCATCTCCAGGAGGTGCCGGGGGAACTGGGCAGCCCCGGCCACGTACAGCCAGGTCCCCAGGAGCTGCAGGGACACAGGGGCAGCGCAGTGAGGGCTTTGGGTGTGCAGGGGGGAGGTTTGCACCCTCCCGTGGTACATTGCTGTTTGTGACCTCTGCTCGTTGCCCTTCTCGCCCTGCATTGGCAGCAAAGTGAAACCTGTGCAAACAAATGGAAATGGGGGGGGAACGGCGGGATTGGATCGGGAATGGTGCTGGATGCGGGCGTCCCAGTGCCCTGTGCTGCCATAGGGGACTCACAGCAAAACCAACCCCCCCCAGCTTTCCTTGCTTTGAGGTCCCCGCTGGGATTTGCTGCGGGAGCACTGCGTGACTCCAGGTGCTTGGGAAGCAAACGCCTCCCGTTGCTGCAGATGTGCTGCTGAGGCTCCCCTCCAGGTGAGAGGGGGGGAAAGGGAGGTTTCCCCTTCCCCGCGGCGCAGGGAGGCTGCGCGGAGCACACTGCATCCCCCGGGATCGGCTCCCTCCTACCTTGGCTGCGGTGCTGTTGTCGGGGCGCAGGGCTCCGCAGGGGGCGGCGGCTGCAGGCAGCAGCGAGGTGAGGATGAGGATGAGGATGGGAGCCATGGCTGTGGCTGCCTCAGAGCGAGGAGCCCAGGACACACGGACGGGTTCGCTTGTCTGCTTGTGGGGTGGGACGGGACGGGAGGGCTCAGCTCTGCGCTGGTGATGCAATGGGCACCTAACGGGGACTTTGCTTTAACCTGGCAGAGGGGAGACTGAGCTGAGCTCTTAGGCAGAAGCTCTTCCCTGTGAGGGTGCTGAGGCGCTGGCACAGGGTGCCCAGAGGAGCTGTGGCTGCCCCATCCCTGGCAGCGTTCAAGGGGCTTGGAGCAAGCTGCTCCAGTGGAAGGGGTCCCTGTCCCTATCCCGCTGCTGCTCCCATGCAGGGCAGGACCTGCTCTCCCGCCTTCGTTTCTATTTGCCTCTCCCCTTCCGATGTGGAGCCTCCCCAGGACCCTCACTCTGGCCCTTGGTGATGTTTTCCCCCAATCTCTCCCCCTGTTTCTGCTCAGAGGCACCCAGGGACAGCACAATGTCACCCCCCGTCACCCCAACCCCTGTGCAAGCCCCTGGTGCAGGCAGAGCCCCATAGGGTTTAGCTTGAGAATTCAGGGCGGGATGTTGAGGTGCTAAAAGCACCTTGATTGAGTCCTCGTGGAGGAGACCCAAGGGGTTTGGATGGTGGGTGCTCACATCCTGGTGCCCCATAGTAGAGGGGAACCAGCGGATGGGGTGGCCAAGGGGATCCTGTGCTGCCATGGGGCTGGTGGAGGGATGAGCATCTCTGTGCCCACTGCCGTGATCAGGGTTTTGTATGGGTCTTGTCACCCCTCTCAGTGGGGTTGGAGGTGCAGCATCCTGGGCAGGGCAGGCAGGAGGGGTCCCATGGTCCCAGTGAGGATGCAGCAGGCAGTTGTAACACGGGTTTATTGCGGGTCCAGGAGAGAGCAGGGAACCGGGTGCTTCGTCCAGGAGGAAAACCAAAGCCTTAACAGAAAGTCCTGAGGCTGAGCTGAGCTGGGGTGTCCCCATGGAGGGACCGCAGGAGGATGAGGATGGAGTGGCCCATGGGGGTTATTTCAGCTGTGGCTGTGCATCTCCTTCACCCTTCTTCTCCCAGGGCAGGGGACAGGCATCCTGTGGGATAGGAGAGAGCATCCATCCTTGCCCCAAAGAATCAGGAATGACCAAGGTGGATGCTCGGGAAGGAGAAGGGAGTTAGTGCCGTGGTGGGGAACTGCTCACACATCCCGCCCTGTATCCCCATCCCATCCGATGGCAGGGGCTGGTCCAGGGCTGGTGCTCACCCACCCCGGGGATGGGTTTGTACCTTCTCGGAGGTGATGAAGATGTCCTCCTCCGTGAAGCCCAGGCAGTGCAGGTGGGATCTGAACTCCTCCAGCTGCTCCTTGCTCACGTTGGGCGTCCGTGCTGTGGAGAAATGGGGGGCACAAAGGGGAAGGGGGAGAAGTAGGGGAGGTTTGGGGGTGCTTTGCTCCTTGGTGGTACCCGTAGTGCAGATGGGGAGCTCTCTGCATGCCCACCCCTCTCCATATCAGAGAAGGGGCTTTTTGTTCTGCTTGTGAGGGCTGGGAATACCCACATCCATCAATGAACCCCTTTGTGAGGGTTGGGGATGCCTATCCCCATTGATGTGACCCTGGCCAGGGATGTGCCCCAGGGATCCCCGGGCAGCATCCGCTCACCTGAGAGGCTCAGACTTGGGAAGTCATCATTGAGATGGTTGAGGATCAGCAGGTCCTTGTCGCTTTGGATCAGTTTGGCCATGGCAAACACTTGGCCATCGACTGGAAGGCACAGAGAGAGCGGGGTCACCCACTGGTGAGCATCACCCCGTGGTGGGGCTGCTCACCCCCCTTATCCTCATCCCAATGGGGACCAGTCTGGTCCCCAAGCACTGCTGTACCCATTGCATGGGGTGGAAGAAACCTCCCACCCCCTCCAGACATGGTTTTAGGTGGAAAGGGGCCTGATGCCAAACGCTGTGGGGCAGAAGCGGCAGGGTGCAAGGTGTGGCTGTGTCACGGTCCCCATGTCCCATCCCATCCATCGCAGCCGGGGCTTTACCATGCGCCAAGGTGGAGTTGTCCCGAAAGACCAGGACCTTGCTGCTGTTCCTCTCCAGGCACGTCTCATTCCTGCAGGGCAGAGGGCTCAGATGGGACAAATTCTTCCCCCCAAACTGCCCTCCCCAAGGGGTTCAGAACCCAAACACTTGGGCACGGCTGCTCCGCAGCCCCGTGTCTGTGAGGGAGGGGTGGCCCCAGGGGCCCTTGGGGATGGGGGATGCTGCTGAG
This sequence comes from Pezoporus occidentalis, assembly GCF_034315485.1. Classification (NCBI taxonomy): domain Eukaryota; kingdom Metazoa; phylum Chordata; class Aves; order Psittaciformes; family Psittacidae; genus Pezoporus; species Pezoporus occidentalis. The sequence continues at coordinate 128,442 of NW_026915987.1, forward strand.
GGGTGAATCCCATCCTTACAGCCGCATGATTTCAGTGACGTCGAGCTCGTCCTCGTGGCTGCTGGGAGAGAAGGAGAAAGCTGCGTGCTTCAGGGCTCTCAGCTCCTCCAGGTGAGGCGGGTACCTGGAGGCACCGGCGATGTAGATCCAGTGTCCCAGGAGCTGCGGAGAGGAGCAGAATGGGGCTGGTTTGGGGTGGTGGTGGGGGTCCTTGCTGGGCTCATCCTTGAGCACCATGGGAGTAAAAGCATCCATTGCGCCCTGCTCTGCCCCAGTGTGTGACTGCCCCAGGTAGGATCCAGCCTGGGTAAGGGGCCCTTGGGTTTGTGCCCTCCTTGCTCAAGTGATGCTCCAGCTCTCTGGGTGGTCAGCACTGCAGTGCTGTCCCCTCTGCTCTGTGCCTGGTGCTCGTTGCTTTCCTCCCATTAAACATCCCCAAGGGACTAAATCCTGTTCATGCAGTGAAGGGTTTTGTGGATGGAGACTCCCTGACACTCGAAGGGCTCACAATAGAATGGCAGCACACGAGGGATGGTGCTGCCCAGCCTGATTTGAGTGGGGACATGGAAGCAGGAGCCACCCACAGGTGCCCTGCTCATGAGGTTATGGGAGCAGAGCTGCAAGGCTTCACCTCTTCCCGTGCTCCCGGGCAGCAGGAGCTTGACTTCTTGTAAGGGAAATCAGCATTGAGCTGTCAATTGGGTCCGTAACCTCCCCCTGCACCCAGTGATGCTGATAGGAAAGGACCAGTGCTTACCCGAGGGATGGTGGCATTGTCGAAGGTGACCGGGATGAGTGGGGCACAAGTTGGGGCTGCGAGGGTGAGCGGCAGCCCCAGGAGGAAGATGAGGCCGGGCAGCATCGCTGGGCTGGATGAGAGGAGGCTCCTGCACTGAGCGGCTGCTGCCTGGCTCTGTCCCTTATATACAGCACCTGCAAACGGGGCCATCGCCAGCCCTGATGTGCTTGTTCAGCTGCGGGGCTGTTTGCTCAGCTATGAGGCAATAGTACGTGGAGGAAACCGAACCTGCAAAAGAGGGGAAAGCCCAACCCCTGCTTGCACCAGTGCAGGCTTTGGAGCATGGAAACCGCAGTTTTGTGGGTGCCTCTTTGTCCAAACGGCCCCTGGATGTGGTTTTCCTCCATGGGGCACATAAACACCCATGGTGGGGGCTGGAGGCGGCTGCTCTCCCATGGGGATGTCAGGGGTTTGGGTCTGCATCCATGTGGGTGCTGCTGGGGATGGGGGGAGTCCTTGGCATGGGAAGGACCTGGAGCTGCTGGGATGAGGACAGAGGTCCCAAAGATGATGAGGGCTGGAGCAGCTCTGCTCTGGAGCCAGGCTGGGAGAGCTGGGCTGGGGCAGCCTGGAGAAGAGAAGGCTCCTGAAGGAGAGACCTGAGAGCAGCTCCAGTGCCTAAAGGGGCTGCAGGAAACCTGGAGAGGGGCTTGGGACAAGGGCCTGTAGGGACAGGCCAAGGAGAATGGCTTTAACCTGCCAGAGGGGAGACTGAGATGAGCTCTCAGGCAGAAGCTCTTCCCTGTGAGGGTGCTGAGGCGCTGGCACAGGGTGCCCAGAGAAGCTGTGGCTGCCCCATCCCTGGCAGTGTTCAAGGCCAGGTTGGACACAGGGGCTTGGAGCAAGCTGCTCTAGTGGAAGGTGTCCCTGCCTGTGGCAGGGGTTGGAGCTGGATGAGCTTTAAGGTCCCTTCCAACCCAAACCAGTCTCTGTTTTCTGATGCTAAGCTGCACTGTTTAAAATCAAAACACCCTCTGCCCCATCTCCTTCCTCTTCCCAGCGGTGCCAGTGTCCTGTGCTGCCAATGCCAGCCCAGCAGCACGTTCATGGCACCCCTTAAGCTATGAAAATTAGGAGCTGAGCTCCCTGTTGTGTGCTGGTAGCCTTGTGGTGCTTGTTGCTTGTCTCATCCTAGTGCTGCAATGATAAAGTGGCTTTTGGGCTGCGGATGCTGTTAACATACACAGCTGATAAATTACTTACCTTAGAGTAATTAATTATTGTAAGTAATTCAAGCAAGCTAAAATAACTGGTAACAACGGTCTTGGGCACAAGGCAGGGAACAACCCACGCTGTGGGTTTGGGCTTTTAGCAGCATGAAGACATTACACCACCTTTAAAGGCAGGATCTCCCTTTAAGGGGTTTGTGTTTGCTCCAACCCCGGCTCACAATGGAGCGCAGTGATTTATGCACGGGCCGTGTTTGCTGTGTCCCTGCCCGCAGGAGCTGTGTGTGACCGGCTCACATGGGTCAGGCCAATGCTGACCTGGCCCCAGCACCCTACACTGCCCGGGGGTGTCCCTCAGCCCCCCCGTCCCAGCTGCAGGAGCACTGCCGGGAAGGGGAGCAGTGTGGGGTGAGCAAACAGAGCACGGCCGCTTCCCGCTGTCCCTGATGCAACCCAGGGCCAGCTCCCATAGTGTGCGGTGTGATGGGGTGTGAGGGGTCACCCAACGTCCCCCTACCCCAGCTTGAGCCCATAGGGGCTTTGCTGCTGTCCCCAATGTGTGTGGTGCTTGTGGTGGCAGGGATAAGGCTTTAGTCTGAGGCTGGGGCTCTGGAGCAAGGGGAAGATGGGTTTCAAATCAGCTTGGAGCAATGAGATGTGATTTGGGCTTCATGTGAAAAGCATAAGCTCGGCTTTCTCTTTCTTTCTCCTTTCTCCTCTTGCTCCCTGCTGCTGTCAGGATATAATTTAAGGTTTATGGTTATCTGAGTAATTTTGCAGAAGAGGGAAACAGGTTCCATGAGGCTTCAGCTGTTAGATACTGAGCTTGTGGAATCCCAACTGGCTGGGGTTAGAAGGGACCTTAAAGCTTCCACTAGAGCAGCTTGCTCCAGACCCCTGTGTCCAACCTGGCCTTGAACACTGCCAGGGATGGGGCAGCCACAGCTTCTCTGGGCACCCTGTGCCAGCGCCTCAGCACCCTCACAGGGAAGAGCTTCTGCCTAAGAGCTCATCTCAGTCTCCCCTCGGGCAGGTTAAAGCCATTCCCCTTGGCCTGTCCCTACATCCCTTGTCCCAAGCCCCTCTCCAGGTTTCCTGCAGCCCCTTCAGGCACTGGAGCTGCTCTCAGGTCTCCCCTTCAGGAGCCTTCTCTTCTCCAGGCTGCCCCAGCCCAGCTCTCCCAGCCTGGCTCCAAGGCAGAGCTGCTCTTTATGGGTGGTGGGGTGATGCCCAGCAGTGGGGAGCCATCAGCATCCCGACCTTGTGCACTTGCATTTAGCATCCTGCTGAGGGCTGTGGGCTCCCCAGGGCTGTCAAGGTTAACATGCTCAAGAGTGGAGTTTTTCTGCACTCGTTGCCCATTCATCTTCCCACGAAGAAGCAAATAAACCCACAGCAGCCCCGTTTCATTGCCTCAGTTTTAAATATTTATTAAAGTCCAAAAAAAAAAAAAAAAAAAAAAAAAGGGAAAAAAATAGAAAAAAAAAACTTGAATGAGAACAAACAGGAGCTGATGGCAACAGAGGGACAACCCCGGGGGGTTCTGTGTGTGTGTGCAGGGGAAGGCAGCAAGCGGGCAGTGAGTGACTGTGATTTCAGCCTGGGGGTACCGGGGCGAGCCGGCCCCGAGGGTGAGGTATTCCTGAGCCAAGGCAGGGCTGCGAGGAGGGTGAGGTATATGGGGCAGATCTGGTTTAGCCTTCTCTGATGGCTGTTGGGAAGCCACCACCAGGCAGTAGTTAGAGAAGGGGAATGAATACACAAAGAAACTCACAAATAACTTCTTTTTTTTTCCTCAGAAAAATAAAATCCATAGTCCGTAAGAGACACGAAAACTCCATCCAGGCACTGAAGCGTTTCTGATACAGTACGGCTCCGATTACATCAATATTATTCCTTATATAGAATTAAAGATTACCATAATTAACCTCTTTAAAAACCAACCAAAAAAAAAAATCCTCCAAATTTACATATAAAGACTAAAATTTTCTACAAAACTTAACAAAACCAAACCCCTCCAAGCCCGGCTGGGTTCTGGAGCAAGGAACCGTCGCAGCAGTCTTGACAGAGGGGCCAGACTGAAGGGTTAAATACGACCTTAGACCAGGGAACACGAGCTTAGACCAGAGGGAGTTGCATGACAACCGGACTCAAATACAGCTCTCTCTGAGGCTCAGGGCTTGCAGCCCTCACTCCCCTCCCAAAGCAGTGAAGTGCTGTTGAACCAGAAGTTAAATCATCGAATTTGCTTTGAAAACACCCTTTGAACAAGTGATTTTTGGCATCCATGGGGACTAAAGGATCCCTTTAGAGGTGGCTGTTTCCTGATTTAGCTGTGGAGCATCACCTCATCCCCTCTTCGTAGAGAGGTGGTCCCATGGGGTTCTCTACTGGGGGTCTGTGGCAAGACACTGTAGCACCTTCACAACTTTAAATAAAGTCATACATATAAAACAAGACACTTTGTTAAGAGCACCAGAGATTTCACAGTGAGAGGTAGAAACAAAGCAGACGAGCCCATCCTCTCTCTCTTGTTTTAGCACCAATCTCTTCCCCTCTCCTCCTTCCATTCCCCCCTACTCGGCTTCGGGACTCTCCCTTATCCCAATGCCGCGCACGAGGAGGGATGCTGTTAAACATGGAAAGGAGGAACCTAGTTTATTATATATTTTTTTTTCTCTTTTCTTTTTCTTCTTTTTTTTTTTTTTTTGCTTTAAATAATATAATATATATATTTTGTTTCTTTCTAATATTGCACATCAAAATGCTTCCGGTACACAGAGCAGCCAGATTCAACTCGCAGCTCCGCCTGGGAGACCTGATGCAGCACGTGGCCATCCAGAAGGCGACAAGCTCTGAGAGGGAAGCTCTATCCTTTTAATCACTTTTCAATGGCAAGAACATTTGGTAACTCAGGAACCAGGGAAAACAAATGGGGTTTAGGGTGGGGGGAACCCCCAAAACAACCCACACTGCGAGCTGCTTGAGGTTTCTCTCTGTTTTCTTTGGTCATGGAAAAAGCTTTGTGTGTGGAACCGCTGGCAACATCTGGATCCCTTTTCGTCTTCGCATCCCGACTGATACCCGCTTCCCCTTCGCCCTTGTTACTCCTCCTTCCAACAACCTGCTGAGTTCAGTAGATCACGGGTTCTTTGAGACCTTGAGCCAAAGGCTAAGAGCAAGAGTTGACCCGAAAGACACAGCCCCGCTGTCCTTGCTGCAGAGAGGTGGGAGAGCCTGTGTAAAGGCTTAGGCCAAACGTGGGGTCAAAGCCTTGGATCCAGGTTTCTGTGGCTTTGTTCAAAGGAAGCACACGGGGCCGACCTCGAGGTGATATTGCTTTCCTGGCTCGGATGGAGGGAGGTTGTAGATGTTGACAATAGGCAGCTGCTGAGGGTCCTGTGTCCGAAAGGAAAAGAGAGTCCGATGCCAGCGTCCATCCTTGATCTGTGCAGGGCAGAGGGACGGAGAAAGAGCTGTTTAATTGGGGTATGAATCACAGAATGGTTTGGGTTGGAAAGGACCTTAAGATCATCCAGTTCCAACCCCACTGCTGGAAAGGGATGTGTTTCTGAGGTGTAAGGTAGAAAAGCCCTGCAGGTAATAAGGGACTGACCTTTGGGTTGAGAATTAGAGAGTATTTTGGGGATCCTTTTTGCAGGTCAAACTGAGCTTGAAATGGTACCCCCCAAACACCACCCCTAATGAAGTGAACCCAAGTACAGACACACAGCTACTGACTCCAGGCAAGATCCAAGGGGCAATTCCCCCTTCTACCATCTAACTGCTGACACACATGCCACTTAACTCTGGAACTGAACACTTCTCTTTCTACTTGAAGGCTTATCTACTTAACAGGAGCTGCTCTAGCACCCTGGGCTGAAAAAACAAAGCAGTGAACAGGTAAACTAGACCCGTCCCCCTTCTTCTTGATGGAATAAGCAGCACAGGTACAACTTGCACCTTGCTGTGTGCAGAATGGGTTCAACGCGACATCTCCATCTCTCCCCTCTCTTGCAGCAACTCACCCTGCAGTCATCCGCTGCCACCTCCGGCCTGAGCTGCCCCCGTGCCTCAAACACCTGCCCATTCCAGGCCCGGAAGCGCACGGCGCTATCCGTAGGCTCCGAGGAGGAGCCGTCGTGCCAGACGGAGGCGTTGAGGCAGTGGATGGTGATGTGCTGCACCGCCTCCGAGCTCAGGAGCCGCAGGAAGTTCATCTGCACCCTGCCGACGTCGAAATCCAGCTGTGGACGGGACAGAGGTGTTAGGGGTACCCCTGGAGCGGGGCTGGGGCATCAGTGCATGGTGTAACAGTAGAGGTGGTCCCTGTGCTCTGGATGTGCAGGGACGGATCGGGTCTATGGGCATTAAGGCCAGATGCCAAGTCAACGTGGACGGTTTCCCTATGGACACAGCAGCTCCTTTATTGAGAGCAGTCAGGTCCGTAAGGGATAATAATGTAAACTTGGAGTTCCAGACACACTCCTGCAACGAAGCAAGGCGGCAGGTTCAGTTCATCTGCAGATGAACACCGGTATTGATACTGCTATTGTTATTACAGAAGCTTCCTCAATAAAAGCCCTGGAGTTAGAAAGCTGGATGTTGGAGCTTGACCTCGCTTTGTGACCAGGACATTAAATAATCCAACAAAGCATTTGGGAGCAGTGTGTTTGCAGAATTCCTGCCCTCTGTTTGGGTTATGGGTTAACCAAACACTGCTGGAAAAGCCCTGCTTTGTCTTCAAGAGTCAAGAGCGCTCTTGGGTATGGTTTTAAGCTGCGTGAGAGCAATCACAGCTACACCAATTCTGCCTCGAGGAGAAGCCAATGGGCTCTGCCATAGCGGGCAGTGGTGGTGCTCCGGGATGACACACTCCTGGGTAAATATTTCATAACAGTGTATGGGAAATGCCATGCTGGGGTTGAGCTGTGTGTACCTTGGAGACGGTGATGGGGCTGAGACACGTCTGCCCACCACTGGTGAAGTTACAGGTGACCTGAATGGTGTCCGAGGAACAGCCGAGGTTTGGGTCTATCCAGTAGGTACCTGAAGAAACAGAAGATTTGGGGGTTAAAAAGAGCACTTTATCTTTGATGTGATGAGAAAAGGTGAGTTCTAATAGCTGCATTACTGCTCCCATGGGAGGAGACCAGTTTGGGCCATGTGAATTTGCCCTATGGAGGACGCAGCCATCACAGGCTCAGGGCTTCCTACCATCGTTCATCTTCTGTTCACAGTTCATGAGGTCTCGACAGATGCGTGCGGGGTTTTCCTTGGTTCCCAGGGGTCTCTTGATGCTCTGAATGAGGTTGCTGAGGTAGTGTAGTGTCTTAAAGATCTCCCCTCCGTGGTCCAGCATGAGGAAGTCTGGATGTTGGTAACCCTGGAGAGAGAAGGATGCAAAGTCAGGTGTGTCTTGGGGGGGGCACAAGACGCTGTAACCATAAGGGTTTCTGCTTTATATGGGGCAAAAATCAGTGGGGCAAAGACGGGCTGTGTCTGGGACCCAGTGAACTTCATCCCATGCACTCTCCTGAATGGGACATCTCTAAAGGGATGAGGTCTCAATCGTCACAAACGCAACACAACCACATACTTAAAAGGGATCTTTTCATGCATAAACCCCAGATGTTCCATAAGAACGGCCTCAACCAGCAGCTTTGTGTGTATAAACGTTAAGCACACACAAAGAGCAAACAAAACCCTGATTGTTCCCAGCAAAGACCGGTGAGTTCAAAAGGACTCTCCTACCTCTGTCTTGAGTGCGGTGTTCGAGTCGATCAGTGTCTGGAAAGCTGCCCCAAAGCTGTCTTGTTGCTAGGGTGGGGTGAAAGAGATGGTAACTGAGATTGTTAGAAGCTGCCCTCATGCAAGCAAATGCTTCTCAGTCTAGGGCTGTGATTCAAGCATTGCTCTGCAGCTCTTGCTGGACCCGAGCGTGTGTCTTCAGGCTCCCAGCAGCTCTTTCTGGATGTCCCATCAGCACCTTGGCGCTGCATCACTTATTATCAGTGTTAACAAACAGAGAGAAAACAGCAACTTACAAACGAGGCCGGAATTCCTGGCGGTCCCTGGAAAGCAAAGCAGAAAAAGGGGCATCAGCCAGAAGGATGGGCAATCACTGCTGCAAAGGTATTCACTCATGTTCATCCTCTTCCCCCTGGAGTCCCCCAATGCAGATGAGTGAGGGAGGCAACAATGCTGTCTCTATATAAGATACTTGGAGATGGTTTGGGCTGAAGCACAAGAAACACTGCTCCATTCACACACATGGTTTTGCAAACGAGGAATGGGGCTAAGCTATAATTTCCAATGAGTGAACAGAACCTCTGGAGACGCAGCAGTAAATTTAACTTTGCTTCAATCATGTCTTTGAACCCTTTCCACACATACGTACCGGAGGGCCAGGGTGTCCTCGTGGGCCTGGAGGACCCTAAAGACAGAGCGGCATCAGTTAGTGCAATACCTGCAGTGTACAGCTCTATTTCCCTGCTGGAATCCTCCAGGTTTCCAACCTCTTACAGCATCTTCTCCCTCAACCCCTTCAGGAGACAGGAGGTGGTTTCATTTCATCCACCTCCCGACTCCGAGCGCATCTGTCTTCACCTGGTCCATTCCTAGTGCATCCCTTGTTCCCAGCCTTTAGCTCTTTAACTATCATTAATGCCACATCCCCAGGTAGTCATCACGTTCCCTGCATCCACAGCTACCCACCCTGCAGCTTTCCATTTGCTAAAAGCATCTGCTTTATTTAAACACGAGATATTAGTCAGAAAAAGTGATTTCAAACACTTACCCTTGGACCTTGCAGACCCTGCAGAAGAAAAAGAAGGAAAGAAAAGGCAACAGCTGTCAGAAGATGCTCATTAATGAACCAAAATCTCCATCTATCTCTGTATATCTATATACATCTCACTGTGTGCTGTTCCTGAGGTGCCTGTGCGAGGGCTGGGTTCTGCACTGAAGGACAGTGGAAGCAGGGTCCAAACCATCTACAGCAGAGAGGTTACAACAGGATGCTGATGGCCTCAACATCAGCCGATGCTCTGCTGTGTCCATGGAGGTGGAAAACGGTGAGCAAGGAGAGAGGCAGCACCCTGGCTGGTTAGAAATGTGCACTAGGATTTGGGCTTATAAGAGGTCTTGTTTGAAGAAGGCACAAACCAGCCTTCTGAACCAACCACACACTGTGTGTGCTGGGATGCCTGGAACAAGCCCCTGCGTGCAGGAACAGCCACTGGTTGCTGTAAGAAACAACCTGGAGAGCTAACCGTCCCTGTTATGGGTAACAAGGAGGATGTATAGCATGTATCCAGCATCCCCACACACCTCCTGTATGGTGGGAACACCAAGATGCTGTGAGAAGGTAAAGAAGTCTATCACAACCACCACAAGAAGAGGACCAGAGGAAGAGCAGAAGGCAAGAACATGCGCTGGCACTGCTCCCTCATACAATGGGGACTGCACCCAGGCAGTGATGTTACTTAAGCATGTCCCATGCCCCTGGCCTGGGCAGCCTGTGGCTTTTTGAGCTGCCATTCACTGTGATTTGTTCCTGGTCATCGCTAACATGATAAAGTGTTAGATTTTGCTGTGGAATTGGGCTCTGAAATGGGAATCTAAACAGCAGAGCGGGTGGATAGGTGCACATGTGGATGTGCATGCACACATGTGTGTGCACACTTGTATGGGGTGTGTGTGTGTTGTGTGTTGCCCTCACGTGAGACTGGTGCCACCACACTGAGCCAGAGCCCATGTGGGTGCAGTGGAGCCTGGTGTGACTCTTGGCTGCTCAAGGAGAGGGACACAGGGCGCAGATCAGTACTTACCATGTCTCCACGGCTGCCTTTGTCTCCCTTGGGCCCCTGTTGAAGCACAGAGGTGGCTGTCAGTGACTGTTATTGACCTGCATTGCCAGGATGTATTGCCACCCAGAAGCTCCTTGCAAGGAGCCAGGTGCATCCCTAAACACATCAGCTCAGGTTCCTGTATTGCCCCGCTCATCCCAAGGCGATAAAATTGCCCATTACTGGATGTTTTGGCATTGCCTGTGTTCATCTTGCTGGGTTTCACCTCTGCCAGTAGCAGCCTCTGTACCAAACTGGCACACTTAGGGTAGAGCTGCTCCTCATGCAACTATATACACAGCCAGAGACTAAACCTGCCTTTCAAGCTGCTCATCTTAAAGACCATTTCATTTCACTCTTTACAGCAGGGATTTACTCATGCATCTCAAACACTGCTCTAGAACACAGCTAGAAAAAGTGCAGATACTTACTGGGCTTCCCCTGGGACCCTGAATGCCAAGAGGACCAATAATGCCTTCCTTTCCCTAGGAAAGAAACGATAGGTGTGAACTGATGGTTTGCTTTTACCACTTCAGACTCAGTAAAGATGCTGAAGCTCTTTGCTGCTTCTCAGCAGCACGACCATGGTATTTGCTGCAGCTGAAATAAGCTGTTTCAAACGCAGCTCCATAGACACAAACCCTCACAGTTTGGTGTCACAACCCATGGAAAACCTCAGAAAGCCCAGGAATAGAAGGATCTCAGTGTAGCTGGAGCTGTCTGTGCCGTGGGTATAGCAGTGAGACTGTCTCCAAGGCAGAAGATACCCATGCAGTGAAGAGGGCACTGTGCTCCTTATAGCACCCTGGAGCCACATAGAAACAGAGGGGAGAAAATCCACCCAAAGCAAACAAACTGAAACCCACTCACCATGAGACCAGGAGGCCCACGGGGTCCCTGAATGCCTTTGAAACCGAGGTCTCCTGGGGGGCCCTGTGAACAAAGAGGAGAAGTCAGGTCCCATTAATAAACATAGCCCATACGTTTATGTCCTTGCTGCACAGAGCAGCTGCCTCTTGCCTATGGGAATAGGAAAGTCCAGTTTCTTAACAGCTCTTTTCCCACTCCTGTTTTCCAACAGGAGCTTGGAGCAAGCTGCTCTAGTGGAAGGTGTCCCTTCCTACAGCAGGGGGTTGGAACTGGATGAGCTTTAAGGTCCCTTCCAACACAAACCACTCTGTGATTCTGTGATGCTGGAAACACAAGCATCTGAAAGATGTTCAGGTGGGGAAAACAGCTCCAAAGTCCATTGAACAGCCCTTTCGCCTCTATCGTCTGCTCATTTTAACAGGAACAAGCACCAACAAAGCATATGCAAGCCCACAGTCAATAAATGAAGATGTATTAACTAAGGAAGTTGGAGTCACAATTCAGTTTCCATAGTTTCTGCAGAGCTGCTCACAAAGCCTTTGCAACAACTATTGCATTGTCTGTCCCCAGTAAAGAGGGACTAGAAAGCCAACGGGTCACAAGACAGCCTCTTACCTTTGGCCCAAACATGCCTGCAATCCCTGGAAATCCTGCCTCACCAAAGTCCCCCTGCAAATCACAGCCAAGACAAACACAAGGACAAAGAACAACAGTAAGCTCACATTGAACTGCAGGGCACCTGAGGCATCTTCAGAGAAAGAAACCCATTGGTATTCTTCAGGCTAAGCAGGACCGACGAGAAAGAAGCATGAAGGGGGAATTACGCAAACGTCAGGCTGAAAACAACTCCAGAAGCTCTCATAGACTCGTGGATTACTTAGATCCCACACTTAGCCTGTTTGCTCCCAAATGGGGGCCATGCCTGCACTATTTCTAGCCGATGCTTGTCTAGCTTGGACCACCATCAGCAGAAGCAGGATAGAGCATCTATTCTGACATAGATCTTGGAAGTTCATGCTGAAAATAAACCATCCCCAAAGCCCTTTAAAACAAACTCTTTGTATTTTTAATACCAGCTGGGCTGACCTGTTAAAAGATAGTTTCAAACTCATTCAAGCTGTCAAAAAAAGTGCATGTTCCTACAACATAACCTTGCACTCAAACCCAGGACAACCGTGCACGTCCCCTTACCCTTTGTGCATATCCCCTTATCCTTTTCCTAGCCAACCCTGCAGGAGTTTTTGCTCTATTTTGTAGTAATAATAATAATACAATATTTGGAATGCCAACAAGCTCGGATGAGCACATCGCATGCACCCTGAGAACGAAAACCCCACAGTGGGTAGCATGTGCTTGCATAAACACCCTCATCTCACCACGTTTGAGATGCGTGAGCTTTGATATTCCTCGGCTTCTCAGATGTCAGAGTGTGAAATGATTCAGTGCTAAGGAAAAAGGGTCAGAAACATGCACCACATGATTCATGTACAGTCGTAGGAACATCAGGGATGGAAAAGGCTTGTTTGGCCTCGCGGCAGGACTGAGTGACCCACGCTGAATTGTGCTTTATGGGGTGTTTTACAGTGTCTTGTTCAGCCCAGTTGTAAATGACTCAAGCGATGGGGTTTCCACCACCTCTATTACAAGGCTATTCCAGAGGCAGTCAAGAGAACTCAGCGTTAGGAGGATTTTTCCTGCCACAGCAGTGAGAAAGTGCTTGGCAAGGAAGGGCTTGGTTGGACTCGATGGAGCATAAAGAACTTTCCAGGGATGCAAATTGATTTAACTGCCATTTTATGGATCCTGGAAAGGAAAACTGCTACTAACAAAGGACTAAGGTCTTCCCTGCAATAGCAGAACCAAGCAAGCCCTCTTTATATAGAGGAGTTCCAGGCAAAAGTGGGGAGACAGAATGGTTTCAATGCCATGGAGTCATCTCAGCTAGGGGAACCCCATCACTATGCAGCAAGGTAAGCAAAGGCAATACTGGGCAAATGAGCCTACCACTTGTGGACACGAGGCAAAATGATATTGCTGTTCTGTTGCTGGCTTCAACACTGCCATCACAGGGTTTTCTATGAAATATCCAAACAAGGCTATTGTAATCGAGGCTGTTCGGGGTTCATCTTGTTCCTCGTTTTGTGTTAGCCCCAATCTCTCTTGTGTTAGTTTTACACCTATGGCCTAACTAGACCCTCTGATGATCATCCCCATCTAAATGGCTTGTGTGTTGTCAATACAACCTCAGGATGATAAAGTGTGCACTTCTGTGCTGAACAGGACAATCCCACCAGCACAATAAGGAAAAGCAGGAAGGGTTTGGAGCAAGCCTCAGAGACAGGAGTGGGAATTCAGCTTCTGCTTTGACTGAGGCTAAAACTGCACAATGACACTCACTCCTGCACCTCCTGCACATCCCAGAGGAGCTATAGACCCTCCTTCCCACTCTTTGGGTGGCTCAGGGTGCCTGGTTCACCTCCTTCACTCAATACCTCCCATGGGCTCCCACTGTGCTTATAACAGCTCTGATAAACACAGTGCTGAGGGTGCTTGAGATGGTTCTGCAGCCTGGCTGCCAGCACACACCATGGCCTGGAACCACAGGCATGAGGATGATGTGGACACTCATGTTGTCTTGGGGAGCACAGGCATGGGTTACACATCCCTGTGCACAAGTGAGCAGGGAAACGCTCATGATGGAGGGAGCTGTGGTGATGCTCCAGCACTCATGCACACCCTGGTTATGGGTTCATCCATAAAGACCCTCCCAGGGTTCACCCTGCTATCCCAGCCTGTGGATCTGCACCCTTTCCTGCAGGAGACACCATGGATTGAGGGCTGATCAGCTCCATTCATCACTAACCGGTTGTCCTTTGGGTCCTGGATCGCCAGGGCTCCCTGGAAGGCCTGTTCCTCCCGATGATCCTCGCTTCCCTCTTTGGCCGCTCTGTCCAGGCAATCCTCTTTCACCCTAAAAATAACAGGATTCAAGTAATTCTGAAGGACAGGAGCTAAATATAACAACGCTCAGGCAAAATAGCCATAGATGGAAAGCTGGGGAAGAGTGGCTCATCGGGACAAGGAATGTGGTTTCAGCAGGAGATGCTACGGCGGATTGCCACAGGATGCACCAGTGATGGGCATGGCTTGGTCCCCTCCTGAGCTTCACACAGAGCATGAGCTTCAGCAGAGCTGTATTGCATCAGGGCTAAGGGCAGCAAAGGGGTGAAACCTCTTCTGTTTGCACGTCCATGTGTTGCCTGTCCTGCCCTGGAGCTTCCCGTAATCTCATGCCCCCCGCAAGTGATGATTAATCCATCTAAAATGTTGAGGATGCTCCAAGACTCCAGCTGGAGAACTGCAATCCAGAGCCTGCGAAGCCAACGTGCTCCCCAGCACCAGCGACTGCAGAGAGGGGCTTCTGAGACCCAGCACCACATGTTGCTCCCCATCAATTCCCTCTGCCATGCATCGGGAGCTGCACAAGCCCCAGTGACTCCGCTTGGGAGAGAAGAGCAAAGGCAGCAAGAGCCAAGGATGGTTGAGCAGATGGAAAAGGGGCAGTAGATCTCCCTGGAGCCAGGGTGTGGATCTGTCACAACACACCAAGGTCTTGCAGTCGCTTATGGTAGCATCCTGTTATTCTACCCAAGGCAGCTGGAGGGCAGCAAGTGACAGTCCAAGAGTGATGTGTTATGGGAGGCAGCGATTTAACCCAGACCTGAGAGCCTCTCACACCCAGCTGGAGACTTCCTATTCATTGAGTCTGGCTACAGAAGGCTGAATTGCTTCTGGTCCCGTTTAGATCCTGTGGCCTGGACTAGGGTAATGACCAGGAATAACCCCCCAGGTCACTAAAGCAGCTTGGCCCTGCTTCCACCCAGAGTGATGTCCAAGCCCATCCTGGCTCCAGCCATTCCAATGCAATAAATCCATGCTAAACCCCAAGCAGCACAGATTTCCCTTTGGCAGTTCAGGCCTAGCAAAGCAGCAGCCAGAGGACACCCAAATCTCCCAAGGAGTCATCAGCTTTGGGCATCCTACGGGCAGGCTGCAGCAGTTCCTTTGCCACTTCTCCAGGGCCCTGGTTCTTAACCCTGTTTCTAATGAAAGAAGGCTAAAGTGTTCGTAGTGAGGGTATACGCTGTATGTGAGCTCAGTGAACAGAGGAGAAAGGGTCTTTGGGACATTCAGCTGCTGTGAACATCATGAGAATGGAGGGGTGAAGGAGGAAAGGGATCTACGCAGCCTCTAACTAAGTGAAAAGCAGCAGGAGAAGAAGCTTTATTAGACCTTGGAGAATCCAAGCTTTCGAGACAACAGGCTCACAGACAGGGTTGCTCATAGCAGTAACTTAGGGAGTCAGAAACTCACCTTGAATCCTGGTGGTCCCTGTGCCCCGGGGAGTCCTGGTATGCCAGGGTTGCCTCTTTTGCCCGACATCCCTGTCACGCCTTGCTCCCCATCATCGCCCTGCTCTCCCTAGGAAAGAAACCCAGAAAAGGTTATGGAGCAAGATGCTCTTCCCACCTCTGCACAGAGATGAGGGAGTGGTGAGGTCCTGCCTCAGCAAGCACCATGGGCAGAGGTGCATCCAGAAGTCTGTGCATGCAAGAAACACTGGTTTATTTATAGACTTGGCAATGCACAGGCAGCATGTGAGATATGCAGGGGGACCTATAATTACTGTGGGTACATGTAAACTGGACCATCTATAGCTGGACAACCTCCGTTTCTCCTATGCTACCTCTTGGTTTTCCAGCTCCTAAGCTGCCTTTGCTGTTGATGCTGTATTACACTTGCAAACTCACCAGCATTCCAGGCACGCCATCCTTCCCAGGCACTCCATCCACTCCAGGGGCACCCTCTTGGCCCTGCCTTCCCACCACTCCTCGAGGACCTGGTAGGCCAAGGATGCCCTAAAATCACAAAGGAGTCAGTGATGGAGCTCCTGGGCAGCATCTCCTGGAGCAGAACATGGAGTTTTTACCTACCGGTGAGCCTCTGCTCCCTGCATTGCCCCGTGCTCCTTGCTTTCCTTTTTGACCCTGCAAGTAAAGCCAGACAGACATCTAGAGTTGCAGCAGTTCTAACCCAGCTCCACTTGGGAGCCTGACTGAGGGTGTGCATTTGGATAATGGTTGGAAAGAGTTTTGTGGAGAAAGGAGATTTATAAAGTCAGTTGCTCCAACACTGGGCAATGAGCTGCTATTTGGTTTTATTACAAGCGATTCTTCGTACGTCTTGAGAGTTCTAGGGCAGGAATGAATAGCTAGAAGGCAAGGACCTACATTTTTCCTAATACAGAGCAGATGAGGACAAAGAAAGCAGGATGAACTCGAGGGAGGACTCGGTGCACTGGCAAACATTAGAACAAGATGCTTAAAACCTGCGTCCTCTCTCAGTTCATGGGCAGCTCAGTGCCAAAGCAAGGACCCAGCGAGTCTTCTGCATGGCTTTCAGGATGAGCTTTCCTCTGGGAGGTGGCTCCTGTTTTGGGAAGTTGATGGGGATGAAAAGGGTATCCTGTGCCCGAAGTGTGCAATGTGAATAGAGACATGAAAAGAAAATCCTCCTGGGGTTTGTTAGCTGTGAAAGGGATTAATTTGTGCAGAATGAATGGAAAACTCAGCCTCATCACCTTCACCAGGGCTCTCTCAGTGAGGTCATGTACTAAAGCACTCCTAAACAGAAGCACAGCCTTTTCTGTGCATTGTTTCTCCATCTGCACAGGACCAGCTCCATGAAAGAAACACTCCTGGGGGTGCTTTCTCTGCTATTCATTACTCCCAAAGGCAGCTCCAGATTGTCCTTCCATGGGTGAGTTTATTCCCCTTATCACCTAGTCCACTATATATATACCAATGTATACCACTATATGTACCAATAACACCTACAGGAGGTTACACTACCTCCTGGCATCACCCCAGCAGGCTCAGATTTAAAATCCTGACATCTGCCCAAAGGGAGCAGGGATTTGCTGAGCACTGAGGTCACATTCTTATGTTTTAGCAAATAAAGCCCCTGATCTGTGAGAGTAATTAGCAAGCTGTCAGTACCGCCAGATGTGGAGGAAGGAATAGGTATGAGGTACCGCGATGAGCCCTGAAGGACCCATGTGTGCTGTGTTTCCTTGCTCAATGAGGGCAATAGAGGGACTCTTCCAAGAAACATAATTGCATGGATAAATGGACTCCAAATCCGTGAAGGTTTCAAGCCAGAAACATTCATGGTTCAAATGAGAGACGCTTGCCTGGCTCAGACCTCCTTAGGGACAGAGGAGCCAGCTGGAGGCACCACGAACAGGGCTATGGGAAGGAGACACAGCCCCATGGCAGTGACTGAAGACCTGCTCAAACTGAAACTCTCTTCATCTTCTTTAGCTCCACCAAGCCACCAAGCTATTGGGCTTGGACACTCAAATGCACGTTTACAGCCCTCCCAGCAGGTCCTTCAAGGCGCAGAGCAGAGGGCGAATCACACATCCTGGGAATAACGCTTAACCCAGCCGGTTCTTTAAACCTGGGACACTATAAATCCACCCTGCTGAAACCTACCACATCACCTTTGGATCCCTTTGCTCCTGGCTGGCCTGGTGGTCCCGGATCCCCCTGCAAAACACAAGCAAGAAAAAGCTGCTTGAAATTCTCTTCTGGCTGTCACCTTGCACCAAGTGCACAGCAAAGAACAGCCCTAACACCGACTGCACTGGGGAAGAGCCTGTGCTCAGATGGCCCTCGTGGGTGAAAGAGGGAAGGAACTGTCTCCAGAGAGCATTTAACAGGGTGTCAGTTGGATCAGTGCTACCCCCTCCCTTGGGTGGTGCTTGCACTCATGGAAAATATTCCCTAAATTCCCAATGGTGCCTGGAAAACTGTGCTGGAAGTGGGCAGGAAGGAGCCTGCTGTGGGAAAGGTACGGCAGTGACTACACAGCGACTGCATCCTTAGTGTTGGTGCTGACTCCCTTCTGCATGCTGCAGCCCTCTCCTTGGTTTTGCCTGGATGTCAGATATTAGAGATCTGCCTACGGAGGAGTGAAGCAGAGAGGATATTTCACAGCTCTCTTTCCCATCACACACATCTTCACCTTTTCTTCTGGCCATCCAAATGTGTGTATTTGTGTCAGGGACAATTGCTTGGCCAACACCAATAAGCCACATGTTTCTAACGGGTCTTTACTTAAAGAGCTTCTGCTCCATCTAAACCACTGACATCCAAGGTGCTACCACCCCTCAGAATAAACTACATCCACTGGGAGTGCAGCAGCTCTACCCACTTCAAGGCCATTTGATAGAGCACTAAGATTTTGTCCCAGACCAGAACCTGTTGCTCTTCCCAACAGCCCTACAAAGAATGGGAATTGATTCCACGTTATTTCCCAATACAAAATACATTCAGTGTGCTGCACTCACAGTTGCAGTAGTCACATATACAAGGGAATAAAAAGTCCTTCCATTAAGTTTGGATTTAATTTTGTCTTTCATCAATGCCAGCAGAATAACACGTTCTCACCTCACACTGGCCCATCTCTCACCAGCAGCACGCCAGATGTGTCACTCCCAAACAGACCCCTCCACTGTCACTGTCATCCCCCATCACCCATCTCCAAGCTTTTTAATCCCTCTTGGATCACTCAGAAAAGACAGTTTTGGACACAGGCTTCTGGGAATGATCCCTGTTTCATCACCCACTTGAGTCTCGACGTGGACTCAAAATGCCCATTGTCTAGGCCTGGCTCATGGAAATGCACACATTGCACTTCACAGCTCAGCACACTCCTTACTGCAGCCCTTCCCACCTTCCTTCCTTTCTGCATCTGCTTTTCACATGCAAGGGACATTGGGTAGCTTACAATAGAGCAGCATCTCTTACAGGTAAGCCTTGCTGGCCGGGTTTTCCTCTTTCTCCATCAAGTCCTTCTTGACCCTTAAATGAAAAACAGAGGGGAAAAATGTTTATTCATGGGTACTGTTGTGGCAATGGGAAACAAGAAGGGATGTAACGTGCTCTATTGGAGAAGACCTGCATATCTGTGTTCTGCTGATACAGAAATGCTGAAGCTTGCAGGTAGTGTATATGCTCCCATGGATGTGCATTGGAAAGGAATGGCTAAGGGGAGCTCTAATCACCATCTAAGCAGTAAAGAAGGCTTTCTAATGCATTCCTAGTTACACACAGCACTAATGTAAGTGACCAGTTGGAGACTGCTGTCCTATAAAGTAAGGCAGCAGCACTGTTACCCTGGTGAATTGAAACTCTTATGTAGATTACTACGGTGGGTCACTCTGACCTGCTGTTTTTGGATGGAGGTAAGACTCAGTAAGACTTTGCAGGTCCATCAGAGAAGATGTCCCGCAAAGAGAGCATCAGGAGCACAGGGAATAATTCATAACCCTGCTCTTGCTTTTGACAGAAATACCAGTAGTGAACAGAGATCTCCCCATGAAAGACAATACAACCATGGGCACATCAGTCTTGAATTCACCAGCACTGGCACGACCAAACTGGTACACACCTTCCCCAGGGTATTTCCTTGGTAATCACAAATACCTCTGGTGAGATGGTCCTGCTCATTCTGCCAGTATAGTGTGCTCGGGTAAGTGCATGGCATTGTGAGATGCTGACCTGTAGCACCCACATTTGCTTTCAGAAACACCTGAGGTATAGATATCTGAGTTACTCCTTGTTTGAAACCACCATGTGCAGTGGTTGACAAGGGACCATAGACATGAATCACGACTACTGGGCAAAGGGTTGACCTTCTGTGGGCTGATTGATGCAGACTGGAAGCCCTTCCCTGAGACAACAGTTTCTGAATGATGCATTAGGAATAAGACTCACAGGATAACCAGGGTCTCCAGGCTCCCCTCGATCACCTCTGTCACCAACAGGACCCTACAACAATAAAACAAGGTGGCCATAAACAATCTGTCATCTGCAATACCTCAACGGGTTGTACATGGTCTACAGGGAACCAACTCTGCCAAAATCAGGCCAGGGTTGATCAGAGAAGGGATTTAACATCTTACTCTGTCTCCGGGTGGTCCCTGTGGGCCTTCTACCTTCCCATCATCTCCTTGTTCTCCCTGTGAATAAGAATGCAAGTGTTAATATAGACAGCAGATTATGTGGCAGATGCTTCCCTAAGACCCAATTCAGTCCTCCCATACCACAGGCTCCTAAGTCAAAGGCTCTGTTGTATTGTTTCTGTTGTTTGCTTCACAACCTGGAGCACACTGACTCTTCACATTGCTTTCCTGGCCTCTCTGCTGGTTGTTTCTGTCTGGTCTAAACTGTCCTCCCTAAAGAACCAGGTGCAAAGGGTTATAGAGCTTATAATTACAACAATATGGGAAGCAGTCTGCCTCTGGCTTCTATTGCCGACAGTGAAACCAAGCTCTTTAATGAAGCCTTTCCCCACCCTCACTGAGGGCTGAGCTGTCATGGGCACAAGGGTGGTCTGGATGGGTTCCCTGGTTGTGTGCCACCACTGTGGGTTTGCATTACAACTGGTCAGGTGGGAGGGTCAGGCAGCTCCAGTTGCTGATGGGATGCTCCACACGTGGTTTGGTTGGTAGATAACATCACCTGGCTTATTTATAGCTGAGATCTCTCTAAAACATCCACAGAGATCCCTCGAGACTGAACGCAGACACTGCCTTTTCTTAATGCTGTTGTGTAAGTCACTCAGGGTCATGGTGCCCTATTTGCTCTGGAGCCTGGCTCAGAGACAGTTGTTTCATTGCTCCCCGTAGAAGACAGCCACGTTCCAGCTCCTCCACTTTTTGGCTACTTCATATCGCTCAGTCTCTGGCACTCTGGCTCCCTGGGATGAATGTGTCTCAGAGTGCCTCTTACATTGCAGCTAATGGAGAGAGGAGGTCTGGGGGGGGCCTGGGGCTGCTGTGTCTGGGGTGCTTGGGGTGATCCTAGAGCCTTGAAACCCAACCATCCACAGCCACGCAGAGCCAGGTTTCCCACAGACTTGTGTAATTCTCAGTGGTTGCACCAGGCCTTTCTGGTGTATTTATGACTGCTGAACTTTCTCTCTGGGCTACTCCTATCTTCTGTTTGAGCTGTAGCTGCTGCAGTAAGGGTGCTTGGGTAATTTCTTAGTGATTCTGCCTCTGGAAGAAGACATTTGGGGTGATTTGCTCAGTAGAATGAGGCTCAAGATCTGGCAAAATCTACTGCAGTTAACAGGTAGCAAAGAGCTCAGTGCACCTCTCTCCACCACATGCTTGCTGACAGCAGCGTTCTCTTTCTCTGTACTGCAACGTGTTGGATGGATGTTGCCAGGATTTTGTATATACTCACAGGTATACTTACTGTCCGTAAGAGACCATGCGCTGGGTGGGGAACTCCAGCATATTTGCCTGGTGTTCTGGGGAGGTATCATGGTTGGAGAAATACATAGGGAGAAACTGTGCCAGGATGGCTCCAGAATACAGTACTGAGGGAATGGATGGAGACATTTGGGTGGTGAAATAAAGAGAAAGGGAAGTAATGCCTAATAGGCTCTGCCACCAGTCTCCAGCACTACTGAACTTGCTGGTAGTCAGTAGCAGAACCTGGCACTTGGTTTGCTTTCTAGCCACTATCAAAGGCATTAGGTTAGAAGGGAATCAAAGTCACTGTTCCTTAAGTCCCATGTAAAAAAAAACCCAATAGGTCCCATTATACATGTTACTGTGCCGAAGTCTTGGCGCTGATTTCTTCTTTCCAAGCAGGATGTGAACACCTTGCCTTTTGGGAGCTGAGATGTGATGAACTCAAGGAAAGCTCAATTCTGGAGACCCTTGAAGAGCATCAAGACTCACACACTTTCTCCCCAGAGCTGAATTGTAGCTTTGTGTCCCTTTGAGTTTAATTCCCAACTTTCCCTTTGTCTTCTAACTGCGAAAACCCTGCAGCCTGGTCAGCCATGGACCGAGCTCCTCCAGGACTTCCTTTGCTGCTCAAGGGGGACATGAAAGGTTTGTGCTAATCCTTTGGAAAGTTGCAGTGCAAAGAAGTTAGAGTAAAGGGCAGCAAAGTAAACATGTTGGGATACAAATGGAAAACGCATGGGGAAGAAGGGAAGGCTTGTTGTTGTTCTTGGCTCCTGTCCCAAAGTGAGATACACCAGTTTGTAATTTCTAAAAGGATCCCATCTGGACTGCTTTAAGCAGCTGCCAAGTGCAGGCGTCTGCTCCGAGCAAGGCCTCTTTGAGGAGCTGTAAATGTATTAAAGGCACTGGAGTAGCTGCCTGCTATGGCACAAGGGAGCTGGATTCCATAGGAATGCCTCTCACCAAGCTGCTTGCTTCTCTGGAAGAGGGAAGACCTTCCCTGTTATTGTTCATCCTCCTTCTTCAGCACTGCTCAGTTTACTGCATTGTTTAAAGCTCAAAGAGCAGCCATGGACCCGTTTTCTTTCCCTCTTCATTTTCTCAGATTCAGGCTTCCATATTCATGTTTGCACGCATGTATGAGGTTACAGATGTCCAGAGGGAAGGAGTCTGTCCTTAGGCTGGGTTCCAGGCGACTCTTAGGGGATAAGAAGGAAAGATGGATAAGAAAACTTAGATGCAAGATCCTGGATGCTGAAGGGAAGGATGGTGGAGGCTCAGCATGGGATGCTGTGCTCTCCTTGCTCTGTTCTTCAGCAAGGTACCAAGGTATTTGAGACCTGTTCACCTTCCAGGAGGACATGAGTGAGATCTGGCTGTCAAAGCTCATTAGAGACCTGACTGCTCTCAGCAGGATCCATTAGATGCTTTGGTGTCTTTGTGAGGCTTCAGCTTGGATACTTGCATGTGGAATTCATTCCATCATCAGCGTTGCTGTGCTCTGATGACACAAGATCCATGTTATCTCTGAGGGATGCTCTTCCAGTGTCCATTTGTCTTCCAGTTGTCCAATATCATGTTGGTGAAGAGGAGATTGCTTCACTGAGAACTTCAGGTCAATAATTTGGGGACCATTTACTACTGAAGAGATGGGAGCTTTCAAGAAGATGGCAACTTTCAATGGTTTAAGATAAAACAGCAGGCAATTTAAACAGCAGGGATATGTATCTGCACATTGCTTACTCCTTCTGCTGTAAGGTCAATGACTCATCTTGCTTTTGGTAGCTACAACTACAAAGTTCTCTGCCAGGATGCTCAAGTTTCACCAGTGGGACTGTGAGAAACCTCTGGCCAGGCTCTCAACTGACATTGTGCTTGGTCATAAGCTCTCACATCACTATCCTCGGCTGGTTGTGCTTGGTTAACGCTTGCCAGCTTCCACATGGCCACTCAGCAGAATATAGCAGAGGAGGAATGCTGCTGAAGTCTGGAAGAGCAAGAGGTGCAGCTTGGGAAGCGGATGGGGCAGCATTGGGGGTGGAGAGGAAATCCAACAAGGCACTGATGGAGATGCAGAGCAGCAGGAACATCAACAGCATTGATGGTGATGAAATCCATCCTCCGTGGATGCATTTCAGCAGCAGGAAATGACTGGAAAAGCAGCATGACCACCGTTCATCCCCACAGCCATACAAGCAGCTCACCCTGCCCCACTGACTCTCAGCCACCAGCACGGGGACTCACTGCAGCACAAGGAGTGTCCAGGCAGAGCACAGAGAGCATCACGAACAGGGTGTCCTGACACGCAGGAGCCTGAGCTGAATGGATGCATGTGAATGCAAAGACGAGCCCTTGGGATCTCCATCCCACAGCCTCCTTTTACAAGCAATGATGCTCCTTGCACACATCCAGCTGCAGTCACACTTTGGCTGTGAAAGTGAAGCTCTCCATGACGGGGAGTGGAAAAGGAGTGAAAAGAGCTCAGTGCATTTCCCCTCTTCATGGGGACCCCACAACTGACCATTGCCAATGACCATCCCTTCCCTTCCCACGCTGGGGCCGGAGCATCGCTGCGGCTGCCGGAGGCACGTGCGGGGCTCTGTGAGTACAGCCAACACCACCGACAGGAAACCATTAACATGTGAGTCACTGCTCCAGCCTGAGCTGGTTACGGCCGTGCTGACTCAGCAAAAGGGGGAAAGCACAAGGGGAAAGGGCTCTGACTCAGCCCAGCTCTGGCAACGGGGTTGGTGAGAGCAGAGCAAGAGCATTAAGGAGGAGAGACCAGTCCTGCCCCACTTACAACAGGCTATCAGCTGATTTAAGCCCAGTTTGCTGAGGACTGGTTAGTTTGTGCAGGGTGCTATTCTGACTTGATCACAGGAAGCTACCTTTTGATTTCCTTTGATTTGGAGATAGAGCAGAATTTCTATGGATGCAGGAAAAACATGTCCCCAGAAGGCATCAGCCACCATCACAAGCGCATACGGACTCTTACCTTTTCCCCCTTCGGCCCTGGTGGTCCAATTGGCCCTGGTGGTCCTGCGTGTCCCTGTGGAGAGCAGACAACACATGAGACAGGAAGGAGGTGTTTGACTGAAGAGTCTCCCTCAAGCCCTCTGTTGTGTATCCCAGCTTTGGAGGGACCCATGACTCATGGCAGAGATGAACCAAATGATTTGGAGAAGTCTTGATGGTACAAAGCGAGACTTGAGAAAGAACTAAACTGAACTCAAGATCAGAAATAAATCCTAGTGTAAGAATGATTTTACATCCTGGAACGGCAGTTTTGCATTTGAGAACAGACAGAAGCTACAATAAAATCCTTACCTGGTAACCCTTTAAGCCAGGTTCCCCTTGAGTACCCATCCTTCCTGGAGCACCCTGGAGAGACAAGCACAGAAAGCACCATGAGAGTAGCCCATATGGATATCACCTCACAAGAGGAGGATGCACTGGGCTCTGCAAAGCAAAGCTCAGCACCACATCCAACTGAGGCCACCTGAAGTGCTTTTGCCTGGCTTTTTCTCTCTTACACATGGAGACTGATGTTAGGAGTCCATCATTCGATGTCTTTACCAGCATTTATATTCCCCACCTCATTCTAATTTACTAACAGAAAAGGCCGCACGATGTATGCTCTTCATCTGCCCTTCTACATGTCTTTACACCCAAATCAGCTTTGTGCTAGGAAGTAAGTCCACCAGTGAAACCACTCTCAGCTTGGCCTAAACTGTTGGGAGGAAACCTTTCGGTGTGGTTCTGAGGCCAAGAAAGGAGTTTTCTGGGCTGTGATGAGAGCACTGCAAGTGCTGTTTGTTGCATCTTAAGCAGTCTGAACAAAGGGCTTTAAATCAGATCATCAGATTAAAGTGAACTGCAACCATTCCATATCATCCCATTTAGCGTGGAAAAGCCCTTTCCACAAGACAGAGACATGTTCAGTCCAATGGACGGCTGCTCAGCCATTGCTTTGTTTCCTTGTGAAATAATCCATGGAGGCTTTGGCAAAGAATACGACGGGAGGATATATGGGAGGCCATAACTTTTAGTGCAGGAAAACACTATGAGCAGAACCATTGCTCCATCACTCATTTGCTACTGTTCTGAAACATCACCGTGATCCTGAGTTCATAAACAACTGCTTCTCCACTAAGTTCTACCAAATTTAGTGCAAGGAGCTTCCTTACCAGCCTGTACTTACTACTTACTGCTGCTGTCCCAATGCATTTGTCTCATGTACCTAAAGCAGATGAACTTTTTCTTCCCTGTCCATCACACTATTCCCTCTGAAAGCCTCACCTTCAGTCCCCAACTCAGACTCTTTCCCATGCTGTAATTCTTCTTGCTGCAAGTGTTTTAGATAAGTAGTTCAAGAGTGGGTGTAGAAACAGGGCAGAAGTCCAAGGCAGAGTTCCTTGTAACAACACAGTTTGACTTGGAAGCAGCTCTTGACATGAGCGTGAGGTCTCGAAGGGGATGATCATAGCAAAATAACAGCTTATCAGTTTATTCCCTTCTCCAGAAAAATCCCCACTATTTCAGCCCATCTGGGGAGTTGTGAAGAGTCTCCACGATGCAACGTGAGCTGGGCTCACAGGGCATGGATTCACAGGGACTGTAGTGGTAGGACAAGGGGTGATGGGCTCAAACTGAAATGGGAAGTTCAGGTTAGATAGAAGGAAGAAGTTCTTTACTGTGAGGGTGGTGGAACAGTTGCCCAGGAAAGTTGTGAATGCTCCATCCTTGGCAGTGTTCAAGGCCAGGTTGGACAGAGCCTTGGGTGACATGGGTTAGTGTGAGGTGTCCCTGCCCATGGCAGGGCATTGGGACTGGAAGATGTTAAGGTCCTTTCCAACCCAAAGCATTCTGTGATTCTATGACACCAGCACAACCGCCTCTATGAGGTCTCTCCTGTGCTACTGAGAGCACACATTGAGCTGTTTTGGTCAATGAAATCCATCTAACACATTGCCCTGAAGCCTCTGTTGGGCTCTCTGCTTCCTTCAGGCCTGTGCCCACCACTGCTAGTCATGGTTCTGTGTGTTGTGTTCAACCATCTGCATCAAGCATTCTCACCATCGGTCCCAGGGTACCTCGGGATCCTTTAGGGCCTTGGTTCCCCTTCGGCCCCTCCTTCCCTGGAGCTCCTGTCTCGCCGAGCTGCCCCTGGTAGCCCTTGCTGCCCTGCAGAACGGAAGCACTGATGTTACTGTAGGACAAAGCTGCTTCTATGGATCAATAGCAAAGACGAGCAAAGAATGGGAGATCCAGAGGAGGAGACGTTATCAATGGGAGATGTTCTTACCTTCTGGCCAGGCTTGCCCTTTTCCCCCTGTTTTCCTGGTTTCCCTTCTGGTCCCTAGGATTGAAAAAGAAGCTGTTGGAATAGGAAAGCAAAGAAGACCCATTCCAACCAGGCCACTTCCCTGGCACATTCAACCTTCATAGCATCCTCACCCATCCTATCCTATTCCCATGGGAACCAACAAGGAAGTCAGGTAAGGCCACAATTCACAGGTACTACTGGAGTATAGCTGAGTTTGTTCTTGAGCTGCTCCAACACATGGAGGAGAAGGAAACCTCATTGCTCAAAGGTGGAAAGGTTTCCGTGACAAGCGACTACAGGACAGCCTGGCTGAAAGGTGACATTTGTCATCTCCAGATCAGTCAAAGACAGGCGGGTGATGGAAAAACCATCTGATGTGTCCAAGCATCCTCGAGGATACCAAAGAGGGGTCTCAGCAGTGCTCCTTGAAGACATCATCCACTGAGCTGAAATATGGTGCCGACCCCACTGCTGCTACAGAAAGGGCTGAACTGGGGAAAGCACATTTATCCTGACCCCACAAAACGTTCCCTCTGGTCTGCAGAGCTCCCATCTGTGCACCACTGCTTTAAGAGCTGTCTCTTTCACCACCAACTATGGCACTGAATGGGATATCAATATTTTTATATGGTTTTGGGATACTGGCAGTAGAACCATTGCCTTAACAGGAATTCTCCTTATTTTTACCTTGCAATAATTGGTGGTAATAATAATAAGAATAATAAATAATATCACACTGCCTTGTAACACAAGCAGGTTTAATTTTCTATCTCCCTGCCATGCCCAGCTTTCTACTCACAGTGCAATGATCTTCCCTCTATTTGTCCTATAACTACTGCAACACACAGCACACAGAAATCACAACGCACCGATCAGGCAGCTAGAAACAAAGCAGGATGCCAAGCTCCAGGTGGGAACCACAGCAACCAGAAACAAACCCTGGGCTGCTTTGTGCACCCAGTGTGGGTGCAGAACCTGCCAGCCCTCCTTGCAACGCACACAGCAGCAATCAGCTGTGTAACCGAGCACAGCACACTCTCCTTAGGGAGCCCGGGGAGATCGTTTGGCCCCGTTGGCTGCAAGGCTGCCTGCATACTTTAGTTTTGACAGGGAGAAGCAGAAGCATCACTGAAGAAAATAACTCATGCTTTTTGGCAACTGCAGCAGCCTTTTCAACAGCATCCCCACACCAGCACAGCATCCCGTGCTCTGCTCTCCTGCCTCCCACTTGAGGTATAATGTTCGCCACCATTGATGCTGCAATCTCAGCTGAACAAAAGCAACTTATAAAGTAGTCATATCAAAGGGGTTTCACTCTGATCTGATACATGGGCCTCAGAAGTGCCTGCTCTTCGCACAAAGGAGCAATTCAGACTTATTACAGTCCTAAAGAATTGTGCCAGTTCTTCACTTCCCAAAGGGAACAGCTCCGTTTTACCTTAGTCAAGCATTTCAAGAGCCCACCTTGCCAACGCTATTAGAGCTTCACAAGGGACAGATCCCTGCCAAGGAATATACAAGTCCTGTTCTGTTGTCCCTACCATCATACTTGGGGTTTTGTTTGCTATTTCTGCCACTTTCCAAGAGATCACCTTTGGAATTCTTTTCCCACAGATGCCGAGCAACCCCAATACATGATGGATTATGGGTGCCAAGCCTCCACGTCACCCATGTGGTTTGGCAGTACAGAGAAGCCTCCACCAATGAAAGCATCAGCCTGAGAAATAGCCATCCCCATCCGTCTCTTCAGCTAGCTCATCACTGGACCTGGTACCATGTCCCTCAACTTCCCCACAGATTGGATGTAATGTATGTAGTGAAGCAGCAATAGTGCTCACAGACGCTGTTCTGCAGCAATACTGTGATGTTCAGTAGCTTGAAAATCTGGAGAGCGAGTAGTGGAGTCATTCACACAAGTTTACTGTCAAAACAAGACGTGAACAAACAAAGACACAACAGGGATTTCTAATCAGTTGCATAGTGCTTTTCCATCAATCTGTGCATTAAGATCCTTTGGAAGCACAGGCAATAGATACGTCTTACAAATGGGAGAAAGCCCATTTTAATCTAAATCTGTTCTGATCCAGGAATGGCCAAGCCCTTGATCTTCTCCAGCAGAGTAATTTTGTATGCTCAGATGTGCTCCTGAATTGCTGTGCTGTAACACAAATGCAAACCAAATACTTCCACATTATGAC
Source organism: Pezoporus occidentalis (assembly GCF_034315485.1). Taxonomy (NCBI): domain Eukaryota; kingdom Metazoa; phylum Chordata; class Aves; order Psittaciformes; family Psittacidae; genus Pezoporus; species Pezoporus occidentalis. The sequence goes on from NW_026915987.1 coordinate 156,990, forward strand.
TCCATCCCCAGGATGAGGACGTGCTCGTTGTCTGTAGAAAATGCAGACACTAGTGCATGGATGAGATGTGCTTTTATCACTGCACAGGGTAGAGGCACTGTGTTTACATGAGGATCTCACAGTTACCTCAGAAGAGTTTGAAGCACAGTATCCACCTGGATACATCTCCCATGGAAGCAATGAAGCAACTTGCTTCTATCCACAATGGGAAATGTCTTTGCTTTTTTGAGGAGGCAGGTTCAGGCCTTAAATCTCCTCATCTGAGAAACAAAATGCTCCTAAAATCTGCCAGTGTTCAAGTTCATCCTTGAACCCACAATGATGAAATAGAGATACAGGGTTAGAGTCATCTGGGAGAGGGAAAAACCCAAAATACAACCCCAACTTCGACAGTCCAGGCCCTGCTCACAGCAATAAACGCGATCTGTGCCATGTTCAAACAGAGTCTTCAACTTCCTCTGGATTCCTTCAGCTTGTCTTTCTCTGTTGGTGAGGTCTGAACACGGATTTGGGCTCCAATAAACTCCCTGTACCGGCTTTTCCCCTTAGGACGCATTGGCGTTGTTGAGCAGGGATGTTCATCTGCTCCAGAAGGCTCCCCGGGTCCTCCAGCTGGGGTGCAGCTCCTTCTTCATTTCTGGAGAAAGCAGAATTGGCAGCATCTCCATCTCTTGACAGTGATAGCGAGACCAGCTGTCCTCACAGTGAGCCACAGAGATCTTCCTCTGAGCTCCTCTCGCTGCTCCTAGCTCTTGTCTGCCAGTTAAAAGCTTTACTGGCATAAATAAATGGGTCAAACTGTGCTGGCGACACCATCAGCAGAGACGTGGCTTGCATCTTGGAGCCTGAGTCACCTCCTCGAGTGGAGTAAGCGCTATCAGCAAAGGATGTTGCTGTGCTCTACCAGCATGCTTTCTAGGACTTTGGCCAGCAGAGCTCTGCTAGTGAGTGGGAAGCCTACCATATGCCTGATTTTCCTGGATGTGCTTTTTCCAACCACGCAGGAATTTTGCCCAGATGAATTTAGAGGCAGCTCAGCACTTGTCTGGGGTTCCCAGATATGTGATATCTCCGCTTGTGATGTTCCAGATGTGATGCCTGTTGCAATCCCAGACGTTGACAGGGCGCATAGGCAGCGGTATGCACAAGTTCCCAGAAATCACTGCATTGTCACATGCCACATGTTACACAGGCAACAAGAAGCCCAGCAAAAATGGTGATAGCCTTCAAAAAGGTCACATCCTTTTTCTTTCTATTCTTCTGACTCATCTGTCCAGGGATGCAAAAAGGCTCAGAAGGAAGGAAAAGAATGGGATAGACATGTGAGATTGTAGCTTCATCCAGGGTCTCCATAGTACATCAGGAATCCAGCATCTAGGGTTCCTACTCTCTTTAGCAGAGACAGCAACGAGGGGCAGAAACTGTACAAAAGCCTATACATAAGAGTAATGAATTCCAAGTTCTTTTTGCTGGATTCAAATCAGCTGGGTTCGCTTGCCAAGGCACTAAACACTCGATGCTTTTATTCTTGGGGTTTGTACACATTTTGTTGTATGCTTTGGGTTACTGGTTTGCTGAGAAAACAAATCTTCTTTCCAAGCTTCTTCCATGAGCAGGGTTATTTTTAAGTGGTGATTTCTCTTTATGTGCTGCATTCTTCGCTAGAGGAGCATATCAGTACCTCCAGAAGATGATAGTATCTGTGACTAGGGACAGTGGAAAGCAGTGGTTTTACAGTTAAGTGGCTTCAGGTATGCCAAAATAGCCAAGAAAAGCAAAAGAATTCTCGTCTTAGGTCTAGCATGTTTGAAATTCCATTGCCAGCTTCTCCAAGGACCAAGTTTTATAAGTTTTTTTCAGGAAGACCATAGATATTCCCTAAAGGAAAAGCTAAACGATTTGTTTTCTAATGCAAATTGATTAATATTTAAGGACAAAGAGGCTTTCAGCTGCTCTTGGCCTTGGCAGCAAAGTCAAGTCTCTTGCACGGCACAGCGATGTTTACTGGGAGCAAATAGATGAGCAGCCCAGCTTTAAACTCTCAAAACATCAACAGTTGAAGTCTATGTTACAACAACAACAAGCAGAAAAAACAAAGCAAGGAAGTTGAATGAACTGCAGGGAGATATGCCCCAGATGGAGCCAAACAGCGTTAAAATCCAGACCCAAACTCCCCCCACAGTGATGCTCTAGGTCTGGGGAAGCAGTTACTGAGACGTGACTCACCGTCCTGGTTTGACTCAAGGGGACTCTGCCTCTTGGCACTTCAGAGGACAGATGTGCTCCTGCTTTGCTTGCAGAAGGAGGGAAGCTCCATGAGGGCACAGACCTGACAAGTTCACTTCCCAAAGCCTATCTTTGGGAAGCGTGGAGACCTCATAGCAGCCTTCCAGTATCTGAAGGGGGCCTATAGGGATGCTGGAGAGGGACTCTTCATTAGGGACTGTAGTGACAGGACAAGGGGTAACGGGTTCAAACTTAAACAGGGGAAGTTTAGATTGGATATAAGGAGGAAATTCTTTACTGTAAGGGTGGTGAGGCACTGGAATGGGTTGCCCAGGGAGGTTGTGAATGCTCCATCCCTGGCAGTGTTCAAGGCCAGGTTGGACAGAGCCTTGGGTGATATGGTTTAGCGTGAGGTGTCCCTGCCCATGGCAGGGGGGTTGGAACTGGGTGATCTTAAGGTCCTTTCCAACCCTGACTATTCTATGATTCTATCTCAGGCAGATTCAGGATTACCCAGGACTGTTGTGGAACAGGAGCACGTGTCCATGGTCATTGAGTGAAGGTCTGAGGTTACTCCTCCCTGCCAACAATGAGGCAGGAAAAAATACTAAAAGCAGAATGTAGCTACTGAATAAAGAAAAGAAAGCACCGATGGTGATGAGGAAAAAACCCAGTGGTGATGGTTTGAGGCAGTGGCCATAGAAAGGGCAGAAAAGCTAAAGCACCACTAAAGACAGGATGAGGAAACATAGGATGACCATGCCCACATTGTTCAGGGCCTGGCCAGCAAGCTCATTTAAAGGGAAATGAAAAAGCCCCATATAATTTCCTACCGCTCAGCAACGTCTCCATATGAGAACCTCCACTTCATAAACTTTGATCGGGAGAAGTCTCCCTCTATGGAAGACAGTTCACAAGCGTTCAGGAAATTAGTGGGATTATTGGGGCCGGGCATTTGAAGACATAAATGTTTCAGATTTATAAGAAACACATTTCACAGTCACTTTGCCTCGCAGTAGTTTGGAAGGGGAGGAGACAGGGCAGCAGCTCCTGAATGAGTATGGGGAGAGAAGAAAGACTCAACTGTTCCTGAGAAGAAAGACCTGATTGTACTGCAAGGTTCAGAGGGCTTCACTGGGATCACTGGGAAGTAATGGGCTCTTGGCCTGCTTGTGGAAGCTGAGTGGTGAGTGCAGGTAGAGCTGAATGCAAAGCGAGGTGGGGAAACCCTATATAGAGATCTTGGATGGAAAGACTACATCGAGCATCAGTGTGACTTTCCTTTCAGCCGACTTCTTCAGCTTAAAATGTGGAATCCAACCCAAAATGTCATACCCAAACCTTCTCTTTTAATACAAATTCTTATCTGCATGCAGATGTTGCTCCGAAATATGCCTCTTACAGGTTTTGTGGATGAGGTCTATTTAACTTGTGTTCTCAAAGCAGTCACTGCGTAAGGCAGCAAGGAGAATTATGTACAGAGCTGTGCTGTGTGCTCTGAGCTGCTCTGGTTTGGTCTGATAGCCCTGAACTGCCACTAATCTGTTATTGCTGGGAAAATCCCTTTTCCCCCCCTCCTTCCTTCTATTTCCTCATCTGTAAGGAAACAGAACAGACAAAAGTGCCACCAAAAGGCTTGAAGGGTGGGTACAAAGTGCAGGAAAAGTGCAAGCCCTCATCCCCACTGAGCTGTGAAGCTTTCATACATGATGACACCCAAACCCTCCAAGGAATCTGATGACTGGGAATAAAGGAATAGCCACAGCACTTGAGCACTATAACCCCAACTTACACTAATGAGCACTACTTGTGCTCCCAAAACCCACTAAGGGTTAACGTCTTCCTTTTGAAGGACACAGATGCCCTGGGGTTGTGGAAGAGGAGGGGAACAAAATCCTCTCTTGCAATAAAGGAGGTGAATCTTCAAGTAACTGCCCAAAGAGCGCGTCTCCTTTGCCTGAGTCAGGAAAGAACCCGTGCCAAGACAACGGGATTCATTTCACATTCTGGCTCATTCTAACTGCTATTAACTCCAAACGAAGACCAGCTGGGCTCAGCCTGCCTGCCCGAGCGGCACAGGGACCCGGCAGGGCTGGCCAGCACTGCAGGGACAGCAGCCCCTTGGCTATAGGAGAGCAACCTTGGTCACTGCAGGCAGTGATTCTGCAGGGACCGCTCTGTGGTTCCCTGGACTCACAGGTACCCCTGGACCACTCCAAACCGATGGCTTTGGGGGGCTGAGTCACAGAGACCGGAATAGTAGACAAGAATAAAGTCTCCCAACCAACAAAATCCATTGTGTACCTCTCCATAAAATGGGATGCTGAGATTTCCACACAACAGGCTGAACCAGAGGCCATCAGCACTGTTTAAAGTGAAAGGAGAAGAAGCTGACTACAGCTATGTGGCCCAGGGAGGACAACACTGCAAAGGAGGAATAAGACCTGAGGATTGCAGTTTATGCAGAGAGGCGCTCACCCTGACCCTTGCTCTCACCCTATTCAAAGCAGAGTTCAAGCACGTTTGACTGCATTCCTGAGCAACTCCATTCGCCTTTGATTTTTGAGGCAAGGCAAATACCTGCTTATGGCTTTGTTAGATATTGGGCTGCATGAGGCTGTTACACAACGATGCACCACGGCCAAGTGCAAGCACCTTCAAGCTATCGAAACTGGAGTCCGGTAAGCTGTGGCTTGGGATGTGGGCCATGCACAGTCCCAGGAGACACTCAGCTCTGCAGCAAAAAGACCTTTGACAAGCAGAGCTGGCTCAGGAACCATCTATCTTAATGCCCATGGGACAGTACAGCCCATATTGAGCCACACCACAGGGTACAGGAGCAGGGCTGAGGAGCTCCTGGTCCCTCTCTGCCACTGACCGACCTGCATGACCCTGGGCAAGTCACTTTCTGTTGTCTATCTACTGCTAATGCATTACTCAAGTGAAAAATTAGGAATAATAGTACTCATTTCCTATATTAAGGGTGTGAGGAGCTTGCTGTTCCTCCTGACACACTGCCAGGGCTCTCATAGCCTTCTCCTGCACACCAAGCCCAGTATCCTCCATCCCTTGCATTGCTCAGTTGGGGGTAACCCCACACCCTGAAGTTATGGGAGTTTAAGAAACCTCTTTCAAGTGAGAGCTCCACAGACAGCTCCATGAGAAACAGCTTTCCCAGGAAACAGCAGCTCAGCACATTATAAAAAGCCCAGAGATTCCTGCATGGAGAGCAGATATTAAAACCAGAAGTAACTCCAGGATTGTCCTTCGGCAGCCCCAGTGTTTCCAGGGAGCTGGATGCCATGGAAGTGATGTGGTGCTGCCAGCTGTCCCTAAGCTCAAGTGTTGGGAGTGAATGGCTGGATCCAGCGACAGAAAATCTTGGAATTGTGTTTTTCAGTGGCAGGAAACAGAAAAGAACAAAGAGCAAAAAATCCCCACCCTGGGACAAACTCTGCTGTGAGTGATGTTTAGACAACGTTGTGAGAGAGAGAATAGATGGGAATGGGCCTCTGGTGTTACAGAGACCAGAAACCAGCCCCATCTCAGTTGTGACCACAGTGTCTGGAGCAGCTCTGCTAGGTCAGAGCAGAAGATCTATCCTGCCCAGCAAGTCCTCCTCTTCCTCTTCAGGACTGCAGCCTGCAGATGACGGAGAAATGAGAGCACAATGGGAATGATGCTGAACTCAGGACATCATCCAGTGCTGCGTGTGGAGCTGCTGCCGGGTGTGATGTGGCTGAGACCACAGTGCTGGAGCCAAGAACCACAAGTTCACCACTGCTCTGTGCTGGGCTGGGTCCTGTGCAAAGCACTGCGAGTTCCTCTACCCCAGCCCAGCTCCATCACTTCACCCTCTTGGAGAGCAAAGGAAAGGACATTGGACCTTGTTGCATCAGCCCTTAAAGCCCTTTTGGTGCATGTCTGTGCCACGCAGCAGGGCCAGCACATGCAGCCAGATCTCTGATGTAACTGTTTATGGTGATTGATATCATTGGAGGGTCTGGCTCAAAGCTTTGCAAGTCCTGAGATGGCTTGAATGCCACCGCAGATAGGGTTTCAGGTTAAGAAGGAAGTGGAAAAAGAGAAGAACTCGGCTCCCAGATCTGCTGAACAATGAGGGATTTTCTTGTTTCAGAGCATGTTGTATTTCAGTGCTTACAGGGCTCTCCAATTGCTTTCCTGGAACTGTAAACCCCTGGCTATCAGATGTCTGCCTTGTATGACAACCAGTGCATTACCAAAACCACAGTGCAGAGCTACGGAGCGCAGCTGGAAACCCACCGCCTCCCTCCTGCCAGCTGGCTTGGGCTGTTTGCACAGCCACTGGTGGATCAGTGATCTCTGAGGGAAGGGATGAAGTGCTGTATTCGCTGTAGGTAGAGAGGAGAAGCAGTGGGGAGAAGCACTTGGTGGGGGAGATGCTCACAGGGACCTGTGTCCAGGTTGATGCTTGCATACGATTGACTTCAATCTCTTGTCATCCTCTGTTGCAAAGAGCAGGATGGACTGGCAGCCAGCTCCTTTACCCTCCAACAGTGCTCTCGGGGTGTTTCAGGCTCTGTGGCACTATCCCCTTGGACACTTATAGATTGGCAGGTAAATTATCTTCTTATTCTGGCAAACTACACCATGGCACTTGCACTGCTGGTGGATGCCTCGCAGGGTTCACAGCCTGTTGTACCTTTCAGTCTCTCCACAGACTGCAGAGACACATCCTTGCCCATACAGAAAGTCTGGATCCTCAGTGGACTCCCTACTCTGTTGATCCCAGGATTTGCTCCTCCAGCCATTCCCTCCGAATGAAGACGCCCAGGCAATCCCTGATGCTCTGCGAGGGGAAGAGATTTGCAGCTCATTGTGGCTCAAATGAACCAATTAGAGGTCAAACTGCCAAGTCCAGAAGAGAATCAAAGATAATGAAGGCAACAAGCTTGTATTAGAAGACTGAAAGCACTGGAAGGAGATAATACCTGAGACAGCAGCTCAGGAAAGGTGCACAAATCTGATCTTGCACTCAGCTGTGTGCTGATGCCCTGATTTCTCCCTTTTGACCAGGGGACAATTGGCCCATCCCTTTGTTGAGCTTTGTCACCAAGTGTGAACTTGGACAAAGCGATCAGAAGATAGATACTCACTTAGCTCCAGCTGCCTTGAGACCTGCCAGCCACAGCTGGGAGACTCATGGACCAGCTTCAGCTTGCTGAAAACCACTGGCTTTGAACCACGCACAGGCTGTCCCCAGGGACATGGCTGGGGCCTCCCTGCTGCTTTGGTTTGGGATTTAAAACCAGCTTTCAGATACGTTAACACTGGGAACGGCTGAGCCAAGTTAGAGCTTAGAGTCTTCAACAATGCTTCTTGGGTGCCAGGGAATCTTGGTCGTGGTCTTGGTATCTATGATAGATTCCAAGCATCAGGATGGCTTTCTGGAAAATGAAGCCTTGCTCAGTAAAGCCAGCTGTGTCCCTGCTGTAGGGATCAGTCGCTGGGTGAACGTCTCTTTTCTGGCTGGCTGAATGCAAAGTCAGGTGGGGAAGTCCTACCAAGGATGGAAAGTGTCACCAAGACCTTCCTTTCAGCCAAGTTCCTCAGCTTCAAGTGGAATCCATGACCCAGAAGAGCAGCACAGACCTTTTATGCTTCCTCCAGCTTTACCACCACTGAAGGTGCTTTAGCACATCCCTTCTTCATCTGCCATCTCCCACGTTGCTCTATGACTGTGCAGACCAAAGAACTGCTTAGCCTCCTTCTATCCCTTGCACTAGGCCATCTCCATATGGTGTACATGCCCTGCCAAGCTCCCCCAGCTACAACAGGGTGCTGCCAGCACCAGGCCTTTGCCCCATACCAATATGTGCAAAATGGGCTTGAATATGTACCAGCAATAAAGCATTTCAGAGCAACCAGATGCCTCATTTCCCACATTGGTCAGGCGGACACTCAGTAGTGAAGTGTCGCATTCCTTTGGACATAAGCAAAATCAAGACTAAGACTAAACATGTCCTTGGTGTTAAGGAAAATCCTTCAAGAAGGGATGTAGCTGTGGGAACATGCGATGGAAAGGGTTTTTCCAGAGGCTGTTGCTGCTCGGGGGGGGCACATCTCTGTGGGACCCCTTTAGTACCGAGGCAGAGGCCAACACAAAGCCAATACAAGGCGCAGGAAAAGCTTCTCTCTATGTCCATGACTGCAGATGGGTGTCAGCTTCCTTAAGCTAATGTGAATCTCCTCCAGATGTTGAAGGTGGGGTACGCACTCCTAAATGGAGGTTAGTTTGTTGGCACAGGTAACCAGACAGATCCTTGTGTGTCTCTTGCACTAACAGCACAGAAACATCAACATCTCTCTGTAGTTGAGCAGCACACCACTGGAGGAGAAGGAAACATCTCTAGTCCAGGGAAATGTCAGCAGATCCAGGCAGGAATGCAATGAAGCACAGAGGTAAGGGCTCTGGGTGTCATGCCAGGAGAGACCAAATGAAGATGTAATAGCTGCAGTTCTCTGTAAAACTGAGTATTGGACAGTGTTAACACTGTCAGATGTATTAAAACCATATGTAACATGTGTGATGTGCAAGCACACAATAACTGCAGCACACCCAAGCCCAACGTGCCTCCTCCCTACACTATAAGTGGCTCTGTACCTTCCTACGGCAATTTCCCTACCAATGGATGGGTTTGTCACTGTGCCTGTGGTGGCTTCTGTGGCACTGCCTTGCAGAGGATGGGTTGATGTGATATTCCAGCTTCCAATACTCAACTGAACGGGAGGCGGTTCCCGTTATCTTTAGCATCTCTGAGCTGTCAACTGGGCAGAAACCTAAGGAGGATCCCATGGATATTTGTACCTTTTCCCCATGGTAAGGCGGGATAAAAGTCTCAAAAATGGGAAAGGAAAAATTATTTGTTCTTCTATCAGAGGACTTCCATCTTCAAATTACCTCAGCAAGACAGGAACACCAGCCTATATATGAGGTAATGGCCAGGCGTTTGGCAGGGGAGCCAATGCTATCTGGAGCCTATGTGGTCTCTGACAGTCTGCCCTGAGTTAAGACATAGGGATATACAAAGCAGCACATTAAAATAGTAGATGGAAATATAGCAGTCTGCAGTAAAACAAACACACACAAAAGGGAATGATTATGAGCAGGAATCTTGGCTCTGTTGACTCTTTATGGCATCATGTTCCCAGGGACATGCTGGCAAACAGCGGGGATGGAGTCTGAGAGAATCTATATTTCATACTCTATAACTTAATATGGCTTTTGCATGAGTTTAGTGTTTTTATTGGGTTCTTAAAACATGCACTGTATAAACACGTGAACCAGCCAGAAGCACAGCACGTGGAGGGCCGGGTGCTGAGGGTGGCTGTCCACGGAGCTGGGAGGGAGCCGGGATGTTGGGAACCACCCCATGCCATACCACCCCTTGGTATGGTCCCAATCCTGCAAAGAGCTCCCTGCGGATACAGGGGGCTGGGGCCAAGGATGGCCTTATTTAGGGCAGGACAACAGCCTTATTCTGGACATTTATGGTGCTGCATGGCAGTACTGAGCCAACGTTTCCACTTTCAGGGCGAGTCAGTGCTCACACCGCAACCTCAGCCCAAAAAAACCAACATGAATCCAGCCCCTTTGCCTCCATCCCCTCGCACCCTTCTCCTTGTCCTTCTTTTAGCCAGCCACCATGTCACCAAAGGGAAAACAATCTGTTCCAACACAGAGCATCCTCCCAGCTCTCAGAGGTACCTGCCTGCCCTATCACTTCCCACCCATCCTGGGCAGGGAATTCAGAGCTGCCATAAACCTGGTCAGCCCTGGGCTCCTTCTGACACATCCAGAGACGTGTGGGGTGGGAGCCAGCGTGTTCCCTGGCTGCATCAGGAACAGGGCTTGTGCTATAGGCGAGCACGGCCGCTCCGCTCAGGCTGGCTGCATCCAACCCAGCCAGGCTATGGCTGCACAGCAAGAACCTCACAAGTCTTGCACGTCGGAGAGCTTTGATCCACAGCAATAATTACAATGAATAAATCATGGTGTCAAGATGACATCGTCTGCATTTCAAGCAGAAGGACCTGACTTGGCTTGCAGAGCAGCCCGCTGGGGCACTGGGCAGAGCTATCCTTCATCTGGCAACACTGAATGAGCCCCAGGCCAGACCATGCAGACTTATCCCAGAGCCAAAATCACACTTTCTGTGACACCAAAATCAGACCTCCAAGTGAACCAGACATATCGAGGATGTTCATTGAGGATCCAGGGATCATTTCCTGCTAATTTGTTCTATTTGTTTTCTATATTTAAGGGAGAAACCCAGAACTAAGCAAGTAATCATCAAAGAGAAGTGAGAGAAAGCAAAAGCTGGCCATTTCCAAACTCCAGGCCAAGGCTGGAGTGCCAGCCAGGGGAAAATCAGTTCCTCGCAGTCCTGTGCACATCCCTCTCTATACCCTGCGAGGTGGTCCATTTCACAGGTGCAGCAGAGGCACCGTGTCCCAAGCCCTATGGCAGAGCAGGGAAGTGATCCACACCTTAAGTGTGTATCCTGATGGAAAGACCAAACCATCTCCTGGATGGAGGTCTTTGCAAAAATAACACACTTTATGGCACCATTTGCAGTGAGTGACATCTCAAATGGGACTGCTTTAAGTCCTGGTTTACTGCCTGCGTCTCCCTCTCAGGCTGCCCCTAGGAGTTTTGCTGTAATATGGCATGCTTTGTTAGGGTCGTATTAATGCCTACAGTAATCACTGCCCTTATTTGAAACAAAAGAAGAAGGGGAAAAAAGGGAAAGAAAAAGCCTATTTATTTCTTACTAGGGTTTAAGTGCAATCAAGTCTCTCAGAGGACTGAAAGCTTCCTTTTAGTGCAAAAGGATTTTGTCTCTTAGACGAGCTGGTTTGCCCTCTGCAGCCCAAAGCTCGGTGTGTGCCTGAAGCCTGAGCTGGGGAGCATGTGCTGCACCCCTGGGCTCAAACCGCAGCCATTGGGAAGGTTAAAGTCATCTTAGACACAGGGATTTAGACAAGAGCTGATCTTTCTAGGGCAAGATGTCACTCCGATCTGGAAACCAGGGTGCAGTGGCCCTGTGGAGAGCACAATGCTGTACCCTGGTGATTCAATACCCGCCTATGCAGCTCAGAGGGGAGAGCAGTGATTGCTTCAGGGACCCCATGGGGTCCACGCTGGTTTCCAGACTCACTCGGACACCTGTGATGCCGGGATATCCAGGAGGCCCTTCCTTTCCCTTCAGTCCTTCGTTGCCTTTTTCTCCTTTCTCTCCTTCCAGGCCTTGGTCTCCTTTGTCTCCCTGTGGAAGAGAGGAGGGTGGGAGCTTTTCATACCCACACAGCGCATGGGTCACTGGACAAGGCAAAAAACCCACCACATAATTAATATTTCAGGAGTCTGAGAGGAAGAAGCCTGCGAGGGAAAGGATGAATGAGGATGAGTCATAATACACTTGACATTTAAAACATGAGCAAAACCAGGTTTCTTGTGTTTTGTTGAATGTCTTGGCTGGAGGGGAAGGAACTCCCCCATTACACAGGGTAATGTGAACCCCTTTGCTTCCCCTTCAATAAGAGCTGAACCTCCCACATGAATGAGACAAGCAGACAAGAGCTGCAAGTCTCTCTTGCCTAAGCTTGGGATGCTGAAAGGTTCATAATAGGACAGGTTTGTCTGGAGCAGCCTTTTGGCTCCTGCTGCCAAACGGGAATCAGCCCAGGGCTCAAATAAACCCTCTGCACAACAGAGTCATCTCGCCCTGGTGAAGGATTTGTGGCCTGAGCAGCAGGTATCACATCGAATCACTGCTCCTGCAATTGATAGCACTGAATTTTATGGAGACAACCAAAAAGGCCAATTCTGTACTGAGAGCAGCACCTAACACTTGTGCAACCAGACTGGCTTTAACAGTCATTTCCTACTTGCACCTATGATTGTGAGAGCACAGCAACACCCCTTCTGATTAAACACACGCTCTTCTGTCCAGAGACACATTCAGGCTGAATAGATTTGGTTTGAGGAGCTCTTAGGGGTAGTGGTGGCAAGAGAATACAGAAGTCTTGACTGTCTTTAAGGAAGAGTCTATTGGTCCAGCGTTCAGAGATAAGCAGAACGGAGACACATGGCAAACAGCTTAACCAGTACGAAGCAATAAATTGTGCTGTTGTGGGACTGGCTGCTGTTTCTTTCCATGGGACAAAGCTGTTGGCCTGTTTGGATAGACCAGCTGTGCAGGGACAGGAATCAGGCCTGTTCCAAAGGCCAGGTAGCAAGCCCACAGCAGTGAGATACAGAGCACAGCGCAAGCCCTGAGCGAGCTTTGCCAAGAGGAAGGGCATCTGGTTTCTTTACTTTCTAGCAATGCTCTGACCAGTGGTGCAGGGCAGTGATTTGGTTTCCCCTGCCAGGCCCTGGAATTCCTGATTAGTTGGAAATTGAATCTGCAAAGACTCAAATAACCCAGACAAATTGTTGGAAACCACAGTTTGGAGAACTTGACCTTTTTGGAGATCTGATCAGGTGCCAAAACCGCGGGCAGAGGAGTGAAACAGGAGGAGTCCATTACGTGTGCTTGCAGGAAAAGAGTCCTTAGAGGGAGCAGGGCAGAGGTTTATTGCCCAGAGGACCCAATGACCCCTTTAGCTTCAACCTGGCCCTGGGAATCACGGGACCTTGAGTGCATGGGGATGTGAGAGCTGAAACGTGCCATGAGAGTGAGGTTTACCTTGACACCGTCTGGGCCGGGTGCCCCGTTGTCCCCTTCCAGCCCTGGTTCCCCCTGTAAGACAGAGGCAAGCACCATAAGGATGTACATAAACAGGCTTTTCCCTAAGCTTTCTGTAGATGATTCATGGCAGTGAGTGACAGGATCCCAGCCCTTTGACATGTCCCATCTCACATCCTGATGCCGAACAAGCTCTTCTGGAGCAAGAGCAGGAATTCAGCCTCTTGTTTTATTCTGAGACACAGTTTCTCCTCCATGGATCCTATGGGAAGACCTTTTCCCTGTGCTGAAAAGGGGGCTCAGTCTGCATTCATTTAACCTGGGGCTTCCCCATCCTGCTCCAACAACTGACCTTAGTCCTGAGAAGGACAAGAGGTGCTGCTGGATTCAATCCACACATTCATCCCACCCCTGGCTCCATCCCACTTGTGTATAGTGTAGCCAGTGTTTCCCTGCTTAATGCTTGCCTTCTGCTCCAGCATTCCCTGCATCCTCCTGGTGAACAGGACAGGTCTGTTCCCACACTGCCCCTTTCATACGTGAGGGGGTCACAGCAAAGCAGCACTGTACCATTGGGGATGCTCACGTAGGATGCTGAGCTGGAGCTGAGAGGCTCTGTGAGGAGGGTGTTGCCATCACCCGCAGGAGAAACAAAGGCCATAAGGGTTATGGCATGCTCAGAGCAGGGTCTGTCTGCCCAGGCTAACAGTGAACAGGGAACAGAGCCTCTGGGGAACTACTAAGGCAAAGCAGCTCATCCGGAAGGTGCTGTACTCACCCTTTGACCAATGAGGCCTTGCTCTCCAGGGGTTCCCAACTGGCCAGGATCACCCTATAAAGAAGGAAGCATACACATGGAGACAAGTGGTTTACTGATGGTGAGTGAGCTTGAAGTACTCCCCATTGCACCCCTCATTTTGACCTTTCTTTCATTCTACACAAACATCTTCAGTTTGTGAAGGGGTCCAAAGGACAGGTTGGCATCACCAGCTTGCACAGGGCCAGCTCACACCAGCTCTGTTGCAGTGATGCTCAACAAGGCAGGGATCAGTGGTTGTGCCAAGAAGATATCCCCTTGGCATGGTCCTTTGGCAGCAAAGCAGCAATGCTGGGTGCATGCAGCGCTGCAGCAGACACGACCAGGGAGGAGAAGAAAGCAAGCAGCTTTCTGAGCCCCAGCATCACTGAGGAGGGTGAAGAAGAACCTGAGTCTTTGATGGCACTAAAATGAATGGATTGAAGGTAGCAAACAAATAGATCTTGGGGACAGGCTGTGATTCAGCACAACAGCCATAAGGCAGCTACACCCCATGTGTGCTCATCCAAGATAAGCCTTGCAAGGAAGAGAGCTCAGGAAACACTGAGGTACAAGGGGAAAAAGCTTGGATCTATCCATACATCTTAATCTGCATCAAACCAGTCTGCAAGTGATGACTGTGCAAAGCAATCTCAGTCTATCCCAGCACCTCCCAGTTTAGGATAAGGAGCAGCACGGGATTGATGCTCCCCAGCTCCCAGAAAGGATGTGTTACAGGAGGTAAAGGGGTGTTTGTGCAAACATCATGCCCCGTTCCCACGGAGCGCGGCCGGGAGCACGGGAGCTGTAACACCCGTGCAGCATCAGGACGCCAAAGACATGGCAGCTCCAGTGGAGCGTCAGAAGGTTTGCCAAGGAAAACATGGCAAAGGATGGGGCTGGGGGCGGGGGGTGAAGAGCAGCACAGAGGAAATTGCATTTAATCCCCACATAGAGCCCCTTCAAAAGCTTTGCACACAGGAGCGAACCTTCAAACCGAGCGGAAAGGGGGTTAGGATCAAATAAAAACCCCCCTGAGCTGCTCGGCACAGGGATCTCATTCAAACAAAGAGATGCTTTTTAGAGGCTTTTCCGTGTGGACAAGAAGGTGCATTCATGGCTCTGGAGCAGGGCACCCTTCCCCCATAACCTTTACAGGAGTTTGGTCCCTATGGAGCTGAGGCTTGGAAACTGCGGCAGGATCTTGTTTGGGAACATTTTTGAACTTGGGACCTGCCTAAGACTCTTCTTGTTCCAAATTAGAAGCTGCTGGATCTCTGGGTCTTGAGGACTCCCCGCTCCACTCAGACTGAGGGAGAAATGAGCTTCATTTCCAAGGTCTTCATAGCTCTTGAGGGTCAACGCCCCCGGGATGGAGCTTCTCCCCATCACCATGGGATGGAGCTCAGGGCTTTGTAACTAAGGGCTTAAAATTAACCTGGTTTTCTCTCTTAAACTTTAGGACAAGGGGAATGGGTTTAAACTGAAACAGGGGAGATTTAGGTTAGATATAAGGAAGAAGCTCCACTGTGAGGGTGGTGAAGAGCTGGAATGGACTGCCCAGAGAAGTGGTAAATGCTGCATCCCTGGCCCCAGCCAGGTTGGACAGAGCCTTGGTTGACAGGGTCGAGTGTGAGATGTCCCTGCCCAAGGCAGGGGGCTGAAACTGGATGATCTCAAGGTCCTTTCCAACCCGAACCATTCCATGATTCTATGATAGTTTGTGGAATATACAACTGCTTCGGCTGCTGGAGGGTGAACCCCAATGTTACCCCATCCTGCAGGAACAGAGGTTGCTATTATTATCTCCTTGGTCTGACACAGCATTTGCACTAAGGGGGTTTTCTTACCTTCATGCCAGGTTCACCTGCAGGGCCAGGTTGTCCTATTGAGCCAGGCGGACCCTGGGAAACAAAACACCCCAAGATAATGAAAAAACCCATTGTAACCAAGCAGAAAGCAAGATCAAAGACATAATTCCTTTAACAGAGCCCTCCTGGGCCAGCAGAGCCCTGGCTGCAATGTAGTTACCTCCCTGGAGCTGGATCAGGGTACACAGCATCAAAGAGGCTCAGTCCCTCCCTTGCCTCGTTCCTGGGAAGGCTCTGCTCATCCCTCACACCTCCCCTGTCCCCAGACACCTCTGCCAAGCGCTTCCAACTCATTCCAACCCTCTGCTTTCTAAGGGTAGTAACCACGCCAGGGAGCAGCACTGGGATTAGAAGCGAAAGAAGGGAAAAGGTCCAGAGTTGGACTTAAAAGCCCTTTTGCAAGGGTCCAGCAGGATGGCTGATACATCCAGCTCCCTGCATCCCCACTTCTCCATCACTATGGGTGTGAGGACACTCTCCAGGCCACCAGCCTGGTTCTGGTTAGGGTGAAACCTTAACACATCCTCGGGGGCTGCAGCACATTGAGATGACACGGCTTCAGTCATTTACTCTATTCATTTTCTCTAGGTGTAATGGGCCAGCAAACATCCTAATGCCAAAAACTGGGCTCAGACCAGAGATCCATGATCCAGGGTTGTCTCTAGGCTGTACTAGCTGAAAGAAAGTGGCTGACCCCTGTGTGAGCATAGACACTGATAGAGAGGCTTGGCATCCCTCAGAGGGCCTGAGCTGGGAAACTATGGGAAATCAGAGAGAAACTGTTCTCACTCCGAGTCCAGCTTTACAATAGCGGGGTCATGTCCATCAGCTATCTTTAGTACCAAGATCAACTGGGAGCTTTAGTCTTTGTACATTTTCTGCTACCTCTGGGAAGCACGGGGAATGAGAATCAGTCAAAGAAGCCCAAAGATGGGACAGCAAAGAACGTCTTTAAAGGATTTGAGTGGTTTATTTACTTATGATATTTGCTTTCCGGACAACACTCTCCCTTCTCTTTGCAGATGGGAATGAAGAGCCCGGAGTCAAGGGAGCAACTCTGTTGCCCAGGGAATAAAGCCAGTTCCAGGCTTGCTGAACTGGATTCAAGGAGAGGAGGGAGCAAGGGCGTGTGTTGGGTTTGTGAACAGTCAAGTCACACAATGAGAAAACCGAGGCTCCAAATGAAAGCAGGAACCCTGCTCTGGTTTCTCCAGAGGTGCCAGTGCAGAAAGAGGCTCCTGCAAGAGTCAGACTTGAATCAAGCTTTGTACTTTCCTGGTTGGCAGCATGCAGAGGGGCTCGGGAGCAGCTTTCCAGCTCCCCAGTGTGGTTTACCACGCTGAGAGCTTGCTCCATCCAGTCTAGCAGCCATGAGAATGGAAACTTGCATGACTCACACTTTGCAGTAGAATGCATTAAAAGCCACCTTCGCTGCTGTTTGGACAACAGAGTGAAACATCACGTCTATATTACAGCTCGGGACCTATGGACAGGAGCTACCCAAAGGGAACTGGCACATCTGGAATAAACAGCTAAGACTGTAATACTTCAAGCACAATAAAATCAAGCCAGGGCTGCAGACAACTTAGGGAGGAACCATGGAGGCATCTCCTGCACTCCATTAGGGCACTGTTTGGCTGCTGCTGCTTTGGTTATGGTGTGTTTGTGCCATTGCTTCATGGCAACGGCAACCCCAAAGCACTGTCGACAGCAAAGGCGTTTCTCTGAGCTTCCTCAGAGGCTTGTGTTGGAACTGCCATAGCAATCCTTATGGGCTGTCTTGTCAGCAATGGCACCAGTGAGTGGGAAAAGCCAGTTTTCAGTTTGATTTGTTATTGTATTTGCACTGCCCTGGTGCAGAAAGATGCTCCCTGGTGTGGTTGTAAAGCCACGCTTGGGACATGCTTGTCAGTGGGGTCAGCTTTAAGATGTTTCTCTTGTTGTGGGTCCGCACCTCTGCCACCTGTGGGTCTATGGCCTGTGATGAAAATGATGCTCGAGTTTCTGATTTTCACCATTGGCTTTGGAAATTCACTCTTGGACTCAAAGGAAATCCTTCCTGCTCGTGTCCCCAGGTGTGGAAGGAAGCACCTCTGCACATTTACTGCTCCCTCACACCTACCACTGCTGGTGCAGGGGGAAATCAAACAGGAGCAAAGATCAGACCTACCTTATGCCCGATGTCTCCCAAAGGCCCGGGCGGCCCCTGTGGTCCCTGTGGCCCCTGGAAAAGAGACACAAGACTCTTTTCATACGAGTCTTCATTTCTGAAGGGCTATCCATGTCTGTAAGGTAAAAAACCAGCTCCCTCCCACACCACTGAGTGCAAGAGATGGCCAATGAGATGGGTCTGCTGAGGCACCTTAACAGGCAAACAGCGCAGGACACCCTTCATCTTTCTGGTTCTCACCTCAAACAACTGCAGTTGGCAAAGTGAAAATGCCTGGTTTACCTTCTCCCTTCACTGTCCAGGTCAGTCCCAACAGACACAGAGAGCAGAGGTGATTCCTCTTCCTGCTTCAGTGTCCTCTTGGCCCTCCCTTTGGGCTGTGTCTTCACCAGTCACCTCCCAAAGCCATGGGCTCAGTTCTGACACTGTCCCAGTCCCAGCCTTGCCCTTCTCTCCTCCCTTCCCTTCCGGAATCCAGCCCAGGCTGCATCCTACACTCTCCCTGGCTGATCCACAGCCCCCTTCTGATTTCCAGGGGCTTGACCTTGTCCTTCCCCATGCCTCCTAGGACTCCAGCCAAGTCTTTCACATCCCTGACCAAGCTGGAGCTGGCAAGGACAGAGAAGCTGGGAATGGGAATAAGTGGTGTGGAAGAGGCAGACAGAGGAAGAAATGAAGTGGCTGCGTATGTGCAAGGAAAGAGAGACCAAGAGGAAGTAATAAGACACTTACTGGGTCACCTGGAGCCCCTTTTGCTCCTGGAGGTCCAGAAGGTCCTTGGATACCCTAGAAAAGTCAAACACATCAAAGCCAGCTCCAACCTCATAGAAATCCTTCGTGCAGTAACATGCATCTCATAAATGCTCCAGTAAAAGGAGTGGAGAGGTAGCCAGACACTGTCCAAATGCTTCTTCCTGGACCAGGACTCAGCACTTAGGGATTTAAGTGAGATTAAGGTTATGAAAGGAAGCACAAGGGATGGATACTTACTGGGAAGCCACGTGCTCCTGTCTCTCCGGTCTCACCCATCTTCCCCTATGAACACACAGTTACAGTGATTATCAGCTGGGGATGTGCTGAGATACCTGCAGTGATTTGTCCAGCAGAAGCTGCAGTTCCCTGGGCAATGTGTGCATGTGGGCATCCCCATGGGGGACTGACACCGTGCCAGGCACTGGCTCTCACAGAGGACATACCTGCAGCCCATCTGGCCCCTGCTTGCCTGGCTCCCCTGATCGGCCCTGGAAAGCAAAAAGGCAAAGACTCAAAACACTAGTGATGTTCTTCTGCCCCAGCCCATCTGTGCTTGCACATCAGTGCATCAAATATCCCCCTCCAGTTCCCTGCAGCTTTTGAGAGGCCAAATGCTCAGCATCCTGCCTTAAACAGCACCTCAAACAGCACAGAATGTGGGCAATGGGCTGCAGGACCTAAGGTTTACTGAGCAAACACTGCTTTGCAGGAAGCTGGGACTCTCAGGAGACTCAGCACAGCCCTGCCTGAGGAATAAAGGAGATTCCCCATCCATATTGTATTCACAGGACCATGTGTGCAATGCAGGAGATGAAGTTTGTAATGCTCAATGGTAGGACCAGGGTCCAGCTCTGCCAAGCTACTCTTAGATCTGGCTGCTGCCAAAGGGAGAAACAATCCCATGCACCCACCTCAGAGCCTATTGTGGAGCAGCTCACCCTGGATGAAGATCTGCTTGGGCAGGACATCTGCCAGGCTCTGCATCAGGCATCTCTTGCCCTGCATTTTTCCCTGTCCTTATCTAAGTGACATGGAGCACATCAGAACAGGTACATATTCCCTTAGGTCATGCTTTACCAGCTGTGTTAAATTGCTCTGATTTTGGCACTATGTTCAGATGTAACCATCAAGCACACTCACTGCCAGTTAAAGCCATTCCCACTCCTGTGAGGGATACTATTATTTCAGCAATGGCCCTTTTATGTTTGAGGACTACCTCTGTATTCAGTGGTCTCAGACCCCACATTGAACACATTTGTCTTTGGTTGCATGAAAGGCTCATCCCTGCAGGTCGATCCTTACAGAGCAATTGAGCATCCCCTGTTCCTGGAGGAGGACATGACCCTGATCCTGCCCAGAGCATGCCACAACACAGCTAAGAGCAGCCTTGGGCACCCATCGATGCTCACCTTGACACCTCGCGACCCCGGCTCACCGACTGGTCCATCAGGCCCTCTGTCACCCTGGGAAAAGGCAAAACAGAGGCAAAAATAAGAACACAAAGAATGTGTCTCACTGGAAAATACAGCGTTGCCCTAGCTTTGGGCACCAGGAAGGTCCATGAGGTCAGTCTTGGCCTAAACCAGCCTATACCTGGTTGGGTTGAGCACAGCAGTTCAGAGCCCAGGACTCAAAAGATCCATTCTGTGTTTTGTGCTTCATTTCTCACCATTACAGCACCAAAATACTTTCTGTTCCTGTTAAACCAACTACCAACTGCAGACCAAAGCCAGGGGAGGAAAGAGGCCAGGAACAGCCTTATTTTGAGACAGCAGTTACATGACAACAGTTTCATGATGCACAAACTACCCTTATTGAGAGCAATCCTCTTCCTTCTTAGAAACTACACTTCTCCATCGCATCCTGACCTTAACTCTTGACATTCCACACTGTCTCATGATCACAATCAGGGCAACAGAAGTACAAGGTATAGAGGCACACAAGCCTGACCATACATAATTGTCTTGGGCCCCAAACTGCTCTCAGAGATCAGGGTATGTTTGCTGGTAGCAGAACTCAAGGTTTCAGCTATAGTTTAAAGAACTGGCTGCTATTAAGGATCAGGCAGGTGCTCATGCATATGCATGCTAGGAGCATGCCGTGCCTGCTTTGGCATGTCTGATCCCATGCCCAGCATCAGCTCCGGGATGCGTGCAGTAGGCATGAGGACCTCAGGAGGTGCATGGGACACGCGCACATGTGGCAAATACAGGAGTCCACACGGTGAGCAATCCTGATGGGATTAGGTACAATGGAACAGCTCATGGTACAGATGGGCATCCTTGAGGAATGGGTGTCCTTGTTTTTCCAGAGGGTTCCAAGTGAGGAGAGGGGATAGCCGTGATTTAGCTTTCAAGCTAATTCTGGAAGAGAACGCACATCCCTCTGCGCCACTTGAACCCCAGGAAGCAGCGTGTCCCACTGACAGAGAATAAACAGAGCCAGAGTGAGGGGAAAATAGAACAGTGAAAGAAAATAGGGCATATCAAAAGACTTTGTTAAGGCGCGTCATGCTCATAATCAGGCCATGAGCTCAGTTGGGACTCTGAGGTGCTACCGCAATATAAATACAAACACAAACACAGAGCGGTGCTAGAATGGAGCCGTAAGAGGAATCCTGAGAGCAAGCCAGTGTGGAAATAGGGAAAACAGGAGCCAATGTGCTTAATCGGGATGCAAAGCGAGTGCCAAAAGTAATAACAGGGCTGGGGAGCCAATGCGTTAGAAAAGCAACTCCAGGATGACAGGCAAAGAGAGAGAGAGGGAGGCTCACAAAGAAAGGCAGTGTAAGAGCAGAAGAGGAATAGGAAACCGGCCAAATTATTACAGCAGACAAACACTGTCAATGTAAAATAATGCAAAAACTTCTACTGGGCTTGGCAAAACCCTGTGCCGCTGAGAGTACCAGAGAGTCAATGACCAAGAGGCTCTATTGCGTGCCAGGAAGGCACAGCCCTAAAGAATGCTCAGCCTGGTCTCCAGGGCAGACGGACAGAGGAGGACCGTTCACCAGATGGGAACACCGCAACCAAACGGGGTGTTTCACAGGTCGGGGCTTTGCTATGTTAGTGCAATGGTAGCTCACACCAGCCCAAGTGCCCCAGCTCGTGCTGGCCACTGCATCAGAGAGCAGCAAAGATCAAAAGGCTCATTAATCCTTGTCCATGCACAATGACATGAAGCAGGAGGTCATTGGAAAGCAGTAGCACTGACAGCCCAAGTCAGCACTGTAAGCTGGGAGAGGAGGGCTTGAAGGCACCTGGGATGATGCTTGGGATGACAGGGGGTTGGGACTGGATGGTCTTAAAGTCCTTTCCAACCCAAACCATTCTGTGATTCTATGATGGGGACACCCAGCAAAATACACAGACCCGCTCCGGGCTGCCCAAACTGAAGGGAGGTATCAGCACATGTATGGCACTGGCACCCTAGGAAAGCCCCCTGCTACCCAATCTGTCATCCTCCCTGTTCCCTTCCTCTTCGAAAGCCACTGAAGTACTTTGTGCAATTACACCTTTACTATCCAAGATGATGGGGTGACCTGATTGTGAAGAAGGGGAAGGATGTGTAGCAGGGAGGGATTCAATAGCTCAGCACTGGTATTACAGAAGGAGGGAGCAGAGATCAGAGGCAAACGGGACATGGAAACGACACAGCTTAGAGGTTTCCATTCCAGGACAGATGCTGCTGGGGAAGGGAAGTGGGATGCACCTGGCCCTGTCCAGCCCCTTTGCCAGCTCTGGGCTAGCTCAGGCTGTTGGGTGCCCTCAGCCCTCACTCAGCTCTGCAGCGAGGGCCATGGTTCTCAGTGCTCTGGCCCAGCAGGGCTGGGTAAGTGTTTGCAGTATCCTCATTTCTTCCAGCAGAGCTCTCTCAG
Source organism: Pezoporus occidentalis (assembly GCF_034315485.1). Classification (NCBI taxonomy): domain Eukaryota; kingdom Metazoa; phylum Chordata; class Aves; order Psittaciformes; family Psittacidae; genus Pezoporus; species Pezoporus occidentalis. Next base: position 179,419 of record NW_026915987.1, read on the forward strand.
CAGCATGGCAGGATCTGCCAGGGCAATCTCCCTTCACAGCAGTCCCCTGCCTAATCCCATCACAGCACGTCTCATCGGCATCTGACCTAAAGAAGGAGAAAGTGACCCTGTATTCGCAAACGCATGTGGCAAGCTTCATCTTCTCCAGCCTCCTGGGCTGGAACCCAGGATAAAGGCTTCTCCTAATTCACCCTGACAGGAAAGGCTACATTTAGTCAATTAGTTAAATCTTTAAATCTCTCTTTTACTGACAACGCTGGTTAGAGATGAGTGAGTGAGGTCCTGGCAGCTCCCTAGGGAGCATCCCATGCCCAACGCCGCAAGGCACAGGATGATGCTTTCCCCCTGCACTCCTTGCAGCTTGGCATTGCAGGCAGGGCTAAGCAAAGCTCCCCTTGGACCCTCAGTGCTTCAGAATTAACTGCACAGCAAGGCATGCCTACCCTGAGCAGGCAGAGGGACCAAAGGGCATAGGCATCATCTGAGGGGCATAGGCAGCATGGACCAGTCCTAAGGATGGGGTAAGGAGGGTGCAGTGAAAGGCATGGGTTCATCATTGGTGTCAGCGTAGCTAGAAGCCCATGAAACAGAGAAGGAAGCACTTCTTTAGTCTGTGTTAGTATTTATATGGCAGTACATTGCTCAGGAGAGGTTTTGCTGGGCCAGGGCTGTACAAACAGTGCAAGCTCCAGGTGGCTTTATAATGTAAACAGGAAAAAAAGAATGGTTAGATAGAGATCTGTCTGCTCTGCCGCACATGGGCAGTCAAGGCACAGAGAGATACAGGTCCGGGGCTGATGGAGCCTTTGAGAACCTGCTCACCAAAGCTACCTGGACATGGATATGCAACTCAAAGGCATTGCCATGCCCATCTCGAAGCAGCTCACCCAGGGAGCGACAGCACAGATAATGTGCCCAGGCAGTCGCACTGCAGCACAAGACTAAGCGTCATCTCTCATTGCTACCTAACACATGAATTCAAGCTCCAGGCTTTGCAACTCATGTTTATTGAGGCAAGAGATAGACCCTGCTGCTGGAGCAGACAACATTCCTGCAGAGCAGACCTAAATACTCAATAGGGTGTTTCCACAAAGCAGCACCACATTCCCCCCCCTATTTAAACAGATACTCAGAGCTCAAAGATGGAAAGTAACCAGCCTCTGAACAGCAGAAGCAGCAGCATGAAGAAGTGGTCAGCAGCTCCTTTCCAGAAACCTAAAGCTTCTTCCTTACCCCTATACAAATATCAATCCAAACACTGATATTTCACAGTCTGGCCAAACAAAAAGCAAACAGATGCCCTGACTGGAGCTGAAAGGAGACACCACTGGCCACAGATCTGCAGCCAGCTTTTCACTTTTCCTGCTTTTCCAGCCAATTAGAAAGATCCCTGGGAGCAAAACCTCTGCTTTTCCCCCCATGAACAACTTTTCAGCTGGGCCTGGAAAAAGCAACTACTTTCAGGTTTGCTCAGATAACACCACTCTATGGATCCCTAGCACTGATGGATTCCTGCAGTCAGTGATGCTGTGAAGCGTCGTACCCATGTGGCAGAGACACAAAGCAGCACCTTATCTGCTCTTTGCAGGCTTCACCTGGGCCACGGTTAATGCAGGAGCTTGATGAATGAATGCTGGAAGACAGAAATGTGCTTTGGGATTTGAAAAGCTCCTTTGAGTCGCCCGAGCCAGTGCCCAGGGAGAGGGTGAAATACCAGAGGTATTGGCACACTTTAAGTGGAACAGGGCAAGATGAGCCACTTTGCAGCAGGTTTTCAGGTGCAGCTTTAGGATCTGAGCTGCAAAGTCACTGAGCCAGTTGATATTTAACCTTTAGCAGAGATTCCCAGTCAATACCTGGGCTTTTTGCCATCTCTGTCCTCAACAGAGATGCTGAAGACCACAGATTAACAGAAATGTGCTTTTGCATTTACATGAGATGGGGTGAGGGATGTGCTGAATCAGCTGCCTCCAAATGTAGACATTGATTTGGTTAAATAATTAGGTTTAAACATGTGCAGAGCTGTCACTAGCTGAATGTTAAGCACATGTCTAAGTGCTACACTGGGTGCAGTTGAAGGGAAAGAAGCCTGCGCTCACATGTCCAAGTTTCTTGTCCTTAGGGAAGAGGAGAGGGGAAACCACATTAGTGGAAGATTGTTCAGTATCAGTTTGATGGGCTAAGCAAAGGCTTGGGAAGGAATAATAGCTCTGTAATGACTAAAAAGAAGGTTAAGGAATTTTCTACTTATATCTCGACAGTACTAAAGCTATCACAACATAAATACAGGCCCCCAAAAGTCTCCATTGTTCCCTACAATCGAAACCATATTTGCTCTTTACGTCTCCTTCAAAAGCAAAATGACTTTACTGAAGTATCCACAAACACAGCTCATGGAATCCACAAACATCTGGCAGGGGCTGCATTCATGTTTCCACTCTGAATTGAATCACATCCCTTTTGTAAGCTAGGGTAGACAGAGGGTAATGGCTGAAGTTACAATCGGGGATCATTTCCCTATTCCGAGTAAAGCGAGAGCTGGAATAGCAGGACAAACTGAGCAGACAAAGGATACTATGTGCCTGGAATATCTACTGAGTGCCTGGAATACCATCTAAGAGTATGAAGAGAAGGAAAACGTGAGAGGCACACAGACCAGAAACCCTCCGGTCAGGAGGTCTGCTGGTCCTTACAATACCAACTTGCCCACATCGTACTCACTGGAATCTGTAGGATTTCAGAGCAAAACCCAAGTTCCTCCTCTCTGCTGAGGATCTTAGAAAGGATGTGTTTGTCTGGGAAATTCTGTATGGATTATATCACTGCAGTGCTCAAATGCACCAGATCTCTGCCATGCCACAGTCCAACAGCACACGTTGAGGGCAGGAGCAGTGCAGGGCACCAGCAGCAGATCCAGATGCTCAGTCCCTGTGTGGGTTATCCCTCTATGACACCTGCGTCCTTAGGGCAGGATAAAGACCACAATGCACCCTCTTCCCCAGGCACCATCCCCTGTTCTACCTTGATGCTCTGCACTTCCTGGGGTGGCCTTTTTGCCAGCCAGGGTAGAGCCACTGCTGCATTTCCAGGGCTGGGATGCACTTTGAAGTCTGGGCTTCCTCAGTGGAGGAATGTCCAGGAGAAGCCATTGGCACAGGGTCTGCCAGACTCCACATCTGGACAGGAAATGCAACCCAAGGCCATGGAGATGAGCATCTCTACCTTGTGGTACGTCATATTGAGGATGGACAGTGCGGGTGGCAGTTGGTGTCCCGAGGTTTGGTACCCTCTATCAGGATCTAGCTACACCTGGAGGCAGGTCCCTGCCAACCTCCTTTCTTAGGAGCTGAATCCAGATTTGCTCTTGGCTTTACCTTGTGTGATGATAAATATCCCCTTTCCTATTCCTAACAGTACAAGTGGTGTTGAAAACAGCCTGGTCAGCTGTACTTTCCTTGTGGGTTGAGGACTTCAGGCCAGCACAGAGGTAAGAAGCCAAAGAAGGTTTATGCAAGTGAATCCTTCACAATCTAAGAGCCAAACACCCCACACTTGGGACGACTCTGCCACCACGTATGTGAAAAGCGCTGGTATAAATCCCTCATCTGCCAGATTTAACAGCAGCCTGGATTCATTCAGAAGGTGTTTCCCATTCAGCTCTGCACCACAGCTTTACCTTGAGATACTTTCTGCCATCCATTCCAAGCCTCCCATGAAAGAACACCTCTGGTTTCCCATCCATCATGATCACGGATGCCCTGGACAGCTCTGTTAATCACTGCTGCATAGCACAGAGAAACCTTGCTCCCTGGGGACCCTTCAATAGCACAGCTATGGAATGAGATCCATGGGCCTTCCCATCAAGGAGAATAGAGTCAAGGAACCTGTTTTTCCCAGCCACAAGTTGAAAGCTGAACCCTGATATGCATCTGCAGGGCTTGATGTTAGTGGTGTCCTTCTAGCTGTCTTCTAAAGCTTAAAGCAGTTCCAGGGTACATAACTCTGTGGTTATAAAGATTTCTAGTTGGTTATTCCATTTCCTTTGGCTGGTCCCAGCTATTCGAGGAGAGTATTAAGTCTCGTGTAGGGAAACACATGCAGTCCTTGGCTGTTCTCAATTCCCCAAGCAGGAATTGCAGTAGAAGCAGAGACTGGGGGTGGGTAAAACATATAGTTTACTCCAGCCTATGCCTTTGAAAATGAAACATGGAAACAGATACCATAAGATCTTTGGAGGAAGAAATGCAAAATATGTTGTTGTTGGGGCCTTCAGCAGAACCCATGTGTGCTGCTATTAATACTTTGTAAAGCAATCGGACAAGGAAAAACGACCCAGAGCAGGGATGCTCCTGCAATAAATGTCCTGTTGAAGAAGAAGAAAGACTGAAGAGCTCAGTGGGACATGGGCTGGATGTCACAGGCAGGAAAACAAGCAGCTTTGGCAGGTTCTAGAGGTCATTCTGCTGTCAGCTGTCACCCAAACAGGGCAGGAAGAACCACACATGAACTGACACAGAGCGCTTGTGGAATACTGATCCAGCGTAACACATACTTGCAGCACTGTCAGGGATGTTGTTTACTACTGCTTCCCAGTGCGAGGCTGGGGTCTGCTCTTTCCAGGCAGAGCAAGGATTCACACATGGTCACAGCTTGGTGCTGCTTAGATATGCACAGACAAAATCAGAGCCTTGTGTTACAGGCTGGAAAAACCCAGAGAAACACACAGGATGTGCTTATAATTTGATGTACTGACAATGCAGAACACACCTTTCTCATAACCCTGTGGAACGCTGCCAGAAGATGTTAATCCTGTGAGACTGAAAGGCGAGATATGGGAAGAGCAGCCTGTTTGGCTCCTTGTCAGCTCCATTTCTACCTGCCTTGTCTCTTTGTTCTATGCCATGGATAACATTTCCTCCTTTACCTGTCTCTGGTTAAATCACAACACTCCACATCTCAGCTGCTCTCTCTCTCATGTCAGCAAAGGCACCTTTGCTGGCCTTTTCCCCCAGCCTAGATACATCCTCAGATGACTAAACCTTCACCATCCTCACCAAAAGAGTCCATAAACCCTGCTTTGACATTGCAGGTGGTTGGAAAAGGCAAGCTGGACGGCTTCCACAATAAACTCTACACTGAGACACCCCTCTGCCCATACACATCACTTGCATTCACATCCCTGATAAGACTTGCTTCAACGACCTCAGTCTTTACACACAGCAGAAACATGGCTGTGGTGGTTCAGCCCCAACTGCTGCTCATCCTCACACCCCCAAACTCATCCACCAGAGCTGGTTATCCAATGGCTAAAAGAGGAGAGGGAGAAGAGCTTGTGGAAAGTGCTTACCCTGCGGCCTTTCATCCCTCTCATCCCTGGTGCACCTCGGACTCCTGCTGGACCCTGGGAAGGGGAGAAGGGAAACAAAATGAAGATGAAGGAGGAGGAAGGCAGTATCTTGGTAAAGCCCCACATCCTGATGTGATCTGCAGGAGCCTCAGATGCAGACCCTTGACCAGCAGGTTGGCTCACGAAACCCTCACCAAAGACATTCCCATATTTGCTTTCCTATTAGTGGTTCTTTTTTAACTCACTGATTGTCTTTGGATCAAGAACATTTAGGCCCAGGATCCTGGCTGGTGTTTGTATACTAAAGTATCTGCAGCCCATTATCTGTTTAAATGGTGAGCGATTTGAAGTGATTTGAAGTTGAACATTTAGAATACCCTCTGAAGCTATTAAAAGCAGCTGTTGCTCAGTATCTGTACAGAAATAATAACAACCAGGATCTGTTTCTCACTTATCCAAATACAGAATCAGACACCTCATCTTATGTATCCAAGCTTGACCTTTTCAGCCAAATACCGATTTTATCCTCAAGCAACTGTTGCCCTCTTAGTGCTGTATAAATATTCATGCTGCCAGATAGATTTGGACTGTTGGTGTTGTGGATGATCCTGTTGTCCTTACACTTACAGAAAAGCTTCAGGTTCTCTTGTAACATGGATTTATGCACATTTCATTCATTAAAGTGCATACAGAAAACAGAAGAAAATGGAACAGCTTTTTTTTTTCTGTTAGAATACTTACCAGTTTCAAAAATTAAGGGATATGAACAATTAACAGGACTTATTTCTGCATTATAACTTAACCCCCCTGTATTTAAAATTAGTGCCTTTCTGCTGTCAGAAAACCTCAAAATGACACATTCCATTCTTACTCTCTCAAACGTTCCACATCAAGTTTTGCTATTTATACATTAATAGCTTTAACCAAATGCCAACACTGCAAACTCCACCAAGGATCAGAACAAAACCAGACTGTGGTCTTCCTACTGCTTGTACCACTGCCACTAGTAAAGGTTTTGCTTTTGGGGTGGGGGTATCTTGCTGCATGGCATGGAAAGGCAGAATACAGATGCTTAGCTGTTCTCTCTCAAGTTAGTTGACTGTAACTCCATTTGTAATCACAGTAAATCTCGGTTTTGCTCATGAGGTCAGTAGTGACTGGCACAGACAAGCAGTAGATGTGTCAGATGCCTGCTTTAAATAGAGATTTTTTTGTGATAAACATACTGAAACGATATTTCAGTTGGTGTCTGGAATATCCTCCTGGAAGCGTCAGCCTATCCAGAAGAGCTTATGAAAATACAAGCACAGATACATTCATTGTGAAGGCAAAGTGGGGAGGGGAAGACTAGACAGCATGCTGAGAACGGCAAGGAACTGCTTAGGAGAAGATGAGTGCCTATGTATTAAAACTGTGTATTAACACAAAAGATACACCATGATGGTGAGCCAGAAGAGGGAAAAAGAATCCACAAGGCTCAGTGAGCTGTAATCAAGGAGTTTCCTATCATTGACTATACCTTTGCTTCCCATTCCCAATCAACCTCTACTGAATGAATCAGCCATCAAAGCTTCTAAGGCTTAATCTCAAAGGTTTTAACAGTTTAGGACAAACAACAACAGCATAGCTCAGGTCTACCTTGAAAAACAAGCAACGAATGGTGGAGAAACAGGCGGAAACAGCTGGAATTAATGAGAGGGGATGTGATATTAGGGGATTATTTGATTTACTGGCTTTGTGGGGAAGTTGGACTCAAGTGAATTATGGCTTTTGAAAATACAGCCTTGGAGGAAACATTTTGCTTGGATGAACTTGTTATTTGCCTGCAGGAGAACAGGGAACTGAAGGAAATGGAAGGACCTGGGGACAGCCTCAGCATCCAAAGCTCTGCAGAGGTTTCAGCATCTCCAGTCAGAGCTGATGCCTCAACTCTGCTGTCATCGTCCCCCAGTAAGACAGACAAAACTCACTGTCAGCTAAAGGTACTAGCAGTGCATTAGGCAGTGCTTCAGGAGAGGAGCTCTTTGCCCCAGAACCAGTGCAGAGCCCACCTCGGCAAGGATGCACTCCTGTCCTCCCCCATGATAACAGGCATGGAGCAAGCAGCTAATGTGCTGGGAAAGCTGCTACAAAAGGGACATCTGGAGATATCCATCTGCCTCCCAGACTTCTGTCAGCAGCAACTGCTGCCATGAGGTGCTATGGAGCAGCTCATCGCTGGGGGCTGCAGGCAACGTCACGCCACATTGCTGCTCTGCAGCTAGGGATGGGTCACCCCGAGGTATTGCTTGACCTCAGACCTTTTGTTTCCTTCACCTCCATTGACTTGCAAGTGTGAAATCTCACCCCAGGCAGCAACTGGCTGCAGCTGGTGGTCCCAGAGCATCCCAGAGCATCCCCATATCAGGCAGAGCTGCTGATCCGGAGGCCAAACCTTTGGCACTGCCTGGGCATTTCATGACTTGATCTTCATCCCAGCTAACAACACTGTGGGAATTCACACAGTGAGCAAAATCCATTCCCTGTGCCCACCCAGAGCTGCTGGCTCCAGTTCCATCTGTGCTGCTGGGAGAGCTGGAGCTCCATCTGAGCAACGGCTGTGGGAAACTGGAGCCATGCTAACATCGACCTCCACACCAATTGCACGCTCCAGCCGCAGCACATGGACCAGATGAGCCCGTCCAGATGGAGGGTGCATATGGGGGCAGCTGCTCCTCTCACTCCAGTGAGGGTCTCTGAGGATGCACAGTGCATCCTCAGCGGGATACAGCTGCTGTATCACAAGATGTGGTCACCATCCTGCCAAGGATTCCCAGCCTTGTAATAATACCTTGAGCTAGTGAGCTCCTGTTCTGAGGCTGGATTGTGAGTTTTGGATGTCCCATTAGAGAAATGGGCTACAAAAGTTCTAATTAAACCCCTCTTTTCTTCTTAGCATCTCTTCCCATGTTGCTCCCACGCATGCCCCATCCATTTCCACATCTCTCGTGTCAAACTCAAACCAACTGGTACATAATTGCTTGACCCACACTGTGAATGCCCAGGATAAGGGATGCTGTGTAGCATTACAAGGTGTGATAACCTTTACTTACTGTTGGTCCAGGGATCCCAGGAAACCCCACTCCTCCTGGTGTTCCAGGGTGCCCCTAGAAGGGAAGGAAGAAGAGCATGTCTGCTGTGAATGCTCAGCCCTTCTTCCTCCAAGTGGGAAGACAGGAAAAAAGGCATTGTTGGTTGCTTGCAAGGGCAGGCAGGTCTGTTATTTCCCAAGGTAATATTGCTCAGGGGTAGATGAAGCAGGCCAGACTGTCAAAAGCCCATCTCTGACTTTGCTAGCCACATAAGCAGATAGATTATCTGAACAGCCCAGAAGAGAATGGGCTGAATTAACATGACATTCTGTCTTTGGGCCTTGCACTAGGGTAGATGGGAGATGGTCTTGCTGAGGTCCCCTCTGTTAAACTCTCTAAATAGAACTTCATATAGCACTGTGCATAAGCAATCCTGCAGCTCTAGCTGCCCCTGGCAACAGTGTGGGATGTGAACAACAGATCCCTGCTCCCTGTCTGTTCAGTAGCCAGGATGCTTGAAGACAAGCAATCCTTCAGGTGCTGTAGCTTGCAGTTCCTGGTTATCTCTACTTGGCACAACAGGTCTCCAGCTGATGGAGCTGCAGAGCATGTCAAAACCCAGTGTTTCTCTGAAGGGAAGACTGCTGAACACAGCTGCTCAATACCCAGGCCAATGGACATTCCCATCCCCAGAGACAGGAAGAATCTGTTGTCATGGAAGTAGGAGACCAGGAGAAGCTGCATCCTTCGCTAGGACAGAGAGAAAGAGGCAGCAGCAGGAGCGAGAGAATGCAGACTTACTCCTTACCATCGACCCCTTGATTCCTGGAGGGCCTGGGGGTCCCACTGAGCCACGGTCACCCTGGGGAGACACAGATACATGGGGAAGAGTGAGGGCTTTTGCTGACAAGCACACTGAGCTGGCAGCAACAGGGATTTGGAGCAATGAAACAACTGAAACACCCACAAATTGCCATCAGATTTCTACCAGAAAGGCTTCCAGTGCAGAATAATCATCACCCGCTTTCATGCATCCATCTCATTGAGGAGTTGAAGGATTTCAGCAAGAATTAGCTAATCCTCCATGTCCCATAAGAGGGGACTTTGTTATTGCCATCAAACCATTGAGGGACAAGAAACAAGCAATGCACACAAGACCACCTTCTACTCAGGGTAGTGCTAGGACTGGATCCCAGGAGATCTCCATCTCCTCCCACCTAAGGCATGACATCCCTCTCTGTTCTGCAGTATCATAACCCCTACATGTCCTGGTGTGTTTAGAGGCATGGATTTGAAAGCTGTGGTTATGAAACCCTGCTGAGAGCAGGGAATCAAGTTGGGAAACACCTGAGATCCTGCCTGGAACAGAGGGCTGGTGCTTCCAGGAGGAGACTGTAGGTGCTCTGGGGGAACTCCCTATCCTGTGGTTCATCCTGGGGCCACAGTGCAAACAGCAACAATCTGGAGACCTTCATTTATGTTCAGAGCTCCACAGCCCACCCTGACAACACAACCCCTTTTAAAACAAACCACTGTTGGCCATTAAAGAACTTAACATCATTCCAAAAGCCTTCCTTATCCCCACATCTCACTTCCCATGAGTACACCCCTGGTCCTACAGCTCAGCCAAGGGGTGTAAACCTCAATGAGCACCTCTGTGCCCCATTGACACAAGGGCAAGTTGAAGGGTTTGCTGATGGGACATCAACTACTCCTTTCTGGAGACAGTGGCAATTAACCACCACGACTGCCTCTGCTATGCCTCTCAGCCCCAGTAATGCACTGGGAATTAGGTGTGTTATGTTTGTGTGCTTGGGGGGATGAGGAAGGAGAGGTTAGCAAACGCTGCCAAGTAGTTTACGCCCAGAGTCTGACCTACCTTCCAACAGCTAAAGGGTAAGGGGGAATATTTCCTGGCCTCTAAGCAGCTTATTAAAAGCAAACCCCAGAGTTGGTGTTGTCACCAGTTGGCCCTTGTAAACCAATATAAGGATTTCCTCCCCCTGAATGCATGGATTTTATTAAGTAAGTATTAACTGTATTGTTCTCTTTGATAATCTTTGGATTCTACTGGCTTCAGGCTGAAGTTTTGCAGCTCTTGGGACAGAGATTGCTGACTCAGCTATGTCTAATGAAAGCATATTTCCCACTTCATTTAGCTCACAACAGCATAGTAAGCTGTAGGATGCTATGCCAACTGGAGGCCTGGTTGAGGTTTTGGTGATAGTTATTTCTGTCATCTTTAAGCTTGTCCTGGTAGAGAAGTCTGATTGAAATCACAGCCATGCTGAGGATTTCCTAGGGCAGATTCCAAAAGGACAGCCCGGGTTTGCCTTGACCCTAATGTAACATCACCATGTCATCAATCTGCAAGATGAGGATTGCTCATGTGGTCAAGGCATTGGCACAGAAGTCATAGGGCCAGTTGTTAATTTACTGGAGTGGGGAAAAACATCTTCCCATGTCTCCTGCATTGTAAATCCCTTATTCCTCATTCAATTCAGGGCTGCAGTTGTCACTGAGACAGCTCACTCAGGCTCTGATTTAATGTGGAACCACCTTGGACACATCACAGCCTCCTTATTCTTCTTTTTCCCTTCAGTAAAACGCAGCTCACATCATGCCATTCCTTTTTGTTCTTGTGTGCCTTGGACCGAGCCTGCTTCTCTGCCCCACCAGAGAGCATCTCGTGTAACGGGCTTTCCAAAGCCTGCTGCAGACAGGCCATAAAACGCAGCACAACTGTCACAGAGCCTTTACATCATTACCCAGAGGACAGGGCTTGAAGTAATAGAAGTGAGAGAGAGGGAATGGATGTGTGGGATGCATCGTTTTATGTTCTTTACTATCTTTACGGCTGGACTGTGAATAATTAAACCACCGATGAAACCCAGCAGTCGGCAACTGAGATACAAGGAATGACAAAGATGATTTGTCTTTGGAAGCTACCCCTGAACAGGATTTTACACACTAGTAGAAAACAAATTAATACCCCATTTACATTTTTATGGGAAGTAAAGGCGTTTTTCTTCCTGAAAGCAGCATGCATCTGTGCTGCACACAAGAGGGCACCAGCCCTTAGGACCGTGCCCAATACAAGGGGCAGCCAGACAGGATGGTTCTCATCAAAGATAAAGGGAAGGATTTGGACTGGCCTTTGCTCAAATGGGCAGCTGCACTCTGGTACCTGAGGAATTGCTGAGACCTCAATGCAGGCTCGGCCCTGGTCCTGTGTGACCCCTTTGGCAACTCAGCATGGGCTTGTGAGCACAAACGGTATAACATAACCTCCTTGGATTCCTCCCTTGACCAGGAACGCAGGGCTGGTGGGTCCCTTATTCCCAGCAAAGCCAGAACTGTCAAACACAAGCTTTGTGGCAGGTTATGAATCAATAAAACTTAGCTTTTCAGAGAACATCTGACAGCATCACCTTGGAGAAGATGCAAAGCGGATGCTTTTTACCTGGCCCAAGACTACCTCAACCACCCTGCATGTGCTGCACTCCCAGCTGGGTGTTGCATTGACACAATATTCTTCCCACCCCAGTCTCCATCAAAAGCTACAACCACCAATTCATTGCAAACAGCCTTACCTTTTCTCCCACTATTCCAGGCTCCCCTACGGGACCAATGAACCCCATTAGACCCTGAGGAAAGAGAAAAGCACAATTAAACTTTCAGTTTTATGTGCTGAGAAAGTAAACAGTTCCTTTGGTTCCACCTTTGCTGGTTGAAATAGCACAGCATCCCTCATATAATGCTCAGTAATTCCTACTGGCTACCAGAGCGGACAGAGTTGCTCCCGGCCATGGGAACGTCTAAGTCCACAGCTGGTTCTGCTTTAGGCGCCAGCTGGAACGGCAGCACTCGGATCTGCAGGAACCACAACACACAGCACAGGGGATGAGTTGAGCACGTTCCACAGAAAGGCCGACTCCATCGTGTGGCTTTGTTTTCCCAGCATCCCCCAAAACGTCAGTGCAACTTCTCCAAGAGCATCCATAGCGGGAGCTCCTGGGTTGCACAGTCTGAGAGCTGCTGTCCTTCCAACTGTACTGGGAAAGACTTCCTCTGGGTTAATCTGAGCTGCCTCAAGCCCTTGTTCAGACTGGTTTTGCCCTGGGTAGTGTCGTGCTGTTGGGATATCAGTAGGGAATAAAGGTGTGAGGACACCAGCAGAGCAGCAGATCTAACACGCTGCTCAAACTACCTTGGGAAAAGAACGCACCAGTCTAAGCTCAGGATTTGTCAGGGTTTAACAGTGTTTGGGATAAAGAAGAAACAAACACAACTGCCTTTAATTAGGAAGATGGAAACAGACACAATCTCAAGCTAAGATTCCTGAGAATTAAAACGCAGCAGCTTCCCCATTGGCTTCAGCAGGTTTCTGGCTCTAGAGATGTAAGAGACCACCTCTCTGCCACGGTATATGTTTTCTTTGCATGACTCTCATGGTCTCATCCCTAGTCCTAGCAAGGGTCATTGGGAGATAGATATTTAGTTCCTCCTATGAGCTTCTAACTAACAGGATTCATCTCGTACTGAAACACTGCATAACCTGCCCATTTTTGGCACAGGTGGTATCAAATAAGACCATCACCCAGCTTGTTTGATTTCGGTCAACAATGTGGCTGGTACTGGGAGGTGGCTGCTGAGCAAGTGAGAGGCAGGAGATGGATTCTCCAGTGGTATTGTCCTACCCTTCCTCCCTTTTAGAATAACTTGAAATCTTCATAATAAATTGACAAGTTCCTCTATGCAACTGCATCTCAGCTTTTCATTTCAGCATCAGGGAGGTTTTCAAGTGACACACTCAAGACAGCATTCACCATGAACCAGCACAACTGGGGAATAAGCTGCATGAGCAAGGCAACTTCTGGGGTCAGAAAAGGGAGTGCTTTTCACCCTGATGTCTCCTTTCTTGGGTAACAGCAAGAAAAGGAGCAAAACGTTTCCTGTCTGTACTCCTGGTTCATTTCTTATCCATTCTCAGCTGGGCTGATGTGCGTGAAGCTCACAGGAGCTCTCTGCAGCCTATGCATCGCTGTGGTTGTGTTGCCATCTGTGCGTTGACAGGGTGAAGTGATACCGTCCAGCTACAGAGGAGGATCTGGCACCAAGAGAGCAGCCTACTCACAGGCTGTGCAACTCCTCCTGCCACCAAAAGCTCTCTCTGTCCATGAAGTTACACTCACAACATAAAGCTGCAGCACAAAATAACCAGCCTCGTTGCAATGCTCCTATACGTGTGAAGCTCATCGGACCCGTTCAGAGACATATAGCACGACGCAGGTCACTCTCCAATGACTTTTAGAGGGAATGGCTTCTGATGGTGACTCCAGACACTGAGAGACTTCATGCATGAACATTCTTCACATGGTGCAATTAAACATCAGCCTTTGAACGTCACTGGAGACAGGAGCTCCTCAGTGAGGCGTGCTGATGGGCTCAACAAAAGCATCTCTCACACGGATGCTCAGCAGGCTTCGCCTCTTGTAGGAGCAGCCACACTCTGAGCTCAGCACAGCCCTTGTCACACTCTGTATGGGAGCAACATCCAGATGGAAAGCGCTTGGAAAAGCTCATGAGAGAAGGCAGAGAGCTCAGCAGGAACGTCAGAGCCTGGAGTTAGCTGCTTGAGTTAGAAATTCATCCAGACATGATGCCCTAAGAAACCAGCATGTCACTGTGCCGTGATGGAAACGATTAACACGGGAAGACAGCTACCACCAGGAAATCTCTGCTATCCCATCAGGGCTTGATGGCACCAACCCTTCTGACATCAGCACTGGAATGGTTTCTACTGTGTGTGAAGCTGAAGCAGTCCCAGTGCACAGTGTGCCATTGCAGCCAGACTGCACGGACAAGATGCCTGTGGCAGCACGGTGGCCTGGGCTCAGCAGCAGGCTGCCCAATGCAGGAACCAAAGGGAGAACTGGCAAATTCACAGTATCTGCGTATGCAAGGTTGCCACTGGGTGGCATTGCTGAAGGCTGCTGCATCAATTATCCTTTCAATTAGACATAAGATACATAACTATCCAGTTACTGATGTTTTCCACAAAGAAGGCAAATGTTAAGGCAGAGGAGAGAGTGGCAAAGCAATGAGGTGAAACAAGGAAACACATTGCTAGGTAAAAATAAGATATTAAAGAATAAATCTGTTCCTTCATTTCCAGCTTATCAGAAAACCTGCACAACTCTCTCCTTGGGAAGATGCTCTCTAAGATATTTCTGGGTTACTTGGTTCAGTCCCTGGAGAAGAAGGCAGATCCATGCTCTTGCAGCAAATGTCACCATTCAGAACAAGACCGTTTCAAGCACACAGTGCATATCCAGACTCAGGCTTGACAAGTAATCTGTTCACAGCAGCATCAGCTCCAAGCCTAAACCATCCCTAAGGAATCTAAGACGTCCTGGTTGTGCTTCGCAGACAACTCAGTGAGGTCTGCAGATGGTTTGCAGAGCACTGGTTGCAGCAGGACAAGCAACCCACAAACCCAACACCCTCCTGAGACCCCTCTCGCTGTCACACAAGTGCCATTCGCAATCACAGCTTGTGCAGAAACCCATCAGTGCCAGCACAAGCTGGGTAGAGGCAAACATGCACCTGAGACACGGATAAGCGTCAGGATGGAAGGGGAGCACAGCTGCATTCCTGGCTTGGTTTTCACTCCAAAACGAGGGAAAATGCTGTCTGCACTGGTACATCATGTTTCTGCTCAAGGGAAGGTGTCATTGATGTACCCAGCAAGAGGAACTTCCATAACAGAGTAGGGACCAAAGTGATACAGCAGAGCTGGGACCCTGTGACGTGGCCAGGCATTCAGCACGGTAGCTCTGTAGCGTCTGCAGCCAATACTGTCTGCCCTGGGCTAAATGAACTAACATTGCTGTGTCTGCAAGCAGACACAAATTGAGATAGATACGTCCAGGCAAAATAAATCTCAGTAAATTACTTGGAGTATATGAAACAACTGGAGGAGATTGGGCAATGGTATTCTTCACTGGCCAAAATGGGATAGACACTAAAGGGAATACAAGCAGCAAAAGATTTAGGTTTTAAGAACCAGAAAAGCCACTGGTGGCAAATATTACACGGAAACAGGCATGAATTGTGGCCATTAGACTAAAATGGCTGCAGCATAACATACTTGTCCCAGGTTCCCAGGGTAGAAAAGAAGCCCTGCATCGAACACGACTCCAGGCAGTGTGTGTAATGATGCACGTGAAGTCCCAGCAGCGGTGGCTGCCCTGCTAAAGGCCCACAGTGTACAGGAAAGAATGTAAAACATTTATATTAGACAAGGAGTTCAGCATGTCGCTCGTGATTCAGTCTGCTCTATTCCCCAGCCAAGGGCATGGTGGAAAAGGGATGGAGATTGTTAAATAGCTGCTGGGGGCTTGGAGGAAAGGAAAAGGGGGGGACTGGTGGGTTGTAATTCCGAACTCCTGTCTGGCTTTCCCCATTTATTATCCAGCCCTGTCATAATTAAGCCCCCCCCCCCTTCCCCGTCTTGGCTGCATCAACAGAGAGCAAGTCAGCAATGAAGCCTTGCATAAATCATAGCCCATTTGAGAGCAGCAACCGAAAGGCGAGCCCAGCGTGAGCAGGGTCTCCCAGGGACGGGACCGCCAGTCGCTCCCAGCAGGAAGTGATCATGGCCCTTTCTGTGTTACTGGTTCGCTAGAACTCAAAACAAAACAAACCAGGGACAAAGGCCGGGAGGGAGTAAATGTACAATCCTCCCATTCAGATGAAAGAAAGGGAAAGTAAAACAGTAAATATCACAGTTTAAGGGAGGATGCTCTGACCCGCAAAGAAACCCAAGGGGTTTAACCCACTCTGTGCCAGGCTCAGAACTGATGTGGGGCCATCTTGGAGTGAGACATGCTGACAAAACACCTCGCCACAGCAAAGAGGCTGCATTCACTACGGTGCCCATAAATCACTGAATGAGAGGCTGGTGTCAGGAAGATGCTCTGGAGGAGAAGGTAAATGCATTGGGATAGGTGCTGCTCTAATTGGGAAACATTGGTGCAATTCCTTGTTTGGTTCTTGGTGATCCATTTGAACTTGGTCAAGTCAATCTGCGTCTCCACATGTCAGAGCCCAGTTGTAAAGCTGACATTGCAGTACATGCCTCCTTTGTAAGAGCAGTGCAAGGAAAACACATTAAGGAGGTAAACGATGGTGCTGGTTTCCTTTAACATATTGTTTTAGACTATATTTGATATTGGGACAACATGCCTCCCCTTCAAAGGAAGAGACACCCATGCAGTGAGTGCCTTTCCCAGCACGGTGTGATGGGTGCATGGCTGACCCTAACATTGCCATGCAGGACTGACACTTCTTGTATAGGAGGAGGGATTGAAAAAGCTGTTCCTGGTATTCCAGGTATATATTATTTATATATATATATATATGGATATGGATATATATTCCCTTTCCCATTAAGGACGTAGGTCAACTGTAGCCTCAGTCACAGCTCTTCATTGGTGTTTTCATCTCTAGTGCAGCACAGGGGGGTCCATGGGCCCCCTTCCCACTTTGCTGTCCTGCCTGTTGTAGGGTGCTGCTTCTCCCACAGGGCTCTCTGACCATCAGCACGGACATCCTGGTGCCATCCTCCTGCATTCCCAGCTCTGGACCAGGGAGGTTGGTGGCCTGGACCAGATGCTCTGTATTCTTCATATTCTTCTGCCTCCATCTACTGGCAAGGAAGGGTTAAATCACGCTTTTCCAGGGTACAGGGGAGCCCAGCAGCTGGAGTCCTTCCAGCATATGGAGACAACAAGCATCTTATGAATGAACTTCCTGAGTCAGTGTCCTTGCAATGGAAAAGAAACACATCAGGGACTGCCTTAATGTGGCTTAAACCCCCATTTTTCCAATGAGAGCTCAAGTGTCACTGGAAACCTTTCAGAAACTCTCATGTTTGCCTAAATAGATGTCCCTAAGAAAGGGAAGAGAGCTCCAATGAGATGGATGCTGATGGTTTATCGTGTTGTTAATGCTGAAGGTTTCCGGTCAGATGGAACCCATACGAAGGGCAGCACATCTGGAGCTTGACCACTTTTATTGTGCCCATGGAATAGGGAACACCAAGACCTCCACAAGGGAAAACAGGGATGAGGTGAAAGTGCCTTTTAGTGCCAAGTGACCTGGGTAGCCCCACCTCTCAGAGCCCTGCAGAAAACCAACCCAGCCCCAACAGCAAACACTGAAGCTTAGGGTGGAGGGAGGACTGAAACCCCAACACTCCAGCCCTGTTCAGAGAAGGTGTGATGGGGAAGGAGGCTATTTCTCACTAATGTGGTGTGACATTTCTGTTCTAATGACTTGACTGGTGCGGAAATGGAAACTCTTTCTGTGTGATATTTCGAGACAGAGACTAATTGAGTAAGAATAATACAGGCAGCTTTCATACCCCTGTGCTGGTCTCGGTGCTGGCGAAGGCCAGCTGTGTTTTCCTTTGGGTGAGCAGTGCCTACAGTTTTCATCCAAGGTCAGTCCTGCGGGACGTTAAAGACTAATGCTGCTAATGATGCTTTGTCCTTGGAGCACAACCTCTTATTCAGGCTCTCCAAACACTTCTAAGTGTTTGCTTTGCACTGTAACACAGCAGCATCCACCTGAAAACAGGAGGTGCTGTGCAAAGCACTGCTCAGAGCTGTATCATGCCTTCTGCAGATGGGGAAACTGAGGCACAGGGCACTGGTAGGTGTTGCCTGAGGTTGTACAGACTCTGACAGAGCTGCAGATAAAGCTGAACTGATAAATCTGATAGATGTGTGGAACAGCTTTGCTTCTTCAGTTGTTCATGGAGTAAATTATTAACCATCATATAGGAACAGCTCTAATTTTCAGATAGAAATAACTATCTTTGACATAGACTGCAACGCATCAGATTGATGGTGTTTGAAAAGGATCCACTTCGGGTTTTGGGCTTGCTTGCTCAGAAACCCATGGGTGAAGCAACCCCCAGCTGTTGCATAGAGGGAAAAGAAGAGCCAGAAAGACTGGGGCAAGCTAAACCAATCCAACCCAACCCAAACCTGTTGACCATCCACAGAGAAAGCGTTGGGAGCACAGCTGTGCTGGGAAGCAAAACCCTCTTTGACCGCTCCAGCCAGCTTAGTATGGCCATGTAGGAACACAGAGAACATGTTGGAGGCTCTGTGGCTGCTGTTTCCTTGATGCCTGTGGTTCATCTGAAGCCTACAGGGATGATGCATGTCCCCTGCTACCCCAGCAGGATGCTCTCTCTTCCATACAATGAAATGCTGCTCAGTGCCTCTCTTCCTCAGGGTCTGGTTTCTCCAGCTGCGATCTCTTTTGCTCTGAGAAGCAATGTCAAAGCACTGGAGCACTCAAAGCAGAGGATGCCATTTTAGGCATAGGAGGAATACACAGAAATCCACAATCTCTTTCATGACCATTTCTTTGCCTCCTGGAGAAGTACAACTGCTTATATGGGCTGTACTGCTGCCAGTACTGACAGCACATCCACCTGAGCTGTGGCTTTATCACCCCGCTTATGGGAAACCCTCCAGTTTAAAGCAGACATGATGGTTACTGTCAATGCTGTTCACCAAGAGCTTCACACAGACCAAGAACACTCCACTGGAGCACCAGGACCATAGACAGGTTTGAGGTAACAAGAAACCCCTGTCTACTGTCCCCTCTGGTCATCTGGGAGACATTGTACATGGGAGATTGGCAAACAGACAAGGAACACAAGGAGTTTACCTGCTCACCAACCTTCCCTGGTCGGCCACGGTTTCCTGGCTCACCCTGCAGGACAAGGAGAGACAAGGCACACAGGTTACTTGGTGCAGACCCTCAGCAGCACAACGTGGTTCTTGGTACACCTTTAGTTTTGCTGCTGTGTGTGAATCGTGGGACACCTGCAGGAAACAACACCTTACAAATCCAGCTGTGATCTAAGGATAACCCAGAGCAAGAAGCATTTACTGCTCTGGAGTGAAATACCCTAAAAGCAGCAGGTCCTGCTGTGGCACAGCAGCCTTCACTCAAAACATAAGCTCAGACATTGAGGCATAAGGTGTCTCCTTCCCTGTGGCACAGCCTGGTGGCTTTATCCAAAGTATTCCCAAGCAATCCTGCTCTTGATAAATCTCAACCATAGGCACATTACATGGAGCATCCACATGAAAACCACAGGAAGAACCTACACGAGATAAATCACAGTGCAGGATGGGAGAAATTCAGGGAATGGGAAAAATGAGGGTGAAGAGAAAACCAGGAAGAGGGAGAAGAATTCCAAACCCACCAGGGATAAGAGCACTTGAAGACCATTGGAGTGCCCCTGGACAGGCCACCCAGAGGCCAGGCTCAGCACTGAGCAGCGTTGTCTCTGGGTGATGGCAGCTGTATTTTCTCAGTAGGCAGGTACTCCAGATGTGCTGCCAGACCACATCTGTGCTATTGAGTGTTTGCTGAGGTTGTTTTTGTTGGGTTTTCTCTTTCCTTTCGAGTGTGGGGTTGTGGAGTGACTGCCCTGGGATGGCTCCAGGCAGCAAGGATAGGAATGGTGTGTACTGAGAACAAAAACATGGAGCAGCAATGGAAAATAAGATGGGATGGTGGAGTTGGTTAATATCAAAGGAGGAACACACTTGTTTATAATAAAGCACATGGCTTAAAATGCACCATCGTTCCTTTTGCTGAAGAAACCAAGCAGAAACCGAGACCCCAAAATCTGAGGGAAATCCTCAGTTCCTCTTGTCCTTTCTGGAATGAAAATCCTAAGCTTGGAGCATGGCAAAGGTGAGAAAAGGCATTTCCCTTTTCCTTTCCTCCCTTCCACCTGCTGCTTCCCCAGTCACAAACAAACTCCTTCCTCACCTTTGGACCATCAGGACCAGGTCTCCCTGGGAATCCCTTCCGGCCTGATCGACCCTGAAATACATGGAAAACCAATGAATATCAAAGGCTTGCAGCTGCCCTGGGTCGCAGCAGTGTGCCTGTGTATGCTCCCAAAGCACCCTGTGAATCAAAGGTGCTGGAGATGCAGCAGCCCAAGGCAACACAGGAGGAAAGCACATTCTCTCACTGGTCTTTTTAGTTGCTTTCCCTCCACTTGTTGAAAAGCACTGTGAGTCAAGGAAGGAACATCAGGGCTTGTTACAGAGATGGTTTCCAGTCAATGTGCTTGATTTTGAGGATAAGCTCTTTAAATATTAGAGGAATTTTCACAATCTGAGATTTCAAGAAAGTTATAGAGTCCCATTCAACACCCTGTGTGCAAGGCACTTCCTTGACTTGAACCATCCTGCATCAAGCAGTCAAACTAAGCTCTGGACAAGACAATATTTCTTAAGGGCAAATCATTCCCCAAACCAAGCAATTTGAAGCTCTATGTTAATTTAACTACAATTGCATCAGTTAGTTGATAGTAACTGAATAAACCACTGAAACCTACCTCTGGACCAGGGACTCCCGGTGGTCCTAAGGGTCCTTCATCTCCCTGAGGTGACAAGAGATGAAAATCAAAGGCAAAGCAGTGACAAAATCTGTATTTACCATGCAGCAAGAACGAAAGGTCTGCAGCACGAGCAGCAGTTAAACACAGGCTGTGTGCTCAGCTGCCACCTTTAACAGCCGAGTCCTTCTGTATCTCAGAGCAGGCAGCTCAGCATCTCTGAGGCTTCTCATCTCCCTTCCCCATCTCATGGGAAACAATAATATGTCGTATTACTTAATAATATTATTTTATAATAATAAAAGCCAAGTTTTGCCAGCAAAACCCATCCAAAATTTGACCGACGTCAACACCAGCTGATCTGGTCTATCAAGGGCTGGCTATGGCCCATGTGGTACCCTGGACATGCTCGCATCACTCTGTTTCCTTTGATTTGGCAGGGATACGAATGCTGTAGAGCTGTCTACTTTTCTCTCTTCCCTTTTCTTCCCCCCCCCCCACAAAAAGGGTGTTACAAAACTTCCCACAGAACCGTTTGTCAGCCATGGGAAGCTTTCCCTCTTGCTTCCAAACCGGACTACACATGCCGCAGGATGGAGCTATCTAAAGATCTCACGCAGCAATTGGACCCAGTCCTTTCCCTTGGCTCTGCACCAGTTTCTGATGTGACTGGATCAGATTTGCAGTTTCTAAGAGACCTTCAATTAAGCTTCACAAAAGTCATCTCAAGTGTCTAAAACCAACTGCCAAGAGAGGAGCGCCCTTGGCAGCTCTGGCTGCTCTCATTTAGGTGGTCAGCCCTGGTGGCACGAGCTGGCAGGATGAAGATGGGACTGGAAACCAGGCACCAAGCTCAATGGGCTCAGACGAGCCACTCACAACACACCCCATTTCTAAAGGCGTTGTAACACACAACCTTGACCTTGGGTAACCACAGTGGTAAAGGCACAGGCATACAAACTCCATGCCCATGTCTTCAGTTTTACTTTTACACTCACTAACTAGGGTAAATTGAAGGCAGCTTGGTCATGCCTGCGTGAACCTGGAATGCAGGGCTTTGATGGCCTTTGTAAATTGCCTGGAATATTTTTTTTTCCCCTTATTTCAGTGCAAATAAATGAGCTAATTTGCATTAATCCCATTTAGGGACCAAGCAAAAGAGTTCCCAGAAAAAGTTAGGAGTTATTAGTGCTGTTAAAATGAGCTCCTGCCCATGTGTGCACTCAGTGTTATTTGCACAATCTCTCATGACTGGACAAACAGCTTACACTGGCCTGAAGGAGAAGAAACTACATTGAAGTCACTGGGGTTACAACAGGACAAATAGAAAGGACTCAGGCCTTACAGTATATATAAAGCATTTGCAGCTCCATTAAATCAATGACATTTGCTCCTTAGTGACCACAACAGGAATGAAGCTTCAAGTTTTCATATGAAGTGATAAGAGAAAGCAGCAAGCTCTGAGATGCTGGGGCACATGAACCTTTGCAGAAGAGCGATTCTAATCTATGCACTCCCTTTACGAAAGGATATTGCATGGAGTCTGCAGGTCTCAGTTGGAATAAAACACACTTAAAAGGAG
Organism: Pezoporus occidentalis; assembly: GCF_034315485.1. Lineage (NCBI taxonomy): Eukaryota > Metazoa > Chordata > Aves > Psittaciformes > Psittacidae > Pezoporus > Pezoporus occidentalis. The sequence goes on from NW_026915987.1 coordinate 201,867, forward strand.
CCAAAAGCAAAAGCCAGGTCAGGGCAAGGCTGCACAAGGGGATGGGCAGGGAAAAGGGCCTTAACACCCATTCTGTGTGGGTCTGGAGGAAACAGACATTAAAAAGCCAATGTAGAGTTTAGGGTCAGCAGATGCCGGTGACTGGAAACAAAGCTCACAGCTTAAGGGACGCTCTTCTTCCACAAGTCTCTGATTGCTGAATACAAGCATCTGCGTCCAGATTCAGAGGCACTGAAGGATTTCAAGTTGAAGGCACCATTTCAGCGCTCATTAATCTTCAAAATTCAACATTATTCCTTAAATCCAAGCTGCTTTTTTGGTCCGAGGACACTCACCTCTTGTCCAGGCAGTCCTCTCTGCCCAGGTAAACCTCGTGCTCCTGGCTTTCCCTGAGAAAAAGCCGAAGGAAAAGATACTCAGAAGACAGAAACAAGCTCAGAAGGGCAATTAAAATGAGAAAGTCTCTTTCACAGCCACGGGACATCATCCAATGTCAATTCTGTTGCAGAAAAAGAAAACCCTGCACTTGGAGGGGCCTCAAGCCAAACAGACCAAGCTGAAACGCTGGCTGGGACAATCTTTAGGAACCTCCAGGGCTTTCTCTCTCTCCCCCCTTTCCCACTACTTTGTTTTCCCTGGCTGCTTCCCACCCCACACATTGCTCCAATCTCTGCTCCGCTCACCTTCAGGCCTTCAGGACCGTTTTCTCCTGGTGGGCCAATGTCACCTGGGAAGCCCTGGGGAGAAGGAGATGTGATCAGGGTGCACGGATGGACTTTTGCAGCCAGCTTCAGCGAGAGTTTTAACCCAAAGCTAAGGGCTGAGACATTCATTACATGCAGTGCCCACGTGCGGGCCACGGCACCGCTTCCAAAGGGAATGGAACAAGGTGATGGGAGCAGCGCTATCGGCTTGATTCAAGAGCAGCCTTTTCCCAGCAGCTCCCTTTAGGTCCATCTTCTTGGCAGGTTTATGGCTGCGAGGGCCTTGCTGTCATCACGCAGCTCGAACTGGCAGTTTGGGGTTTAATTAATCTTTACGAGTCAGCGCATAACCTCAGTGCTCTGAGGAGCCCAACTGCACGCCTCGGCGACAAAGGGAAGCAGGCGAGGGATTAGGAAAGGTGCTGACATGCTCATTAGCTGCTGCCTTCAGCCGGGCAGCGGCTCCTTCCCACCCACCCACCAACCAAACAAAGGAATCTGTGGTTATTTCCAATAGCAACAGAGAGGAACGATTGCTTAAGTGGCAGCACTCAGCCGAGAGCCCTTCCAGACCCAGCAACATACCAGAGCACTGATGATGGGGAAACAGCACTGGTTGTGCTGGAAAGGGCTCTTGAGCATTGTAAAGATGTTGCCTGGTTGCTTATGAAGCTCGGGGAAGCTGACCCTGCATTTAAGGTATCACTACGATACGTTTCCTGTAAGGGCAGGAAGAGCCTTTTTCTACTGGAATTGGTATTTTGTGGGGGAAAACTTAAAAATCCCTCCATAATATCAATGAAAAAAAGTGGAAGGAAAAAAACAGGAAAACATGAGATGTAGGATGGGTCTTGAACCCATCTGGATCCCCTCTACCTCATCCACCATCATACCCTAGAAAAGAAGTGAAACCCTAGGCTGAAAAGAGGAGGATGGGTGGAAAGTGAGATGCAAGATCTAATAAATGATTGTTCTGCCCTGCAAAAGGAGTTGGAGAACAAAAAGGGCCAGAAAGCAGGGCCATGGACACACCAGTCTAGGGCTGGTAAATATGTCAGAGCTCAGGTGTGGTGAGCAGCAGCAGCCGTCCCTTCTCCATCGGGCTGGGTGCCCATGTGGGAGGCAGCGTCTGGCTCTCGCTTTCCGTTTGAATTAGCAACAGCTCCATGCATATTCCTCCTAATCAAAACCCTCTGTGGGCCTGTCTGTACACAGCTTGAGAGCTGAACACCTCCTGTGTGGACAGGAGATTGGCATCTCAACAGCCATCAGTTGCCATATGGGTGTTTATCAGAGAGCCGATTCTCCGTGGGGAGCTGCAGACGTTTACTGCTGCAGAGGCAAAGCAAAGGTAAGAGAGAGGCGTTATCATGGGGGAGTGCTGGAGAAAGGATGCTGCAGAAGTTACCTAGGAAAAGGATGCTAGAAGAGGAGGTGGGACATACCTCAGGGCCAGGCGGTCCTGGAAACCCGACTGGACCTTTGTCACCGACTTTTCCCTGCAGAAATCAGGAAAACATGGAGAAAAGTGAGCTGTTTCGTGGCTTCCCTGCTGAGAGCAGCACACCCCTTCCCAGCTGCCTTTCCAGCCGGGCACAGAGCCTTTAGACAGGGAGAGGAGGAAGCAGAGGATGCTCGATTACTTACCAAGGGGCCTGCTTTCCCTCGTGCCCCAGGGACCCCAGGCAAACCCTGGCTGCCCTGAGAGAGACACAGGTTTTCAGAACACAATGAAGCATCACAAATATACATATTCTCCATCTCCTCTGCATGGAGAGAGAAGCACTTTCTAAGGGCTAAACTCAGCCCTGCAAGGGGCTGGGACAGTTGCTGGGACAATGACATGTTTCTGCTAAAGCTGGGGCTGAATTTAGCCCCAAAGAACACATGAGCTGTTGCAGTTGGATGTGGCTCAGAGCCATGTAGGCTCCAGTGCATTGCTCAGTACAGCATCAGCCAGCTGAACTCAGTATCGTGCTGTAGTCACAGGGGAGAAGTCATTGGACCACACACATTCACACCCACCCTCATCAATTCCACCCCATCACATCCATTTCTATCAGGGGATATGGCCCCCTTTTATAGAAAGCCCCTATAGAACTACTTTTATTATGAATAACAACAAAATCCATATATTGACATGAATTTTAGCAAGGCACAATGTACCCCTAATGAGAACTATCCAGGCAGGGAGACCTGACAGCAGGATGCAGTTAGTTCCAGCTCCTCATGGCTTATGGTGAGCCGAGAAAGCCGGTGGCCACACATTCTATTATGTAGGAAAGAAAGAAAACGATGGAGAAAAGAAAATCAATTACCTTGTCTCCTTGGAAGCCGATATCTCCTGGGACACCCGCTCCTCCCTGATCACCCTGGATACACATCACCAGAGGGTTAAAACAGGCAACAGCAATGGCCAAAGTGCCCAGGTAGGTGCTAGAGAGTGCACTGTACAGCAACAAATCTCATTGCCAGCTCCAGGCAAAACTGAACTGCTGGCAGACTGCAGATCATGTTAACTCTAACAACAACCCTGAACAAACTATGTATTTCCCAACACTGATTCTAAAGTGAGAAATGAAACTGCAGGAGAGAGAATACAAATTCCCAAGCATTGTGTATAGAAGCTGCAAGAAGAGGCTGAATTCCTCTGGCTAACAGCAACAGTGAAGGTGGTGAAGTGTTCAGATTCAGCTGAACAGAGGAGCTAGCTTAGATTTCAATGAATGGGCCTTTTCTCTCACAGGGCTCTATAGAAAAGAAAACAATACTCAGGGTTCCTGTGAGCGTATCCTCGTGCTGGCATCAAAAATCAATCCTATTCCGAAAGAATACATGAGTAACTTCTAGTAATGCTTGAATTGCATCTCACTGCCAATATCTAGGCTGAGATACCCCAGGAGGCTGGTGTTCATTGTGTGTGTGTGTGTGTGGGGGAAACCCCATCTTTAGGCACAGCATCACTGGCAGTATTTCCTAATCAAGCTATCTTTCTTTCCCCTCTTTGGACCACTGTAACAGATCCTGACTCCCCGGAGAGAATATAAGTACCCCTGAAGGTTTTCTTCTTGCATCACCTCTTAGCCCTGCTGTGAGCAGGCTGTTGGAGCAGATGACCTCCTGACCAACATCGTTTACTTAGTGATTTACTTAAAGGATGGGTCAATGATGGGGCAAAGAAAGGAAAATTCTTCTTGGGAAGTCGAAGGAGGAATAACTCTAAAGACTTGGGACAATGAGACCCAGCAGAAATAACTCGGAGGAACTCTGTCCCATGCACAGCACATACCTCTAAACTTGGTTTCCCAGGAAGGGAACAAGCAATATGAATGCAGAGAGTTGTATGTTCAACCATAGCCCACATGGCCAACATATGGGCTCCTGCAACAGAGCCAAAGTCTACAAGGAGACGGCAGAGGAAGTCTCCTTCTACTCAAGCAAAACCCACTCGTTTGTTATCAGAGAGCTGAAATAATTGTCACAACCTCAGAAACATGCAGGGGGTAATGAAACTGTGGAGGGTCAAGGCTTGAGTTGGGAAAGACTATTTGGAGACAGCTTGTGCAGGAGAAAACTAATTGGGAACGATGCAGATTGAGTGATGGAAACATTTCATGGATTCATGCTAAATTTGCCTAAGTGCTTTGGTAAATGTTCCCAGAACATTTCACTAAAGCAGCTTCAAAACAAACCTTTTATATAGCAAAAATGTTGCTCTTAAACAAAAAAAAAGTTAAATTAATTTTACCCATTTGGTTTGTTACCTAAAATATTTTAATTTGAGTCAATACCAACTTTTTGCTTCATTTAAACTATTTTCCATCTCTCTTTTTTTTCTCCTTTTTGGCAATGCAAGCAAATGGAAACAATCAGCTATTTACACAGCTTCAGTTCGGATGAACCCCAAGTACTGGATACAATAGAGATGGCAAAAAACCTACTGGATGACCCAGCTCATTTCCAACCATTGCAAGGTTTCTCTCATCTTCTCTTTTATCTGGTCCAGGGTTTAAACCACTGAAATCTACTCTTACGCTGGCTCCTGCCAGAAGAACAGCAGGAAAATAGTTTTGCTTGCTCTGAAAACTCCTTGTTTTTATCCCCTATACGAAGGGTCAAAAAAGGATTTATCTTTCATTAAGCAGTGTTCTCCCCAGCAATAGAAATGGCCATTGGAATAGATACCTGGACATTGAGAAATGACTACTATAGGGAAAGGCAGGAACAAACCTTTATCGCTGACCTTTAAGTAGAGTGGGATGGTGACTATGTGACAAAGAGTTTTCAAACAGCTCTAAGAAATAGGCATTAGAGAAGGTGAGAAGGAAGCGGGGAAGACAAAACACATCTCTTATCTGTGCTATTGCAATAGCACAGCAGAGCGATCATAGCACACGAACAATCCATCTGTGATGGTTAGTAACATCTTAAAGCAAAGGACTAAGGCATCCCCTCTCACCTGCCTTGAACACAATAAATCTGGAACTGTGATTTGGTGTCTGTGCCCTTAATGTGAGGGGCAAGACAAGGAAGGAAGAGGTCAGGCATGTTTATTGTTAAAAAAGGCTGAAAAGGGGCTGTGAGGACTTTGCTCGTGGGGAGGAGGAAGAGGAATGTATGATCTGAAATTACAAACAGGCTCTGCCTATGGGATGGTGCCCGTTTCATGTTTCACCTATAAAAAGAAATGCAGCTTCAGAGACCCCGGGGCCCTTCTTCACGCCACATAACACAGAAGGGGGCTGCAAGGGAAGTGATAGATTTGCAAGTGCAAGGGGGGTATGCTGTGTGCAAGACGCAGAGGAGGGCACTGAGCAAAACCCCCTCACTTTGGGTATGTCTTTCCCCAAGACTTCCTGCTCGGAGGAGCAAACACTGCAGAACTACCAGAGGTATTTCACTGAGCTGTGTCCTTCACAAGTTACAGGTGTCCTGATTCACAGAACTCCTTCATGTGAACAAGCAGCTTGGATTTCCTCCACTTCCTCCGCCTTTCCTTTGTGTTGTTGCTTGGTCTTCTCAAGACCACTCTTTATTTCAGGGTTATACAGTAATTCCACTCCTCCTTATAGGAGGAGATGCAACCCTCTCTGCCCCAAAGAGAACAGAAGGACCCATGCTGTGGGAAAACTGAAGCTGTAAAAAGCATCATTAAATACTGTGGTACCAAGAGCTTGTATGTGGGATCCAGAAGGGGCTGGCTAGCACTGGTGTGCTCTGTACTTGTCTCCCTAGCTGCTAGATGTGATTCATGCAGGAGGAGTGGGATGTTGCCCCTTGGTCTGGTTCATGCCTAGCCTCCACTATGTGATGCCTGGGATTAACTGAGCTGCACCTTGTGGAATACTGAACAAACAACAAAGGACAACAAAGTCCAAAAATCAGTGAAAAACACTGGTGTAAGGTGTTGATTTGCTGCTGGAATTTTGATTCACTAGTACCTGGATTCATTTATCTTGCATGCACAACACACTTCGTGTATGACTTTCAGAGATGTCTCAAGGGAAGATGCTTGGACAGTTGGCAGATGGCAGCTCAACCCCTATGGGAAACCATGTGTCTTCAACTGATTTCTGAACCCTGTTCACAAGCTGGGGTGTAAACAGGACTCCTGGGCTCCAACACAGCTTTCTGCTCTATGGGCTGTGCATCAGCTCTGCCACCCCTTCCTTCTGCAGCATTCCTGGTGAATGCACTGCAGGAAAATAGCTTGCAAGTCTGAAATAAAGGGAATCAGGGACCTCATAGGCTCATATATTCATACAGTGGGACGGGTATGCTTGAGCCACACCGATGTGCAGTGAAAAGGTTGCTACATGGTGACTGGACCATCATCCCCAACTAGCTAGCTAAGTTCACTCCTGGAATTGCATCTTCAACATCAAGCAGAGAGAACTCTCTTACTTGGGAGGTGACCAAGCTATGAATAAGGCTCTCTGCAGAGCAGGCTGCATACAACTGTGGTCTGGAAACGTTTCAAGAATGGCAAGAGGCAAACTTTCAGACCCATAGACATAGAGAATAAATACAAGATTCAGGGAGGCTGCTTATGCTTCTGGTCATAGCAGTAAGACAGATCTGTCTGAAGTAGATGATGAAGGGTTATACTGAAGTCAAAAGCTAATGGACACAGAAAGAATAGTAGGCGACCAGAGAAAGCCTTTAAATAAGAAGTCTCAGCCTAAAAATAGCAATAACAGCAGAAACAAACAGTGGTATGACTGGTGAGAGAATACAGAAGGAAGCTCCAGCAGAAGTCAATCCCTCTGTGCTGGGCAGGGTCCTTCCTGTGACCCAAGCCCAATCAGGCACTAAGTGAAAACAGAGATCCTGCCTCTGTTTTCCTACATGTGGCATTTCCTTGAGTCAGATAGTTCTAAGACCAGCTCCAATTAAGAAGACCAGATATATATTATATATAATATACATTATATATAAAAGATACATTATATATTATATACATAATATATATAATATACATTATATATACACACATATATAAATTCCTTAGTGGTACCAGAACATAAACAATTAAAACACAAATGTAAGCAAGCTGTAAAAGGGATGAGTGGTTTTACTCCAGATGCCCCAATCAGAGTGAGAGAAAATAAAAAGACTTAAAGGTGCCATTCGCTAAGGGAATGTGGGAATGAGTAAATGAATGCAAAAGCCTTTTGATCAGCTGGAGAAGGGCTGTATTATGAACTGGGCCAACCAGCTGAACAGCAAGGCCAACAAATCAGAAAACCAAATAACTGAATAAGCCACAAAGCTGTTTCAGGCCAAATTCTCCCTTAAACGTAAGGAGAGCTGATGAACTTTGTCTATCCCCATGCAAACAAGTGCAGCAAACTCTGATGCTTCAGCTAAAAATGGCAATGCCAGAGCTTGTGCCTTCACCTGAGCATATGAGACTCGTGGTCATCGATGCCTCAGTGGGCCTGATTTTCCTTTACCTTGTATTTCCCACCCTTTGGCTGTTTGGCCGCTGGAAAGGGTATGCACAAGGTGTTTGGAAGCTCCCTCTGGCTCTGGAATCTCTGCTGGTTCAATCAGAGTGTTTGACAGCACCCAGGATATTCAAACTAAAGTCAACTCATTAGGGACAGAGGAGGCTTGAGTAGAAGGGATGGACTGTCAGCCTTGGATTGGGAAAAAGCTGTAATGAAACCTAGGAAGGCTGCCCAAGGAAAATGTAGTGGGAGAGGTAGCAAGGAGGGAAACAAGAGGTTTTCCTGCACCTCAGGAGAGAGGCTGCAAGACTGAGCAAGGGCTTACTGGGGAAGGATGGATAATTCTGCACATGGGAGTATTTTCTAGGGATAACTCTGGGAGAGCTGCAAACCGTTTGGTTACTGTGATAGCAGTGGCTGGATAAATACTGGGGATAAACAGAGTAACCTGCGACAAGTGATGGAGACCAATACCCAGGCAGCTATAATGTCTTAAGCTTCTTCTCAAGCAAAAAGTCCTTCTTTTGCCCTGTTCTTCCTCTCTAAACAAGTGAAAAGGCAGTGCAAGGGAGAAATGGAAAGTGCAGACACAGGAGCCATGGAAAGAGCTTCTATAATAGGAGCAGAATGGAATCAACTGGCTTGACACTACTTCCCCCTTGTGCAGTTCTGGGCTGCTAAATCATCCTCTAAAAGCAAACATCGAACAAGAGAATAAAACATCAGACAGGAAGAGGAGAATACACTTAATGGCCATTTTCCATTGCCCTCCTGAGCAATCAGGACCAACAATAAATGATTGCACCTCCCACTCCTTCAGACTAAATAAATCCTCCAGTCGAATACCTGTAGGAGGATGGTTCTCGTGACAGTGAGACATTTCCACACACAGCTTCATGCTGGTTTAGCTCAAGCTGCACATTTCTGTGCCAGCAGCAATAAATCACTGCAATGGAGGCCCCTTCTCCCTTCTCATTCTTTTAAAGTGATTTATGTTAGTTTGGCATAAGGCAATTTCCTCTCGACAGGAGGCTGAGCTGAGGTGAGCCTCTGAATGGGAGCAGAGGTACCTAACACAGAGCAGTGCTCCTGGGGATCCAGCTGGGTCGCTTGATCCAGTGAGCTGCACTGCTTTGACACATCACATGCATTAATGCAAACCCATTGTCAGTGCTCCTAGGTCTTCGCCCTCCTTCCCCATCCCATCATGCAACCCATATAAACCCATAAAAGCCCAGTGAAACACCAGATAATCTTACAGTTACTGTCATCAGTGGGAGATAGAAGCTCCAATGAGGATCTGATCGACACAAGAACTCCATGGAAAAGGGGATGGGGGAGATACATCAAAACTGGAGTGTCAAGAAAGAAGGGAAGGTGGGAAGACGGGAGCAAAGAGACAGCCAGAATGGAACTAGTGCCATGGTGCTGGATAAGAAAGAGAAGCTAGAAAGGGGGTTTCACATGCAAAATTAAAACACAGTGCAATAAGGGAGTATTCAGATCACCTTATCACCTTTCAGTCCATGTTCTCCAGGGTTTCCCATCAGCCCCTGAAACAAGAGAGTTCAAAGTGAGACTGAGCCACTGTGAAGACTTGCCCAGGTCTATGACACTGATGTCCCTGATGGGGCTGGTGGCTTAGACACAATATTGGCCTGGCACAACCCTAAATCCAAGTGCCGGACTGGTCCCAGAGGTGCTCCATCACACATCCTTTAAGAGCCTTTCATGGGCTGGTCAGTCACCATTACCCAAGGGAGGAGCAGGATAATCTTCAGCCCTGCTGTGGAGGCACAAGAGCTCACACAGCTCAGTTATTGTCTCACCTTTAAGCCTTTTGGTCCTGCATAGCCTATTGGTCCAACAGAGCCCATGTCACCCTGGGAAGAGAAGAAGAATTATGAGTCATCAGGTGAAAACCCAACAGTACACGTTCAGAAATTCCTCTTCCATCTCTCAGTATCCCGAAGGAATTGCACCACTGACTTCAGCAGAAGCAGCATCCTCGCATGAGTCAAGAGGCTTTTAACGTGTAGACAGCCTCTAAGTAAAAGCAGCACAGGGCGTTCACCTCGCAGGCATGTGAGGGAAGAGCTGCAGCTCCTGTTCACATCCTGCTCTCACCACAAAGCACAGACCCCAAATCCCCTTGGCACTAACCACTGGAGATGCGAGCTGTCCCCCATAGTCAGCTCATCCCATGCCCGCAGGAGATACGGGTTTCGGGTGGTGTGGTGAAGCTCCAAACCCAGGATTCACTTAAATAGATGAGGAATTCAGGCTAGTAAATGAATGGCAAAATAGTGGAAAATTAATTAAGAAGCCACTTTGAAGTGTGCAGCTGGGGTAGGATCTGAGAAACAATTTGGTATGTTTTTCCTAGCTTTTGAATGGATTCATTTCCCTCTTTCGCTATCCGCAACATTAAAACATTGAGCAGGTTTAAGACAATCCTGGAACGTATTCATTCTTGATGAAGTTATTCCTGTTCTCGGGAAGAATCTATCAGAGATAGATGTTTAGATTGGATATAAGGAAGAAGTTTTTTCCTGTTAGGGTGGTGAGGCACTGGAATGGGTTGCCCAGGGAGGTTGTGAATGCTCCATCCCTGGTGGTGTTCAAGGCCAGGTTGGACAGAGCCTTGGGTGAGATGGTTTAGTGTGAGGTGTCCCTGCCCATGGCAGGGGGTGGAACTGGATGATCTTAAGGTCCTTTCCAACCGTAACCATTCTGTGATTCAATGATTCAATGATTCTAGAGTATTCTCAAGTTCTCCGGATGGGATCCGAGGGTGTGTTAAACAGGACACAGACCCAAACAGCAATAAAGACAATGGTCAAGAAATTCAGGTCACTGCCAAGCTTTGATTTCTAAAAGCAACATGGGGAGGAGAGAGGAGGAATGGGAGGTGGTAGGGACAGAGATGCCTCATCAGCATGGCCATTCTGCTGATAGCATCGTGTCCTGGGGCTCATATGAGAGACTGGAGCACAGGAGGACCCTGGAGCTGTGGATGTTGGTGTACCGGCGTGTGCATGTACAAAAGAAAGCCTTCAGTGGCTTTCAAACAGGCTTTGGCTGCTTCCTGCCCATGAAGAGAGTCAGTGATGGGGTGCTCCAGCCTCGCTGCAGTGTGTAAATAAACAGGGGAGGCTCTGCCGGAGGAGAGCTGCAGCCGCCTCAACAGATGCTCTTTTCATACCTCTCAGCATAAAGGCTGCTTGTGGGAAGGAGTTTACTTAAAGCTTTGCCCACATGGTTAATTAGAGGCTTTGAGTTACATCTAATTCTGCTCTTGAGCCTCTCAAACAGCAAACCCAAACACTTGCAGGGTGCTGGAGCAGCCGAGGACCCGGCCGGTCCCTTGGGGTGACTGTAGATGGGACAGAAGGAAGGAAGAGACTGAATGGGGTCTGCAGCAGACACTGTACTGATGCCATATGGAGTGAGCTCCGTGCTGCAGACCCCAGGGAAGGAGGTTGGTGCTGTCCCACAGAGAGGAAAATGCAGAATGGATGTGCCCCCTTCTTCCCAGGAGGATGGAGGAGGTCGCTGCTAGATCAATCCCACTTGAGATGCTTCAGCATCCTGAATTCAGGAGTTGCATATAACCCTGGGGTATAAGATCTGATTCAGTTTCAGATCTTAATCTGACCTGAATCTCTGTTTGAAATTATTAGCTGCTCAGAGTGGTACCAACAGAAGAACTGGGAATGACAACAGCTAATTGCCAGTGCTGCAGCAAGGGATTCCTGGAAAACAGCACTGCAAAAGCCTGACTTTTTGCCTTAAAAGTAAAGCCAGGAAGAAGCTCCCAACAGGAATGATGATTCCTTCATCCGGATGGGAAGGAAGGAGACGCATTTAAAGTTTAAGCCAGACCAGGCTCAGCAACAAAAGGAGGTCTGCCGGGTTTGCCCTTTTCCAGCAAAAAACTTGGGGTGCCAGTAGAAACCAACCTAACTGATCAAGGCAGAGAAGGTGGCAGGCTCCGGGTACCTGGTGATGGAGCTGAATCCTGGTCTAGGACACGCAGTGCTACGTGGGGACAGTCAGGGAGAACACAACAGTTTAGTTGTACCCCACGTAGAATGTGGTGCTATTTGAGTGGCTGCAGTTAATGTGGGACAAACATGATCACAAAGGCAGGTTAGAAACCACACACTGCCTGTGCTCATTCCAGATCAGCTCCAGCAAAACCTGTTCTTCCTGGCCCTGGGATGTATCCCAAGCACTGGCTGGGCCAGCGCGGTGGGGAGGGCTCCATCACCTCTGTAAGGAACTCAATCCTATTTATAGTGCCTGGCCTGCCACTTTCTAACAAATAAATACCTGTGAGATAATAGCAACCAGGTTAAGACAAATCCTTCCAAAAGCTTGGAGAAATATGATCCAATTTGGACAATACCTTCAATCAGATTTGTTTCAATGGCAATCTTCCTCTTACCGCTCTTTGCCAGGATCACATCCTTTCTGCTGTTGTGTCTAAGGCAGATACTTTCATTTCCACTAACAAAGGGAAACACAAACCTAATTCCTGGCTCCACAAAAACCATTCTGAAGCCTTAATCCATCTTTGCCCAACTGCCCCATCTGCAAGATGGGAATACTTGCATCAGGATTTTCTCAGCTTTCCCTTCACAGAGTCTAAGATTCCTGGGGTTTGTGCTCTGTGTGCAGTGTTAGGGCAATTGAGGCCTTGGTCTCACCTGACCTACACACACCTATAATTTAAGCTAAGGAAAGGCGAAAGGGGAAGGTTTTTAACCATTCAGTGCAATGGATTAGCTGAGGAGGAATCATCTTGAAAGAATGCTGCAGTGCTAGCAGAGCCTACTGCTTCTCATGCATGGAAGGAAATAACTCGAAACAGGCACTGAGACCTAAAAAGAAACCATGATGTGTTCAGCGGGGCAGACACTAACCCCCGGCACAGCTGCCAGGGGAGGAGATGCCACCCATCTTTCCAGCCATTTATCTCCTGCTGTAATGAAGGGTGGAATCTGGCTGTGTATGTAATTACCTGGATTAGTGATGGGATGGTGACAGTGCACGTAAAATCCCTGTATACCCAGAGGACAGAGCCTTCCTGCCCATGGTCTCTCCAGGGAGCAAGAACTGGGATTCCCGGAGGTTACTGCTTATAGGGATTTGTGTTTTAAAAGGATAGGTCCTGGTGTAGGATGCACATTGCATCTTTGGAGAAATACCCTGACACAGGTTATCAAAAGAGCGCTAACAGTAAAGGCTCAATCTGTTTCCTTTGGTTTAGGAAGGGTTTGCCCCCCTCCACCTCCCAATCCACCAGGCAACCTCCCCTTACAACCACTCCTGTTTGCTGCCCTGCCACAGGAAGCAGACAATCTGCGCACAGTTATGCAGGCTGAAAGGGTTAAAGGGCCGAGAAGCCAGATCTCCACTTGTTTTTGTACTTACAATGAGTCCAAGGACTCCAGGAGGACCTGGGGCTCCCAATTCTCCCTAAAAGGAAAGACAAACCAACATGGTTACGGACGCACTGTGCGCAGGCTGAAAGCAGCTCCGTGGGAAGGGAAGAGACCATCCCTCCCCTTTCTATCGCCCCTTCCCCAGCCGAAGTGATGGAGAGCTTCCCTGTGTGCGAGTGCATCCTCTCCACACGCAGGGCTGGCTTCTCCCAGGAGCAGGATGGACAGAAGCAGCGTTACACAGAGCAGGAGGGAGCCTGCCCCGGGTGAGGTGAAGCCATGGGCAGGGAGAGGAACCAGGGTAGGGGACAGCAAAGTTAAAGGTGGGAAGGGAAGGAAGGCTGTTGCTTAGCACTGGGAAAGGGGAAGGGTTTTTGTGAGTGGTTAAAGAGCAGTAAAACTCATAGGGATGAAAATGAAATTTGATAGTTTGGGAAGAGGGTATGATGGGTATGGAGAGCTTCTGGTGCTGGCTGATGGCCCCTGGAGACGTGTCTGGAATACACGGTGCCCTGAGGCTGTGCCTCCTGTATCTAAGAGCCGGTTTAAGGCCGGGAGCCAGCAGCATCCTCTGCGCTCTGCCTCATCTATCTACCAGCCATTGCTTTCACCTTCAGAAAAAGCCCTTAGCCTTCGGGCTGCAGCTTGTCCACAGGGATGTGGCTCACACCTCTGTCCCTGGAGGGCAGCTCCTGCACTCACTTGGAGGATGAATCACTTGTAATCACACTGTGGACTGCAGGAGAGGGACTGCAGAGATTCCATCTTGGGCTCCGTGCCCGTTCTCCATCTCTTACAGACTGCTCCCAAGCAGGGCACTTTGGAAAGCACCGACTCCTCTTAGAGGCTTTCCAAGGGCACCTCCCAGCTCACTGCTCCAAGGACAGATTGCTAGCTAGGTTTGCGGGCTGCTTTGAGTTCTCAGCTTCACAAACTCCCTCTGCTCCAGCTTTCCAAAGCCATGCAGGTGCCTGATGACATTTCCAGGTGATGTGCAGCTGGGAAGCTGTGTCAGACCCACACAAGTCAGCTCTTTAGGTCCTCAATACTACATCAATGATGTGATGCTCAGCCTGTCCCCATGTCTCCTTTGCTGCACTGACAGTGCTTGTCAGGGCAAGGACCTGCTCTTACACGCTCCCATCTCCAACAGAGCCTCTCAAAACAAGTGCATTGGAAATGCTGAGCTCCCCGTTGGCTCAGACAGCCCTACCCCTGCTCTGGATCACGCTGCCTACTTGCTTTGACAGAGCAGCTCAGTTTATGGTGCACATCTGGTGGAGTCCCCCCTTCAGTGCAATAAAGCTCCCCTTTTATGGAAAGCTTTTCCTAGTGAAAGAATGAAAGAGAAGGGGTTGTAACGTGACCAAACGTGCTCAGCCTCCTTAGGGACAGGGTTCCGTGTGTTTATTTGATGGGAAGTGGAGTAAAGGACTATTGGGCAAGCGCACACAGAAAGCATTTCATAATCTCAACCAGCCTAAAATGGCTTTTTTTTTTTTACAGCCGGTTCCTTTCCTGCATACTTGGGACATCTGTGGAGCAATTGTTCCTCACGGGTGGGATTTCTGCATCCTTGGAAATGCTGTAATAAGGTCGGCATCAAGCTTTAAGTCAAGGCCTGGCATTACTATGCTTAGCAAGCAGAGGGAATACCCCCTTGAATGCTGAGCACAGGAGATGCACGGTGGCCTGGGTTTCCCAGTAAGGCTCCAAGGGTGGCTGGGATTCAGACAGGGTGGATGGGCAGCTCTTGGTCCAGGAGGGACTGCCTGGATTTCCGAGCTATGCCGTGTGGGTATTCCTCAAGAGAAAGGGGAAATGTGGAAACTCAGAGCCTCACATCTAGCACAAGAGGATTTCCTCTTGGAAAAGGAGGGGGTGGACTCCCCAGAGAGATGTGGGCAGGAATAGCTTTTAATTTGAGCCATTCCCCAGCCTGGGAAATGAAGGATTTGCAGGTGCTCCTTCCTGGCTATCAGTAATGACAGGCTGGGCCCTGACCTGCGAGGGAAATCAGGCTCTATTCTCCTTTCCTCAGTGCATGAACCGGGCACTGGGACAAGAGACAAGGAGATGAATCAACAGCCCTTTCCCATGTCTAATTCCTGTGATTAAGAGACTAATTGGAGTGGCTAAAGCGCTCCGGGAGCAGGGATGTGGAATGTGATGGCTCAACAGTTCTCAGCAAGTTGGTCGGAGGGAAAAACGCCCCTGTGGTTGGAAGAGCCTTTGCTCTGTCTGGAGGGGATGGAAAGAAGATCAGAGACAGTCGGCTTCAGCCATCCCCATGCGACAGCAGCACCGAGTGCTCAGTGGATCAAACAGAGCATGTGGCAGCCCAGGACCTATGGCAGCCTGCCCACAACTGAGCTGCATTACCCCACCTAGCAAAGCCGTGCTCCGCAAACAGACTTCCTGGCATTTCTCTGTGTCTGTGACTCCGCTTGTGACCCTGTGAACCTCCCTCTAAGGCAGCTGAAGCAGTCTGTTTCCATTCTACAATCTCCAAGGCACATTAATATTTAAAAGCCGTTGATAAGATGAAAGAAGGAGCAATCCTTCTGGGTGGATTAACAGGAGGGACGTTTGCTTCTTCTCCGATGCTCTGGGAACTGGCATTCAGCTGACACTGAGCGCATCTTCTGAATGGGGCTTGGACAACTTACAGATGTGAAAGAAGCCAAAACAAGTTATTTGGGGAAAAAAAAACAACAACCCTCTTTCTGACCTCCAGGATTCTGCTCTTCCTGGCTGGAAATAGCAGTACAATCCAGAAAGACTTCTGCTTTGGGATCACTGATTCTACTCGGACCCATGGCTTAAGTCTACTGAAGGACAGGAAAAGTCCTGCACAAGTGTTCCTTGGGAATCTCATTCTTTCAATTCACTGCATTTGTGACTCCTGTGCTCAGTTCCCACAAAGGCTGGAGCGTGGCTGGGCTTGCCCTGGCAACCAGAGCTGCTCGTGGAGATAACTTTTACTTTGCATGCATGATGAATGGCAACTTGAAGACACACGCGGAGTGTTGTTACCCTCACAGAAATCACTCCATCAAACACCAAGAGCAGTGCTGAGATTGTGTGTGAACAACCAAGGCAGCAGGAATCTGAAAGATGAATCTGTTGTGCTCACATGCTAATTGAGGGAGAACCAAGAAAGCCATTCAGAAATTAACTTAGAATAATGAATACAGTGAGAACTTTTGCAATCCACAAGGGCCTGTTTTGTGAGGAGTGGAGAACAGCGCACATGCAACTGTTTGGTATTAAGTGCTACAAAAGCAGAGCAAAATCAACCTTATCAGCATCCTGCTGCTTAAATGGTCTCCGTGACCATCCTGACCCAATTCCCAGGAGACACATCCCATTCTTGGAAAGCCAGCAGGGGTCAGATGGAGACCAGAGAGAAGCCAAGAACTCAGGAGCCTGGAGACTTCTCCCACTGCAGCCCTGGGAGCAGGGCAGCAGAAGCCTGGGCTATGGTGTCTGTCTCTTGGTGCTCCCAGACACTGGAATGGGGAATCTGGTACTTCCTACAGCAGTATTAACATTCATCTTGGATAAGAAAAGCTTCTGAGTTTGGAGTACTTTAGAAGCTTAAATCTACAGGCTAGAGAGATGCAAACCAAGTGGTACCAGCTTGCTAACCTACATCACAAAACAGGATGCAATGAAAAGGAATGTGTCTCTTCACGTATCTCAGACCTCTATACAGCTGAGTACGTGGCCTGCTCCTCTGAGAGCTCACATGCACTCAAGTAGCCATCTGTGGGCACCTTATGATAATATGACCTTCTGCCTGTTGGCCCATGTCTCTCTACTATATTCATACAAAGCTTCATCCAAAGCACACTAGTCAACAAGATGATTCCTGCGGCTCATAGGCTTTGCATCAGCCCCTGTGGTACAACACATTCCAACCACTGCCTGCTCATCAGAAGCAACACCCCTGCCTTTCCTCTCATGACTTTCCTCCTGGTGATCTCCTCAGGATAAGGAAGCATCTGTCAAGGCCAAGGCATGAGAAAGGCAATAGAGGGAGATGGAAATGAAATGGCAACGTGATGACCTGGCAGTTACAGGATGCTGAGTTGAACACGGCAATTCACAGCATGCTGGAGCAGGGCAGGGATGCACATTTGTTCTTCAGGAGGGTCAAAACCAAAATGCAAGCAGCTGACAGCAAGCTTACGGACTTCTATCAGTCTAACCAGTGTGATGCAGAACAGGGCAATAGAGAGAAAAGCCATCAACTTACTGGGTTCCCATCGATGCCTGGAGGTCCTCGCTCCCCGAAATCACCAGGAAAACCCTGAGGAAAGGAGGCAAACATGAGTGTTAGTTATTGATGCACCTAGGTGTAAAGACAGCTTAAACACTGCTGCCCCTGCGCTCAGTGCTGCTCTTTGGTAGCCAGCAGGTCACAAGGAAGCATGGGCCTGTCTGGCCTTATCCAAATTGTTCTTGCTCCACATCCTGAGCACATCCACTCAGCAAGAAGCTCTACAGGGCCAAAAGCTCTGATTCACTGCTCCCTCCTGGGGCCAATGAAGGGTAACCGGGAATACCATTTACAAGGCTCAGCCATGAGCTGCACATGAACTAATGGGAGCCTTGAGAGGAAGAGTCAACGAGGAGACAGGAGGGCTTTTTCCTCGGCCAAGCTATGAAAAGCACCCACTGCTGAGGCTGCTGGACCTGACTTGCTCATTCCTTGTCTTGCAGGCTATGTCCAGCCTGTTGTAGATGTCATACGGTGGGCAAGGCTTTTGCAGTGCCGTATAGAAAGACAACATGAGTGTGCATAGCAGAGAGAAGGGGTGGAAATCAGTGCTTCTGTTGGTTCCTCCTGTTGGTTCACTTCATTATGCCCAACAAGGAATACGCAGCCCTGAAGATTAGGTTGTGTATATACATATGAAGTAACTATCCCACATTTGGAAGTTAACGTGTTTAACAATACAGTGCTTTTTATCCTTTTTCAGGAAGAAATGCCCTACTTAATCCTTCCTTAAAATTCAATACTTCCTTTAAAGTCACTCCCAAATCCTTCATGCTCTGGAAGAATATAAACCTCACTTCAATGACTATCCTCAAAAAACGGATTGTCAATCCGAGTTATTTCATCCTGTCTCCTAACATAATCATTCTGCTGGAGCCTATGCAGATGCTTAATGGAGCTGATCAAAGATGCCTAGTGAATTCACTCCAGTGCGTTCACAACCTTTCAGCTTGCCAGAGGAACAAACAGTTCCAAGCTCATTACAGTCCACGCCCCAGAGCTGTGAAAGGCCATGTTTACTACACGAAAAAGTCACCACAAAAGACTTCATCATCATCTCGTTATATCCAATGCGAATCTGGAAGACTTCAAACAGTTATAGAGAAAGAGTTACAGGTACTGAGCCAGAACCAGGACATGGTGGTGTACACATATTCTCCTGTGCCCTTGGACAGATCCCGTGCCCAGGACCCTAAGTCTCCCCAATTCCCTATTACAAACCATACAGTAGCTTGCTCTCCCCTGTCCTGCTGTACTCTGTCTCCTTTAGGAAGAGCAAACCCTCTTGGTTACTACACTGACAGTTTCAAGGAGGAAGCAGTTGAGCTTAAGATGGATTGGGCTCGATTTTCCCCTGGGTTTGACCTTCATTCAGCAAAGGACTGGCAGGAAGCAGACTGCCAAGGGCTATCAAGGACCACTCAGACATCAGCAGCTTCAGGGCTACTCCAAACTGCAGCTGCAGTGGGAGCTGCTTTGGGGAGGCTGTGACACCGAGTAAGAGCGCTGCTATTCTCCACTTGCTTTTCTTGCATGGCCTTTAAGATGGAGTGAGATAAAACATGATACAGCATCCATCTCTTTCAACTCTGAGCCAAAAGGGGAGCTGCGTCTGCTAGAGCAGCTCCCCATGGACCCAGCACACACAGAGCCTAAGAACAGGCTCTCTCCTAGACTTGGTGAACTCAGCCAGGGCTAAAATCTTGCTTTATTTTCCACACTATTCTGACTGTAGCCACTGGGATGGAAAACTAAGGAGTGTATTTGCATATAACAGGCTTCCCAACCAGAGCATCAACCTTAGTGCTTCAGTTCAGAGTGGGAACTTGCAAAGCAAAGCTCCAACCACCCCTGCTTCCTCTTCTGCTTATTGTGGAGCAGTCTTGGGGGATAAACAGCATTGCTTAGGTGAGGCTACAGCAGACACACCAACAAGCTGCAACTGCTAATGGGTATGTTACTTCTGACTCAGACTAGGACTTACAGTAACAAAGGACAGCACAACCATGTTCTGGGCCAGGTACGAGCTTAAGAGGCAGGGATGGAGCAGACAGGGAGAGGATGGTCCTCGCTGAGGCAGAAGGATGCTCTCGCTTCCTGCCTGCTCCCCTGGGTGCTACAAACACTGGTTAACCTTGGAAAAGTGAACCTGAGGGAAGCAAAATGAGACAGCAAACAGCAGCACACCTTCTGGTGTTGACAGCCATCAGTAACACTGAAACCTGAAACAATCACAGCAGATAGAACAGGAAAACTACACTGGGAAGCTCTGCAGTCAGATGTCGCCCAAGACCTCCCTTCACCTTTGAGGGTTTACAACACCTGGTCAACCCAACTGAGTAAAAAGATACCTGTTCAAATGGGAGACCTGTTTAAGATAAGCAAAACCCCATTTCACCTCTGCTGTAGCAGTTCCCTACAGCATGCAGTACACACTCCTAACAGACACAAGCTATCACTTAACTTGCTTGGATTCAATGCTCCTAGTTTATGGGCATCACTGCAAAAGAGAAAGCTGTCTGCCTTTTTCCAGCTGGGCACTACATCCCTCAAGCCTGTGCACATGCCAAGAAGCTGTGGTAAGCAACCACTGGAAACAGCCTTCTGCCATCTAGAGACAAAGACGTCAAATATAACAAGGAGAGGGGGGGCAACAATTTTCTTTAATGAGAAAAAGGGGAAAAATAGCTCCACTACATGCTGAAGCAATAAGACCAGGACAGAAATGTGTAGGGAAAACTCATTGCTTGGGCAAGGAAAGGAAAAAGAAGCCTGTGTTGGAATATTTTGCTGTTTACAGTCAGACAGCTTGCCAAGGAAAATATGAGCGTTCACAGACTGATACTGTACTTACGCTGCTGCAGATTTCAATCACAGCCTTCAGCTGCATCTTTCCTTTCTCAGAGGGCAGAGCTGGGCACAGAGTGACCCATGGATGCCGTTGAGCAGCCTGGGGCTGCTGGGGTGTCTTCTGCCAAGCTGAGGTCTCGCCAATGTGGAAAGGTTTTACTACTTTGAGTAGTACCATTAAATCAGTATCGCTACAGCAGCATAATATCATCTAGAGGAATGCTTGCTCCAGACTAAAAGCATTTGCTAAATTTGGTTTAAATCACTTCCAAAGTGATTAAAAAATACTCTCCTCATGCCAGGATAAAAGTGTCCTGAGAAGGAACTATTGAGATTCTTAAGTTTCCCACTAATCTCCCTTTATGCCTCAATTTCTCATATTAACCTCACTGCTTAGGAGATTTGAGGCACTTGGAAATAGAGTTAATAAAAATACAGCTTTTACACAGGCTTTCCAACAGCAGATGTCCAAGTATTTAAAAAAGCAGATTATTCCTGTGCAGTGAAGGCACAGAGCTGAGCACCTGGGGTCACTTGGCCAATGCTACCCATTGAGCAAGAGATTCATCAATACAACCCATTTACAGCGCACTGCGACTCTCCCTGCAGATGTAGGGTTTATGCACATCCTTGAGATGGGGTGGAAAAGGAGTGGAAAAGGGGTGGAAAATCCAGAACAGGGACGACTAGCCTCGCTGTTCCAACAGCCAAGCCCAAGACAACACTCAGCAATAGTACTCAGCCACATAATTGCCAACACCTGATTGCCCATAACACACCATGTGCTCTGCTGGCACAAGCACCCCATCTCTGGGGTTGTGGGTGGTCCCTTGGTGCTTTGTGGCCCAATGCACCAAAAAAACCCAGAGGAGGAGACAAATGGAAAGAGCAGCTTTGATTCAAGTAACCCCAGGCATCCCAGCTCAAGATCTGAGCTTGGCAACACAACAGCCTTGTGCTCACTAAATGAGACCAAGGCTGGCGGCTGTGGCATGAAGGAGGATATTCCAGCATCCATACAACCTCCAAAGACCCAAACCAGGTTGTGAAAGCTATCCCAACACAGCCCAGTGCACAGCAGGAAGCAATCAACCCTCTAAGCCCCTAACAAAACAGAAAGCATTTTCTTTCCATGGGGTAAGCAGTAGCAGTTTAAACCACAATAACAGTTCCAGTGACCACAGCGTCCTAATTTATTGGCCATCATAGGTCTGTAGAAGCTATTTTTTCAGTGCTTCTCCCCTCCTGTCTGAGCCTAAAGGACAGAGATGCTCCCCAGGAACAAAACCAGCACTATTCAACCGAAACAAGTGGACTTTGTTATCCCATTTGGTTCATTCCTGTAAGTGGCACTGCCTCTCCTCTCCTATGCACTGCTCCAGCAGCCTGAGAAACCCAAACTGAGGGAGAGCACATGGGGCAAGAAGCTCATTTTATGATGCTGGTGGACAGGCAGGTTGCAACTGGCAGCACCTTACAGAAGACTTGTGAAAGAGATTAAAGAGCCCAGCACATTCAGAGCCTCCCGACCTTCCCAAAGTGAGTGCAGAGGGGGTTTGGTACAGAAAACCCACTGGTTTTTGGGGTGCAGCTGTTTTTCCCTGGAAATTATATATAAGAATTGGGATGGCAAAGAAAAGCACCCTATTGAAAACCTACTGAGACGTGCATCCCATCTGTTCAGTAGGAGGGAGAAGACATGAAGAGAAGGACCAGGATAGGGAAGGGATGGCAAATAGCAGAAAAATGCTTGACTAACAAATTGTGTTAACCAAGAACCACTGGGGTGCTGCTCTGCAGTGGCTGAAGTCAGGTAATGACAAAGCTTTTGGCTCTATCTCACAGCTGGGAAATACAGAGAGGAGATGGGGGGAACAGTCCAGCTGAATGGATTTCACATTGTCTGAAGGAGAAGTTCAATGAAAGAAGAAAGATGAAGTTTAAAGAGGAGTTAGAGAAAAAGCACACAAGCAGATGCTCTGCACTAAGCAAGATTGAGGCCAAGCTGAGGAATCACTATTAGAGAGGGAGCTGAGATGAAGAGATGCGAACTGATTTATCCCAGGTAACACTGAGAAGTCCGAAGCTGGACCAGTAACTAAATCTCTATCTTTGAGATCCCATAGCACTGCCTTAACTCCTTTTCATCCACACACTGCAAAGGGCATCCTTTCATGCTCCAAGACACACACACTGAGAACAACCAGACCTAGACAGGCACTGGAACTGGCTCTTCATACACAAGGGGATTAAACAGAGTGGCCTGCCCCTTCTTGCTGTTGTCAGCCACAGGGCTGCTCCTTGTCTGAGAAGACACCATCACTTCTTGTCTCCTGTCCCTGGAAGCCACTATCCTCAGGGAAGCAGAACCCGGTGAAACACCATGTCCATCACTTCCCAAAGGCCTTTCCAGGTGTGCACACGCGGGTGGGTGTATTGCAATGTATACAACATCTGATTCAGTTTAAAACACTTTCCCTGATGGAGTAAGGGAGGCAAGTCTGGCAGCGGCCGCTCCGAGGAATCCTGGCAGGTCTTCAGGCCAACAGAATCCTTCTCCAAAAATAGGATTTTATTTTCCTGTTGGCTGAAGGTGAAGCTGCTCAAACCAACCAGCCCTCCTGTCCTGTCTGCTAAAGGCTCTGCTTGCCAGTTGGCTCCAGCTAGGTGAATCACTGCCCAGCACTCTCCCCAGGGACGGAGATCGCAAGTCCAACAATTCAGACCAAAAGAAAGAGGTGGTGGTGGGGAAGCGGGGCCGAAGGTGGGAGAAGGCATTCACTGGAAAAGAAAGGAGAGTAAAATAAACAAGTATAGCTTATGTTGGCAGCTTTCACCTCTGAGAGCATTCTTGGTGCAGAGAGCAGACGTGAGCCCCTCCGCAGGTGGGCTGAAGGCAAAGCGGGCCGACTGAACCCAGCACTGGTTCCTAGAGCAGCAAGAGTCACCTCAAAGGGAGCTGGGAAGACCTAGTTCCTGCTCAATTCACACAGCTATACAGGAGCCTTTGCCATCTGCTCAGTGTAGACATGGGATGGTGACAGCTTCTACCTTTGTGAAGAAGAGAGATGCCTTCCTCAACTGATGGTCCCAATGTGGCTCTGCGCCTTTGTCACCCAAAAGGGAGGTTTGCTCTCTCTTCCTGAGAGACTTCACAGCTCCGGGTCACATCCTCTTTGGATAAAGATTTCACAGCATTTTAAAGAATAGCTAACCCTCCAGGTGTGGGAGCACAGCCCTCCAGGGCATCCCATTCCACCAGAACATGAGCAAACGTCCCTTGAAGCCTCTTCAGCCAAGCATCCCTGAAGTTAACTGACAGCCCCTCCACACTCTTGCCCATTTGCTTTGTTCCTTTTATGCTTGTGAATGATTTCTTCCCCCATCTCTGGGGCTCTAACAGAGTGCAGATGACACAGGCCCCACTACCCTAATGCTGAAGAACACTGAATCTGCCAATGCTCCTAATAACTTACGGCCAAGATTTCCAAATCAAACATCCTCCTATTTAAGAAAGCTTTGGAGATGGAAATATTCTCAGACTTTAAAGTGATACTTGCATTATTTTTCCCATATAATTTCTAAAGAGAATCTTTTTTGGGCTCTGATCTGATTTATCAATGAATATTTCCCTGGAAGAAGAAAGATGCTCTTGTTCTTAGGAAACCTTGGTTCAATTCTCATGAGTTTTTGAATGAGAAATACAAGTCACCTAGGGACATTCTTGGAAATAAACCATCCGTGGGTTTGTTTCTTTTCTCTCAGTAGAAGCTACGAGCTTTGGCACTTTCAAACCCTTTTCCCTGAGTTTTTAGTACTTTTTGCCCATTCTTTAACAAAAATGAAATATGTGCTAATATTGTCCACCTTGCCAGGTTATGTGGTTGATGTCAGCATGAGCAGACACATGAGCTGATACCGGAATGATAAGTAACCATGCAAGCACCTCACCATGGAGATCTGGGAAACTCCAGACATGTGAAACACAACCGAGGCCAAAAAGAGATGGTGACATTTGCTCTGGGCTCGTGCCTGCATTTCAGAGTGATGAACCAGGCCCAGAGGGGAGGAGAGACTGGTGCCCAGTTCCAGTGTCCAACTTCAGTGGTAAGAAAGTCACTGATTGCTCAAACCAAATCTATTTAAAGAATCTAGGTTAATAAAGAATGATTCTAGCAAAGAATTAACTTAGGTGACTAACAGGAAAAACCCAATTCATGGGCTAAAGCTGTCTCGTAACAGAGTTTTGTTGATATTAATTTCCAGAACCTCTGCTTGATTTTTCATGCAAACAGAATGATTAAAATCCTATTTTATTAATGCTTTTAAATCAAGCAGCTCCTGAAGAAGGAACCAAACTTTCTGGTTCTCTGCTGGGGTATTGGCACAAGGCAGAGGAGCCACCCAAGTCCTGTCCATCAGCTCCTACAGTGCTCCTTCCTGCAGCTCATCTTGGGGCTGTACCTGTAACAAATAGATCCTCAGCCTGTGCCTTTCCCCACTACCTTTACCTGGCCACATCTGGAAGTTTATCTCTATCTGCACAGAGCCTACAGGTGAACCTGAACTGTGACACCAGCTGGGAAGGAATGCTGTCTGTGTTGGGTAAGTCCAACACATCCAACTTGGTGGATGAGTCCACCAAGTGCTCAGGTGAATCAGGCCTGAGCTGTGAATCTGTGTGGAAGAGAAACATTAGTTTTCTGAGGATATATATGGATAACATCATCTAAGATCAGTTAATCATTCCCATTTCCTTCAGACCTTAAGAAATGCCTTGTGGACCAGCACACTGCGCTATCACCCAGCTAAGTGGAAAACCACAGTTTATCCCTACTTCCTCAGAATTTTTGCCATTTTAGTTACAATATTTCTTTAAAATGTTTCTCAATATTCAAACAGAAGAACAGCTCCATTCTTTCTTCTTCTTGGGGAAGTAACAGCATCTCAGTGACAAAAGAGACATGGCTGCATCCACAGTAGCCCATGTGCACCATGGTACTCAGCAGGTGAGAGCTCTTAGTGTGTATGCCTATGTTCTGTTTCTTACTAGAAAAGCCATATGGGCTGCCCGTTTGCAGGCCAAGGGAGCCCATTCAAGTCAACTGGAGTTTGGAAACTATTAGTTAAAGAAGAGGCACTTTGAATGCTGTTACCAGTTTCCCAAATCTCAGCTTGTCTGGTGCAGGAGACTCCTGCTTGGTTCACTCCAAATGCAAGGAAGAACCTCAGCTGCCTCCAAAGCAGAGAAAAAGATTGGAGCAAGAAGAGAGGAGCTGTTTATGACCTTATTCCCTACAGAGAGGAGCAAAATCTATTTTCCCAGTAATTTGTGGCTATACCAGCCTTTCAAGACACATGGCGAAACATGGCCCTATTGTTTGCATGGACAACAGATGAGAGTGTGTAACTTGGCAAAGCCCCATGCACTTACATTCACCATTAAGTTATCTTAGCCATATATCAACAGGTTGGGGGAAGCTGTGAAACAAAACCTCCCTAACCCAAAGGCAGCCCTGTTTCTTGCTCTCTAGTGTCTCCTACAAGGCAATGCCTTTCCATGTGATGCCCATATCGGTGGGGAGCACAGGGGTATCACACGCGCATCCAACACCTGATAAAGATGAAGAGAAAGGACTTGCAGCAGGAGTTAAGATGTTAACTTCCTAAGTCAACGTGGAAGAAGACAGCAGACATGAAAAACAGCCTGGCAAGACAGCACCACTACGTTACAGGCTGAGAGCTGGCAAAGGGGACCCTGCTTGTGGTCTGCTCGTGGGAAGCTGATGCCAGATGCGGCAGCTTGCCACCGCGATGATGCTCACAACAACTACTGAGGCTATGCTGCAGTGGCTGCCAGATCGCTGCTGGCTCTCACAGCCTCCACGCTGTGGCTGACAGGGAGAGGGAAGGGAGACTTCTGGACTTGGCAGCGCACTGATCCCTAATACTCAAAATCCACGTGCCACTTCATAACACCCCTTTCCTTGACACCTGAGCAGTATAA
The DNA here is from genome assembly GCF_034315485.1 of Pezoporus occidentalis. NCBI lineage: Eukaryota > Metazoa > Chordata > Aves > Psittaciformes > Psittacidae > Pezoporus > Pezoporus occidentalis. Next base: position 228,116 of record NW_026915987.1, read on the forward strand.
TCCTTGCTATTTACATGCCAAGTTGCAGCTACTGAGCTCAACGGAGAGCTCATTGTGTTATCCTGTTTGTGCAAGCGGTCAAGAAGCTGCTTGTCTGAAGTTGCCACAGGGTAAACGAGGTCCCGCATCCTCTTCCTCCTGAGCAGCCCCGAAGCATTGCATCTCCCCACCTTGCCTTGCACACTCCAGCCATCCTCGCAGGCTGTGTCAGCTTTTCCGGCCACACATCTGAGCACAAAGCCTGCCTCTGGGCCTGTTGTTAACACAGTAGTAATTGACTCTACCTGTCAAGCTGTATCCTCAGAGCAGCGCTTCAGCAACATGCTGGCACTTGCCAAAGGCTGTGCAAAGCCTGATGCCTGTCAGGATGTGTTATCCTCCCTTGCCTGAGGGTAACAGGAGGCAGAAACCCCCATCACACACCCAGCAGCTGGTGGGACATGGCTGCGTATCATCACAGACATAAGCAGCTTGGTCTAGTGGAAGGTGTCCTTGCCAATGGCAGGGGGTTGGAACTGGATGAGCTTTAAAGTCCCAAACTGATGGACCTTTTGGTCCAGGGCTTTTCTTTCACAAGGTGTTTGCTCTGATGTGATGCTCCAAGGGTTCAGCTGAGCTCCAGGCATGGGACCAGTAACACCAGCAGGTTCCCAGGAAATTATAAGGAAACCTCAGCTGTGCTTGGCTAAATTGTGAGTAGAACTCAGACAAACCCAAGTGTGTCTTGGAACTAAACTTTGCTCCTTCCTTTCTATCTCTGTTAAAATCATACTACTCATAAAACACATTTCAAGCAAACATCAGGCGTGATAGCGCAGTATCAGTACTGATGCTCTATGTGGAAAAAGAGATACAAGCACACATCAGTAACAAAGATGAACAAAAAGAGAGCTCAAAGCTCTTTGGGTGTATTTCCTGAAGATTTGCCTCTAAGCCTCTTTCTGTAACAGGCCTTGAGAACTTCTGAAAGCATTACACTGTTTGAAGGTTAATACAATCTGCAGTGCAGTCCTTTCTGATGGTAGCTACTCATCTCCCACAGCATAAGGAAACCCTATCACTTCCAGCTTTGCACTTCTTGACGGATCACTAGCTATAGCACCTCTTCCTGTGGGTCACATCCTTCAGTGATAGCCCACCTCCTTTCCAGAGGTCAACTAGGATTGGAACATTGGTTCTGCATGCCAGTCTAGCATGTAACAACAGCTTCTCTCATTCCTTTTCCTCCAGCACCATGCAGACCACAACCCTGCTGCCCTCACAGCAACAGGGCCTTTCTTATTCTCCTTTTATTTATTAATTTTCCCCAGCTGCTCAACCAAACACCCTAAAAATCCACAAAACCACCATAAAAAGCCATTCTTTTCAGCCACCGCACTGGCAAGACTGAAGGCTTAAGTGACTGCCCGCTTCAGCTCCATGCCTCCAGCCTACGTCTAAACCAGGCAGCAGATCCAGGCGCATACAGACTCATGTTATTTCAGTCTCCCTAGTGCATTGTACTGTAATCACAGCTCTCCACGTAGCCCACCAGAGTTCAGCAGGGCCCACGTGTTAGAAATGCACTGCAGGGAGAGCAGAGCGGGAGGTGGAGTCAGCTGGTTCCACGACACATTCACTATGTCCCTCCTAGCTCTGCAAAACTTAACTTCCCTGGAAGGGTTTCAAGATCTGACTCATGTCCAGTTCTTCTATTTTAATCATTCCCTCTTACATCACTCTCGGAGGCCCACGGTGTCACATGCAAACTGCCCCAGCCCCTGCTCCTCCTCTGCCGAGCACTTCATCCTCCACCACCTCTCATCCCAAACAAAACTAGGTAGAGAAACGTATTTGATACCAACTCCTTCCCTACTCTCCAGAGCATTCACCAGGTTTGGATGGCAGCTTTCAGGAGCCCTCCCTTGCAATGACAACACTGAAATAGAGCAGGAACAGTAGCCATGCCAACAAACCGCGTGGCGTGGGGATGAGAGAGACCAGAAACGAATCACAGCAGGCTCACTAACGCTGCGAACCAGCTGGGAGACAGCACAGGCCAGGAGATAAGTGCTGGGAAAGGAACCAGGGAATGGTTCCTACTCTCCATTCTCTCAGTGACTTCCTGAATAACTCTGGATTGTCACTTAATCTTTTCCTTCACGCTCAGAGTACAAATCATCAGCATCAGCCCATTCAAGATTTCTTATTAATCCTGATATCATGAAACAGGGATGGAGCCAGAACTCTCTGAAGGAGCCGGGTAGAACAAAGGTGCTGATGCGCAGCCATTTAATCCCTTCTCTAGATCCCAGCCTAAATGCCTCCATGGTTGAGAGATTCCCTGCTGATCTCAGGGGAGCCCCTTGTTTGTAACAGTGACCTCCAAACAAAAACCTCTTGCCTGGAAGATTCCAAACACTAGCCAAACAACAGCTGGAATGCTTTGAGCCTCCAGCGTGCTCGGTGCAGAAACAAGGCAGAGAGCAGAAACCCTGCACCTAACGACAGTTGCTTTGTTTGTTTTACTCTGGTCAATGAGTCACCGTCCCATCGATGGGCTCTCTGCAATTATTCATCACAAAGGTTTCTGGGGCAACCAGGGGCTTTACAGAGCTCTCGGTTATGGTACAGATTTCCACCAGCCACCCCAAGAGAATCTGCTCAACCTCCCTTCCATCCCAAGGAAAGAGGAAGAGCCAGCAGTGATGAACGTGGCACTGTTGGGATGCTTGCATGGCTTTGACTGTGAGAACACCAGTGAGTGTGGGACTGTGCAAAGCCGGTGTTCGCATTCGAGGGTGACAAGGAAAAGCACTGAGTTCTTCCCTGTGTGGGTGAGTGGACATCTCACAATGAGCCCGTGAGTGCAGTGGTGTCAGGGGATCAAGGGAAACTCAGGCTAACGTGAAGGACAAGGTGCAAAGGCAGTGAGACATGGAGCAAAAACCATTCTGCTAAAGGCACACACAGAATTGCTTGTAAGAAGGCTGCTGTGGGAAATGCTTTCCTTTCTGTCTTTGCCCTCTTGCCTCTACTCATTTCAGTACTTTTCCCACCTGCTTTCAATTTGCTTTTTGCTACAGTCAGCACAAACTCCCTTCTTCTTCTATGCAGCTTTCCGTTTCCCCTTGTATTCAGTGCTACTTGAAAGCACCTCTTCCTCCTGGCCAAGCTCTCAAATCTACCTGGTCTCCTTGCTCTGCAAACATCATCTGAATCTGTAGCTGCATTACCTCTGTACCACCACCACGGACAAAAAGGTTTCTATGTGAAAGTGCACTGGAATTATACAAACCAGGATGGTACAAGGGTTGGCGAGAGTCACAGCAAAGAGGCAGCAAACATGATGGGAGTGATGGAGCATAGAGCAGGCACAGGCACCTGAGATGCTGCAGTCACAGTGGGGAATCAAAAGTGAATTCATGGAAGAGGATGGTCAGAGGGAAGATGGAGGGGAAGACGTTGCAGAAAAGAATCTGAGAAGTGTAAGATCTAAAGCAGCACAGAGACAGTGCAAAAAAAAAGGGCAGAGCATAGAAGAAAGGAAGAGAACACCATTTGTATCTTCAGGTTTCTCCCTGCTAGAGAAAACAGATATGGAAAGGTTTGTTTGATCTCCCCATTCAGTTCCCATCAGAAGACACGAAGGGCCCCAGCCCAAAGCCAGATGCTTTGTTTCCAGTTTCATTCAACAAGGTCTGCATATTAGACGAGGAAAAACTTTACCGGCCTACCCATCTTGCCCCTCTTCCCAGGAACTCCAGGGATCCCCTGCAAGGAAAACACACAGAGAAAGAAGAAAAATAACAGGTCTGGTTGAGAAAGCAAACAGGCAACCACCAATACAAACCAAAGCTAGAAGAGGAAGGGGAATGCAAACCAGGCTAATGACTGCGGCATTGTTGAGGAATCAGCTTCCAGAGCAGAAGACAATTAACCTTCACCCATTAGTTACACCCCCCCTGAGGACACATGCAGGCAGCATCCACACCCAGGGCAAGAGGCTGGAGCTGTGTTTAGCAGGAGCAGTCATTAAGCTACTGGTCTGGAAGTGACTGAAGGCCACCGCGAAGGCACTCGCCAGAGAACTTGTGTTTATGTTTCTTATTTAGTTATACAAGCATTAAATCAGCGACTCTAGAGCGCAGGGTAGTCCCCTCCCAGGCAGGCACACACACACACACGCTCACTCCCACATGCTCCCGGGACATTGCTTGTTTCTGGAGCTTCCATTGGAGGGAGAAAGAGCTGGAATAAAACAGTCTTCATCGTGCAGTGGCCCTTCTTAGGAGCTCTTGCAGGGAAGAGCGGGTCTTGGATGGGCAGGGATCAGACAAGTGGGGAGATGTGGGAGCAAAAAAGCAAGGGAGGTCCTGCAAAGCTCTGGATATGTGGGTTTGGAGGAGGCGTGATGAAAAGGATGGAGGGAAGGGAGGACACATGGGAACTGCAGCCATAACTGCCTGTCCACAGGCCCCAGTCTTGACTGCTCAACTTGATGCAACTGGAAGGAAAGGCATTGTCAGAAAACCCCTTCCAAGAGCCAGGTTCTTTCCAGACATCTCTGGTTGGACAGCCAAAATGCTGGGGTGCTGTGGCTGGGACGTTACTGCTGTGGGAGCAGGGAATTTCCACATACATCCTTATCCCCGCCCCATCCCACTAAGACGAACTAGTAAGGGAGAAGAGGAAGGCAGGGGATTAAGCGAAGGAAAACCTCTCCTCTGTACTCAACAGCGATGTGCATTGACCCTGTTTGAAGCCTTTTTTTTCGCTGACATGAATGTCAGTATTAGATAGAGACATGGGTCTCCATGCAAGGGTAGAAACAGGCTAAAAAGGCATGGGAAAACACTAGGGATGCTTGCCTTTTCCCTCCAGAACAAGGGATAAAGAAGGTTACAACAGGATCTGAAAAACTGTATTCAAACAAGGTTTTCTCCACAAAATACTCACTCGTTCTCCATCAGCCCCTGGTAGCCCAAATAATCCTGGGAGACCAATGTATCCCTAAAGGAAAGAGGAAACAAGTAGTCAAATACATTTCTCCCTTAGCAGCCAGTCAGTCTTCCCTGAACAGCAGAGCATCCTCCAGCGTTGGTCAATGGCAGCCGTGATGAAATAAACCTTGAGGCAAGTGTATATGCCCATGGACTGCATGGTGCTGGCTTCCACGATGTAGTCCAAGGGCACATACCCTCACACCAGGGATCATGAGGACTCCAGGCAGGGAGAGGCCAGCAAGAAGAAACCTTACCTGGGCTGGCACTAAGTGAACCTGGGGGAAACGGAGCTTGGTTCAAGGTTAGCAAGAGTGAAAGCAGAAATAATCCACATGCTTACACCTCCTTTCATGGCTCTTTCCCTGCCTTGGGCACTCATTCCCGACTGTGTTGGGGAAGCATCCTGTTGTACCAAGCCCTTTCTGCTTGTCCTCTACCACATGGTGGTCAAACACTGCAGCTCTTTTGTATGCAAACACCACCACTTTCTGGCAGTCAAAGCTGCTGACCACATCCTTGCTGAGAGAGGAGTGAATCAGTAATAGCTCTGCCTAAAGCCTTTCCATGCAAGCCATTGCACCGGCAAGGCCTTGTGCAAACACTCTTGTCCACCCAAGCACCAAAGCTGGGTCTAGGCAGAGAGAGGCTGAAAGTGCCACTTCAGGCTCTTTGGACTGATGTACAAGGCTCACCCTGTAGATAGAGACCCTCTGACACCCAACTGCAAAGAAGCCTCCTTTGCATCAATGTGTTTCACACAAAACCTGCTCCTTTCACACTCCTCATTTTCAAGTACGTGGCCTTGGGATCCTGCTCAGACAAGACACGCTGCATCAAATGCCACATTTCCCTTCCCTTCAACAATCCAAGCCTTGTGTTTAATCCTCTCTGCTCGGCAGTTAGCACAAAGTTACCTTGTGTGCTGCTCCTTTGCAAAGGACTAATTTCTGCCAAACATGCAGAATCAAAAGGAAGTGAATTTCAGCAGGGAGCCCCCCTCAGTGGCACCTCTCTGTTACGGGAGCCAAGTGTTAACACTGATTTTCTCTCATCTTTCTTCCTCCAATCATCACTACTTCTCTTCCTGTCAACCCCACCAAACTTCTTCACCACTCCCTTTAGCTCATGCTTCCTTTAGGGATAATACCTAGCTGGGAAACGTGGCTACATTAAAATGGTGCTGTCTGCCTTTGCCTCCTGAATCCCAAGTCAAATCACATAACTCCTGCACTACTTCCTGCAGGAGATAAAGAAGAGAGGTAGTGGATGGAGGAGAGCCCACAGTTGGCTCCCTGAATGCACAAAATGCTGATATCCCATTTAGTACCCAGTTGTGATTGACTGCAACTGAACTGAGAAATGGCTTTCCTGAGTAGCCATGAATATTTCAGTGCTTGGCACTCAGGGGTGCAAAGTGGAAAACAGTTTTCAAGCCTCACATTCTGCACATCCACCGTATGACAATTACATGAGGTGCTGGTTGGGCCAGTGACATAGAACTTCATCACTTGCAGAAGTGAGGCGGGCAAGTTGTGCTATCATAGGATAGTTAGGGTTGGAAAGGACCTTAAGGTCATCTAGTTCCAACTCTGAGATCTTCCTCTCTCCTGCAGGACACTGAACATGCCACCTCCCTTCCCAGCTCAGGAATAGCCACAGGGTCAGCATTTGTTTATTCCTTGCAGTTTTCCTAGTGATGAAAGCCAGCTGCTTGAATTTACTGCATACAGAGAAAGCATCGCGTTAGAGAAACGGGGGATTTTATTGGGTCTGAATCTCATTGTGAATTGATAATTGCAGGAAAAGAACAGAATGTGATTAATGAGAACCTTCAGTGGTAAAAAATACATAAAAATAGTCCTCTGCAGTGAGAATGAACCTCCAGCAATTCAATTTGATGAGCAAAACCGGGCAGAACAGAGGTACTGTTTGTATTTGCACATGGCTTCAAGATGCTGGCTTGCTATTTGGCATAATGGTATAAATCACTCCCAAACCCAGGACTATACCCAAAAGAGCCCATATTCAGCGTGGTCAAAGACCGCTGAACCACACTTATTGAAACTAAAGAGGCCTTTGGGAGATGGGGCTGGCAGAAAGGCCAGACTTTGGTCTTCGGTAGGAATTTGTTTGCCATTCTTTGCTCTCCTGCAACGTGAGCTCTGACTTGGTATCATCGGCACTGTTATTGAACTTTGATCTTGGTGCATTCCATGTTTAATATAAAAAGTGGAGCAGTGGTTCAGTAAACAAGCCATGCATGGTTGAAACCCTCAGAATCCAACAAATAAAAACAAATAGTTTCAGGATTGCAAAATTAAGCATAAGGTTTCTTGAGAAGCTTTTGGTAAAAACAAGTAGGGAAAAGACAATGAAAGGCTGCTTACCCGACTGCCTTTTGGGCCAGCTTCCCCTATGGGGCCAGGTAAACCCTAGAACAGAAGGGAAAAAAACAAAGACAAATGTGGACAAGCTTTAACCTAACCCATCGAGCAGTGCCAAATCCCCAGCACTATCCCTGCGTGGTTCTGCTTTCAGTGCCCAGCTCAAGGCATAGCAACAAAGGAGAAAATAAGGACAAAACATACAAATAACAGATCTCCCATTGTTGAGGAGCTAGGACTCTGCAGAACCTGAGACTGCTGCACATAGTGAGCCTTCCCCGGGGCTGGAGTAGAGATTTCTGATCAAAAAGGCTAATGCAGCAGGGTGCACAGAGCTTGTGTTACACTTGAGATGCGATGGACAGTGATGCTCTGTACCCAACAGCCCTCGATTCATTTTCCTGCCTAACTGAACACATGCACAGCAATCACAAATGTATTTCAATACCTGTTTAGGGAACACAGGCAGACCCTGGGGCAGTGAGAAAGCCTCTCTAATTCCTACAGCCCAGAAAACCACTTAGCAGTGTGGGTACCACAATCTCTCTAACCTTTTGCAGCATCGACAGCTATGGAAAGAGTAGAAAACACATTCCTTATTCTACTTCTATTCCTATTGCTGCTCATTTAAAGTGCTGTGGAAATAAACCCAGTAAAAATGCATAATGGATTTTCACGTTTATTGTCTTCTAGCAAGCTTCCAGGTCAATTTTTTCTCTAGTTCCAAATGTTGTTGGGCTTTTTTGGAAGGGAAAAGAGAAAAAGAAAAGGCAAAGTCCCTAGTTTCTTTAGCTGGCAGCACTGCACACACAGCCTGGGATGTGAAAGTCAGGTTGTGCTCTCTCCTAGCTCTTGTATGGTTGCCAAAGATTTCAGCCATGGGGGTGAGGTTCACAGTCCTGCCTCCGATGTGCAAATCACAGCAGAGCCAAGCTCCCTTTCCCATACTGCTGCAGAGCCAGCAGAGACAGGAGTAACAAGCAGTAAAATCTCAGCAAAGTAAACAGCTCCAATGCTGGGTACACATTTCAGATAAGCTCAAAAAGCTGCCTTAAGAAAAAGCCTCTTTCCTGACCCAAAGCCCGTTTTAAGAAAGCACTTTTGTTCTTTGTATGTCAATGGCAAAGATTTCACCCTGCTTATCAGATGGGCAGAAGGCTGCTGTGAATTGCACTCATTAACCTTGTGTGTCCAAAATAGCTTGGACCTCTTCTTTTTGGTCATCTAACACACCTTCACACCTAGGAGCTTCTTTGGCATTCAAGTCTCTAAGAGCCTTTCAGAGTATGAATGGAGCATTTAGTCAGGTGCATAAAGCTCTTTATCCAGTTCTACCATCTGCACTCTCCAGCATGCTAAGCAAGGTATCCGTTTAATTTTCAATTTAAAATGGATCATTCATTATTGATGGTCCAAGGCAGGGGATGTAGATACGTTCTGTGCATCTACATCATTTTTAGTCCAATAACCTGCACACATACGAACTCATGACAAGCCTGATAGACTCATAACAGACTGCCTGGAGTCTCTGACACCTGCCTGCCTCTTGGCAGAGACTTAATGCGGCTAAATCCAACATTAATGTGTCCATTAGCAGGACAAACTCTTTTCACTGTAGAGTGCTACAGGGCCAGGTCTTCTGCCCTCCAACACATTTCATTTAGGGTCTTACAATTCTTTCATCTTAATTTTCTTCCTACTACTCAGCATCTTACATCAGTAAGAAACGAAGTGTCCAATCTTGATCCATTTTCCTTTGAAAACAAAGGTTTGGTGTTCTTTCATCATCTTTTTTTTGGCAGCTGGAAATACAGTCTTTGTATGCATTTATGGTCCACAAGTAGTTTTATATATATGTACATATATGATTCTGCTAGTGAATTTTAACAGTGAGAATTCATCTGAATAATTTCTTACAGCAACATGCCTTTTTCTGTCCCAGGTTCCTAACTTGTCCAATATTAGATGCAAAACGTGCCTAATACTCAGGCATAGTCCAGAGGTCTGCACTCTCTTTAGTGGGACACGTATTCAACAGGGCACACATTTAGCTACCTGCACACCCAAATCCCTAGTCTGTGCACAGCACGATGAGATTTACTGCACCTGCCTGCCAGGATAACCTTTGGCTCCTGGACTTCCATCTGCTCCTCGTTCGCCCTTTGGGAAGAGAAAAGAAAAGGCACATCAGGTAAGGTGGGTGTCACACTTGAGGAACCTTTTTAGCTGCTTTATTCTCCGAGCTGAGAAAAGGGGCTGGAATGGATCAACCTGATGCAAACTTATAGAGAGGAAGCAAATATTCAGGGTAAACAGTGGGATAAATGAATGAGGAGGGAGAAACACATGGAAGCCAAGTCAGTAGGATCCATGCATTAAGCAAGTGTTGCTATTCCTCCTTCTCCCTCCATCTGCAGTGAAAGCAGCAGATAGTTTGAAACAAGGAGGCTAAGAGAAGGTGCAAGGCTGCATCTATATCTGGCATATGGAACCATTTTACTGGGGTGGAAGCACTGCCAAAATTCTTCTAAACTAAATGGATTCATGTATAATATCCTTTAACATCACTGCTAACAGGGCCTGCTATTCATTGCCTTTTTTTTCCTTCCTGAACTGCAAACATCAGGCTAAACCAAATAAAGAGGGAGGGGAGAGAAAAGGGGAGGATGGGAATGGGCTTTGGGAGGGGAATTACATATTAGTACTTAATACGATGTGGTTAGTAAACTCCAGGTGAAGTTAATGTAAAAGGAAACATAAAGGGGGTAGTAGGGAGCTGGTGTTTCTTCCACCACCACTTAGTATTGGTCTACAAATGAAAATGAGAAATCAAATGGAAACTCCAAGGTAGTCTCCTCCCAACCTGCCGGTGCTTGGTCAGTGCATGTGTACAGCTGGAGTTCACTGCACATCCCTGTGTGTACTACGTTACCCTGGGAAGGAGCTGGCTGGCCACACTGAGCAGGCTGTACAGCATCCAAACTAGCAGCAGAGTCAGCAAATCCATCCCCCTCTCTAAAGGTTCAGTGTTGGAAAGGGGGAAGACTCACCTGGTCTCCAGGGTGACCTGGCGGTCCAGGGTAGCCTTTATATCCCTGTTGAAATAGGAGAGAAGAGATGAAGAAGAAGGAAAACAACAACAACAACAACAATAATAATAATAATAATAATCTGGTTTTGGTTTGAATTTCTGCAGGTTTTGGTTTGAGATTTCTTTTGCAGTTCTAAGAAGCAGCAAAGTTTTTGGTATGGGGTAACACTGCACCATCACACACACTTTCACCTGCTTTATGCTGCCAGTGTAACACAGCGTGCTGGCAGCAGCAACCTGCACCCACTGGGGTCTTGCCTGGTGGTTACTCAAGGACTTGCTCCATGAACAGACTTTAAGCAGTATCTACACTCAGATCAGTCTATTCGTAACCTACACCTTTAGCGAAGCCCTTAGGAAACTATAGGCTGAAACGCTGGCTTAGGGCAAGTTGGGGGACTACACGATATGAGTCACTCCTATTTCTGAGCGCTCAGTTTTGCTTTAGGACTTCAAATGCCATAGAAAACACCAAAATAACCTTTTACTATTAAGGGAAACTTGATTGATTTAGCTTGGATTTGTCGAGCTTCCAGATTTTCTAATTTAATTACTACAAGGTACAACACAATCCCCAGTCCTCCTTTCTGAAGCTACCTAAAATGGTGAGCATCTGTCTCTTAACCTGCTCTCTCTGCTGGGTTAATGAGAAGGAGTTTCTTAGTCCAGCTTGCTAACTGGCAAGCACTGCAGGCTTCAAATCATTCTCACAGGTTGTCCATAAACCTGCTTCAGGACAAAGGCAGCCTGTTTGGCTGCAGACTGATCACTGTGTATTCGAAGAGTTTGCTTTCTCCAGGCTTTACCTAGGGCTCTTTTCAAACACAGTAAATCCTGCAAGTGACAGGCACTTCAGGTACATTTTTTGCTCCCTTCTCCTTTGTTATCTTGCTGCAGCTATTCAAAGCAAACTCATTTCCACCAAGTGGAGTCGGAGCAGATGAGAAGATGAAATCGTTACAGTTTAGCTGGGTGACCAGCAGGATTTATAACAAAAAAGGGCAGAAAACTTAACTTGAAACAAATGGTGAGAGAGAATAAACAAGAAACAATCCCTGCAGAAATAACGGGGTGCTTTTGGAGTGGGTTACAAACTGCTTGTTGTAAGTCAGCCTCTGCTACTCACTGTCCCCAGCCAGGGCTCACAGCCACATTGCCTGTCTGTGAGACCCTCAGGGGAGCATCCCCCTGCTCTGGAAGTCATAACCAACCCCTGGTTTGGCTGAGGGCTTGGCCTTTTCCTTCACTCACAGATGAACCCAAGCCTGTTTCTGCTCCCAGGTCCACACCTCTTCTTAATGGCTTTTTTATCCTTCCCATGAGCTAGTGTAGACCCGCAGCCTAAGCCTCCGCTGGCAGAGGGATGCGATGCTCTCAGCCATCCCCACTGCTACCCGCTCCCCTTTGCATTCCTCCTTGCTCATAATTCAGACATTCTGGCCTGGAAAAATGTTGGTTCTCTTTCCATCAGTTCTCTCCTGCTTGACCTTGCTGATGTATCATGGTCTTCTCTTTTGACTGAGCTGCACCTCCTAAGGAGGTGGTAGCTGACCTGAAAGACCATTTGGCTACTGGCTGGCCCTTACGTGAACCACCTTGAGGGCCCTTTCTCTGTATTTCAACCACCATTTCAGCAGCTCTTGGAGCAGGACCAGCTGATGGGACTCCCTGCCCCTCCCCAGGAATCTGCTCCATGAGATCCTCCGTCTCCCTGGCTCCTTGACAGGGGCTCAGCATCAGACAGGAGGGAGGATGCTACACCCTGGTTGGGTGTCTGGCCTGAAGGTGAAGGCATGTTGTGAAGGTCCAGACCCACCCAGTATCAGTATTAGCCATCTCTGGAGCATGGACCAGCAGGGTGTTGTATATACAGAGAGCATCTGTTCTGGCCCCATGCTCACCTCCTCCAGAGAGAGCTGCCAAAAGAAACAGCCCTGGGTTCAGCATCTCCAGACGTGCCCTGGGATTTACACAGAGCCCATGGGGTTTCCTCTGTCCAGCTCCTCCAGCCCCAGCCTGGAGCATGAGCTGCCTTTGTCTCCAGAGAGCTGGAGCACCTATTTCCACAGATACAAACACTTAGAGATGTCTGCTCCCTCCACTGGTAAGAAATAGGTGCCTAGCTTGGCTGCTCTGAATCCTGTTCTGGTTGGGATCCTGCAGGATAGGGATGCTAACAGTATGTCCTGAGCTAGTCTGCACCAAACACTGCCCTGCTATCTTTATAACAGTAAGTAAACAGCACCTAAGTTAAATATAGAGACACTCTACTACTAAATCCTATTGCATCCTATATATATACACACACATATATATATACACACACTATATATATCATGAGTTCTGGGAAGCTTTGAATGTGTATTTCTTCATAGTATCCTGCCATTATTTCTGTCTCAGGTTAATTATAGCAAGGAGAAAACTAAAAAGGTTCTGAATGCTAAAGCTGACTGCAATGTGAAAGTATTTACCTGCTAAAGTCCTCTTCAAATAGCACTAAAATGACAGGGCAGAGGGTACGAAAACAACTGCATTTTCCCTTTTATCCAAACACTTCCTGATGATTACAGGGTGCTCAACACAAAGGGCTGTGATTCAGAAAGGAAATTGCACTCCAGTGAAGGATTTACTCATCTATGGTGATATTTATAATCTACTGTCTGCTAGCTAAAAAGGATTATCCTGCACTTCGATAGGAAATGTGAAGAGTAAAGAGGCCAGCAAATGAGATCTGCCATAACAGGATGTGTTTTGGAGCACTGACCAATTCCCAGTTGTCTTTACTCTCTGGGTGACTTAAACAACGCTTTTTCTCCCTCACTGCTGCTGTCTCCTATGATTCTCTGCTTTGCTACAACCATTTTTCTCCTCTAGAGCATTTGAGGCTGGGAGCAATGACAGTGCTCTGCTGAGATTTATCTGCAAGGCATAGTAGTCTGCAGCCCCCAACCAAAAATCAAAGCCCACAGACATCAAAGAGGACAGCCAAGCCCCAAAAGCAAAAGCAACTCATCGTGTGGAGAGGATGAGAGTTACATCTGCTGATTGAATGCAGTTCCATATACTCCTAAGATGGGTGCAAGGCAAAATGAGTGCTCCGAGGTCAGACATAGCATCAGATCCTACACATAGCAAAGGTCCGCATTCACCCTGTGAGCTGCACTACCCAAAACCATATGCTGCTTGGTTGTGGTTCCAGCTCCTGCTGCTGAGCCAGTTGTTTCATTTAATGGGAAAAGTATTTTATTCCCCCTTGTGAAGTATTTTGCCTGTTTCAAGGCTCCTACATGGCGTTCTCAGATCAAAGCCCTTCGAGCTCTTTTCACATGGGGTGAGCAGGAGGGATGTCCATTTCCAAGGCATTGCTGTTTTCTGGTAGCCAAGATGCGTTGCCCACCATCAGTCAAACACCCCAGCATATTTTCACTGGGACAATGCCAGCAGGGAATCCAGAGTAAAAAAAAAAAAAGAAAGGGATATTTTTCCAAACATTTCTCCAACAGCTGTAAAGTTTTTCTTAATGCAGGATGCTAATAAAAGCCAGGTTACACCAAAGCCACTGCCAGAGCAGTGCTACTGAGAGGTGGGGTTTTCTTTAAGCTGCACCAAAGGAAAAGATTCAGCATCCAACTTGCTCTTTACTTGAGGAAACAGAAGCATACCCTTTCCTTTGCCCTATCCTGGGGAGCTGAGATCAGATATAAAGGCCATGTGCTGGACTCGGGGAATGTTGGTTCAACCTCCTGTTCCTTCTCTGCTTTTTCCACTCTGAGCCCTTGCACTCCTGACGTTGCATTTTGCTGATCACAACCACAAGGTTTTGGTTTATGAGCTGTCACAGCAGGAAAATGCCATTCTTAACACCCAATTTGTTAGAACTCTTTGTGACAGCAAAAGATCAGTAATTAATCACTCTGCTGCTCCTAGTTCCACACAGCACCCCAAGCTTGACCAGCCTTGGGAGCTTAAAAATGAACTCAGCCCCTACTCTTTGCAATATGATTCCCATATAAAACGTATAACAAACAATCAAGGAGAGGGAAGGTTTCTTTCAGCCTCCTCCACACCTTCTTTCTTCCCCCAGAGGCTTCAAGCATACCCGAGTAGGTGTTTGTGTGCGGCTCATTGGCCCGAGGATCAGTACATCTTCAATGGCCCATTGACTGATGAAGTGATTGAAACAAGATGCTAATTTGAAGTGTTCAGCTTAGCTGTGCCAATGTTGGCTTGTTGGGAAGGGGAGTTGTGTCCACTGAGCCCAACTATCAAACGCTCCCTGCAACAGAACCAGCTTCCAAAAACCAACCTACCAACACACGCTGTAATGGGAAGGACAATTGAAATACCCTTGATATATAAAAGACATGAGCTGAAGGTATTGTTATTCATATATAATTATATATCATGTATATTAATATACACTTAAGGATTGCCAAAGGTATTGCTGTGCAGACTTGAATGCATGAGTACAAGCACACACACTGCTGTAGCATGAAGGCAGGGACAGATCTACCTCTACATAACCTTTTCTAGGCATAGGTATGCTGTTGGTGATGTTAATGGTGTTCAGTGATCACTATGGAAGCAAATACAGTAAAACCCAGCTAGTGCTGTTGATCTCCAAGCAAAACAGAAGGAAGCAATACAGATATTCTGTTTGAAATGAACTTTACCAGGAGAGACAGTCAAGCTTTCCTTGGAATACCTAAACCTGTCCTGAATCCCAGCTGTAGATCCATTTAATTATAATGTTGGCTGAACCAGACCTAAATTCAGCTTGCTGATGAAGACCCAGTGTCAGGGTGCAGAGGGACAATGTGGTGCAGTAGGACATGGAATACAAAGAAGGAACAGATATCTGGATCCAGAATTTCATCTCATAGTCTTGCTGATACAACCTTTAGGCTATGTTCCAGTCTATACACCTGTGGAATTGGCATGAAACCTATTTGTTGGGCACTAGGACTTAACTACATCCTTTAGGCAGAGTTAGAGAACAAAACTTAAAGATGCTGCCCTAATTCACTAGCAAAGAATACTCTTACCTTTCTACCAGGCGGTCCAGGGAAGCCGGTCAAACCAGGTAAGCCCACGTCTCCCTGTAGGAATCAGTTGAATTAGTTTTTCAGCAACATTTTCCCTATGTCTAGCATATGGGAACTGAAATTATCTGCCAACAGTAGCACCCAACATTGATATTTCTGATTCTAATTGCAACGTTTCAAAAGCTGATGGATAAGAAGCACAGATTTAAACAACATCTCTATTAACTGGCTCGTATAAATCATAACCCCAGTTAACTAATGGCAGCTGCTTCTGGAGTCCAGCTTTTTGCCAGCAGAATGAATGATGTGTCCTTCATCGTGTGTGTGTCCCCCCTCAGTGATCTCATTTAGTCACAACCCTTATTCTCCTTTTGATAGACATTTAAACCACCAAGGCAAGAAAATGTTATATCTTAAATGCAATAAGAGCAACAGGTACCTCCTGTGATCTGCTCACACTCGGCTACTGCACTGTCTCAGCCCACAGCTCCAGTGCAGATGATGGGATAGTTATTTAACCTGCCTATATGACATGGATTGAACCTTTGCAGGCTGCTGGTGGGGAGGTTCCCTCAGTGGCCTGTGCTTTTGGGAAGGGTTTGTATCACATCCCAGCTGGCATCCCCAAACCATAATGGGAGTGGATAAGCGCATCGCTGTGAGACCTCTCTAGCATCCAATCCATTTGTAGGAGCCCATTTCAGCCTCCTCTGATTAGGATCAAAAACCCTTTCAGAATGTCTAACCCTCTGCTGTGCCTGCTTCCTAAATCAGCATTTGGAGTATCTAGCTCAAAAATTAGGCATCACTCCAAACTCCTGCTGGAAACTCCTTGTTTCTATTACTGCTAACAGGAATAAAAGCCTTGTTAACACGAGCTAAAAGCGATCTGCATCTCTCCCTTTCTTACCCTGAGCATGCTTGTGAGAAAACAGTTCCAGACTGTGGGTGGATGATTTCCATGCGATGCCATTCCCATGTAGTGTAATGGGAATTTCAAAAGGCATCTCGTGCTGTTAAGCTGAAAGCATCGGTCCAGACTGAGCCTTCCAAGTGTTTTGCAGCGTCACCCTCCATCTTGCATCTCTGTGGCTTGCTGTGCTTCACAGAGGCATCTATTTTCAGATGAAGGGCTCATGTTCTTCATGGCTGATGCTTTCTATTAGCTGTGCATTTATAGCAAGGCTCATGATGAAAGGAAGAGAACCAGGCTTCTTGCCCTGGACATGAGTTATGAAGCATTGTGCAGGCACGCCACTGAAGGAACTAATTGAGGTGGATGCTGTGGAGCCATGATCACTCCACCATTCATTTTTAGACTTCTGTGAGGCCTTGTTGCCTCAGTAAAGACTTCTCAGCTGTGAAACTGCAAAGATGGGAGCTGTAACTTATTGAAATGAATTAGCACAACTCTGATCCTTAGCAACTGCTGAATCCAGCAACCAGCTACGCTTCCAGTTGTGTGCTCTGTGCTGATTTGAGCAGACCTTGGTGGAAAGGCCCCTGGTTATCACACAGCAGGGACCATTCTCTGGCAATGGAATGGCTTGGAAGGCTGCTCTCCCAGTGGTGATCTGCTGTGGGCTGTGTATGTGACCTAATGCAAACCACAGCTCTCTCAGCTCCTTGGCGTGAGCATCCTTCCCTCTGCCTTCAAGGTTTTTATTACACTGGGATTGCCTCTTTCCGCAGCTGCATGCCCAGAGCTGGCTCTATCTCATACAGGCTGGTTTAAATACTCCAGTAGCCACTTTCCTGCAGCAGAAGGGACTTAAGTTTGGGCTGCAGATTGTGCATAAGACAGATAAACACTTAGACAACAAGAAGCTGTGGCAGGAGGCACCTCAGTGCATTGTGGTCAATACCTCAGCTACCTCTCTTTAATCCTGAATCCGGGGTCTAAATCTTCATTTTCAGTCCTAAGTCGACTTGAGTAGCTGCAGCATGGACCCCTCCACATGTATGCACAGGGCTTAAATCACACCATGCTCTTGCTGCCTGGGCAGGGACAGCATCTTACCTTCTGTCCATTGCGAGCTTTTCCAGGCGACAGCCCAGGATCACCTTTCTGACCCTGAAATGATAAGCTTACATTAATGACATAATCCAAGCACCCAGCCCGTGGATGTGTTTCTGCTCCTCCAAGCCTCCAAATTAGAGAAACATTTGGTTTTATCTCTTTCTCTGACATCCCAAATGTATTAAGTCCTTGGGTATAGCTGCTTTGCTCGAGGTGGTTTTGGTGAGTTACTGCTGCTGCTAAAGCATTGAGTTTTAAATAGTATTTGACAGTATTAAATTGACTAAAGAAAGGATAGCTGGAAGAAGGCAGTGTCAGGGCTTTTGATGTTCATTAGAGTAGACAGCTGTGATTTCTTCCTTGTCTACAACTACCGTCACAAAAATAATTACCAAGCCTATTACTGTGGCTCAACCACCCTTCTTAACAACTTGTGAGATGCTGTTGCTTTTTTAACTGTGGGGAACAGATGAAACTGCAGAGAAAGTTACCCTAATTAGACTCTGTGAAGAGCCAGAGCAATTGCGAGGCTTCCAGGCTGGCAGAAGCAAGAGGCACACTTTGTCCTAAGTGGCAGTATTCTTGATTTTCCTTTTTAACAACCGTGATGAGAATAATCGCAGTTTAAGGCTGTGATCTCCCCTTGAGCAGAGGCTGGAATTGAACATCTATTCCTTTGAAAATCCCAGTTCAGACTCTTAAAAGGAGAGGTAACGCGTGCACCTAGTGGGGTGAGAGATTGAAGTAGGCAAAAACTAGAAGAGATTTGAAGTCTGCCAGGTTCTTTTGGCAGGGGAGAGGAAAGGTTTGCCACACTAAGCAGCTTAGGTCTGTCTAACATCAGTTCTGGCACAGCCAGGACACAGGTATCAGCCACTGGCTATTTAACACCCCTGGGACCATAAAGAAGTTGTAACCCCTCTGTGTCACATCACCAGCACGGGATTCAAAACTAACTGCCCAGCACAGGATAATTGTGAGGGTTAATGAATGGCTGTCAAGTGAAGTGACTGGAGGGAAGGTGAGACCCTACAAAGGAATAATAGTATTTATTAGCTGGCATTTCTCATTAACAGCACAAAGGTCTAGTTTCAGCCAGCTGAGCCTCACTGAGACTACATTCAACATGCTGTTCTCACCTTGCCCGGGGTGTAAATCTCCCTTTCTCCTCCGCCACCATCCACCACAAGCTGCAAGGCTCACAGGCAGCGAGACTACTTGGCTATGGACTGTAGGGAGCAGTGCTGATTCAAGGCAGATGCATCTGCACAAGTTCTGAATGAAGGCTGCCTGGTTTCCAGACACTACATGAAGTCATGCAGATAATCCTGCTTTGCGTGCAGCTGTTATCAGGGCAATGCTCTCTGAGCTTCGGAGGTGTCAGTGGGTGCTACAACCGCTTGGAACCGATTAGAACAGCTCCCAGGATCACAGGGTATCCATTTACTGCAGCAGATAGACAGCCACCACTCTCCCTAAACCCTGCCATGTGCTCAGTGCAATGACATTGAGCCATGTAAAGGAATACAAGCCTCTTACGTTGTACCATGGGAGCTGCAGATCACATTAACTCAAAGACTGTGCTTTACATCATGGTTTTGTGTTCGACACTGCTGAGACCATCACACAGAACTATAGCCACAAGCAGGACCACACATCCCTAAGATTCATCAGCAAGATGGCATCAGGGCCAGAGCGAATGGATGCCTGCATGTGAGGGCTGGAATTGTGAATTAATTGCCCAACTCCTCTTGTGCAGCAACCACAACATGGGAATTAGACCAAGCCTTGTCCATCACTAAGCCACAGCACCTTGCCCACAAGCTTCTCGCTTTCCCATCCCAACTGACTGAGCAAACTACTTCTTGTAAAGGAAGAAATTGTGTTCTGGTTTTTCCCTATGTGGGAGAAGTCTGGAGCTGCACCATTTAAGCACCTCAGCTTTGCAATCCCACTAATAGTATTTTAAACAGCAGTGAGCCAAACTGATGAGCTGTCTTGGAGCCAAACCATTCACTAAAAGGAAAAAATCAGATTTTCCTAGTGCTATAACAAGAGAGGTTCATCCAGAGCAGCTAACTAAGCAAACCATATTCATGTCTGATGCCAAAAGCCTCCAGATGAGAGATGCAAACCCATCTCTTGTAATGGCTTTTAAAAACACACCCTGTCTGACAGCTAACCCTCCTCCCAATCCCAAACTCTATTAGGGCATCCTCAGTGCTGCACTTACTTGTTAGCAACACCCCTCCTGCCCCCCTTCCAGCAGCTTACAGGTCACACAGCCAGCCACAACCCTAGCCCACATATGTCTACAGCCATTTAAGAGGTTATCTGCTATAATCAGTCTTTGCTAACTAGATGTAATTGCACTTCTGCAGCTGCCAAGGACAACACAGAGAATGCAAATAGTGGCAAGAAGCCCCTTTAAGCAATTGCACATTGTAAGTGGATGTGAAAAGCACCATGGGCTAAACTCTCAGGTGACACAAGTGGGTGCAATGCCACTGAAGTCAGTGCAACTCGGAGCTCCAGCTCCAAGCAGGAATTCGACTCATCAGCTGCAATCTGTGCAAGAGATCAATAATAAGGTGGACCCTGCAAAAGATGGATTCAGAAACACAGCAGCCCAATAACACAGCACTAGTGATCACCAGCACAACTGGACAAGAGATGTGCACAAACACATCTCTGCCATGCCACATCACATCCCTTGTACTGCCTGACCTTATAAGTGCTCTGTTAATTCAGCTGATAAAAACAATGCTTCTGGGTTACTTCCTAAGTGACAATGCCTTGGTGTTAGTCATTGTTTCCAAGCTCTATCTATCTGGGAAACTTCAGTTTCCTTTCTTGGGTTGCTTGTTTTTTTCCGTGGTATTATCTATCTAAGGGAGATCCAGCCCAAAAACCACTTGAAGGCTCTCAGCAAGAGAAGTCCTAGTTGAGGCTGCTAGGTTCTGTTGCCCAGGTTTGGCTTTCAAAGTCCATAACGTCAGACATGGGCTGGGTCTGTTAAGAAGGTATCAGGTCCCAGGTCCACAAGCCTGGTGAAGGGTTGAGGCATTTAAAATGTAAGAGAGTGGAATAAAACCTTTTTTGTGCAAAGTCTGTATTTTGGGGCTGGTGTCAGAGAAATGGAGGGAAGGAGGGAAGCCAAACCTCTTGGATCTGATACACACCTTCCAAAACACGCTTCTTATGCAAAGATCTTGCAACCGTGGCTTACCAAGCTCTTCCTTCCAGAGGTGAAGTTATATCCAGTCCTGTTCTGAGCTGCAGCTCTCATCTCCCATTGCAGACTTCATACTCCTTTTGACAAAGCACCACATAGAACACCCTGATCCTGCAAATGGTGTCTGGCCAAACTACAATACATCACACAGACCAATAACACCAGGTCTCTGCTGCAGACTGTTACATCCATCCATCCTCTGAGGGCTTCCCACTGCCAGAGCACGCATCGAGATGGAGGGAAAATGCTTACAGGAAGTTTTATTTCTAGTAGGAGACTGACTGAAAACAGCTTTACAGCCAAAAGATGATTTCTGACCAGGCATTAGGCTAAAAGTGTTTTAAAAGTAGTCCTATGGCATAGAAACATCATTTGACTCTATAGATTGGACCAGGCTGAATTCGCAGGTCTGGAAGTTAGACAGAAGAACCTTGATTTGAGTTATGGAACTCAACAAGTGTGATCTGGAAGTCATTGCTGGATAATAAATGCAGAACACTAAAATGCAGAGCTTTTACAGCCCCACTTTTCAGGCCGTATGACTACAGTGTAGAATTTAAACCAGCTGCTCTTCACCAGCGTGTCTCCAGTGCCTAATTTTTAATCACGTAGAGGCAGCTTGCCAAGTTTCCAGAATCTTTTTCCCAGAGCATCAATAGTGCTCATAGCATCTCTGCCTACTGATGAGATCATGAAAAGACCGTCTTTTCATGCACAGGACTCTCTCTTGTACCGTTGTGTTTGGCTGAGACAGCTTTCCTTGGTAGTGAAAACCTCTAGTAAGCATCGCCTTTCTAAACTCAGCTGTCCTTTAGTCCCAGATTGGTGTTATTGAGGGGTTTCTGTGTAAACAAGGACATCAAAACAATCCAAACCCGTTTCCCAGGAGCTTCCCAGTCTGTAGGCAACACAGTGCCTCACACACCGGAATAACATGGGAATTAAAGCATCTTTCTGAGCGCAGTTTTGTGACACAGTGGCTTAGCTCCCCTCTGGAGCCACATCTGTGACAAAGTCTTGTGCAAAGGGAGGAGGAAGCCTCAGTGCTTCAGTGAGGAAAGGACCAAAGAGTATCTAGAAGGAAGCAATGGGATCAGTTTGGGAGGACTGATGGAGGTCAGGGATCCCAGAAACCCTGGAGAGGGAAGGAGAGACAAAGGAGTTTCAGGATGAGGAAGGCAGAGGAAGAAGCCGGGTGCTGCCACTCACCCCACTGCTGTCCAGACCCAAAGGTGGAGGAATAGGATGCAAAACCCAGAGGAGAGGAATGAAACAGCAAAGAAACCCAAAGCTGGTGGGGCTCTGGAATGGAAGGATTCCACTGCCCTCATCTCAACATAGAAGTTTGCTCCCTTGCATAGGCATAGCTTAACAAGGCAGTCTTGGACATTAAGGAGAACCAAGAACTGAGGCACGCAGCAGGGTCTCAAAGCACAGGAAAAGGCTTTGGCTGCGCTGCTGGGGCCTGTGTGTGAGCATAGGGGGAAAATGATTTCGGCTCCTTGTTTTGTACAAGTGGGATCAAGAAAAGCCACAGCTCCTCCACTGAAACAGGCAGGCAAAATCACCTTGTGCCAATCAATACTTACTTTCAGGCCGGGGGGTCCAGGTGAGCCGGGGTTTCCGTGAGGACCTGGGGGACCCTAAAAAAGACAGCAGACACAAAACAGAGTCAGGAGGAGTCAACGGGCATCTGCGTTAGTCCTAGGAGCTGCAGAAAGTCGTGAGTGATGTGATGAGACCAGAGCATCCACAGTACATGGCCCAGCCCAGAGACAGAAGGACCCTCACTAGTGCCTCTGGAGTGGTGAAACCTGGCTACCAGCTCCCACCTACCTCCATGGGACGGGACGTGTGTCTGTCACCACAAGATGTGTGGTGACAATGAGATGATTTGGGTGCACCAAATATTCCACAACCATTAACAGAAACTACCTTGTGGTCAAGGGAGTCAGAGCTCTGCAAGGAACCCCAGCAGAAAGAGATGGAGGGAGGCAGAAGGGAGCAAAAGTGTGATGGGGTGTTGCTTTTTTTTGGCCAAAATGGAAGAGAACAGAAGGAATTGCTGCAGGGAAAATGTTCAGCTATTTGGGATGAACTTATTTCCATTCCAAGTCAACCAGGCGTTTGCCTTTAGAGGTTAGAAAGAGAATGGATTGCTGGACTGTAGAACAGAAGTCAGGGGAGCAGAAGTCAGTCCCTTTAAACCATTTAAGCCTGTGTTTTTGTACAGGTCTCACAAGCTAATGACACTGTCAGGGGATCTGCTTCAGGTCACAAACAGCAGTATCTCCTTTCATACCATATTTTAAACCCACCCTGTGTATTTTCCAAAGACTATTTAAGGAGTTATCTGGAATAAGCAGCTAAGGATAGTTTATCCCAGGATTGTACACAGCACGGAAGATCTGTTAACCTTTCAGGCAGAAGTAATAACAATTCCAAGTCCTCTCGAGCACGTTCCTGGGAGATGAAACACCCTGAAGATTCAATTCCAAGGGCTACTGTGCTGCCAACACTGTGTATGGGCTTTACACCACCACGAGGAGCACTTTAATGCACCCTCTAGTTACAAGGAGTTCAGTCTGGGGGATAAAAAGCCACTCTGATACTAAGCTGCAGTATTTCCGATGAGCATTTCAGCATAGATGGGGCCAGGATCTTCAGGGTCTGATTTCCAAGGAAAATCCCTGCATGTGACTGCCATCCGAGTTCAGTGCCCTTGCTCTCTTTTATGAGAACATCAGGGTGTTGATGTCTATTCAGTTTTATTTTGACTGCACTGTAATAGAAAATAATGTCTTTTTTTAATGCAGCTATTGTATCTTGTGGTATAGACAGTTGTTGAATGCTCAGTGCTATTTCCCAGCACATGCTGGTCTGCTGTAAGAGCAATTAAAAGGCCAAGCCTGAACTTTGCAAGCGGCATTCTTTTTTACCCAAATAAATTTTATGTCCCATTCTTAGATTCCTTCAGATTTTCAGCCTGAAACCAAATACATTTATTGGCCCATTCTTCATTTCCATCCACATTTTCAGCCTGACACTCTTGGATACTTTAGCCTGGCTGTGAATTTCCAATGAAACTGAGACAGCTGTAAAGAAAAGGTGTTTGAGTATCAACTTGTCATTTGAAAACCCATAGAGCTGCTGTAGCCACAGAAACTGAGCACCAAGAAGTCTTGAATAAATCCATATTCCCAGCAAACTATGGCATCATCTGCTCACCCCATTGGGTGGGACACTGAAGCACAGATTTAATGTGCTGCTTAAGTTAATGCAATGAGTTTGTGGTAGCAGAAACACTTCAACCCAAGTCTTTGGAGTCCCAAATACGTATGAAGATGAATATTGTGGCAGAAATCAGAACAGTAGAGGCTCTATAAAAGGTGAGTTCCTAAAAAGCTCTTACACGTAAGCAATAATCTGGGAAGCTCTGAACAGGGTTCATAAATCCAGATTGCTGCTGGATTTGAGGAGGGAATTCAGCTGTTTCTCAACTTTGGAGGCAGGCAGTTTGGCTCAAAGCCCATTTCAGTGCAGTTGGTTGAAATCCATGCTCCACCATAGCCTGAAGCAGGCTTAAAACAGTGTCAGACTGGAGGGAACAGCATGGTTTGGTGTGACTCCTAGCTGAGAATGAGAGTTTCCAGGAGGAAACCTGGGACATAGGAAGCTCAGCTGCCAATTCTCCTGGCTAAGAGACCAATCACACCTTCAGCATAATTTGGTGCAGGTTCTTCCAGAGCTAAACCAAAGCACAGCAAGAAAATCATAAAGAGCTTTAACCAAAAGGAGGTAATAGTCTAATCCTAGTATCCAGTGACAAAACATGGTTATGAAATACAGGCTCTTGACCACTGAATTCAATGAGACTCCTAGCATGTAATCCCTGCAAAGGAAGGTCAGAGGTCCATCCTGTTCTTAAAGACCAATGTGGTCTTGCCCTAGTGAGAAGTGGCCACATCCTGCTGATGAAGTGGCAGTGGGAAGAGTCCAGTCTGGCACGCAAGAAATGGCTGTAACCCAGTGTGAGGCTTGTGCTAGATGGTTTAAACTGCTCCCATAACATGGGGAGAAAAGGGTGTAGTCTGGCAGCAGTCCTAAAGAAGGGGAAAAAACCGATCTTGATGTGTTCCAACACGATTAGTCCTGAATCCGTGATTATTACACCCACATTCTTGGCAGAGGAGAAGGATGCGATGTGGTGCAGTTTGATGGGCTGAGTAACAAAAGGTACAGGGCAGCATCCGCCTCGGGAGCTGTTAGCAAGGCAAAATCTGAACAGGCAGGCCTTATGCGTTAATCCATGCACCAAGCTGGAAACTCCAGTAGCAGTCACTGTGCCCCCAAGCTGTCATCCCTTGGTTTATTAAACCCAGTCAATGTTCATTCCTCTTCTATTGCACCCAGAATTACCCATCTCCAACCAGTGCTCCCAGAAACAGCCTTCTCATGGAGAACAACTTGAGAGCTAATGTCTTTGTAGTGCTAGATTTTACCCATGTTATCCTGAATTAAATTCGATTTCCCATTCCTATCTAAAAAGTAGGATTCTCCCAAATATATTTATCATCAATGCATTAGTTTTGTTCCTCTTTTCCACTCACAGGATGGGACAACACCGACCCCACTGAATAACAAAATCCCACAACATGGATTACTATTTGTATCCATGCCTGTTTAGCTACCTACTTTGGGTCCCTTATAACTGCTGAAACAATCCAATCTATCGCAAATGCCAGCTTGCATCTGAGATCTTCCAAGCCTTGCACCAGAAATTCCATGGAAAATTTTACCATGGGACAGCACAGAGACCAGAACAATCCCTGAATGTGTTCTGCAAGTGAGGGGAGGGGGTTCCCATCTCCATGGAATGTCTTCTACGTGAATGATGCTACTTGAGGACCGCACTGTGCCACCCAGTTCATCTCGGTGACGTGCCTGGAGATGGGACCCTGCTCACAGAAGCTCTTTTATGCGTAATGGTTCACAGCCCTCAAGTATTAACAAAAGTGTAACTGTGCACAGCACCCCCCATCCCTCCAGCATTCACAGGGAGGGGGGGGAAAAATCCTCCAAACTCCTGCTAAATGCTGGAAAGCTTCGGTCGGAGCAATGACGACTCATTCAAACCTCACTGTGTCTTGGGGTTTTCTCTGTGTAAAGCAGCTTTTTCTACTCCTGACCTACAGATCCCACCCTGACCTCCGGCTTGCTGAAAAAAACGAGCTAAATATTTGAGGTGAAGCCAAACAAACTGTTTCTTTAAACACTTCTACTCAGAAATCGGAAAGTCTTCCTCGTGGAATGAGGGTACCGGGGAACCTCTGCAGCTGAGAGAAGTTCTTGCTTGTTTTAGGAGGGAAGCCCTGCATTTTGAAGGAAAGGGAGATTTTTTGCAACCACAGACCAAATGTAACAGGGACGTGTTACACCAGGACCCTGCAGCCTTTCAGGCTGCTAAGGTTCACAGGAGGATGGTAAGAGATGCCCGAAACAGCAGGGAACGTATCTGTATTCTATTCACCCATCTGTTTGGGTTTCTCCTGTGTTGTATCAGAGAGGTTAAATATGAGCAATTACAGCATGCCAGGCTTTTTATTCCCAGTTCTGCCTCTGACCTGCTGTGTGGCCACTTTTCTTATACCAGAGTTTTCTCACCTATTACAGATGGAGATCAACTTCCAACGGGGCCTGGCTTCCTAAATTAAAGTGTTTTGAAAAGCCTGACTTTCCCATTATTGCTGTCCTGGCATTGAAGACAACCACCAGATTCCTGTCTGTCATGTGTCAGCTTGCTGTCTCCTCCATGTAGAAGGGGAACAGATAGCTAGGATTGCCATAGAGCTCATCTGGAAGGCAGATTTCAAGACCAAGTGTGATGGTTCACAGCACTTGTGCAGACTAGTTTGCTGGTCTAACTACACTGGAATGAGTCACAGGTTGGGATCAATATGGATGCGCTGGCAAAAGCCCCTCATGCAGACAGCATGGGGATGAAGCTAACTGAGTCCTGGGTGAGGCAGGGATAAGCCATAATGGTGCAGAAGTTATTGCTCCATCGGGAGCCCTTTGCTGACAGTTCCTTGTCGAGCTTGTTAGCACAGCTCTGCGAGCAAAACCCAGCCTCTGTCACTGCCTCCCCATTCAACCTTTGCAATGTAAAGGTCATAGAACCATAGAATAGTGAGGGTTGAAGTACAAAACATCCTTTACATGGAACTGCTGCGCTCGTACCCACGTGCCACCACTCACACACAAAGCCATGTGAAAGCTGTCCCACTGCATGCCACATAAAGCTGGGGAAACCCTTCATTGCTGAAACTGCCCTTGCCTACAAGATGCATCTCGGATCTTACACAGACTCCTGCCAAGGTACATTTACTTGAGGAGAAGTGGTGTGGGCAGATCTCTTGCTTATCACTCTGATTCTTTAATACAGACATAAGAGCTGAAAGCAATCCTAGCTGGATACGGAGAGGAAACCTGCTGTAAAGCATATGGCCAATACAGCAATATCTATACAGGTTTGCAGAGCTCCTGAGAAACTCATTAACCATCATTTCTCATCATCAGAATAGCAACTTATTTACCCCTTCTCCTTGGAATCCCTTAGGCAATAAGAAGAAACACCCAGTTTTCATTTGTTATGTACCTTTGCCTTCCTAGTTGCAGAGAGCAGAGCATTGGTATAGTCTGAACCCAACTCCATGGATCCATGACACTGAGTGTAAAATTAACTCAATGCTTCTAAACAGGGGACTAGCTTTTCAAAATCAAGAAATGGTCATTTTCAAGAAGACTGCACTATCCACTGCCTTGGAATGCACTCGAATGGGAGATGTGTCCTGGACACAACCTCCTTCATGCTGCTACAAAGACTGGTGCTTGTTACTGCAAACCAGGAGGCATAGCTTACGTGGATGAGCAGCACTCAGACTGCACAGGCAAGTCTAGTTGATCTTCTGGTTTATCTATTAATCTGCTGGAAGCACAGAGAAAGAACCATGGGATGAGCCAGCTTGGCTTACCAACTGCCACTGACCACAGCCTCAAAGCAGAAGCTCATCAGGGCTTTCATTTTACCCTGACCAGCACGAGGGGAGAAAGGGAGACAAACCAGAGAGAGTACAGAATTTAAAGGAGTGGAAATATTGCACTACATCAGCAACAGAGCAACTTTATGGGCTTCACAGCTACAGAAGGTCAGGAGTCAGAGGCTGCTACTAGGTTTTCACACGAGCCAACTAATTATATAAGCATTAGTAATGTAGAAATTGTGCAAGCTACAAGAGCAGTTGCACCTCATGCTTTAGCTCATTCACTGCACTGGTGACTAGAAACAATCCATCCTTTCCCCTGGCATCCAGCACTGCAAAGTTGCCTGTAATATCCACCTCCCCTAAGGAGCTCTGCTCTTGGGCTTGGAGCCTCATGGGACACCTCATGGGCTGTGTAAGAGCTCTGCAACTGGTCTGCCTGAGGATCAGGTAGGACAGAGGTAGAACATAACCCCTGCAGCATTGCACATCTATTTTCAAGCGCCTCATGCACAATGAGAGCAAAAGATGCAAGAATTCCCCTAAGCCTGTCTTAGTTTCTGGCAGCTTTTCCCTGCAATGAGGCACTGAAAGCCCAAAGAGCCACAGGAAGGAGAAATACTAGAAGAAACACGCTGCAAAGTCAAAACAATGGATGCAGGGAGCAGTTGTCTCCAGTGCTCCAGGCCAGACATTCACAGATTGACCCTTCTGCCCCTTCCCAAAGTTAGCACAGCCTCTTCGCAGAGGTCCAAGCCAAGCCAGGCTCAGCTGTGCTGAGCGCTTCCTAACTGGGAACTCTCTCCTAGAATGATTCTCAGCACCTCTGGCAGGGGCTGAGCTCCAAAATGCTCTGTTGATTGTTGTCTTTTACAGGATCATCTTAAATATAAGACAGAGCGTGCTACAGATGGGGAATAACATAGAAAGTCAGAACAAGGCAAGTTTTGGTAGTGGAATTTGGATGTAGAGGTGCAATTCGGTCATTCACAAGGGGGATGCAGCTGGGGTCTCCTGACACAGAGAGTAGTCTGCACACCACAGGACTGCAAGAACACCAAACACCTCTCATGAGTGAGCATGAACAACATTCAGCTTAATGGGGACTTGCTGAGAACTGGCCAATTTGCTGATGCAATTGCAGCTCGGAAGACATCAGAGCTGCATGACCAGTTATCCTGGTGTTTCACTGTAGGACTTATCTAATCACAGAATGGTTCAGGGACCTTAAAGCTCATCCAGTTCCAACCCCTGCCACGGGTAGGGCCACCTTTCACTAGAGCAGGGTGCTCCAAGCCCCGACCAGCCTGGCCTTGAACACTGCCATTATCCTGTGTATAAAACACATGAGCTTGCTGCTTGCCTTACACTCAGGGCCCAAATCAGTGCTTGGGTCTATTGATATCCATACCCAGGCTGCAGGGGCTCCTGCAGAGCTTTCACTGTTGTAGACAGAAGGTGCATTTATCTTTACTGGTTACTGCAAGATCTCACAGGACTGTGACAAGTGCCCTCAGGGAATGCACAGCCTCCAGCTTTTAGCCTCTCGGTTGTTCTTTAAAGACATTACATGGGGTTGAGTTTTAGCCAAGTATGTGTGAGGAAATCTCCTGCTGCTGCCAGGCCAGGATGCTGCCTGGATCATGGATCCAAATATTCCCTTCTTCCAGCCCCAGACACTTGCATCTTTTGATTCCCGACCCACATCAGTTCAGTGCTCAGGAAATGGACTCCATGACCATACCTTGTGGGACAGCACCATGCTAACATGAAAATGATGCCGACAGTTAACAGCATCCACGTCAGGCATGTTGCCCAGCTTTGGGAGACTACTTTTGCAGCTAGGTCAATGCAGAAAGCTTTGCTCACAGCTAGTTACAGCACTCAGCACGAGATGTGGCCTCAGCATAACACTTAATGCTCAAAGGTCTGCCTCAGAAGTTAATGTGGGGAGGAAGAAATAGAGGAATTTACAATGGATCTTTTTGAATAGCTAAGACATTTTGCTCTAGGCCTTGAAAAGGAGCAGGTCTTAGTGTGAGGAACACAAAAGCTCATCCCTGTGTGCTGAGTCCTTGGTCCTAGACCATGGTCCCACTAGTGAAGGCGCAGTGATGGAAGGACCTCAAAGCAAACACTGTGGGAAGCTGGGAAGAGTGAAGAACAGAACAAAAAGCAGCCAAAGCTCATGTTCAGCACTGGGTTTGCAAGAAGGAATGGATACTGGAAACAAAATGAGACAGACAGAGCTCATTCTTCTGACAGCCATTTGGAAACATTCATCCCCAGCCTTTCCAATGCCAAAACTTAGCTCAGAGAGGCAGCAAATCACCAGTGTGGCCTCCTGAAAACCTTGAACAGGGCATGAGGGAAAGGAGGAAGGCCAGACCTCAACAGCAGGGCTTGAAGCAATCATTACTCAGCCACAGGAACATACAACAGCCCTTGGAGCAGTAGGACACACAGGTTCAAGTGCAAATGGATAGGAATTTAATGTTACTTACTCGAGAACCTCTCTTGCCAGGTGGTCCTGGTAAGCCCGGCAGACCTGGTGGGCCCTGGAAGAATAAAAATAGGAATTAATGATGGTTCTATAGCACGGTGATGCTCCTATTTCCCTTCAAATTACACCATTGCTATAAAGGGATAAAACACCACACACAGTAACATCTGCAGAAGCATGTATTTCCATAGATTAGGGACAGAGCCTTCACATCTTTCTGCTGTGGATGACATTCCCATGATCACAGCTGTGTTTCCACCTTCCTGAACCCATGCTGTAACACAGGGGTAACACAACTTGTCTCTCACCTTTGGAGTTTCCTGCTATGTGCTAGCACGCAAGTAACGTGTTAGCACCTTGGCAAGGGAAGAATATTGAGTGTTGCAATATACATTGGCACTCTTGGTACTGTAGGCTTCTGCATGAATTACAACTTCATTGCATCCCATCACTTTGTATTTTGAAGTGGCATGTGATAAATGTCATCGAATTGGTGTCAGCGTTGGATATTCCTAAATGTGTAATACAGGAGAGGTCAACTTGTACATGTCAGAGTAGTGGGGGGTCTTGGCAGAGGGTGAGAAGAAAGTGGAGATATCAGGCACCCAGCTGTGCACTGATGTGAAACAGGTTAGGAAAAAATACTCAGTAATGTATTGAGTTTGAATTTGTTCATTTATTTATTCATTTTTTTCAATGGACTGGAGAATTCAGCTTTCTGGAAAGCCATTTGCAACCCCTAATAACTCCTCAAAGCTTGTTTTCCCCCAAGCCAAACATGCCTAACAAGAATAACTGTTAATTAAGTGTCTCCCAGAGGATTTATATCCAAGTAGCTTGTTATAAAAGATGAGCTTTCATTGCATCCAGGGGAGAAACAGATCCAGAGCAGCAGGCTGAAGGACGTTTGGAAGGCAGCCTGAGCTCTCCAACTGTGTGGCAGGCAGAAGATGGGTGCATTGCACTGAGTGGGTACCACGCTCTGGTTCCACTCCCTTCCCACTGGGATCACCACTGTAGGATCCCACATGTGCCGTCACCCTAAGCAGAGCCTCCTGCAGAAGGACTGCCAGGCAGAGCTGCTCAGGCTCTGCATCATGTTACTGGCCCTGAGGAGGAATGGGAAGCTCTTGATCTCTAACACAGTTTTCAGGAGTCATCAAGTGTGTGATTTAGTAACAAAACCCTTGGAGATCCCTACCCTAAATCTCGTGCCCAGGATAAGACTCTGAACAGAGAAAACTCGCCTGAACCATAGAGCTAACTGATAAATACACTCTAATACTACCAACCCTCCCATTACCATATTAGCCCATATGATTCAAGGATTCTCATAAGCAGCAAATTCATTAGTATAAAAGCAGTCTTCTAAACAAAGTCATGCAGACAGATTTGGTACCGTAGAAAGAAGGGGAGGAATAAACAAAGCCCCAGGTATGTCTGTCTGCAATACTGATTTGCCAGGACATCACATGAATCACAACATGTGTTTTCTGTAGCTAGCTCTATCTGTAGTAAAGGTGACAAGTAAAAAATTGTCTTACAGCATAAGAGGGTACACAGCACAGAACAGCTGATGCCCCACACTGAGACAACACATGGATGGGCTTTAACACCGCATCACACTCTCCTACTACCCAGCACTGTAGCCTGTGCTGAGATATAGCCTGGGAGACTTCATCTGACCCCTCTTCAAGGTGTTCATTGCTGCTAACATGGTATTACTGGTCTTTGTAGTAACAACCCCTATTGGTACAGCTGACCCTCACTTCAGCAATATACCCAACACGCAACCTGCCATTGTGCCAGCTCAGGGCCCCGTGCATAATGCAATTATACAGCTGTGCAAATAGACACATGGTTATGGGAGGTTTTAAGCCTTGTGTATAACTGTGCTCCAGAATCCAAGCTTTATTAATAAAATCCCCTTAGTTCCTTAATTCCCCTTAGTTAGGAAGATAACTATCAAAACATGAATCCAATGCAACTGATGCAGCAACAGCTAACAGGGTTTGGCAAAGATGAATTCAAGTGCTTAATGTCTTCTCTATAAAGACCCATTCCCATGTACCCCTAAATGAAGAAGTGAAAGAGAAGATACCACTGCCTGTGCTGCATTCCCTGTGTACCAGAGTTAAGGTGACCTTTCTCACCTTCCTGCTAACAGCAGCTGCAATTGCACTTGGCCACTTGAGTAAAATACCTCTCAAAAAATGGGGACTGCTCACAATAAGCTGGAGCTAGCCAAAATGAGGAGAGAGTTAATGCCTGCACTGGAGTGGGAACGTGGAGCTAAGGGAAAGCCATGTGGCTGGAGCAGCACAGAAAGAGCAGCACGTAATTCAGGAGTCCCCTATCACTTTGCTTTGGTTTAGTTTGTCTTTTGGCCTTTTCTTATTCTTCTCCTAAAGGGCAAAAGGAATAAGGTGACTGCAGGATGAGTGGCTAAAGGGTGCCAGGCACGACGGCAACTGCATAAGGCAAGAATGTGACATACATAAACCAGAAGCAAGCCAAGGTGAAAGAGAGCTGGGGTAGCTGAATGAACATTGATAGCTGAGAAACACAACTGCAAGACCACCTTCTGTCTTTAAGGTCCCTCTCCATTCTCACACAGTTCCTGGGTAGCTGGATCGGACGTGTACTGTGCCTTCCCAGTGACTCATTTCTCCTGCCCCTTACACATGCCTCTATCATCCAACTCAAGCTCTCGAGCAGGAGGCCCATGTCAAACAACTGGCTCTGCCTGGGGAGAGCAATACTGAAACACACAGGGAGAAAAATGCACATCGGGAGAGGCAGCCAGAGAAGAATGAGACTGGATCAGGGCCCAGCTACTTACAGATGATGGATGAGGTCCCACTTCCGTCGTAAGGCTCCGAGACATGGAGAGGAAGGGATGTCTATCAGCAAAGCACCATGCAGTGAGCTGCCAGGAGTCTGCCTGGAGGTAATGCCTGTGCAGTCCCTATGCTCACCACAGGCATCTTCGCTTTCGCCCTTGGTGCAGGGAAGAGTTAAACTGCCCCACCAGAGCCTGTGTGGACCTTTCCATCGTGCCCTTTAATAGCATCCTTAGCAAATTCCATAGGGAGCAGGGGGAAGCGCTCCGCAAGGCAGGAAGGTTTCCTTTTCCTGGCACTTCTCTGCTCCTGCCCTCCCATTGCATGAACACCTCACAAGATCAGCAGAGCTGACAGCCTCCTGCAGTGAGCTACTGCTCCTAGCACTTTGCTTCTTGCCTCTCTGGCTTCTTGCCTGCTCTGCTCTGCAAACTGATGGCAGAGAACACACACCCCCTGTTATCACACAAAGCAAAATCAGAGATCAAGGAGAAACAGGGCAGAAGCAGATACTCGCACTCTCTTCTCCAGCCAAACAGCTGAATTGTTAACCAGCCTGAACAGCTCTGCGAAGCAGCTAATAGCAGCCACATAAAAGTTTAACCCTTCTCAGTTTCCCACGGTAGCATTAGGAATGATGACTGATCCCACCAAATGATTATAGGATTTATTCTAAGCTGCTGCTGGGAAACTTCCTGGCGTAAAAGGGACCTCTCTTTTTCCTTCACTTTTGGAGCTTCAAATTGCAAATGGAAAATTAAGCTGAGTTGTCTGAAAGGGAAATGCATTGGGCCCTGAGGACAGGAGAAATCTTGCTGTTTCCTCTTGCTGCTGAGATCAGCCAGCTCATATCTCTGCCTCTCCCCTCCTCACACTTCCCTCTGCCTGCAGCGCTGCCCCTGGGAGCTTGTGCCTTTAGATCTCACAACCTGAGCAAGGCTGAACCTGCTGGGAGAGGGCTTGGAGGGAAGCATAATCACTGCAGGAACTGGTGCTGTTGATGTGGGAAATGACTCGCTTCCTTCTGAATGCCTACTGAATCAACTTGCTCAGATAGCAGAGTATTCCCATTATCATTCCCCTAGGAGCAAATTACCCAGGACACAATTCATCTCATATTCTAGTGCACACCGATGGACTGACCCATCTATACTCGGGGTCTCTCTGATGTATTTCTGCCTCCCATGTTGTGTACCCCATTAATAGTACAGCTCTCCTGTATCCCATGCGAGGCTGTGTTGCAGGGGTGGGCATCCTGCACTGTGCAAAACACTGCAAGGACTGAAGGGAGAACATTCTTTCTCAGATGCTAATGCATGTGGTAAAAGCCAACTTAAAAGGGAGTTCAGAAAACACATCAAAAGCTTCTCCCCATGTTGGCATTGAGTTCTGAGCAGTGACGTTAGCCCTGCAGATAAGAGAACCTGTCTTGTTTTCTTCCCAGAGGAAGATGAGGCACATTTCATATGCAAGGCCATTGCCACAGTACTGTTTAGCCTTGTACATCCAGAAAGCACCAGCACGGAGGGACTGAGGAGCTACAACACTAGAATGAAACCCCCCTGCTCAGGAGAAGGGAAGGGGAAGAGAAGATCTCATCTTCAAAAGATACACCAACCCTTCCTCACCTTTCCATCCTGCACAGAGAGGGAGACAGGACCTAAACTAAAACCCAGCTTGAAATATGGCCTGAAGCAAATCTGCAGGGTTTTATGGAGGAAAAAAATCCAGCATTTTGGTTATTTCTTCTCCAAGGCAGGCTTATCATGTTAAATTTGGACACATCTGGGTTTCAACCAGTGTAGAAAGAAAAACCTCTCATAAGTCTGGCAGGAGCAGAGGTGTTGGTGGGAAGCCAGTCTTGTAATACGAGTTCTGCAATAGACACAGATGTTTATTCTGGGTCTGTACAACACCTATCAGAGACAAACCCTTGTCCACAGCTTGATTCTGAGCAAAGCAGCAGCACAATACATATCGCAATGTCAGTATTCCAGCTTGATGAGCACAGCTTTTCTATAGAGACATTGCAGAAACAATCTCTGCGGGAGGCACTTCAGACTTGAGCAATGTCAGACCTTGGAAACAAGTCTGAAGGGGTGTGAAAAAATAAAACAGAGGGATTTCACACTCTATCAGTTGTAAGAATACCTGCATATTTCCACAAGGCATCCTTACACCCTTCGCAGCACATTTATCTCAATCACCCTTTCAACTACTGCTCTTTAAAATCA
This sequence comes from Pezoporus occidentalis, assembly GCF_034315485.1. Lineage (NCBI taxonomy): Eukaryota > Metazoa > Chordata > Aves > Psittaciformes > Psittacidae > Pezoporus > Pezoporus occidentalis. The sequence continues at coordinate 263,499 of NW_026915987.1, forward strand.
ACTTTGTTTTACACAAATAGAGCTCTCAGATTCTTAGTCTTTCGCCTGCAAGATGATTTCCCTTTGGGGATAGTTCTGGTTAAATTAGCAAAAAGCCACTGATCCAACTGTGTGAGCGAGGCTGAAACTTTTCCCATGAATTATACAAAGCATGTGATTCTCTCTTTTTTTTATTAATATGACTCATTCATTAAGAGACATTCAAACACATTGTGTGTTCCTCCATTTATCACAGACTATCAGCTTGAGCAGCCTTTTCTGCTACAAGGAGGACTGGAAATAAGCACTTCATATTTTATCAGTGTTCCCAATCACCTCTTTCTCTCCCCTATTGGCTGATTGATTTGGCAGGGATTGCTTCTCTAGCAAAGGAGCCTCCAAGGGCTCCAAGACAAACTGCTCATGCAGAAGATGAAGCAGTCTAGACTGGGGATGCTCTTAGAAACACATCTGCTGGTGGAAGAAGGCTGCCTGCAGGATACCACCACATCTCAAGATGGGATTGAACCTAGGGCTCCTGACTATGCACCACAGTATGCAGAGAGCTGGAGGCTGCGCATCCTTCCACCCAGGCTATTTTTCCAACTCAGATACATGTTCCTTCCATCCCCACTCCTCTTGTGTTACTCAGTGCTTCCACTGCCTCTTAGTGGACTCAGCCCACTCAGTGACAGAGGTTTTCTTCCTCTAAAAACAACCCTCAGACACTTCTCATAGTCAATGTATTTGGGTTCTTTCATTTATAAGGGACAAAAAGATGTGGAATTACAGCTTCACTATACAGGAGGAGAAAGGTCCAACTTGGGGTGCCCTGTGGAACACTCACCTGCACCGGGGCAAGGGGTTTGCTGCAGCTCTACCGTATGACACAGCACATGGACATCCCACAGGCAGTGCTGATGGTCAAGGATGACTGTCCCCCTAAATCTCCCCATTAAACCTGCTGCTGGTATAGACAAGCAAATGCTACCCCATCCACCAGAGGATTCAAGTACCCACCACATCAAAGCCTTGAGTGCTTGATATGTTGGCGACAAAATACTTGTGTCTCTTTCGCTTTTATGGGTGTCCAAATTGAGCCATGTCCTTGGGGTCACATCACTCTGCAAGCTAACTGAAGGGGCCTGTGCTTGCATAGGGGATCTTAAGCAAGGCTCTGCGGAGGTGCTGCGGGCAGCCGTGGGGATGATCCAGAGGGAGCTTTGCCAGCTGCTGAGTCAGTGCTGCCTTCCTGACTGAGCACGATGTTTGGGTGGTTTGTGCTATTCCCCCCCTTCTCCAGAAGAAATGCAGAGCCGAGATCCCAAATGCTTGTGGTTATTAATGGTTCCCAAGAAATTCTTCTTTTTTAAGAACATCCCTTCCCCTCCTCCTGCAAACCCAACATTCCTGAAGAATTAATGCACCGACACTAGTTGCATGTGGGATGCAGTGGCTCCGTTTCCTGTTGCGCAGCACTGTGGTGGTCGCGCAGGATTAATCCACGGAGGGTTCTGCCTTTTATTGCTAGGTGAACAGATCCTTTTAGTGCTTGCAGACACCTCAATTATGGGGATGGGGCCCTGCTGCACAGCTAAAATTATACCACGGTTATTTTGGTGGCATTCACAAAGCCAGAATTGCAGTGACCACACTGAATCATCACTGCCTTGCACTGCGACTCTCATTCACATCCTGATTTTGGGATGAGCAGGATGAAAGATGGCCCCTTCTCTTTAAGTGGAAGGGGGACAAGCAGGATGCTGCTGGCTGGCAGCCTGCCTCTGCCCATAAATCATAGAATCATATATAGAATCATATTGAATCACATAGAATGGTTTGGGTTGGAAAGGACCTTAAGATCATCCAGCTCCCTGCCATGGGCAGGGACACCTCACACTAAACCATGTCACCCAAGGCTCGGTCCAATCTGGCCTTGAACACCGCCAGGGATGGAGCATTCACAACCTCCCTGGGCAACCCATTCCAGTGCCTCACCACCCTCCCAGTAAAGAACTTCCTATATCTGATCATTGCCAAGGTGGTCCCAATCCTTGCTGAGCAGGTAGAAGGCCATTTCACACACACACTTCTCTGTCCAGAGTGACATTTCTCTTTCAGACACCTTGTACCAGACAACATAAATGGGAAGACTATTTAATCATCTTATCCCTCCATCCATGCGCCAGACTCCATCAATGACATTCCCAGCCCCATCCAGGGAAAGCGCTGGGCAGTGATATCACACAGCACAGCAGGAAGGGCTGCACTGACCTCATCAGAAGCGCCTGCCCAACAGCACGAGGCGGGCGCCAGGTAATTACTCAAGCACAGAACATTTATCAGCACTCGCTCTGAAACATGCTCATCTGGCTATGGAAGTGCTCTATTAGCTTCCCAACATGTCATCCCCATTCCAGCCTTTTCTCCTCTTTCCCTTCCCACGTCAGAGACATCCAATGCAGTGTGGTACAAAGATCTCAAAGTGAGTCACAGGAGCTATTGAGCACCGCACGCAGCCAAGCCATAACCTTTCCCTCCCAAAGTGCCGACTGTGTTTCCAGCAGTCAAAGAGGAAAAGGCCAGACAGAGCCTCAAAATGTTCTCCTTTCCCTCAATTCAGGACTCCAGTTGTTCTCAGACGGGATGGAAAAAATCCTGCCGTCTCTTCCCTCAGCCCTCCACAGCCTGAATCTGTTTCTGTGCTGTGATTCACAAGCTGAGAGGGATTTTCCACTCCAGTTCGGTAATAAGCTCTTTACATTGCAGGGAGAAGTGGGGGCTTGAAGCTCCATCACCCTCATGACACTTGCAGGGGGATAAGGTGGGAAAGGTCAGGATTCCACTGAGCTCAGAGCAGTCCATGACATTTAGCCTGTACAGGTAAGCAGCGGTTTAGGAGGAGCTCAGGACAGCTTCATTTCTCCCCTTGGAAACATGCCTGAAGTGACTCTTCATGAAACACAGAAGGAAAAACCACTGAGACTCATTCTGTCTACTCAGGGATTTAGCAAAACTCCAAGCACAAAGCCTCTGCATCAGGGATATGTGCCTGTAAAGTCAGGCAGGAGTGCAGCGCTGCATCCCCCTACCCCGGGCAGCATCTGCACCTCTCAAAGTGGGAACCTCAGAACAAAACACACCTGATGGTGACTCCCCATCCAAATGACAAGGAGAGAAACTACTACATTGCTCTGAAACTGGACGGGCAGGAAATGAAGACCTTGAAGGTAAGCACCCATCAGGGCCTTAGCGATACAACCGTTATCACTTTAGGTGTCACTTGCAAGACATCAGCCCATCTGCAGGCTCAAGTGCTGTTGATTGTGTTCCTTCAGCCAGCTTCAATATTTCCATTGTAAACCCTTCTCTCCCTGTTTTAAGAAGTCAGCTGTAATAATTTGCTCTAGGCTGGAACTTGGCAACCCAAGACTGTCTGGGAGAAACTCTTGTACATGTACAGCCCCTCATACACACAATATAGCAAAAGGCTGGGGCTGGAACATCAAATCCTCCTAAAAGCTGGCCAGTTTAAAGATCCTGTTTGCATTCTTGCACTTAAAGGAAAGGCAGCTAGCAGATAATTAGTGTGGCCTGACTGCTTTTAGCATTACAAAATGTGTGTATACTTTTAGGATGGCCAAGATACACACCCTGAGAGTGGTTATTGTGTGGAATGCAGTAGTTAAAGCTATAAAGGAAGCTCTTTGCACGTTTTAAATGCAGGCTCTGAGGAATAATAATTAGAAATTAATTTACACCAGAAAAATAGAGGAGAGTTTGTTTAAAAAACCATAAATCCTGGAGCCATCTCTGCACTCGCATTTACGGGAATGGGGCACTTTTGGAAATGGGAATTTTGGGTACGTAAGAAATTAATAACCAGTGTTAAATAATAGATAATCTGTGGCATGTTTCTGAGGCACTTGGGTTTTCTTTGGAAGGTGACCAGCAGTTCTGCCCTCTTGGCCCTGAGAGAAACCAGGGGTGAGGAACAGAGACCCAGCTTAAGCACCAAATTTTAAGCAGCAACTCTTAGGAAGGAAGGTGGTAATTTGTATTTTCCCCTTTCTTAAATCTAATATGAAGCAGTACCTCTAAGCACAAACTTAAGGAGCATCCACCATCACAGAGCACTCAAGTTTACAGCAACACATGTGCTAAAATGGTGATAACCACGAACATAACAGTGTTATTTTGGGGTGTCACACACAGCTAAAAGCTTATAGAAACCCTTGTAGGTTACGGTGTGACAGCCATTCAGCTGAGCTGTGACTGGGAATAGTCAGCATCAAGAGCTTGAACTTACCTGAGGTCCTCTCTCTCCTTTCACTCCTGGATATCCCAGTAAGAATGGAAACGGAGTGGGTCCGAGGAGGTCAAAGATCTGATAGACATCAGTGGCAGCAGGGGTTGTGAGGTTGAGGGCCTGTGCCCTGGCTCTGGAGATGGGACGGGCAGACCCCAGGGGTGGTTTGGTGTACACCAGAGGGATGTTACTAGGATCCACTTTCCTGGTGGGGGACGGCACGTGCTTCTTTGGAACAGGCCCACTGCTTGGGTTCTGTCTTAGGGTGACAAAATGGACGTTGCTGGTTGTGTTATCAGTCACCCTCCTCACTGGCTTTACAGTACCAGGTGCTTTAGAGGGCTCAACGGTTGGGTTTTGGTTGATCTTCTTTTTGGTCTCTTGCTTGGACTCCTTCCCCCTGGCCATGGCAGGGCTCTGGCTTGTTGGTGGGGCCTTTTTGGCAGTGGGAAGGGGAGTTTTCTCCATGCGTGTGCTGGGGGTGGGATGGGACACCCTGATGGTTGTCACCGCGCCCCGAGGGAGCGAACGAGTGGGTGGCTGTGATTCAGTACTCGATGGAACAGGAGATGGGGCCACTGTGACCTTCGTGGCTTTGGTTGTCAGTCTTGGCAGTGATGGTGGGGTTGATACCCACGCGATGGTTGTACCCGAACCCCGAGCCTTGAGGGGTGCAGTGACCCTGCCAAGCTCCAAGGATGGGGCAGCAGTGGTCAGGTTTCTTAAACCCTGCAATGAGGGCTCTGTATGCCGTGGGGTACTGGGGGAGGCATTGGGATCCCTGGGAAGGAGGGGGATGAGAGGGGGCAGGTTTGGCCGGTAGGTATCTGCTTGCCTGCACTGTTTCTTCAGGTATTTACAGTAATGATGAGCTGCCTTGGCGGAAGGATAAATATCAAACTGGCAGATGGCTCCTTCAAACTGCACCGAGTGCTGGTTTATCTTCCCGAAGAGGAAAGATCCGTGTGGATCCAATGCCTCGTCCTTTTTATAATGCAAATCCGCATGTACCCTGCGCTTCCCACAAGAAGTAAATAAAGTGACTGTCTGGCCACGGATGTTGATGGCCAGATTGTGCCATTGGCCATCGTGGACATTGTAATCAAAATATACAGAGCGCTTGTGGCCCACATAGACTATGATCTTCCCAGGCACAAACTGGATGCCCAGCTGCAGTTTCCTCTTTTTGCTCTTGACAGCAAAGAGAAAAGCATTGTTGATGCGGTGGGAGCAGAGGCTCAGCACCAGGAGCAGGTCGGTGCTGGAGCCTGCGGGAAGAATGGTGCTGAGCGGCGCTTCGACACGTGCTCGCTGAGTGAAGATGACCCCTGATTTAAAAGGAATGACTCCTTGAGGAACTGTATGTGATGAGGACCAACTGCTCGATGGCCTTTTCCCTGACAGGCCCAGTCTTTGAAGAACATCCACATCTGAAAGGGAAGCGCAAAGACAGTGTGAGGTGTTGGGCAACCCAAGGGCTGGGTGGGTATGGGGAGCATCAAACCAATCCATGCTAAAAGGCAACAGGATGAAGGAAACCCAACTGTCCTCTCACACACATTCCAATACTCAGAATGGAGAGCATATAACACATCATGTTAGGAGCAAGTGCACGCTCAACTTGGTCCCGTCAGGGACCAGCTCCAGTTGTTCTGGAGGGAGCTGACCTCGCTACAAGGAAATGTCCCACTGAGCACCAACAGTCCACTTCTCTGGGATATAATTCCGAGTGCTGACCACACAGCTGGAAAGGAATCTGAACAACAGACTGATTGCAGAATTTTATATCCCCAGAAGGCAAGAAACAGAACCTTCAAAGGGAGCAAAGCCTTGTATCTGTGTCTCCAAATTAGAAGGAAGCAGCTTTTGATCTCCGGGACTCTAAAGGGTTTAGGGAAGCAAAGGTGCCTCCCAGTGTGAAAAGATTGCGCCTAGATTGCACTGAGCTACTTCAGGTTCTCAAAGCAGTGTATTTTCCCAGCAGATCATCTTACAGTCTCATTTTAATAGGTTGGAGGAACCAGACTTGGTTTGTGCAGGGATGAGAAATGACTTATGGAGGCCGTTGAGCAGAAGAGGTTAGACTTGCCTCCAGCGTTTGCCACCTAGGAGCAAGACGGGATGAAAGGGATTGATGTCCTTTCTTCACCAACCCCATGAGAAGTCCACAATGGACAGATGAGTAGAATCCTCTTGTTTTTAGCCCCCAGATCTAACAAGTGTCACACACAGCTCCAAGTCCAAGGCAGATTATCAGGCAAAAGCAATGCAGACTGGAGTCAGCTGGCAGCAGTCTCAGCTGAACTAATGAACTGGGGAAGATGCTGAGGTCTATGTGAAGTAGATGTGCCCAGACCTGAAAAAGGTGCTTATGCACCCCAATGCTCATTCTTTTACTCCAGCTCAATCATTTGGTCTAATAGAAGAGGTTACTTACATGTGTCAGCACTAGTGTGGCCAGCAGGACAGTGACTGTCCCCCTGTACTCGGCACTAGTGAGGCCATACCTTAAACACCATGTTCAGTTCTGGGCCTCTCACTACAAGAGAGACATTGAGATGCTGGAGCACATCCAAAGAAGAGCAACAAAGCTGATGCAGGGCCTGGAGCACAAGCGTGATGAGGGATGGCTGAGAGACCTGAGGGGCTTTAATCTGGAGATAAGGAGGCTCTCCACAACTACCTGAAAGGAGGATGGAGTGAGGTGGGGATCAGCCTCTTCTCCATGTAACAAGTGACAGGACGAAAGGAAATGGCCTGAAGTTGTACCAGGAGAGGTTTAGATTAGGCATTAAGAAAACTGTCTTCACCAAAAGGGATGTCAAGCATTGGAACAGGCTGCCCAGGGCAGTGGGAGTCACCATCCCTGGAGGTACTGAAAACACATGCAAATGCGGCACTTAGAGACATGGATCAGTGATGGCCTTGGCAGTGTTACATCAACAGTTGGACTTGATCATCTTAAAGGTCATTTCCAACCTTAAAGATTCTATGATAAAGAAAGCCTGTAGTGATTACCGTTACACTACCACTGTTGAAAATGAGTTAGGATAACTATTTCCTTCCCTTTTCCCTGTCCAAACACAATCCCCATTACTCTATGACTCTCACGTTTAAGTGCTCTTTGGGGAAGCTTACTTTGGGCTGTATAATCCAAATGCTGATCTTGCAAGTTAAGCATTTAACTATGAAATGCACTAGTGTCAATCATGGCTGCACATGACCTGACACCATGGGACTGCAGCTTTCCTTGTTTAAAAGAAGTAAACCAGAGGTTGTCCAAAGAAAAACCAAGCTCCTTCACTAAAGGGACTTTGGAATTTGGCTTATTTTACCCTTAGCTATTAAATATTCATCACAATACCCAACATTTGGAGAACTGGCACTTTAAAAAGATCCTCAGTGTCAGCCAGAAGGGTTGTAGACTCAACCAGTCTGAGGCCTGTAATGCTGCTGGCCAGGAAGGGAGAAGAATAATGAGGAAACCTCTGTTCCTTCACTTTGGCAGAAACCTTGGCCATTTTTGCAAGAGCAAGTCAATCAATATTTACTTTGTCTGGGCTCAGCTTTATTCCCACCTTCCTTTTTTAAGGCAGCTTGACTCATTTCTAGCAGAGACTGCCATGGAGAAGATGTGTCAGATGTGAAAGAGGATGGAAATATTCCCACTCCATGCAAAGCAAGTAACTCACTGCACAGCATGTGCAAGTGTTAATAATGATGCTTCTCCCATACTATGACATCCTTGGTCCCCCACTGTTTTCCTGCAATATTGCCCAATGGGGCTGTCTGTCAGCAAAGCAAAGGTAAAGCTTTCCCTACTCTGCAGTGGATAGAGGAATCACAGCAGTATCTTCATACTGGATAATTTCCAGAGCCCATGAAATAGTAAAGGCCAAAGCCTGGGTTTAACAAAGTCAAGTGGGACCCTTGCCACAGACTTCAAAGGCAGCAGCATTTAGCTCTAAGGAAATACATTTACCACTTAAACTAGGTGGTAGGCTCCTCCAACTCCTACATGTAGTTTTAGGCTCCCTCCCAGAGACAGACAGTGGTGTCTCTACTGGCAGAGATGCTTTTACACTATTCATTTGGTAGCTGCTCTGCAAAGACACAAGGATGTGTCCCTCCTCAGAGGATGCTGCTGTACTTGCAATACCAATCCAACTGCATCCAACAGGGCTTAAAGGAAAACCAGCACAACCCAAACACTCCTTCCCTCAAAACCTACTAAGGTAGGGCCAAATTCTAGATGCCTACCCAAAACCTGACGAAAAAGAGACCTCATACAGGACATGAACGTGGACTTTCCAGCACCAGGTCCAGACACACAGCTCAAGTCTCCAGTGCACCCAAGCCCATCTCCCTCTCCATCCCATGCTGACTGCCGGTGGGGCATATCCCCTGGGACGACGGGATGCCATCAGCTACCATAAAACACAAGGTAATTCTTGGCTTCCTTAAATAGCTCCAAGTTTAGCAAAGCATTTTTTCCCCTTCAAATTTTTCCCTCTGTAGATTTTTCCATCAAAACACATATTGAAAAACACATTTACTTCGAGCCGCCTGGTCCCAGGTGCCTTCAAGCTAAGTTACAAGCATTCCTGTTGCAACACAAAGTGAGATGCGCAGAGATTCCTGAACAACCACATGATCATCTCTGAAAGAGGGGATAAAATGTTTTATTGCTCTCCATCCCATCGCTCCTTTCCCTTCCTTTTTCCCCCATGCAAAAAGCTTTACAAGAGCCAAAACGCAGGAGAGGAATAACTTGGAGCTTCCTAGATTCCGGCAGCTGAGATGTGATGCCCACAGCTAAAATTGGGTTGAATAAACACTATGCTTCCAAAAGTTACTGCCCAGACCCTTAGTCAGTGCACATCAGATGAACTCACTAACCTCATGATGTTTTGGATTTGTAACACTTATGGAAAAACCATCCTCTGCATTCCCTGATTTTCCAGTGTGCAGGAAGACCCCTAAGCCTTAAACTACAGTGTTTTCAAAAGCCCACGGCATTGGCTTAATTTCATCCTCACACAGATCTACAAACAAGCTCTTGTTGCTTTTGTAAATCTCATGTTTGGACGTTCTGAGTGATAACACAGCCTCAAGCCACCAGTGTTTCCTTACAGCCTGTGCTTCCTTGGAAGCGTTGGCTTTCTGGTACCCCAAGGAAGAGCCTGTCTGTGGGGAAACCAAGCACATCACAGAGAAAGCATCTCACAGGGGAGTTATCCACCATGCTAAGGTAATGCTATAGGAGCAAAGCGAGTTTTCTTTGGGTTCATGGCAACAATCAAAAGCCATAGCACCACCCATAATTATCATGGGATTAAAATGATGGCTAGAGATGAGTCTAAACAGCGTATTAAAAGTCGCCTTGAAAAGAAAGATGCCAAGACACACTATTTGTTCTGCCTCTTTATGAGCTGACATAAAACTTGCTCTGAAAACTGCTTGACTAAGTGATTCAGCCAGATGTTCACCTCTTCTGCATTGAGGCACAAGTTGGAAAATATGACATTTTTCAGGATTGCTGATGGCAGGGATGGATTTTCCTTTTTCCCCTGTAAAAAAAGTGCTCCATGGACTGAGCATCGACCAACTTGCTGTTTTCCCTTCATGTTTTACCGACTAAGAGGAGAGCCCTGGAGCCTGCTAGTCCACTTATTGTTGTCTGCTGCTTGCAGAGGAAGCTGCTCAGTTCCAACATGTACCCATGTAAAGCATCCATGTGGAAGAGATGTTACTATTTTAAGAGGAGATGGCTCTTTGACAAACAGGAGCTGCAGAGATGCTCAGCTCCTGCTATCAACCGTAAAAGTTGTTTCTGTTGGCTCTGAAGCTTTCCGTCTCTTTGATTATTATACCCCAACTTTTTATCCTGTCCCAAGCAGCACTAGGAAGGCGATGCCTGGAGAAGGGATGTAAAGACAGGGTGAAGGTGTGTGATCCCTCCCTTATAGAATACTCCCACTGCAGCACAGAGACTGAACCACAGTCATTCTACTGTTAACCAACACGGTGACATTTTTCTTCCTTAAATTTGCTTTTACTTTTAGAGTTCCCATCATCTCTATATGCACAACATCCCACGTGCCTGCAGAGGCAGGGCTGGGTTGCAAGGAAAAACCAGTCTGCCAGAGATGCTTAATTCCTTAAAGCCCTGGCCTCAAGGGGCACTTTCTGAAAGCAGTTAAGCCCCAGCAAGTGCAGGTAGATGCCAATGACATTTTAGTGCCTCAATCCCACCAGTTCCACCAGACAGAGAGGTACTTCTGGAACCCCTGTGAGGCACATAATCACCTGTAAACCCTGGTTCTTTTCCCAGCTGTTAACTGCATCATCTGCAGCACCAGTACTGCAAAGATTAGCAATAAAAGCACCTAATTCTGTGCATTAGGCTCAGAGACTACTAAATGATGGACCTGAACTGAGACCAAAGCATTTGGCTTCTACTTGGGTTGAAAAGAGAAAGAAAAGTGTGATTTACCTTCAGAATTTCCCTGTGAGAATCCCAGGAACCAGGTAAAACATAAAACAGTCCAGAGAAAGCAGAATCCCCTAGAAGTGGAAGAGAAGAGAAAATAATGAGTTTATACAATATTAGTAACAAAAAGCAGCCCCCCTGTTAAGGGTCTTCTCCTTGATCACAAGTCTAGTAGAGTCAGTGCCCACATGTCTCTGGGATATGGAGGATGAACGCTTAGCAGAACTGCACTTTCTTCCCAGTGAGATCTCATTTTACTACATAAAAGTCATCTAAAGCCTGCTGAATCCAGTGAAATGTTTTCTTACTGGTATTAGGGGCCATTGATCAAGCCTTGAACTAGGACCAGACTGGCATTTTGAGATGCAGGGACATCAGTGCCAGGCCAGCAGTCACCACTGCTACTCTTTGGCACTCACCCCATCTAAGACAGAACATCCTAAATGCAAGAGGATGGAGGAATAATTCCAAACTGGGAGGTTGAAAGATGTGCCAGGAGTACGTGATGTTTATAAGGGTATGGGTAGGAAATGGGCTGGCACGCAGCGACACGTTGCCTGCATCTCAGCAAACAAACTCCAAGTCTTAATGCTTAAAAATACTCTAAACATACAAAATCCTCATTGGATCTATTCCTCATTTTACACCCAGATACAATGATGGGAGCAGCTTAAAGCCACTCAGCACTTTGCTGCTGCCATTAATGACTTTCTCATTAGCTTGGTAGAGCTGCAGACGCCCAGAGCACAGTGTTCTTGCAGACCCCTTCATGCCTGAGAAGGAATTGGTCAAACCTTTCTGTTAGCTCTACTTTAAGCCATTGAAAACAGCAGCAGAGAGGAAAGCTTTTACCAGAAAGGTAGCTGAAGTCCCCCCCTTCCTTCTCCAACTGCTTTGATTTGCAGCCAAATAACGAACATAGGAAACTCCTTGGTTCAGCTCACTTAAAGCTGACAGTGGAAAGTTTGAAGATTGAATTCCCTCATCTTCTAGAGATGATATTTAACAGCTTGATCAGCAAGGGCTGCTGGAGGGACAAAAATGTAAACTACAGAAAGCCCTCAGCCAGAAGAAAGCAGCGTGGGACGCTCGCAGGTTGCTCTCCGTTTCAGCCAAGCCAGTACGAACACTGGGATATGCAAAGCAGTGCCAAAGTGCAGCTTGCTCCTCTCTTTGGACCAGACAAAGAGAAATCATTTATCCCATGGGACTAGAGATCAATCTTCTCCTGCCACCAAGCTTCAGCACAAGAAAGCATCCTCTGAGGCAGTATATTACCCTGGACCAGATCCTCCCTCGGTGCAGGAGACCCTTTTCCCACAGCTAAAATGAAGCCACGGTGATTTCCATGTCAGTGGGGAAACCTGGCCTTGAGTTTAAAAATCCATGCAGGAATCCAGCCACTAACTCATATTTTAAGGCTTGAAGGGACAAACGCTGGAGCAGCCCTGCATGGGCTGGGAAACAAATGAGATGAACCACATCGTTCTTTGCTCTTTTCCATTACCCTGACACTGGGCTGCTCATTTCAGGAGCTCTGGGGCTGCTTTTAGTTTATGCATGAAGGAAAACCAGCTTGGAACAGCCAAATCATGGTAATCCATAGCCAGCCATATGCTAACCAGGAAACCCTCACTGTGCTCAAGAGATCTCCAAAAGGAGAGACCTGGATGTTTTATGCCCACTTCATCCCATGGGACACTGCTGTCAGACTGAAGACTCTGCTGGGTCCACAGAGAGCTGTTGTTCCAGTTCATTCCAGGGATGTAGGAGGGGAAGTAGAACAGGATGAGTCTTCATGGCTGCCTTTAGCAGCCCTTGTATGACTTACAAGAGGCTAAAACCCACTGTATGGGAAAACCTGCATTTCTATGTTCACCTCCAAAGAACAATGGTGTTTTAAGTTGTGGATGCAATTCTACGTGTGCATTGAGCAAAGATCCTTGCTGGGTGTCATCAGCGGGGTTTGACTGCCCAAAGAGGGCCTGGGGAAACGAGGGGAAGAGGGTGACCAACATGACATGAGCACCAAGGGCAGCAGGAGCCTCAGAAGCATTAATAACACCTAACAAAGCCCAGATCTTTCTTTGAAGGATACCTTCACAACCCCAATTGGCTTCCAAAGCCCTCCTTGACCAACAACAGTGAAGGGAACAAGCCTTAGAGGAAAATCCAGCACGTAATTTCATTCCAGTGACACCGACGGGGCTATAAAGGAGACGAATGCTCAGCGTGGGATCCAGCTGGCCTCAGCCCCACTCCTGGACCCCTCAACACAGCCAATACTGTAAGAGCAGAGAGCGGGGCCGGGCGCCAGAATGCTAAAGAAAAACACTTTGGCAAAGTTTACCAACTTAATGGAAAAAGCAAAAGCAGGTTCCAAATGGCAGAGCTGTGACTGATGGGGCTGGTAATTATGGCAGGGCTCTATAATGCAGGCTCTTTTGCAGTTACAACTCTGCAGTGACAGGATTGCATAAGCAGCTTGAGGAGCAATAATAAAGGAAGATTCTTCACCTTATATAGAGCAATCAAACTCACCTTGCCTTTATCTCAGCATCTTCCCACAAGCAGCGATTTCCACAGAGACTCTGTCAAGAGGTACCCACTAAAGGCATTTCTTTTATTGCACAAAGCCTATGAATACCAGAATGAGGATCTCATTGCTAGTCCCTAGGTGAAGAAGTGCCCCTAAATACATATTATGCAAGCTCATGTGAGCCCTAAAAGTTTCCCAGTGCAAACTCCCTTTATAGCGAACTGAAGCTACTGAATGCAGCTTGAATTTGCTTCACTTCTCTTTGTGAAGTTCTGTGATCAGTCCATGGGAACTAAGCAGTGCCAAAAGTACATGGCAAAAGACAACAGAGAGGGATAGAGAAGCGCAAAGACTGGCAATAACACTTCTCAACCTTAGTGGTGATTTTAGCATCTTCCAAGTGGGGAGGTAGCAGCCAAGAGCAAGTATCCTGAGGAGCTCCCGTTAAAGAAACCAGAAGGTTGAGGCATCACTTTTGGCAGGGCCTCAGGGCAGGAGGTCTCTCTACATGGTGGTCTGCACCAATACAGAGACCTGATGAAATCACAGCTGCTCATTAGCACACATCCATGTGTGTTCCATCCATGGCAGCGTTGAGGCCAGGTTGGATGGAGTCTTGGGTGACACAGTCTAGTGTGCAGTTGGGACTAGATGATACTAAGGTCTTTTCCAACCCTAATTATGAGTGTATGAACAGCAAAACCATGCCCTGGGTTTTCAGCTTCCAGGCTCACTTGCCACTTTCTCACTGCACAGATTTCTGAGGGCAGCAAATGGTGACCTGGAGGCTAAAGGAGAGTTATCACCTCTTCAGTTGGCTTGTGCACAGCATGTCTTGCTGCTGCAGCCCCAGTAAAGTCAAGGTGGCAGCCCCAAGAGCTACAGTAAAGGAAAAATCCTGTCGGACATACTGGTTCTTAGCTGACAACCACAGGAATAAAGCACTGCGCTGAACTAAGGTCAGTAGTAAAACGATAGTCTCTAGGGAAGACTTGGTCAGGAATTATCCTCCAAAAAAGTGCAACTTTGACAAAGCTGAAGCAATCTGTAAAATAGCTGTGATCAGCCAATACTCCACATTTCTGGAATTGGTTGGAACAACTTCAGCTTTTTTAAATGAAAAGACTTGTCCCTGTCTTAAAAAAGAAGTCCAAATGCTTTTGACATCTTTTTTGCTTAGGTGACGGGTTGAAGCTGAGGAAAATGCTACATGGGCTTTATTTGGTTTTCTCCCTCATTCATAGCGAGGAAATGTCTTTGAAATTGCATTCTTGCAGGGTGGAAAAACAATTCTCCCCCCATTCCCCTCCACTCAGGTGCATTCTTTTCTATCCAAAAGACCAGAAAGCCAGCTGGATGCTGAAAATGGGTTTTCAAGAATAGCAAATCTTGAATAGCAAATAGCAAATCTGTCTAGCTGCAGATCAGACAGACCATCTTATAAGAGAAAACGTCTCTGCTGCTTAAGATCCTTTGCACAAGACTGGAGGTGATACAAGACCCCCAAGCGGTTTTGACGAGTCAATGAGAAACAAAAATCACAACCTACATACTGAGGCTTCAAACCACACCATGGCATCGATTCCACTGCCAGCTTTTGGGATAGAAGCCTTACTCTGCGCTAGTGTCATCCTTTGCAGAGCAGACTTCTGGAAACTCTATTTCTCCTCTCACCCTCCGTTTCTGGAGAGAGCAATGGGAATATATAGTTATTATATAGAGATGTCCCTGTATCAATCCCTTAAACCTTCACTGACCCTTTCTGCAATATAAACCAGCTATTGATTTATTCCTCCAGTCAAAGAGTTTTGTCTGGTGTACACAGGCCCTGTTGCAAAGCCCAGCAAGCTAAGGGAGATGGCTGCAATGGCGTTCATTTTTAACCCCCATTCAGCTTCTCTGTTTTTAAGGCACAGAAGAAAGCACACAAGCAAACATGCCCAGAGACCCACATTTCCATAGTCATTCAGAATACACTGAGATACCTAAGGGTGGTGGAGAAACTGTCAATATCACGTGGGGAAGAATGAAATTCAATACCATCCAGCATCAAGCACATAAAACATCCAGAATCCATCCTGCTCCTCCTAGGCACAGGTTTATCAAACCTGATTTATAGATGTCACTAGAAATTCATTGCATGTGAAGCCATAAGAGGAAGATGAAGTGGGACATTGGTGCTTTAACAGTGTTCTGAGCAGAGGGTTATGAAGATTGCCACACCATTATTACTAGACACTCCAGCAGCCCAAATAGGGACACTCACTAGGACGGGAAACTCCCCAGGCCAGGCTCCAACCCATCCTTGGGGTGATCCTGGATGGAAACGTCTCAACTCCTCCACCCTGCCCCAGTGCTTGGAGCGTGTGTGCAAACCCAGGAATCCCTGGGGTTTCTCTGGCATCGTTTCTGCCCAATCTAACCTTAATTCCGGATGGAAATGCCCTCAGTGCTCTGTGCCTGCAGAGATCTATCTGCAAATGCAGCCCAGAAAAAGCTGCTGCTTCCTTTGGAGGCCCCCGGTAGCAAAGGAGGGACCCATGAGGGGCTGACAAAAGGGAGCCATCATTCTCCAAGGGGAGGGACATTGCTCCTGGCAATGGTACAGCAATGGGTCTCAACTACTGCAAAGCAGCTTTGCTCTCCTAAAGCCTGCACATCAGCCAGGCACAGGAGGGCCTGGATGCATGAAGACCTGGTGTTTCCTCCCCCATATATACATACACTTCCTCTTCATTTTCCCTTCTTCAGGAGGGAGATGCTGATCTGCATATGCAGAATGGGGAGACATCAGTGTGACCAAGCCTCCATCCCACAGACACCTTGTTCTTTCGATGGGTTTATACCCGATATCCGCAGGCAGAAGGATGATGGGTTTCAAACCACTGGTACTTCCTCCAACTGGGAACTAGAGCTTAGGTAGTCATTGCACAAAGCTGGCCCAGAACTACCCAGCTCCTCACCTCCTAGATGCAGGACTGACACGGCTGTGATGACCCAAACACCCTTCATACACCTCTCAGCAGCTTCCCAATAGGGGATCTTCCCTGACAACCCATTACTCTGTCCCCTCTATGCTGCCCACCCCTCTCTGCCTGTGTGATTGACTTTGCTGCTGTGTGAAGTGACAACACTCACTACCGGCCCTTGCCTTTGTGCTCTCGGTTAGTAACTGGAGCCCTCAACAAACAGCAGTGCTAAGCGTGATCTGTCATCTAACTCCTCTTTTTGTCCTGCCAACAAGCGCCTTTGCATTCCTTCATTTTGTGAATGGGGTTTGGCAGAGCCCTATAGAATTCCCCATTGTTTCCATTTGCACTTCAATCAGTGTCCATCATTTCTACTTTATGCCCCCAACAAATTGGCAAAGAAAGAGGGCGGGGAAAGGACCCACATGCTCAGTGTCTGTCTCTGGTCATAGACTTCCTACAAGCCCCTCAGCACAAGACCTGGGCAACCCTCGGTCACTGATGAAGCCTCCATAAACACTGCTTCAAACAGGGCAGATTTTATCCCCCTGACCCATTGCAGAAATGGGATGAAGCTGGAGCTTTGAAGGGACCTGCTCAGAGATGCACACTGATGCAGCAGGAGGGAGACCTGGACACTGATCCAGGGGCTGATCCATCCGGATGCTGTACCACTATGTGTACAGCTTCCTCACCCAGCATGTGGACCAGGCGGCCCAGAGCAGCATCACACCAGCAGCCCAGTGACAGCAAGCAGGCACCCAAGAGCATCCACAGACCTTCTCCATGGCCAGCACAGAGCAGCAGGGCTGGAAGGGGCCAAGGTGGCACAACCACAGCCGAGTGCTGCTGCCTGGGGATGTGCTCAGTGCATGGGGGAATGCAAAACCTTCTGTGGTTCAATGAGCCTGTGCACTCCCAAAATGCATCAACAGGGCACTTGGAGCTCACGGAGCCTGTAAAAACTTTGTGTTCTTCTGGTTTTACAAGCTCTGGATGCTTGAGCCAGGACAAAGCTTCAGCACACGCTGCAACTGCTCCTCCATCCCACTCCCATCCATGGCTCTCCTGCACATCTGGCAGCTCCCTCAGCATCCAGCCCAGCTCCAGAGGATGCTGCAGGAGCACTGGGATAAGCAGGACCCCCAGGGCCATGCGGGAATGCACCAGAGCATTCCCATTACAAGCTGCCCTCAGGCAGCACAACCCTCCCTGAGGATGACTCGATGGCACAAGGATGGCCTGGTGAGCCCAGGCACAAGCCAGCTCTGGGCTCAGAGGACCCTCTCCAAGACTGACAGCTTCAACAGGAACATCCAGGATAGGATGCACAGCACTTTGCCAAGCAAATTAAAGCCCAGCACCAAAAAGCCCATCGGGAGATAATGCGAAGGGTAGCAAGCGACCTCTGCTGAAGAGGGAACGGAGCAGCAGCACGCCGGTGAGGTATTGGAGCCAGAGGAGATCCTGGGAACAAAAGGCACACGCACTCGGAGTCACCAGAAGAGACCAAAGCGCACATTCCCCATGGCACTGCAGCACAAACCCCGTGCACAGCGCTGGCCTGGCACACAGATGCAAAACCAGATGTAGACCTGCAGCGAGCAAGCAGCAGAGCCCATCATTTCCTAAACCCATCCTCATCAGGATCTGATTCTCCTGGGGCTCAAGCAGGACATCCCCATCCTTATCTGTATGTACCATGACTGCGGTCACCTCCGTCCTGCTCACAGCTTGAAGCCCTGTGCGGTGTCTGTGCCTTGTGCCAAGTATCCCCCCAGCACCGGGGCCCTTCACTGTGAAGCTGCTCTTGGTCTTTCAAAGCAGTCTTTATCTGTGTGTTCCCTTTTCCACTTTGTCTTTGACACACAGATCCCATCACACAGTCCCATGCTGGCGCTTCCCTCCGCACCATGCCCAGCATCAAAAAGGTGCAACTGGGAGATGCAATTACCAGCATCCCTAAGCATGCCGTCGCCACGTCTGCACAAAAACCCACCCTAAAGCACTGAAATCCGGTCCTTGTGAACATAAACCCCCACAAAACCTCGAGGAGAGCTGTTTGCAGCCCCTGGGAGCAGTTCTGCTTCTCTCCACATAACTCCACGCTCACAGACACAGGCAGGGAGAGCCTGCCCCAGCCTACAAAGGAAACTGCACATTCATCCACATCCAAGCTGCGGCTGCCGGCAGCGGGGTGACCCCGGGGTGCAAAGAGGTGTTGGGGAGGGGGGGGCATTCCCAAATCCCATCACCCCTTTCCCCCCTCCTTTCATCCCATCTCCCAGCCCCGCCTGGCAGGAGCAGAGGGATCCTGCTCACAACTTTCCCCAACTGCCAGGCAGAAGAATCCCAGCCTTTTCCAAGGGAGTGTCGGTAAATCATCATTACATCCGACAACGCAACCAGCACCGCTTAACCCTTTGCTGCTCGCCGGCAGGAAAAACAACAACAGCAGCAGATTTAACAATGGGGAGAGTAAAAGCGGGTCCCGGCTGTGCGAGAACGGGGGTGTGCGAGCAGTGGGTTTATGCATACACGCGTACACATGGATGCGAAGAAGCAATCGTGTGCCCGTGGGTGCAGCGGACACGCGGGGAACGCGCTACCAGCACCCTCCGCCTCACCCGCGGTTCTCCCGCTTCCCGGAGGACGAGCCCAGGTATTCCTGAACCCATATCCCGAGGGAGAGCGAGGCTGAGGAGCAGCATCCCAGGAAGGGCTGTAGGGCCCCCCCCCGGGTGCCCGGTGGAGGTGTGCGAGGGGAAGCGGGGAGCTGGAATCGCCCCTTCCTGCATCCCGCATGGGGAGGACATCCCCCCGGTGCTGCTGCCGGGCTGGGGGCTCCTATCCCGGGTGCATGGGGATGGGGATTGAGGGGTGTTCGGGGGTTCTCCTGCCCTTCCCGGCTCCAAGCTCGCCGCTCTCACCCCCTTCCGCACACCGCAGCCCCGCTCCCCCCCTTCCCCTGCTCCAGCAGCGTGGCCTCCCTTCTCCCAGCTCATTCTCCTCTCCAGCCCAGGAGTTTTCACATCATCCCCTGGCAGAGGAATGTCTTCCCCCCAGCCCATTCCCGGGAGCCCAGCTCCCTTCCCGGCTCCCCCGCACCCCCGTCCCGCCCGGGATTCCCTTTCCCCAAGCGCCGGGAGAAGCCGGACTTTGTACTCACCCCCTGCCTGCTGCTGTAGCTCTGAGTCTGGAGACCGGCTCTGATTCCGGCTCCATCACGTTTAGTGCATTGTCTCTTTCGGGCAAGTTTTGCAGCAATCCATCAGAAAAAGGGGGTCAGGCCGGTTTGTGGGTACATCCTTCCCAGGAGCTCAGCTCTCTGCCTCTCTAAGGGGCTCAGCTGTGTCAAAGACACCCCCTGGCCCGGACGGCTCACTCCTTCCTCCTTCTCTTCTGGGTCCTTTTGCTTACACAGATCTTTTAATCCCATTTAACTCCCTCTCGGCAGACTGCAATTACCTTGGGAAGAAGGAGAGAGAACAGAAAGTACACGCTAGGAAGCCGGGCTGGCCCATGGTCGCTGGATTTCTCGCCTCTTTTCTTTCCCCTCCTTATTACTGGTACAATTTCTGGGAGCTCTGATTTCCAAAAGTCCTTGATTTAAAGTGTTCGGTTGGGGTTCCCCCCCACCCCCCCCTTAGCTGTTACTTTGTTGTTTGGTTGGTGGTTGTAATTATTGTTTATTTTGCAGTGCAGATGTGCCTCCCACCACCAGCCCCCCCACACCCCCCCCAAAAGGATCTCTCCTCTGGGTTTAAGAGAGAAGAGGAAAAGGCAGATTTGGAGAAATGAAAATGATTTAAGGATGGCTCCGCGGCCTCTCTCTGCTGCCCTCCTCTGTAGCAGTGAAGCACTTACAGAGAGAAGAGTAATACAGGGCAAATAAATAATTAACGAAGAAGAAACTCTTTTGGGCCATTGAAGGGATGAAGACTCTGCCAGGCGCCATGGAGGAAGGTGCAGGCCCCCGCTCTGGGGAGGATGCTGATGGAGGCGGTTGCTCCTCTGCTCTCACTGCCTGGGGGCCGTAAACCTGCAGCCTTCCACCTACCCCACCATGGACCTCAGTACCAGGTACCTGCCTTGGCTTCTACCTTGGGTTGGTTGGGAGCCTACGGAGAGGGGTTTGAAGGAGTAAAATCTCCCCCCTTGGCCCTGCCCGCATCCTCACCCTGGTCCCACAGGGAAGGGGATTAAATGGTGGCATCTCCCCCCTTCTCCCATCACCAAATGATGGAAACTGCAGCCAGGAGGGCAGGGAGTGGGGAATGAGTTCTCTTATACAAATTCCATCAGGGTAAATCAGCTCCCAGGTCCGCTTTAGCCAGCTTTGCCAGCAGAGGGGACTTTTGCACGTGGATTAAACCTTCATCCCTGCTCTCCCTCCTCTTCCCACAGAGCACGGACCCAGCCACTGCACACACCCTGGGGTAACCAACAGGTCCCTTTTATCCAC
The DNA here is from genome assembly GCF_034315485.1 of Pezoporus occidentalis. Classification (NCBI taxonomy): domain Eukaryota; kingdom Metazoa; phylum Chordata; class Aves; order Psittaciformes; family Psittacidae; genus Pezoporus; species Pezoporus occidentalis. Next base: position 284,253 of record NW_026915987.1, read on the forward strand.
ACCAGGACACAGCAAACCCCTCAGCTCCATGGGGTACCCTCAGGGCAACCCATCACACGGAGCCCCCCCCCCCCACCTCCTCCTCCTTGCACCCTTGGGTGCTCCCACAGCCCTGCTCTCTTCCCCTTGCACAGCATCCCTGCCTTGGGCACTTACTTTGCAGCGAGGCGAGAGGCTGGGCAGCATCTCCTCGCAGCCCCATGTTCATTGGCATTCATTTGTCCCAGCAGCTTACACCAATTTCTAGTTCTTGAAAGAATAATAATTAAAAAGGAAATAAAAAGGGGGGGGGGGAGCCCAAAGGGCCTCTCAAACCCCTTCCTCCCTCCTGCCCTACGGTGTCTCCTGGGCTGGGGGTTCACGGCCCCCCCGCTTTCTGGCAAGGCTGAGGTCCCCCCAAATTCAACAGATAATCCTTCCCCAGGGCTGGCTCGGGCAGGTCCCCCTCAGGCCGTCGCTCCTCTCGTGGGTCATGGATACCGCAGGGATCCAGGAGTGAAGAGAGGCTGCGGCAGGCGCTGGGAGGGACATGGATGTGAAAGAGGTGGGAATTCTAAGGCTGCCCTTGTCCTTTTAAATAGCTGCAGGCAGGGACCCGGCTCGCTGGCGGGGGTGCCCCAGGTATCCGGTTTCAGCAAACAGCAGCTAATGAGCAGAGATCCAGCCTCCGAGGGGCAGGTTCAGCGGCTCTGCGGGGCAGGGGCACCCCCGGGTACCGCATCGGGAGGGGATGGGGCCGGGGTGATGCTGGAGGAGGGAATGGAAGGCTGCGGGTCACGGCTGCTGCAAGGACAGGTCCTGCGGGGTGCTGAGCATCAAAGCTGCACGAAGGTATTCTCTATCTTGCCACATTATTCCCCCAAGTACCTGGGGCAGGACCAGGCAGAACTAAAGCATCTTGGACCCGGGTAAGGGCTCTAAACTTAGACAAATACAGCCACAGGTAGGATCAACACTGACCCACCAAGCACCTGAACCTGAAGCAAAAGGGGGGTGATGTTAGTGTAGGACTGGCCTGACTCAGAAATGCAGGTTTCACTTAAAAAACTGGCCTCAGAATGTGGCCAGAAGTTGAGGTTTCCACCATAAATCAGATCTCATAACCCCTTCTCTTACCATGCTAAGGGCTTCTCTCCTTAAACACATACAATTCAACTTAGTTGTGGTTTTGCATCTCCCAGTTCCTATGAGCATAAGGCTTTACTCATACCTTCGCTCTGAAGCATCTGCATTTTGCTTCCTTGCTATAACAGATGAAGTGAGTAATGGCAACAACAAACTTTGCAACAAGCAGTTTTATGACTGGGGTAGGTAACGAACAGCCTCAGGATCCACTGTCCTCAATGCAACCACAATGAGTGCACATCCAGGTACTTGTAAGAAACTCCTATGTCCAAACAAACCTACCTCTGGACCCTCAGAAGGGCCAGGAGCCCAGACCACCCATCCAGGGCAGCTTTGAGGATTAGCACCTGAGGGACAAAAGCTTGTCACAAATCACATAAAATCTTGATTTCTTTGCTATTTTGTTTCCCAGCTGCTTTTACCATGTTTCCCAGTCACGCATTCCTCATATTCCAGCCAAGCCGAAGTGTTTCAGATAAAGCTTTCATCTATTAAAAAGGACTTTGCAAAGAAACGTGTGGAAATTCCTGTGCTGTTGAATACACCTTGTATCCTCCTGCTTTATCTCTCCTCTCCTCCAAACCCAGGACGTATTTAATACCCTTCCTTCCCCTCACAAAACCCTCCTCTACAAAGACAAGAACAAGGCTCTGGCTTCCCAAAGTGAGAACCAGAGCAGATGTGCTCCATCTTTGTGCAGGGATGTATGGAAACGGATGCCTATTGGGCAAGGACTACAGGTCCAAGGACCACCATAAAACACACTTACAGCCCCGTCCTCAATACCTTTCACATACTTACATGAACACTTTCAGACTAAACACATGCACAAAAGCTTTGCTAACAGACATAAATGTAGCCCAGTGGTAGGGAAAAAGGGAATTAGCTTAAAACAAAAGGAAACCCAATGCTGCTGAAGCCAAGGCTTGTGCCAAGTGAATGCAGGTTCAGGAATGAGACCTCATTCTTCACGAAGAGAAAAGCCACAACGTATGATGTGACTAGAAATAGATGTAGCAGATTTATTTGTCTTCCCTTCCAAATTTAAATAGAAGCCATTTTAAAACACTGAACAAACTGAAGGAAATCAGCGCAGCGGTGAAATATGAAACAAGGAGGGGGGAAAAGAGACTTGGAATTGACTGTTCCAGTTTAATTAGCCAAACTAAGGGAAGGGGAGGAGGCAATGCTGCCACGCACCACCCAACGTGGGGAGCAGGGAACAGAACACTTGCTTTTGACAAAATACACCTCTCCAAAACGCAGCCTGTCATTACTGCCTGGATAAACACAGTGTTTAAAACACCCAGCCCTATTTAGCTGCGTTCCAGAAGGATCAGTTCCCACCTCTCCAAGGATCCGTAGCTCGGTTAAGCATCAAGGCTATTTATTAATGTGATTTTGCCTCCCTGCTCCTTTTGGAAAGCCAAGCGTGAAGGCATCTGGGAGCCATGGTGAGCACGCATTACAGCTGTGCTGCATCACTCGGTGCCCACCTTGAAGGACCAGAGGAACCCCAGGCACTAACATGGGTTGCCCTCCCGGTTTGGTTTGGCCTGAAGAACAACGCTGTTCAATCATCTATCCTTTTGCTCAAGTCAGAGCATCCCACATCACCCACTGCCCCCAGAATAAGGAATTATAGGGTTATATTTGGATAAATACCTTATTCAGGTTGAAACCCATGGCATGGCAGGCAGAAGGCAGGGGCAGCAGGAAACCCAAGGCACTGGAAAAATCCTGTGGGAGGGATCAAACAAACATGTGAATAAGGGGGATAAAGAGCCTTTCACTGCCCTCTGGGCCGAGGATCTGCACCCAGCCCAGATTGGGAACACCTAAACTTGGTGCCTGGCTGAGAGCTGCTGGAGCACGAGGGAAAGGGAGCCCACCCTGTGGGAAGGGACATTGCCATGGAGGGTGATGGTCCCAGTGGTCATGGGAGGACACAGTTAATGTGGCTGTGCAGTGTGGCCCAGGATCACATGGAACAGGGCTGCTGGGGAGGGCTGGATCCACATCCGTGACCTCAGTAGGAACAGAGGATAAACCACCCACAGGAATGGGGCTCATCCCCATGTAGTCACTATAACCCATCAGCCATCCTGGATCTCCAGCTCCTGGGGATGTCTTGTTGCAGGCTGACCTGGTACCTTGGCAGCAAGAAGCTCCTGGAAAGCTGTAGGCAGGGGGCCTGGTGCTGATCCCTGGCACAAACCTGAATACCAAAGTGATCATTTCTATCCCTTCTTGCTCCCTTTGAGAGCAGCCCGAGCCCTCTGCCCTTGTGTGCACCACGCTTTGCTGTAATGCTCTCCCAGGTGCGCAACGCCCTGCACAGGATTCCCTTATCTCTACCCAACTCTTTCTGTATTTAACATCACCAAGCTGGCATTTCTTACACTCATGAGCTCTATTTGAATGACTGCCACTACTTCACACCCTGGACTAAGGTCTGCTTTATCCTGTAGGGACTTGGTCATGAGCAGAAACCTGCTGATGAGCTCCATTGGGTTGCTGAGAGCTCTCCACCCATGGCACAGTCAGGATCTCCCTGACGGCAGAGCTGGTCGGGTTGGGGTCCAGATCACCGGTGCTCCTATTCCTTTTCTCTCTCTGGCTTAGGCCACCACTCCAAGACAAGGCTATTTCAGCTGAGGAGCAGAACATGCAGCACTTCTGACTTCAGGGACCGCTGTCTGACAGCTGTTTCATGATGCTAAAGCTGCTGTGGTTACATCTCTTGTTCCCAGCGCGCTGTGGGGAGTAATTATACAAGAGATGTTCAGAAAGCTCAAACCCATGTAAGCAAGCCCAGTGCTGTTTCCCCCTCCCCACGGCCTGATGCAGCCCATCCCAGCCTGTGCCACAGGGGCTAGCAGGGACATGTCTGAACTTTGCAGCCGTTTGATGTTAAATGCTTTACATTCTTTTCAGGAACACTAAAGGCTTTTGTCTCTTGACCAGTGCTCTGGGGATGCCACGTCTGGCAAAGACTGATCTGGTGCTTTTCCAGCTATACCCTATCACATCGGGCTGCCTGGCCAGCAGAGAGGTAGGAATGGCTGTTAATCATTAAACACAGCCTTTCTCCATTGGAACGAGAGGAAACACAATGCAGCGACACAAGTCCAAGCCCACCCTTCTCAAGAAAATGCTGCCTGCTGATTATAACTCTGCCATATGTTTCTATTCAGGTATTTCGAGAAGTACAGCTTTACAGGGTAGCTGGGAAGCAGATAATTCAGGTGTTATAAGCAAGCAGGTTGAACTGGCAGGTAAGCTATGATAGAGTAATGCATTGGAATGCTTTGACAGGAGGATCGTACAGCTCCTAAATCCTGACTATTTAGGATATCAAGCAAAGGCTGCCTGGTTTTGCTAACATCCATTTGTTTTCCCTGTTTCTCCATGTGTTCCTAAGCTGTATTCAACCTATCGCTGGTTCAGGACCTATTCAATCACTGGTGCTACTGGAAAATACAGGAGTCAACATATAGACAGGAAACCTGGAGAGGGGCTTGGGACAAGGGATGTAGAGCCAGGCCAAGGGGAATGGCTTTAACCTGCCAGAGGGGAGACTGAGATGAGCTCTTAGGCAGAAGCTCTTCCCTGTGAGGGTGCTGAGGCGCTGGCACAGGGTGCCCAGAGAAGCTGTGGCTGCCCCATCCCTGGCAGTGTTCAAGGGCAGGGTGGACACAGGGGCTTGGAGCAAGCTGCTCTGGTGGAAGGTGTCCCTTCCTGTGGCAGGGGTTGGAGCTGGATGAGTTTTAAGGTCCCTTCCAACCCAAACCATTCCATGATTCTATGATCAAAATCCCCACTGAGCTGCTGCACAAGTGGAAGCAATGTTTCCAGTCTGGAGGTTTGCTACTTAAATACATCAGCGAGCACAAGTGCTTTTCCCAAGGACCAAGCCTGGCTGGTGGAGATGGATGCGTGCTACCCTAGTGAGTGCAGGTTAGGTGATGTTTCTCTAAAGAAAGAGCACATCTTCCTCCATGAAACAGAGCCACACGGTGAGCCTGACCTGTTCTGAGCACATGGGATAACACTGGGGAGCTGCAGGCGACAAACACTGGAAGGTACCAGCTAGGAAGTCACACCAAGTCCTTTCAGAGAAGGGATGCTGTTTGCTCTGTGGCTGCATAAGCTGAACACAAGGACATGGTGTTTGCAGCTGCTGGAGCTCATCTGCACACCCAGCAAACCTCAAGGCTGAGGTCAAAAGGGAGATAGAAATCAGTGCAAGACCGTGGCCTTCAGGAGACAGCGTGTTACAATGCAAATGCCTGCTACAAAGATTTAGTGCAAGGCAAAGTAAGCCCGGGTTAGCCTCAGTAGGGAGGGGAAGGGAAGAAGAGCTTAGAAAGTATCAAAACAACTCTTTGTTGCCCAACATTGAAGGTAATGCTATTTAAAGCGAACAAAAAGCTATTTGTTTGTACAAGTAAAACAAGATTTATTTGTTTTGCTGGAGGAAGGATACTTTCCTACAGCTGTAGGAAGCATAACCCTATGCCCTGGTGCTGGTCAAGCCTGTGGGAGCAGTTTATTGGCCAAAGGGAAATCATACCTGCCTTGTGGCAGGAAGAAAACGAGGTAGAAATGGTAAATCCAGGGCAAAACGAAGGAAGGGTGACATTAGGCAGAGTTGAGGTCTGGTCATCCTGCACTGGGCTCACTAATGACACTAAAAGATGCTTTTTTGAGCAGTGGCAAGGATGAGACACCCCTTGCATATACATACATTTATACTTAAGCAAAAGCTTATACTCTGCTAAGTTGAGGTATCAACACCAAAATGACTGCAATTTGATTGGTGTGAGAGTAACTTTAAGATACAAACCAATAGCAGGGAATTGTTTAATCTGAGGTATATTGTACTACTGCGCACCACTTCCTTTAGTAACTGTGTTCAGCTTGTTTCTGCAATGGGTTGCTCATCACTGTTGTGATGTAGCTGGAAGGAGGTGCCACCCTGTCACCTCATTTCCAACCAGCTGTTTGGTCCCTGATGTCTCACACTGAACCAGTCATCTCTCCTCTGCCTGGAGGCAGTGGTGCCCAACGGATCACACGCTAAGATCTCAGCACAGCTCGGGTTTGGTTTTCACTATTCCACTGACCTGCAGAGCAACCTGAAGCAACTTAAACCATTGCTTTTGTGCCAGTATTTTCTTGTCTCTAGAGAAAGCTTGTGATATAGATCATCTTATGTGTAAAGAGGTTTAAGACCTTCAGACATAAAGCACTGCCAGTGAACTATTACTTTACTATGCAGTTGGCAGCATCCTCTTCTGCAGGAGAAAGTGTAAATCTATTTCCCAACCAGCTTTTATATTCACTCCAACCTGCCATCATCCAGATGCACAGTTCATTAGAGACTGTGCATGGTTTTATCTGGCTGTAAAGTCCCATGTGAAAAAGCCCTGCTGATTAGACATGCAATTCAAATACATCTTCTGGAGTACAGTAGACAATCCCTAGCGCTTTATCTGCGCTGACTGAAACGCAATCTGTGCCACTTAGAGCAGAACAATGCTCGATTTCTTCATACTTCACTTGAATTGTTAACACATAAAGCAGAAACACAGCCCATTTTCACAGCGAAGTTCTCTTCTGACACACTCAGTCTGTTAACTGAGAGTATACAAACCTGCTTCAAAGCTAATAGGCTTCTCTTTTCTTCCAGCAAGCACACTTCATATCTACGCGCTCTCACTCTCTTTCCACTTCAAGAGCAACAGTATTTGGTAAAGCTCTCAGAGGTGGGGCCACTGCAGAAAGACTGTATTTACTGATGTTTGGGTAAGAACTAATAAGAGACCTGGTTGTGTCTCTGCTCCTCCAGTTAAATCAAGTCAATATTTATACATCCACTGGTGAAATAAATCCCCTCCTCCCCAAAGCAGAAGGAAATAAAATGAACTGATTGAAATGGGATTTCATGGAAGGGGGCTTGGCTTATTCAGAGTTTGGGAAGTGATACCTTATGTTATTGTAATTTAAATGCAGTTGTACTGTACAGAGTGCATCCAAGCAGCTTCACTGTGGGACCTTTCCTTCAGGACCAAAAGCTTGGGAGCCCTTGACTGCTGCTAAACTCATCACCGATGTGGGGGACACAAAGCACAGGTATGACGGGGGCTGGACCAGCTCCGTTCCCACTAAACACCCTTTGATGGGGCCAAACACGCAGAACGAGAAGCGGTGATGTTCCAGCAAGTTAGATACAGCATAAACAATTTAATCAGCATTGTTCCAGCTCTCCCAGCATGGGGATGCAGTCTAAACCCTGTCGGGGCCAATGGAAAGACTCGTATTGACTTCTCAGGCCTCCAGAGCATGCTCTGACTTCACTGGGACTTCTTGCTTGTACAGACCCACAGCCTTGCTGGTGCAAAATAGAGAACTTGTGTTGAGGGCATTGGATAACCAGACCACCTTTTTACCTTGGGATGAAAGCCAGGAGGGGAAAGGGGAGCAACAGCCCGCTCTCAAGTTGGGCGCAGAGCTGCGTGTGACAAAGGGCTTTTGGGTCTTCTATTATTGGTAAGGCTTTCTAAAGCCAGCTTTCATTAATATAATGGAAATAAAGCTCTTAATCTCAGGTTGTAAACACAGATGGAGGCTAATACACTAATGCTAAGGATTGTGAAAATGACTGGTTCAAGGCGCTTCCGCTTTTGTAACTCCAGAACAAACCCCATTGTTTCCACAGCTTGATTTTCTAGACGCACTCCATGTCTGCCCCAGGAATCTCTCCTGTACATAGGAAAGGGTTTCCTACACCCCAAAATATTCATTTGATATCCTAACACTTTGTATTCGTCATCTACTGTTTCCTTCTGACTGTAAAATATTGATTGACAGGCATTGAGCATCATTTTAACAACCTTATGATTTGTGATTCCTCATTTCAATACAACATGCAACAGGCATAAAATCTCAGTGCTTAGGCACAAGTTGACTGCCATTTCCAAGGCTGCTGCCAAGATGCTGCTCCATCCCCTCTCTACAAATCCCTCAGCATCCTTAAGACAACTGGATGCTCCCCTTGGCTTGACTGGGGTGGTGTGAAGACAACAACGACCCTCATAACTACCTTGGCTGGGTTTAGAAGATCCCTACTCCCTTCCTGGCTTCCTGACCTCCCTTTTAGCCACCAAACACGGGCTCTGGAATGAGACTTTCACACAAAGCAGCAAATCTTTGTGTTGACTCTATTATATAGATCTTTTCCTCACAGTCTTTGAATTGCAATAGATGATTAACATCCTCTTACACCATAAACATCAACAGAACTTATTGGTTTCATACAAGTGTTTGTATACAGCAACTATGCCCACCTCTGTATTGTATCAAAAGAAACCTGGTCACATCCAACCTCCTCCTATTATTTGCCCTGTAATAGAAACCCCAGGCACCCCACTGGGGCCCTCACTGTGCTCAAGCTGGACAAGTGCAAGGAAAACATCCCAGCACCAAAGGCACCACACCTGAAATTAAGAGGGGAAAAAAGAGCCCCAAGGGGACACTAACCCCAAATCACATAAGCCACGGATTTCACATCCTACCTCAATTTCCTTATGGATGAAGACAAGTGAGAAACAACCCAAGACTTGGACAAGCTGAGCAAGCCCTGCCCAGCACATTTCTCTTTTAGTGCACCGAGCTGTAAGGAACACACATTACAACTTTCTCAGGCTGTTCAAGAGTATCATATCACAGTGTCTATTCCCTACTTTAGCATCATTAGGCTGTATGCATGCAAGGCTGGCAAGGGTTTACACACATTATCCATGTGCTGAAGATAATGGGTTACTGCAGATATGCCAATTCCTTCTTGGAAAGTGTCTGGTGGAAGCTGATGGTTCCATCTTTGACCCATTGTCCCAGAGAAAACCTTACTCACGGCAGGCAGAGTATTTAAAGAAGACCAACAAAAGAGGTGTTAAAAAACATACGCATAGAATTCATTCCATCACCATAAAATCAAAGCTGCTGCGGATGCGAGAGGGAGAAGCTCTGGTGCTATGGACAGCAAACATGCCATAGGGCTGCAGACAATGACTGCACCTTCCTCCAGTGCTTGTGATGGGGCTTTTGGCTTCACCACAGGTTCATTTGCGTGGAGTTCCTCCGTGCCTCCTTGCCCACCACACGTTCCTCACCCCTGTTCCAAATGAATGAGGTTTGCTTTGCAAACAGGGCCATTGGGAACCTCTGCTTTTGCTGGGCGTCTTCAGGTGAGGACAACAGTGAGAGGCTGTGGGTTCTCCATGAATCCAACCTCTACAGCGAGCAAGTGGGAAGCACCAGGGTTTCTCCCCCTCACACCACCTTCTCCAGGCTCATTTACCTTGTGCAGATCCCCTCGGCAGCAGTCTTTGGTTTTCTGAGCCTGGGGCTGTCTGTATGGAAGCCCCCTCCTGCTCCCTGCTCTATGCAGCAGAGCCAATTCATTTGCTCAGGCTTTCCTGTTCCAAAGGGGGAAAAGCTCTTCCCGTTCTTGGTGCGGGGTTAAGAATGACCATTGCTGTTGGCATTGCAAGCCAAAACAGCTTATCTTTTGTTATGGAGCTTCTAAAGCTGCAGTTGTAAGGACTTAAGGAAAACTCAACATTGCTGGAAGGACACGCTAATGCAGGTGTGGAAACAGCACAGAGCGGAGAAAGGGGAGAAGGCTGGGAAAGGCAGGCAGGATCTCAATCCAACTTTCCATTTTAGGAGTGCAGAACACCGTATTTCTCACTGAAGGACACAGGGAGATAAAAGGTGTTTGGCAATTGTGAGAGCTAATGGCAAACAGGAGAATTCAGACAATAACTCAATCCACAGGGAAGTTCCAGCTTACACTGGGGGGTTTTAACGTCTTTGTACAACTGTGAAAACCTCTAAGATTCCAGATTGCTCCATAAACATCATAGGAAAATCACTAGGAAGTCTCACTCTTATCCCAGAAGTCCAATTCCACCCTTAAACTATAAACCTGCCTTTAATTATAACGGACTGTCTCTTGAGAGTGTAGCAGTCAGTGCTGAGCTTACCACGCACTAAGAAGCATTCAGACATTGTCAGGAGACAAAAGTAAAGCAAAATGCCCAAAAGGATCATTTTAATGGTCCTACCTTAATATTTCATACCTGTGCAGACTTCAGATGAACCTCCAGACAAAGGGAAGGGTTTTAGGGCTCCTCCTCTATTCCCTATGAAAAGGAACTGGAAGTTTTCCCACCTTGCCATAGACCCAGTTCCTGACTTCCCTCCTAACTGCAACAACCCCTAAAAGAGGCAAACACAGCCGTGGGGCACACGAAGGCTCTCAGGTCTTAATGGAAAGCTTTAGCCATGGGTGCCCCCTTGTGACTTGGCGAGTAATTAAGCACAACCGATAGAGCCCATCATGGCACATCATAGAACGATGGGGGGCTTATCTGAGACCCCCCCCCCCCAGCCAATACACTGGTGCTTCCCAGTGAGCAGACCCCGAGTACCCATTGCTTTGCTGTCAGATTTAGAGGAAGGGCTGTCTGTGACATCCCTTGCTACGTGCTGGGGATAGGGAGCAAAGGAGCCTGTTCCATGCAGGAAGGACCTTGCCAGGCTGTGCAATGGGCAACAGCATGGGGCAACAGCATGGCCTGAGCATAGGAAGGATGTAGAGCTGGTGGAGTGAGTCCAGAGGCCATAAAGATGCAGCCAGGCTGAGAGAGCTGGGCTGGCTCAGCCTGGAAAAGAGAAGGCTCCTCAAGGGGGAGACCTTAGAGCAGCTCCAGTGTCTAAAGGGGGTGCAGGAAACCTGGGGGGGGGGTTGGAACTGGATGAGCTTTAAGGTCCTTTCAACCCAAACCACTCTGTGACCTTATGAACCTCCTCAAATGTTGGTTTTGCTCCAGCAGAGGCACTGAAGCAACCTTTGGTTTAAGTCCCCCTCAGGCAGCCTGAGAACCACACTGGTCCCAATGGCAGTGCAGGCAGATGTCTTTAATCCAGGCTTCATCACATGCATCCAGCCTAACACAATCCCCACCTAAACCCACCAATGCCTGACAGCATCCAGGACACCGTATTTCCTGAAGATCAGTCGTGTTCAAAGCAGATGCTGGGCTGAGGTCTTGCCTCATGGGATGAGCACTGTAGAGGGCTGCAGCAGGCAACCTCCCACCACAGAGCATCTCATCTCCCACAGCTACACCACTCCATTTCCCTGCTATCCATTCACTTCCTTCCCTCCGACAGCTGTTTATTGGTCCTCCCACTTCATCCCCCCATGCACAACGAATGCCTCTGGGAAACAACCCCTATGTTTGCAGGCACAAAACTACACTCCTGAGGCACTGCAGAAGGGACTTGATGCCATGAGACGTCTCCAACTGAGACAGACTGCCATACACTCAAAAGGATTCAAACATTGTCAGAAGACAAAAGTAAAGCAAAATGCCCCATTGTGGGCATGTTTCCTAAATTTCAACTTCCTAAACTCATTCTTTTACTTGTTTTTCACCTATTATCTCTCTATAACAACTTGGGAAAGCCAAGCATCCATCTGTAACACAACATCAGGGTGAAGATGAGCCACGTCCACCCTCATCCTGCTCTGAGACTACACAGGGGCTGTGCTGAACCCCTGCCTTTCTCACAGCAGCATCATTCAAGGTCTCTGGCATTTTGGCACAACTAAATATGGATTGTTCATTCCCACTGCTTGGCAGCTCCTGCCCTGGGGGTATTTGTCTCTGCTCTGATATTTCTGCTGCAGAAGGGCCGGTACTTGCATTTCTAATTTGTTCTGCTTTGAATATCACAGCAGAGAGGGGCAGAGCCACACTGTGCCTCTAAACCCAACACCAGCCACTTCAGTGCTGAGCCTCAATCCATGCTTTAATGGCCCTAATTTTCTAGCATTTGATCAAAATGTCCTTAAAGCAGGTATTGCCCCGGGGCTTTGAAAACAAGCAGAAAGAACAGGATAACCTTTGTGATACTCTGCTCCCTATCATCTACAGCCAAATCTACTCAACTTCATTTTAGTATCTCCTTAGCCCAGCCTGGTACATGAAAGTTGAGCAAAGCTCAATGTGAAGCGGCTCCCTAACAATGCAAATGTCTCAATCTGCTTGTATCATTTGGGGAAGGCACGGCAGCTCCTTCATCTTCGGAAATATGAATGGTTATCTTGTCTCTGAAACCATGCAAATTCAACATCTGAGATTTGAAGTCCAAGCTGGACCGAGATGTGACAAATTACACAGTTCCAGTGGTCCAGCTTTGGTACTTCAAAGAAGGCAGCTCCTCAGGATGGCACCAGAAATATAAAACCACTCTAAACCCCCAAATTATGCCCCTGCTCTTTGAATCCCTCAGTACAGACAAATCTGAGAATGTTAGGGAATCACAGATTGCTTTTATAGTATATGAAAGTGTATATATATATAGTATATATAGAGAGTATATAAAAGTATAGTATATAGTATATTCATTTACAGTATTAACCAAACAGGCTTTAAGTCATTGCTAGACATACTAAAATTGCTTTCAGAGTAACTTACAAAGTTGAAGTCTATTGAATACTAAGATGTATTTAGTTCAGACAAATCTGAGAGTGTTAGGGAATCTTAGATTGTTTTTATAGTATATGAAGGCATCTATACTGTATATTAGAGTATATATATAGAGAGAGAGTATATAAAAGTATTGTTTATAGTATATTCATTTACAGTGTTAACCAAACAGGCTTTAAGTCATTGCTAGACATACTAAAATTGCTTTCAGAGTAACTTCCAAAGTTGAAGTCTATTGAATACTAAGTTTAAGATGTATTTAGTTCTCTGTTTCATCACCAAAGTTGTGGCATGTGCACATGGTTTTAGGTGCTATAGGACTTGGCAGAACCTCACCGCGCTTTACTGCTTTGGTGCCAAAGGTGCAATGAGAAGCCCTGAGAAACTAGTTTCAAGCTCATATCAGCCAGCACCATCATCCTATAGGAGGCTTGCTTCCATAAGCAGATAAACTGCTTCCCCTTTAAAAACGTGGAAATGCCAATGGAAAAGATCTCTAGTGGGTTGCACCGGGTCTATAGCACGGTCAAGGCTGTTTCTGTAGCCAGCACTGACAATACTGTGGGTACCATAAAGCCCTGAGTATTTAATGATGAACCAGGTATTTCTGATCACTTTTCAAAGGTTGCTTCAGAAAAAAACTGAAATAAAGAAAAAGAAACATTTCAGTGGGCAAATGCTGGGGAAAACTTCCTGGAATTGCTTCAACTTTTCCTTCCCCAGCAGAAAAGTACTTAGGGTTGGACCGGATGCACAAATACCTTTGGTTGACCTGAAGTGAACAACTATTAGCATCTAAGTGATCCATCTAGAGCTCCTTGCACAGTTCCAAAGTTACACTTCCAAGGTAGTTTTCACAGTGCAGATGGGCCTCAGCTGGGCAGAAACATCTGTGCTGGGGACATTTACTACTCACATACAAGACTCTAGACCTTCACCACCAGCAGAATCATTTCCCTGTTGCTTTGGCTTAGAGCTAATTCCTAAGGCAAAACTGGTGCCCAAAGCCCAAGAAATGCTCTTAGGCTAGAAATCATGCTTGTTTGCATCTCTCTCCTGTTTGGTGGGAGCATCAAAGCCACTCAAATCAGTCCACATCACAGGTTCCTCTTCCTTAAAGGAAGCAAACCTTACTTTGACATTTGCTATTACTCTCAGCATCAGCTCAGGAGACTGAGATATCAAAGGGGTGACAGGCTTGTTCACACATTAACAGTGAAGTATTTTGAAGCAGTTTTGGAGATGTACACACAGATTTCTGGTCTTCATTAAAATTAATGAAAGGTTTGTGTTCAAATGCCTCTGCTGCCTCAGAAACCTCAGTCATTATGGTTCAGAAGTTGTCTCTGTCATACGAACCCTCCCAGGATGATTTATGAAGTTGTACATGAGTTATTATATTTAAAGTCATGATTATCTTTTAAGGTTAAGCTGTATATTAGCAAGAAGAGAGAGAAGAGGCTTCAGGAGAGATTGATGGAATAGAGTCAGTAAAAAGGAGTGCAGTATATTAGGGGTTGAAGCATTAGTAGCACGTGGGCATTAAAAGCACAGAGAACAAAACCAGCTGGACCGAGTGCAGGAGTAGACAGACAGCAGGGACTCTTCAGATGGGAGTGTTCAGACTGGTTTAACACTCACAAAGCCAAGAGAGAAACGAACAAATAGGAGGAGGGATAGTGCAGCAAGTCCCTCTTACACTCAGGGACAGAAAGCGCATCCCCAAAGGTTTCTATTAACCTTGTACTTTAATACATACAAACCCCATTCCTTGTATTTCCACAGTAATCTTTTCACTGCCCGAGTTGCCAAAAGCTTCTGCTTTGCACCAAGTTTCTGCCTTCAGAGGCACTGCAGAGTGGAACATGAGTGAAATGACTGTTAGGCAGAGTCAAGCCCCAAAGACTGCCATTACCTAATCCTGTACCATTACACAGCTTTGTGAGGAATATTCCAAGGTTTTGGGAAAAGGCTTACAACAGCTCGCAGTGTTCCTGCTGCCCACCACGAACGCTGCCTTTATCCATCCTGGAACCACACTTGCACTCCTCCACGGAAAAAGACAGGGAATTACAGTGAACCTCAGAAATGCTGAGGAAAGATTCCTTCATCCTCCAACAAGACTGGCTTATTCTGTTATTACAATTCCCTGGAAATTGCTACGTAGCCATCACTGGAGCATAAAATTGCATCAGGAGCCTCCAAAACATTCCTGTATGTACATTACAGGAGATGCTTAGCAAAGCCTCATGTGCACAGGGGATCACAGAAACCCCGTTACCCATCTGCAGCACCAGCGCATCGATCTCTCAACACAGAGCATCGCAGCCACCCGCTAAATGGGTTTTTGATTAGCCACGTTGTTTAAACCAACCACAAAGTTTCACAGCAAACGTTGGGCTGCCAGGCAAAGGGTCAGTCCCAAGGCTCAGCCCGGCTTCATGAAACTCTTCCACTGGTTCTGGGCTGAAGTTCAAGTGAACCTCTAGATGGGGAGATGGGTTTAAAATTGGCAACCCTGCCTCATTTAATCAAGAGTCTCATGATGCTTGGCACATTGCTCAAAACCCCAGTGCTTGGAATCTAGTGCAAGAAGTCCAATTGCTGCTTAAAAACCCCAAACCCTCTGTTCCATGTGAGCATTCTGCAAACCTGAGACATAAGTTCTACAGAGCTTTGTAAGAAGTGAAGAACGTGACCTACCATGTAAGTCTCCTCAGTTTTGGGAAAGGTATTTATGACTTTTATATCCATCTGATATTAATAGTTTCTGTGTTTCCAGAATCACAGCATCAAAATTCTTCCTCAAAACTGTGGCTAACTCATTCGCATTGAAAGTTTAGACCTATTAATTCAAAGAAAAATGCAAAAAAGAGAGAAAGGGAAATGAAACATTCCCTTTCTGTAAACATTCAAACAGCATTTAAACCAGAATGAGCCATTTCCTCTCTCCAATTTATTCTGCTGTATATTTTTGCCATACAAAAGTTATTCAAGATACTCCTGACTGACCTATAGCCTCTACAACACGGTGTTGTGGAGGGCATAGAGCAGGACCTCAGAGTAAATCCATCTCTAAGTCCTAGTCAATGATCTGCTTTCAAAGTGCAGATTGACTCCAAATAATCCCCCATAATCTGCACCAGTAACCATACCCAAAGCCACTTTATGAACAGTGACTACGATTTCAGGTCCAACAGAGCTCTACCTGTGATCTTCTGGCTTCTAACACCATTTACTTTCCAGTGCTGTTATTATCTTTCTCTTTGCATCCCTCACATCTCCCCCTCCTTTCTTCCTCTCACACAGCAGCTCTTTCATCTGCTCTCAGTAGGTGCTGCTCTACCTAATTAATTGAGGACTTAACCAATGCACTTTCTAATTCATGTAAATAAGCCCATGCTTGGAACAGTGGCTCACAGTGTTACCCAGCACTCCTTCCTCAGCAACAGGATATTATGGGCTCCACCTCCTCTGGGCCAAATTAATGCACAAAGCCAATAGAGCAGAAGCAAAAGAAAGTCACTTAAAGCATCATTTAGAAGAATGATTCCAAACTAAAGTGTGTCCCAGCCTTGAGTCTCTGAAGCCAGAGAGATCTGTAATGTTTGGTGATGATCAGGCTTTAGGAAGAGGGGAAGAAATAATAGATCCAGAATTCAAACTCAAACTGCCATTCAGTGCTTCCAGCTCTTTCAGAGGTGACTTTGTACCTGGGTTGGGAGGAGGCTAGAGGAAGAGGCATGGGAACAATCACAGCGGGTATTTCTGATACCTCCTACAGCACCTAAATGACACTAAGTCTGCCCCATAACACTACCCAATATTAAGACTGCCCTCCTTCCATGCTATGAGCCCGAGGTGAAGATTTAGAGGGCCTGTTTGGGAAATTGCCATCTGTTCTCAGCCTTATTCCCTATCTGAAATCATATGCAGGTCTCCACCTCCGTTATTAAACTATTGCTATCCCCAATGCACAGAAATGACTGATAAGAGATGCATTTAAAAGAGAACTGATGACTAAATCACACCACTCCCTCCAACTAGGTTAAACAGGGACATCCCCTGCCTCCCTTATGGAAGAGGTCAGGCTGTGGGAGCATCTGCAAAAGCTGAAGGAGAAAGGCTGCATTTGTGACAGGGCTATTTGGTGAGAGACAGCAGGACCGGCTTAATACACTGGAGCAGGGCAGAATATAGGGGCCAAATACATCAGACAGTGTTATGACAGGGAGGAAAAACACTCTTTCTATTTCATTCCCCCCAGAGCAACTAGTTAAACAAAGCAACAGGGGTGCTGGGGGTGGTTGGCATCCAACTCAAAGGCCTCTCATGCAGTGGGAATAGGGCATTGGTGGCATCAGCTACAGCAATCCAGGCAAAAAGGAGGCTCCCAAAGCAAATCAAAGCAACCACCATCTTCCTCCGTTCCTGAAGACTGCTGTAGCACCAAGGTTAAAAACCAAAACCCTGCTGATTTCAGTGTTCTATAAAAAGGTAAAAAAAAAAAAAGTGTTTCCAAACCAGCATTTGAGTTTGTGTCTGAGTTTGTTTCCACAGATGGGTTGGGAGCAAGGCTGTGTTAGTTTAGGCCCTATGTACCTAAAGTTCATTAAGTCAAAAGAAAGCTTTGTGCCTTTTAGTGGTTTTTGGATGAGCTTATGGGTTTCAATAGGCTGGCCAGGGCTACGGGAGGGACTAACAGGAAAGAAGGAACAGAGGTGTGTGGAGCAATGAGGAGTGTGAAAACAGGGTGACAGACCTGTCGTTTGCATCAGGTTATTCTCAGCTTGCTGCAAGCTCCTGGCTTTCAGCAATTAGCCCAGAAATAAAGATTTGTTTGTGTTTTGCACAGGTTCTCCCTGTTGTGGAGACCAGAGAGAAAGCCAAAAAAAATTGTGCTCTTCCCACTGCATTTCCTTCAGCAATAAACACCTCCTTCATTTATATATGCTTAAGAAAAACACACACGCACAAAGAGCCAGGAAACTGGAGCTTAAATCTTATTTAGGTATATGCAAAACCAGCCCGTGTCAAAGCAGAACAGCTGGGCAGAGCCAGGTTCAGTCTCTAGTCTTTCCTATCCATTTCACCCCAAACTTCTTGCATGCTTTTGTATGAAAGAGATCCCTCAAAAACTGGGTGAAGTTTGGATCACTGTAGGCATGAGTGCTCATCCCTATGCCAGGCACACAGCCCTTGGTACAGCTGCTTCTCCCTTATGCCATACATACACCATGGCTATTGTTGATCAACAGTTAGAAGCACAGAGGCATCCACTGAAGTTAATGTGATTTTTACTTTATATGTAAGAAATCAGAAGCTATTTTCAATGCACGAGGCTGTTACACTTGGTTTTCCAGAGGAAAACTGCTGGTTTACAGTAGGTCCAAAGCCTCGAGTTACCTCTTCAAATATGCATCCCCTTCCCTTTCTGTTGTCTGGAATTGAAGCCAATGAAGAAATGATAGCTCTGACATCCCGAGCTGTGAGAGGAAGAGGGGAAGCAGCCGAGCAGGGAGTCCAGTTACACTCAGACTAATGAGCAGCAGCCCCATCAAATCACTGCGCTTTGTTATTGTGTTAGCACTCGAAGCATTACACAGAAAGCAACATTTCAGTTGCATTATGTTATTAATTTGGCTACAAGCCATTGCTTTTTCTAGATTGCCTTAAAATAACTGTTTCCTACTGCAAACAGCTTCCTTTCTCCCCAGCCAAATAATAAAAGTAGTCGGGTTTGGGGATGCGAGGGAGAAAAGGGCCCCAGGTTGTTTCCAGTTTTTAGGTCTATGGAAACTTAGCACAGCAGGCACTGAAGTGATGAAAGTCGAAAGAGCTCGAGTGTTCAGTGCTTGTTTTTGCTCCCTCCTTGCCAAAGCAGCAGCAGCACTTGCCCATTCTTTCCTTTATGCCTGGCAACCCAACCACTGGTAGGACAAGCCTCTGGTCTTGGTACCCACCACGGGGCGTCGGCATCCAGTCACCGCTCCGCTGTCCTGAGCTGATCCTTTTATTCCATGGCCTTCACCTCAGCTGTGCTTCAGCTGGCTTAGTGGCCTTGCTATTAAACTGAAAAACCTGGATGAATCACCTTCAGTTTATACAGTCACAAGTTTACTGCTCCTGTTAGCCACTGTTTGTCCCACATGCCAAAATATCCACCCTCTTCTGGGTGTTTCAGCCACTGGAGTCACCAAAAAAAACCCCTTCTTCAACAGGGTGGGTGTTTTCAAAGTTTACTTTAGCCTGTAAAAAGAAATCCTAACTCCTTGGAGCAAACTCTTCACTGATTTTATTGCCCATTTCCAAATCATGGCTTCTTGGAAGTCTTTGCTGTTCATTTAATGCTGAAGCAAAGAGCCTGGGGTTATTTTGATTCTGTCAAGACTGACAGAATTGGTCTTGCATTGACCTGAAGTGGAAGGATCTGCTTTTCAGTGAAAAGAAGGTCAGGTAAGGATGGGAACTACAGATATAATTCAGACTGTGTTTGAGGCATCCTCACCAAACCCAGAACAGGAGCTGTTTTGTTGTTACTGCTTAAAGCCTGGCAGGTTCCTTGAGTCCGATCCTGTTCACCAGGTAGTTATTCCTGCAGGCACTAAAATAGAGCCTTGTGATCATATGGAAACAGGGCATAGAGGTGGCTCTGAAACCCCTAAGAGTTGTCATCAGCTTAAACAAATCCCTCTATAGTGGAAATAGAGATTTGTTCTGCTAACAGTGAGGCTTGAGGCTGGTCGAAGTAAAGAGGATTATCAGTAACATGTCAACAAAGCCACTGCATTAAACAGTGACACTTGGCCAGGCCCCAGCAGAGGTGAAAACAGGGCAGAATAAGTAGAATAGAGATCCTATGTGAAAGAAATGCTGTGAGCTCGATGTAGGCAACATTCACAGGGTTCTTCCTGCACATTAAAGTGTCGTATCCCGTACCAGCTTGATGCCATCAACACAGGTCTGCAAGTCAGGCATAGCCCTGGCAAAATGAATGCAGTCAGAGCAGGAGGCAGCCCCACAGTGAAGCACAGCACGCAATTAAACTGGGAAAGCCACCCGTTGTTACAGGACACCATGGAAAGCAATTGGGAACAAACATATCAGTGGGTGTTAAATCCAAAAGGCACCATCAGCAGATGAGACAAACCCTGAAGTCACTGGGAAACATCCATATGGGAATGATTATCACTGTATGCTGGTTGTTACCCTGTTCCGTAGCTAGGAACGGGAGCATCAGGCTGGACAGGGCTACACTGCAAGTCCTCCTACGTTCTCAGGGTCTTTGACCCAAGGACAGAGATTGCCCTCACTCCAACTTAGCATTGCTGATTTCTCTAAACAAGATTAAGGTCAATGCACAGCTTTGTGCTCGTGGCATTTGACTGCAAAACTGAGGATACTCTGAATGCACTGGGAGCCCAAAGTGCAGGGGCAATAGACAGAGGGGATCATTGCCAGGTAAGAGGAGAATCATCATAAACAGTGCATTTGCACATCATCTGTTAAAGCTTTCTGGGCAGGGACTGTCCTTGCTGGCACAGGCATGTCTGACATCTTTCATGCACTGCCCAGATGTCTGGCTATAGAATATGTATATTCCTTCTATTGCAGACAGCTAAGTTTAACAGTGATCTTGCACAGGCCTGCACCTGGTTGCTTCTTGTCCAAGCTAACAAGATCTGCCCCATAATAGTGAATAAATGCATCGCAGATCATTAAACATGCCACTTAACCCTGAGCAGGGTGATTGGACACCTTTGTGCTCCCACTGGGGGACCCATTTTACCCACAAAAGCAAAAGGCTTCTCAGATCAATTCCCTTCTCCCTAGAGTAAGGAATTAGACACATCAGGGACTTTAGGGATGGAAAAGGCCCATTACAGCAGCCAAGCTGCTGCCTCTGGATGCCTCCAGCCTGGACATCTCTTCCTCCCTTAGTGTGCTCTCTCTGACCAGTTCACCCGACTGATGCGCACTCTTTCCTCCTATTCTCACAACAAGCAACCTTGGGACCCTCAAGGAATTGAAGGATATCAACCAAACCTATTTAATATGATTTTTAAGGCAGCAAATGAGCCAACACAGCCACTTTGCATGTGGTAGAAACAAAGAAAGGATCTGAACTCCAAGTCTTGCAAAAACACAAGGCCATCAGTTGAAGGAGGACTTTTCTATGTACTCCGTCACCTTAACATGGCACAACAGCTTACGTGGGTGATGGGATTTGTACCAGTCACCCCTCTTCCTACTGCCCTATGGCCAAGAGAAGGATTAATTCTGATGGCTTTGCACCCTATGCAAAGCTCAGTCCCCCAAGGACCAGTCCCCTCTTCAAGAAGTAATATCCCATGTGCCCTTCCCAAGCTGTTCCATCTCCTAATCTCCTACTTCTCAGAGCCCTTTAAATATGTATTTTGAATTCCAACCAGATTCTTGGACTTGGCAGATAAACTGTGGGTCCCATAAGAGTTGTATTTTCTTTGAGAGCCTTGAATGAAGTCTTTATAACAAACTTCATTAATATTGCTACCTATATCCCTGCTCCCCGCTTCCTGTGCAAATCCAAACAGATTCTCCACACAGAAAGACTTTTCAAATTCCCATATTTACTTCCCCCAAACAGTGAGAGTGTTACCGAGGAGTTTGTGGCGGAGTCAATCCACATGTGTGTTGCCCTGCTGGGGTTTAAAGAGATGAAGCCTTCTATTCATTGGGGATGAAAAAACCTAGATGCAAGAGGGGAGGATATAAAGGTGGGGAGGTGAGGGCTCTGGCTTCATGCTGTTGGCAGAAGCCAGTTCAGTTTTGCATTTAGATTATACGACAATATAAAGTCGTTGCAGCTAATGCAGAGCTGTGCGTCGAAGGGTGTTAAAGCTGCTCCTGCCAAAGTAATTGCAGTTAGCAAAGGAGTTGTTTAAAAACCACCACAGGCCTTTGTTTTGAGTTGGTTTGTTTAAAGAAATACCCATCTGCTGAATTCTTCAGGCTGTAGATGGGCACCTCTGGCTCTCAGCACCAGCCATCCATTGAGACCCAACCAACACCTGCCCAATCCTGCTCCCACTGCAGTCAGAGGGTGAGCTGTGCTTGAGGATGAAGGGGGTTGGAACACAACTGGGAGGCAGAGGCAGGAGTAAAACAGTCTAACAGAGGACAACATAAACCCAGTACCTTGTCCTATACATTTGCCTCTTCAAGTCAGCTTTTTCCAGGTTCATTATCAAAGCTTGAGTAGCAGCAGCAATTAGCTACAGACAAGGGCACATCCAGGCTGGATAAGACACAGATGGACATCCGGAGAGTGAAACAGTTATTTGGGACACAGCCCCAGCTCCGTCATTTACATCTCCATTTCCCTTTTCCAATGCAAAGCCAAAAGACACGTAACTCTTCTCAAAGAGCCCTGCAAGCTGCAGCCTACATGCCATGACATGCAAGTAATCCCTCTGAAGACTATTTAAATGTTTATTCATGCTTTTAAATATATCTCAGTACAAGAAGCAGTGAGTTAAACCTTTCAGACCTTTACCTACATGCTCAATATAAAGTCATCTACAGGTCTAACCAGCCACGTGTGCTCACTCATAAGACAAACAGCAGCTTTAAGACCTTCTTTAGTATCTTGCTGGAGACAGCACAGTTCAAGGAGGAGATCCCCATTTAGACACCAAGCCTCCTGTACATCTAAATGACTTAGTGTTCTCATTTCCTTTGACCAGGGGCACTTTACTGATGGCTTTAGAAACTCTCCTTGGACCAAACCTGTCCAAATGACTGAACCTTTGAGTACACAGCAAGGCTTATATTTGGGAAGGTGTCTGCAAAGGGCCACAGACTTAATCTTCGTTTAAAAAGGATTATAGATGGGGGATGTTTGGGATGTGTCAACAGGACTTCTTTGGAGTAGCTTGTTTTAAACTGGCCTGTTTTAATTGAAAGGTAGCAAAGGAAAATAAAACAGAAAACAAAAACCCATTTGAGCTGCTTCAGTGGAAAAATCACATTTCTGATTAAGAGTTTTGTGACCGAAGGAACATCAGAAATTACCGAAAACACCCCAAAACATGAAAACTCATGGGAAACTGTAATCATACATTCAAAATCCCTCTGCTCCTCAACAGGCAGCATTCCCAGCATGAAGCATCCTGCACGACACAACTGCCTGGGGCTCCCATGACATACAAAGTGAAATAGGAGTGCATCAGGGAACACTTAGTGTGAGCAAGGAGATCTGTTGAAGAACAGCAAGAACACAACACATTGACACCGAAGAATTGGAACATTCTGGATTTGAGTTTTCCTTACAAAAAAAAAGTTCCTATTGGAAGGAGAACATTTTCCAAACAGCTCATTTTAGCTTATATGTCAAGTTACAGCCCACTCCAGTTTGTCTGGCGTAAATAATCAAAGTTAGAATTGCATCAGATGTTGGATGCAGAAGGGAGGCGCAGAGAAGCTGTTTCAACACCATGCTGGGGAAGCCATCTCCCATCCTCTCATTCCACTGCTTCAACCAGCTTGAACAGACTTTGCTTTTGCACCATGTGGCTGCAGAAGAGTCATTGGGGAGAGCTGCAGTTCTGTAGTGAGCTCTGCTCATTACAGCATGCATATGCTGCAAGCCACAGGGAGAGATGCTGCACCCTCTGAGCAGGGCTGCAATCCCACCAGAAGCCCATAGGAAAGCCACATCCATCCAAGAGCTCTTGGTTTTTAGCATCACTTACATGATGCACTTCCCCAGGTAGATGAGGAAGTTATTTCCTTGGCACATGGAAAGCAGTCTGACCTTCTGCAATAGAAAGCCCATAGAATTGGAGAAGTTTGGAAGTTGCCCTGAAAACCCTCTCTTTTTCCATAAGATCCTCTGTATTTGGGGCTACTTTGGAAGGTGCTGAGCACCTCAGTTGAAGGAGAAAGCCTGTCAGGGGCAGAGATTCCATCACAAGGAACTCCTATATCACAGTACCACAATACCTACCTGCAGCACGTGCCATACCCCAGCATTTGCAATGGGAAATACCACATTACATTTGAGCTACTGCAGCTGTAGATAGCTGTTCAGTTTTAATGGGAACCCACTGTGATGGGAGAGAAAACCCCAGCACTGCCTAAAGGAACAAAGACCAGTAATATCCCAGGAGAGAGAACGGGAAGGGTAAATATCCCTGTGCCAAGGATCACTGTTTAAAGTCCTTTACAGAACAAATGAAAGGCTGAAACCTTAAGAAGGTTGGGATCTTTTCATTTCTTTTCTAAGGAAGGAAGGAACATCTGTGGGAAGTATTTATGAGACATATAATGCACCTCACATAGTACCCTAAGGGCCATCTTCAGAGTAGAAATAAAGCTTCCATAGGAGGAGTTTGTTAACATTGCATTTGGATGCAAACACAAAAGCTCCCTTGTTCTGTAAATGACTTGCCGAGATAAGCGTCCCTTATCAGCAGCACTGTTTTCTTTTGGAAAGGAAGGCACTGTGTGTGTACAAGCAGGGGATGGAAGTCAATGAAAACAGAAGGCTGGAGAGGTCTGAATGGAGATTTTGTGCTGTAATTCTAGCTTGGGGCTGCTTTTTTGGGTGTGGAAATATCAAACACTGACCTCTCACCGACGTTCCTTGGCAGTGGGATAAGCCACTCATTTAGTTTAGCTCAGCCACAAAGCTGCTGTGTAACATGGCAAGGTCCTTGCACAGCTACACAGGCACGAAGCATCCCCTGGGCTGCACCCAGCCATCCCATGCCCCTGCTTAAAATATCACTGAGCCCATGCCCATGCCCAGGTAACCCCACAGCTCATCAGGCAGCTCCTTCAGATGGGGAAGAAAAGAGGGTTTGTGCACAAGAAGGTTGGGGTAGAGGACACCAAAGGCATCCTGCTATTATAGCCAACAATCCCTTGCTAAAGGGAGCTTTTGGTGGTGATGCTCTGCTGCTTCTGGCCCAGAAACCCAAAATACACCAAGCTGAAGGGAACTGCATGAAAGTATCGCACAAAGAAGAGGTGTGCAACAACTATTCCCGATCCAATGTAGTCACAACATTTTCTTTAGTCAGAAAGGAAAGGTTTTTAGAGGTGAGCATCTCTGAGCTGAGACATGCTCAAGTGGCGATGGACTCTTGTGGTCCTTGGCTCAGGCCTGTGGCATCCACCAGGAGTTTTGTCTTGGTTTCGGAGCCACTTTAATACCAGAGGCTGCTCTGTTATAGGCTGATGATACATTAATGAAGTGAGAACCTGTAGGGGAATGCTGGGCTCTTCTCTGGAAGAACAAACTCAGAAATTCACATATGGCATCAAGATTCAGGGTAATTAAAGTAGAACCATGACAGCAGGCAGCTCTGGTTGAGTCTGATCAGAGCCTGAACAGACTTGGCATCTCTGCTCTTAGGGGAACATTTCAGACCTCTGCTGTATCAGGGCATTCAGCCAAACTAGCTAAACAGCCCTCCCAAGCCATCACAGCACCTGCAGCATGCCATAGACCCTGACATTTCAGACACCACCACCATTTCATGGCACACAAGCAGCAGCACAGCATTTGGATGTGCTGTCACCAGTTCAGAAGAGGTTAACCTTCCCCTACATTAAATGCCTCCCAGTGATTTTATTGGCAGGTCTGAATGTGATGTGGAGCTGTACCACAGCCTGGCTAGAAAAGCATGGATCCATCAGCAGGATCCATCAGCAATACTGTGTCAACAGCCAGTGGCAAGCGATGCAGAAACTCATTTGTTCCCAAGCGCATCATCTCCCTTACGAGGCACTCGCTATGCGTGGTCACAAGCTGTTCCATTAGACAGAGGGAGGCTGAAAAGTCTGGATTAAGTAAAAGGAAAACAGCTTTGATAGCCATCAGTGTATCAGTTAACATGGCATTTCCCCACTGGCTTCAGACACACAGAGGGGAAAGGGCGCAAGGCAGGAGGAGAACTCCACTGTTGTCCTGTCAGACAACAGAAGCCAACCTACTGAATGAAGAGTTGTGCTGTCAGGTCCCACAGCCAAGTCAACATGGGTTAACAGGCCAAGATACCATACCTAAAGCTTTACTTATCATATTTAAGGCTACCCAACTCTGTGCCACTCTCCCTCCGAGCAATCCAGGCTGGAGCATCCTCTGAGCGATCACGATTGTTCTGACCTAGACCAGGTATTGCTGAAAACCCAGTCTGGCACCATGATACATTTCTGCTCCTCCACTGCCAATTCAGCCACTAATACCTACACAGACTCTGTTCCATAAACAAGTCTAAAACTAGACAGAGGGATCAAGGGATTTAGTGGGATTCGCATGCTACAGCCAAGGAATGCTCCAGCGCCATCCACCAGAGACAAACCATTAAAAAGACAGGTTCAAGGAAAGCACTCATGTGCAATGGAGTGGTTTGAGCTTGAAGCAATTGCCACTTTAAAACACATTCTCTTCTTCTGCCTTGGATTTAACACTTCCCTCACTGTTAGCCAGCCATGGAAAAGTAATAGGTCATCGTGAAAGAACTGGGCTTCAATAACCAAAGACCAGCTCTCTGAGATGGAGATCCTGCTACTCAAGCCTAGAAGGCTTCTGCCAAAAGACTGGCAAGCAGGGAAAGAATTAGAACAGTCTAGAGACCCCTGATCCCATCCAAACCAGCCAACTGGATGCTAGCAGGAAGCACTCATTTGCAAAGCAGGGATAGGAGCCACACAATGTTTTACTACATAAGGCACAGCACTTGTGTTTAACAGGCAGTTACTGAGCCAGCCTGCACCCCAGATAAGCTAACATTGCAATCTCAGATAAAGGCACAAGGGTCCAACATCACTAAACACTTGCAGGAGCATCATGAGAACCTACATCACTGCAAAGCTGGCTGCAGGCAGACCTCTGATGACACTGTGCAGCGCCAGGATGGCATCTCTGCTCATGTTAACAGAGATGAAACTAAACAGCAATATCTCTTGTGATAGGATATGCACAAGACCAGCATGCCCCTGGGTTCTACTGGAACAGTTACTTCTAAAGGTGACCATAAGTTGAGTCTTCTTTTGGTGGGAAGCTGTATTTCCTTCCTGGAAGGACTGAGAAATAGCATTTCCCTGGAAAACCCATGGAGCTTTCTCAGAAGCAGAGCTTTCTGCCCCCAAACCACTCAGAACAAACCTAACTAGCAACAACAGACACCATACTAACCTGTGGGTGGGAAGTGGTCTTATCTGACTTAATTACATTTAAGAATACAGCATGGGCTGTTTTGAATCAGGCCTTGTTTAGGTAAGACCTCAGGAAAGGAAAAGAAACGCAGCCTAATCCATTTCAGGTTTCACAAGACAATAAACTACTAGTGCACAAAGCAAAATACTCAAGAGTTATTACTGCCCTGAAAACCCATCACTTAACATTTACCCTTGCTCGTCTCTGAAGGAAACTTGCTTGATTTAACAGATATAATTTTTGACAAAGCCTTCTTATCCCTTAGGCAATCATAAGCCATTCCCTTATCCCAGAAACCAAAGATATGCTACTCTGCTTTGTGGTTCCTGGTTTCTTTTCTCCCCCTAGACTACTTAAAGTCAAGTACTAGGTTTGCCCTTTCAGTCCTATGTAACCTCATTCATCCTGAGGAGCCCTCAAAGGGAGCCAAGAACAAACTGGTGCTCAAAAACATATTCTGGGTACTTGAGGGTGAATTTTATCCCTGCCAATTATCCAAGTACCTCCAGCATGAGCCCATTCCATCATCAGTGCCTGTAGAGCATTAGCTGAAATAGCAAACTGCAATCACACCGGTTTGGATGGACACACTGAAGTCATGAAGCGTTCTGGCACCTTCCAGCATTAGGTTCCCTCTGCAGTGGGCAGAGGATCGCTGCCTCTTTGGTCTCATTCACAATGATTCTTCCTTGTGATATATTTTGGAGGCATGCCTATTTGTTTGATGTAGTTTCCACTTTGTGTCTTTCCTCTTTGAGTCCCAGGGCACTGAGCAGCTCTCGGCTCAGCTGAGCTGGTCTCTTATTATACTCCCTCTGTTTCCTTTGATCAGGATAATTTGTGTCTTTCATAAGTCAGTCTTTAACACATTACAGCAATCAACTGAGCTGAGACAAACAAGGCAAAAATGACTGTGTTCTGGGAGGGATGTGAAGATGCTGGGGGCCATATGCTCCCATCTCTAAAAGGTACATCACTTACGCTTTCCATCATAAGTTGCTGCTATAGAAGCCTCTTTTATCCAGCTTAAACTTAAGTAGTTTAAGTCTCTCTGCTCCCAGCTAGAAGAATGAAGCCAGCTATGATCCCTGGGTGTGATCTGTGGTCAGGGAGGAGCAGCTAGGACATGCCATACACACAGCCCACATATCCCCTTCAAACCACAGCCATTCATGCAGAAGTGGTCCTGCAGAGCACAGCCTCTTCCTGGGCCACAAAGGTACCTTTGGAGTGGTGGAGGAGCACCTTGGAGCCACACTGTGCACATGACACTGACTGCATCCACATCATGCGGCCTCCCATCCCTGCATTTATGATCTCTCTTCCAGCTGTGTTTTGAAACCATGCTGCCCACTGACAGAAGGCTTCTCGAGCATTGCCTTTTGCGCACCAGATCACAAGAGAACACTGTGAGGTTGAGCATCTTCAACTTGGTCTACGTGTCTGGGTGAAGGCCAGCACTACCCCCACCATTTCCCTAGTTCATCATCTCACATTTGGCATAAAGGCCAAATCCAAACCCACTTGGAAGCAGAGTAGCAGTTCATAATCACATCCATTAACATTTAATCTTTAGCATCTTTCTGCCTTTATGAACACAAAGGAATTTTAAGCTACTTCACTGATTTACCTCCTACATCCTGCAGTACATGTATAGTCTTCAACCCTGCTTTATTCCAGTTAAAACTCCTCACCTCTCTCCCCACCATGTCATTGACTGCAGTGAACCACCACACCCCCAACAACCTGGCCATTGCTTTGACTCGCTCCGCTCGCTCCTGCTCCCGAACCAGACCCAAGCGCAATAACTGCACAGGGTTTACCACTCCAAGAACATGGCCTGTTGTATTCCCCCATCCTGCCAAAATCCTGGTCTCCACCCTGCCAAAAATCCCCATCCAGGTCCATGCCTTAGCTCATAGTCAGATCCCTGCAACCGCCTCTCCTCTGGCCTTGGCAGGCAGATTTGCTCCAGTGTGTATCTGCCTGGAACGGGACCATAAAGATTCCTTTTAATCTGTTTGCCTTCCTGTTGTAATTCCTTCTTTTGTGTTTATCTTTCAATTTTCCCTACAACACCAAAGCAAAACCACTTCCCTGCGCTCCCAAGGACCCCTTAGAGCCCCACTATAAACAACAGCAGAGCGCACTCCTCGCACCCCTTAAAGCTTTTGCACCTCTTTCCTCCGATATCTCAATCCCTCTCTGAAAACAGCCAGGCTGCTGCTGTGCCAAGGCCATTGCAGCTTGTTCCATAGCTCCCAATGCTCCCATGTTCAGTTTGTCCACGCTGATATCATTGTGTGGTTTGATTGCAAGCACCATCGCTTTGTTCAAGCAGACCCTATCTGGAAGTAAGAGCTTT
This sequence comes from Pezoporus occidentalis, assembly GCF_034315485.1. Taxonomy (NCBI): domain Eukaryota; kingdom Metazoa; phylum Chordata; class Aves; order Psittaciformes; family Psittacidae; genus Pezoporus; species Pezoporus occidentalis. The sequence continues at coordinate 313,516 of NW_026915987.1, forward strand.
CCTTACTGCAGTAACACAGCTGATAAACTATGGCTTAGGAAGGCTTGTGCATCCAAACAAACTCCAACTTCTTCCACCATCCTTGTAAAGGAAAAATTCACCCAATGCAATTTCTTTTTATGAGGCCAGCTTTTACAGACCCTCCAGCTCTCGTTATGGAAAATAAGTGGAAACTCCTGGCAGGGAATTATATTCTTTGTTGTTTTTTTTTAATATATATATGAGCAAAAATATATATTATGCTCTGCCTACATAGGCTATGCCAACAAAATGTGCTGATGCTTGCAAAACTATAGGACAGTTGTCCAAAAGCCTGCCACTTGCTACTAGTAGACAGTCATGAATTGTCCTTCTTGCTGACAAGTTAATGTTGCATCATAAACTGCCCATATGAAGTTTTGTTGCTATAACACATGATTGAATTCAATATGTCAGGAAAAGATGATTAATTGCCCTAGAGATCTGGATCTTTAAATATAGCAGAAACTCAGAAAACCCAATGTTCTTTCTTCTGATGCTGGTAGAATTTACATCACAGTTAATAAATAACAGGCCTCCTTCAGAAATTAGGTCATTAGATTAGTCTATTTGCTAACATAGAAACTCAATCAGATGAGACTGGTCATGTCTAGGATACATGGACAAGAGCAACATCTCAAATGCTTATGGGGAATAAGGCAAAGAAATCTTGGTCTGACTTTGAAATGCTTGCAAGTTTAAATGCTCCAGTATTAGGAGTAAAATTAAAAGACTATAAAGGTTCTTTACAGCACCTCAGAACTTGAGATTTGTATCTTGAGATACCCCAAAACTGAAGTATCTTCTCAAAACAGAACATGTGTAACCAGGCTAAGCGATGTAAATCTTGCTGTACAAATCAGTGGTGGCCACTCAGCCAAGCCACCTCCGAGGGGCAAACTTACCCTATGTGCTACCATGTGAGCCAAAGGGATCTATACTCATAGCACCTGAGAATGCAATTGGAGGAGGTTCTTCCAACCCATCCACACTGTACGGTATTATTAGTATAAATATGCTCTGAGCTCACCTGCTCTCCACACATTTTGCTGCTTTTTATGTAGCTCTGATGCCCAAGAACACCATCATTTAAAAGGTAAGTCCAGCCCTAAAGGCTTTATGGTGAGCATTCAACTCTGCTGAGCAGCTCTGCAACAAACCCAGCCTCCCTCCACCTTCCCCAGCATAACCAAGTGATCTCAGTGACTTGGTTATTGAACCATAACCGAGTGATTGCAAACTTGCCTACCCCAAACCTGATGCACTTCCCCAGCACACCAGAAGCCACCCAGCCATAACAGAGATGACCTTTGCCAGTGCTTGACAGCGAGCCTGCAGAAGGAAATGCTCCTGGTGGGATGCTCAGGCAAACCTAGAGGCAGACAGGGGCCACATTACCCTTCCTTAGCCAATTCTGATCATTTCCACATAGCCCCCATGCACAGAGAAGCCTTCCCAGACCCAGCACCCCGGGGAAGAGCTGCTGTTGCCAGGAGGGAACATAAAAGCCAATTATAAGTGATGGCTAGGCTGACAGCAAGTACTTTTAATACAACCACCACACACAAACACCAATATGCTGCATTGAATCCCTTTCTCATCAGCCCTTTGTATGCTGCAGGCTGTCAAGGGGAGCATGGCCCCCAGCACGACAGAGCCTGGCCTCAGGATTGCCTTGCTTGGAGTGTGGGAATCAGTGCTCTAAGGCCACAAGAAGCAGATAAAAATCGACTGGGACATCACCAGTTTGTTAAGGTCATCCCTTCTGTCCCAGTTTCATTTCTCAAAAGCCCTGGTCATGGGAGAAGAATCAATAGTTCCCTGGTTCTTGAGGGTGCTTTGGCCACTTGCAAGAGAACAGGCTGCTTTTACCAATGGCACACCTACTCCCAAGAGCTATGGGGAAATTTAGCACATAAATACAAGTGGTTGAATGGCTTTGATATAATATAGACCCACACCAGGGGGAGGAGAGGGAAATCCTCATGAGCCTGCATGAGACCTTATCTCCTGCAAACAAGCATGGAGCATCCCACGGGGACAGAGGGGAGGCGGACAGAGGGCTCTCCATCACAAGCCTCAACGTAAAACAATGCATCTGTCTGTCTGCAGCGCTGTGCCTGTGCTTTAACAGACCTTTATAGCCCAGGGTACCAGAAAACAAGACACCAGCACTTAGGGCAGAGAGTTCTTTCCTATTTGCTCTTTAAAACGCTCTATGGGCAGAGGAAGGCTGCTCAATAGACCCCGTGCTCTACAGGAACACAAGCCTGGCTGTACATGGGTTGTTATTGTACAGACTGCTCTCCACTGAGGCTTGCCTGTTGCCTCCAAGTCTCCAGCAGGACCCCGAGCTCTGGCCAAGCCTCTGCTCCTCACACTTCTGTTTTCTTAAATGGACTGAGAACTCCTTTCATCAAGTTCACATGGGGAAAATGCATCCATCCCCACACCCAGGCAGGTTTTCAGCTCAGCCCCTCCCTCACATCAGCAGTGAGCCCATCTTATGACAATAACCAGGCCCCAAAGCACCACATACACACACACAAACCCCCTTTCTATGGGGGTTTTGCCTGCATAGGGCTGCTAGGAATCAAAGCAATTCCCTCACCACAGCTCTCCGGGTGATGGGACACAAACATGAGGCGCTCCCTCTGCCAACTGCAGCCTCTGGGATGTGGTCTCACGAAAAACTGGGATTTAAGGTATTTCCTCCCCCTCTATTCTCAAGCCTGGGCACTTAAGTGTGAATGTGCCTGGTTTTGGAAGTGCCCTGTAGGCTTTTCCAGCCTTGGAAAAAGTGTTGAAGGCGATGTTTAACAGAATGGATGGAAGCGCTTCTGTATCGGATTAATGTTTCAGACCTGGGTTATTCTGCATTACAACTACCCTGCTATAGGATTATTTCCTTTCAACATCTCTGCAAGTCCAAGGAACATTGCACCTCCTACACTGCACCTCCCAGCATCATCAGACAGAGCCATAGAATGGCTTGGGATGGAAAGGATCTTAAGATCATCCAGTTCCAGCCCCCTGCCATAGGCAGGGATGCCTCACATTAGACTGTGGTACCCAAGGCTCTGAGCATCATTTATTCACATTGATAATTGGGAGGGGGAAAAAAAAACAAAACAGGTAGAAGTGATGGTGAGAACAGGAATGAGAACTCAAAACCATCAGCACCTCCTCTACAGGTCTCCAGGACTTGTATAGATGGGGAGAACCACAGCAGAAAAGCAGTTCAAACCTGCCAAACCTTCAACCAGCACTTCTCTGACACCCAGGCTGCCTTCTGGGCCTCCAACACCTTTAAGAATGCTGCTTCTTCTTGGGCACAGCTGTTTGCAGGAGCAGAACCACCATTAAAAGCAGAACCACACCATACCCCAAGGCTTTGCAGCTCAAGCTGTGCATAGAAGACAACCTGGGAGACACAGGAACTGCCAAACACAGCAAGCACTAGTGCACTGCTGGAGCTCAACCCTGCCTCTAGAAGCAGCCTTAGCTTTCAATGGTGGGGCAACAGGGCCTGCTATGAAGAACAGCTGCCTTGTTAACCAGTTTTAGACCATTATGTGCTTTAAACTACTTCCATTTCTAACACAAACTGATCTTCTTCCCTTTCACCATGTTCGTCCTAGATGCTGTAACTGGAAGGGTTATTACTCATAACAGTGAAGTCTCTTCTGAGCCCTCTTCAGCACCTGATCTCACATCTCACCCTGATCTCCTATCCAGCAGTGCTGTTCCCTTCTGCACCTTCCCACTTTGAGTATTTTCTGAAGAGAAAGAGAGATGGAGACTCAAACACAGGTCCTAGAACTAACTCTGACCCTGCTGTGTGGACCTGGAGAGGCAATTTCTCCATCTGTTATGTTAGATTTCCATCAGGAGTTGGGTACCAAGGAAATGAGGAAGGAGGCAGCAAGGAGATACAGAAACACCTTGAAAACAAACCATTTGCTGCAAAATAACCCAGTAAAGCCACAAACGAGCCCAGTAGAATGAGTTGTCTTTCCTGGCTGTCCCATCACAGCCACCTCCCATGATGCACAAAACATCAGCATGGGATGGAGATGGGTTTCCCAGAAGCCTGTGTCCAAAGGGACAGGGTGTGGATTGCATCTGATGTCCCAGTGGAGCTGCCACATACTGCTCCAAAGCTGACCTTACAGCTCTTACAGCCAAGGGAAGCTTTAACAGGGTGCATGCCAGTTCCTAAGAAAAGCAGGGAGATGGGGAGGGGTTGATTTAACAGTTAAGGGGGTTCCACTCCAATGGAGACAAGCGGGGATGACAGGACTGAGAAGTGAAGCTCAACACGGAGGTGGAGTCTGCCTGGGACCTGGCACACTGCATCGCTGGGCTGAAAGATGTCAGCTTTCACATGCTCCGTTTTTCCAACCCCAAAAAGATGGATTTTTCCACAGGAGCAGATGCTTTTCTTGAAAGATTTCTTTGAGGAGAAAAGCCAAAACCTCCATGAGGAAACTGTTCTGATGGAAGCGTTTTCAACAAGCCCCGTTTCGAGGTCTATTTCAGGACTGGCCTGAGTCAGTTCTCCAACTCATCACGGGTTGTTTTTCCTGCCGTTACGTACTTCTGAATTGAGATTGTCTCTGTTTTCACCGAGCTCCTGCTACTGTTTAAACAAGCCCTTGTTATGAGTCAGGTCATGAACGTGGCTCAGCCTGGTGTGACCAAGGCCTGCCAGTCTGCATTCGCCTCCCAGTAGGGAATCCCATTCCCAGCAAGACTAATGCTGTTGCATAGGGATTGCCCATCCCTTCACAAGCTTTTCCCCAATCTCCCATTGAAAATCCAACCATTTTCAGCCTCCTCCACCCATTTCCAGGGTGAAGTCAGAGGAGTTTATAACCAGCCTGTTTCTACAGGGTCATTTCCACTCATGTTACTATTGATAACCTGAGAATTATTTCTTGATTCTCAATTTCAGCTCAATCTATCCTGCTCCATTCATGTTGCATCCCCTGCTCTCCAAGTGCAAGAGGATGGCACAGTGAAGCAGCAGTTGCCACCAGGACCGCAGGGTACAGCATCTGGCTCACACAGCATCAAACAGCCAGGGATGCTCCATCATATCCCCAAGTTTGGATTCTGCTAAACACCTAATTGCATTTTCCATTGCTATTTGGGCAAGGTGGGCGGCAGGCTGGCCAGGGGCCCCATATCTCTATCTTGGGCCTATGGACTGAAGCCTTCATAGCTTCTGTAGGGGATAGGGTAAAGCATCTTGGCTGCAGAGAAACCTCAAGCCTCCTTTAAGCCCTGCAGCAGCAGCACCAGGGTAAGCTCTGCTGGTAAATGCACTTCACACCTTTAATTTCAGCTGCTTTCCTGCTTTAGATGTTGGCAAACTTAACAGGGCAGAATCCCATAGTACTAACCTGGACTGATGGCAGCAACCTCTGCCTTGGTCCACAGGACCAGAGGAGCACCCGATGGCAATTTAACAGGTACCAACAAGATGCTCCCCATTGAGAAAGCCACTTGCAATTAGCGCTGCTGCAGGCAGCCGTGCAGACACCCACAGAACACACTGCCACAGCACCCCTGCTCCGCACCAGCGCGGTGATTGCTATGTTTTCCAGCATGCCATCCTTTCCTGATGCTCTATCCTACCAGCTTCTCCGGGCATGAGCAGTGATTTGTGGCCTCGGGTTGCCCTCTTGTGGTGCACCTCGAGGGAGATACAGCAGCACCCAATACTTCCCCCCCACACTTTGGAAGCACAGACCGCCATCAGCGTTCAGGACTACCAACATCAATTCATTCTCCTTAGTTACTTCATCGGAGCACTTCGAAGCAGTGCACAGATTGTCAGCTGTGATGAGCCATACACATTCTGCAGCTTAGGACAACATTCTTCCAGTCAACGCTATTTTTCATCAAAACAATTAAAAAAGCCCCTGTGTGTAAGGGGATTGGATTCCAAATACAAATTCCAGCCAAAAGCTATTTAAAAAATTGTTAGAAAAACACAAATCAAAACAAGCTCTTCTTTAGCCAAGAACCCAACCAAGAAGTTATTCTTGTCCCTCTACAAGTAAGTCCCATAAAACACTAGAACCTTCAAGCCAAAAACGAAAGCTTCACCACAAAGATGACTTGATTTTTTTATCATTTACTTTTGTCATTTCAGGTTACAAAGACATCTTTTATTGGACAGGCTCTTGGGTTAAATTAAAGTTTGTTTTTAACCAGAAATAGTCTTCTCTTCACCCAGCAGTGAGTGCACATGGTAGGAGATCAATAATGTTAGGCTGTGAGGCTCCCCCAGGTCACTGATTTAGGAGTCTAATTCACAGCACTACCTAGAAGTGAGTTAAATACATCTGTACAGGAGATGATAGACACTGCTCCACTGAGCCTTGGGCTCCCTGAGCCAAGTTCCTCACCTTCTAGGTGATGTACCACTGCAATCAATGCCTTGCCTCAAATGTCTAGGTGCTTACAGGGAAAGCCTTGGTCATTCACTGCAGCACAACCTCAAAAGCTGGACCAAAAAGGTGTTTGGAGAAACCTTGTGAGAACAGGTACATTTGCAGCCATCCTCCCATGGTATTTGGCTACTTAAACACATGTATTTATACCTCTGAACTGAGGCAGGGCAAGTCACACAGAGACCACATCCTGCACAGCTTTGGTTGCAAGGCCTTAGAGTAAATCTGTGCATCCATCTGCAGTTCACTGCATCTCCCCAACTCTAGAAAGCTATGAGCACTCTGGGAACCTAATGAGCCAAGCAGGATAAGATTGGACTTGCACACAATGGAGTTGGACAACCTTCAGGCAGATCATGCACATCCTTGAGGGCATCCCACACCCGACCCCTTTGCTCCTGCCCTTCACTAACACCATTAGGGACCAGATTTTCACTCAAGCATCCACTGTGAGCTCCCACCAACCCAACCAGAAACACAGGATTAAAAACAAAGGCTGCACATCTCCATTACAGCTACAATTTAGTGTGAGAGACACTTAAACAAGCAAACCCAACATGGGAAGTCACCCAGCAGCTTCCCATTCCCAAAGCAGCACAGCCAAAGGCGGAGAGAAACCTGCTTTAATCAAACACCAGCTCAGAACAGCGTCCAAAGGATGGAGCTGCAGGGCTTGTGTTGTACGGTAGGTAATGATTTAACAGCTGCCTTCAGCTCTGCTCTTCGACTGGGAATTTCAGAACATCAATCCCAGGGAAATCGATGGAAACGCAGCTTGATGAACGGTTAAGACGTAAAAGCCAATCCGTATTTTGACCAGCGCATCACAAGCGCACCAAGCACTTTATAAAGCCGTAAATACTCCAGCTTCCGACCAGGCTCAGACACAAAGGGAAGAAAAGCACATTTAAACACCTGAGAGACACGGGAGCAGCGCTCTGCTGCCATCTCCAGTGCACAGGGTAAAAGCACACAGAGAAAACCCTCGAGCGGCTCATCCGCTGCATGCGGTTTGCACGGTGGAGAAACCCCCCGGTAGTTTGCTAAGGGAGAAGGTGGGTGCCTAAAGAGCATCGCCTGCTGTCATCACCATGGATTCTGGTCCTGACCCCTCGGGGTATTTATTGCTCCCCAGATTCGGGCATTGTCCTCTCTGATCACACAGGAGGAGAGGCAACATGCCCTAAGAGATGGATGTGATGTGCCATAAGAAAACTGAACATCAACAGGCAGCTACCTATGGAGAGAGGTAGAGATCACCCATACAGACCTGCCTACAGAGATCACCCATACAGACCTGCCTACAGAGATCACCCAGCAGCTCCTCTCCTGCACACACACAGCACTGAGACCCCAGCAGGACAGCACAGGTGGCTCTTCTCTAAGCTTCACCCATGAATCAACTAAACAAGACATCCTGATCAATCCCACATGTTTAGACTGAAGCTTGATTCTCTAAAGCTCATTGAGCACATTAACAGGGCTTCAACATGCTCCAGGCATCACACAGGTCAGCGCTTTAACCCATAGATGCAGGAGGAACAGGCAGGACCCCTGCATACCCTTTGTTATTATCCACCAAGATAGAACCAGAAGCAAATGCAAAACCAACCAATGTGAATTCTGCTAGAGACATTGCAGCAATCAGAAGCTGCCACCACCACCAGGCTGAGCTGATGCTGCCCCACGGGACATCCCTACACCACTGTAGGGACACATTCCTCCTGTCTCCCAGGTCTCTCTTCCCGAGATTTACACTACAGCTTAAGATCCTCACTGGAAAAGCAGCAAACTGAACTGCTACACAGCAAACCACAGAAGGACAAGCCCACAAGCAGGTATGGCTGGGGCTCGGCACCATCAGCATGCAGTACCCATGAGCCAGGACCACCCAGCCATGAGAGCTGCTCCAGCCCTGCTGCTTTAATTCCTGCCTTAGCTCTGAGCCCAAGGAGCAGATTGAGGCCAAGTCCTCATTACTGCAGATCATTAGCTGGATGGGCAGAGGCCTCCCCTTATCACTTTCCCACATTGACACTGAAGAAACTCTGCTCCCGACAGGAATATCTCCTAGTTTAGGCTGAGATTAGCAGCTCTGGTCTCAACCTCAGCCCAGGAGCATTAACCCTTTCTGCATTGATACAACACCTCTGACTGCTGTTTCAGACACTGAAGACCCAAGCATCTGCTATCCTCAGAGGGCAACCAAACAGCTTGCAAAGCAGGAGCTTTCAGTAGTACAAGCTTTCAGCACTGATGGGGTTAAACCACAGCCAAAAGCCCATCTGGAAGGTGATTTCTGTCAAACAGCGGCCACCTCAGCTGGTGCCTGGGACCCTGCCCATCTCCTCCATCACCAGCCAGGCCAGGAGCCACAGGGGTTTAAAACAACCAGTGGGAAAGCATTGCTCAGCCCCTACCATGGGGCAGCCCCACAGCCATCAGAGCCAAGGGGAAAGAAGTGTGTGAATGCCTCAATTTGCATCTTCATCACCAATTGGGTATTGATTGAACCTAATGCTTGATGGCTCAGGAACACATGTTAAACCCCACCTCCAGCTTAACTCAGCTGGTGGCAATTCACCTCTAATCATCACATATAGCTTTAGTTCTCCCCTAAAGAGCCCCCACTTCTTCCCCTGCTGCAGCTCTGTTTAATGCTCCCCTTGGGAAGTCTGGTCCTTGCTGGAGGATTCAGGAGGCTCATGATAAAGGCTTTCATCCCATTTCTCACTGCTGTCACCCTCCTCAAGGGCACTGTGTCATCCCCTTGTTCCCAGCACCATCTGGTCTCCCTTACATCTTCCCAATACACCTTTTTTCCCCCCCTCCACACACAGGTATTTCCTATTGCTGCACCTTCTGCTGCTTCAGGCAGCACCCATCATGCAGACCCCGCACAGATTACAGCAGTCCCACGGTCTCGGCAGGCACTGCTTTGCCTCTGGCTGTATCCTGTGAGCAATCCACTAATTAGTAATTAATTAGTTGCACATCTCTAACGCTCCCTTTCCAGGCTAACGGAGCATTTTACAAGCATCAAGGAAGCACAGCTCCTTCCCCGGAGCCATTCAGCGCAACACCAAACACTGCTCAAATCACTGCAGTTTCGGGGCCTAAGCCCTGATCCTCATGTGCACCATTCATGTCCCTGCACTATGGATTTCCTATGGCTCCTTGTAGCTTCCCTACTGTCTTCATCCAATACGGACCCACATGCAGCCACATATACTAGAAAATAGCCGTAACTCTTCCCTCCCCTGTTTTTTCTTACCCTATAAACCAATATAAACATTGCATTCTCTTTGAGCCACAACTTCAGCATCAAACAACATGATTTAACAATCTAAACACCAGGAGCCAACACAGTTTTCACATAGGCCAATGAAGACAGCAGCGTGTCTCTACTCTGAGCTCCCTGCCTGCTGCAGAAGCCTCTCTCTGCTACCAGAGGGGAGAAGCAGGACCCCCACATCAGCAGCGATTGCCAGCAACAACAGTGGCATCCTGGCTGCAAACAACTCTTCCTCTGCAGCACTGCACTCCCTTGGCCCTCATAAATGGGGGGGGAAGGAACATTGCCTTGCCAAATCACTGCACATCATAATTAAGCAGTCAGAAAAACAACCCACTTGCAGCTTTTCCCTATGGGATTTAAACTTGGCTTTCCACTTTGCTAACACCAGAAGCCTCACCCATGAAGGAAGGGGCAATATTAACTTCATAGAAGCTTGAGCTGCAGGCCCATCACAACCAAAGCAGACCTGTTATCACACCCCCTTAGCTGGAGACAGCAGCCCCTGCATCACACACCCCTAACCACAACCATTCCCTGCACCACACTGAGCTCATTTCACCCCAGTTCTAAAGCCCTACCTGGAGCTGGAACAGCGAGGACATCCTTCACATGGCACGTACCTTAAGACAAAGAGCAGCCTGAGCCTGTGACTAAAGGATCTCCCTGAGACCCCTCCCAGCCAACACAGCCCTTTCCCATTACACTGATGAGGTCCCAGCTGAGGCCACTCCACTCATCAACAGCACTGCTGGGGGCAGGACACGGGGCACAAGTCTCTGTTGCATCCATTGACTGTTGTTGGAGCTGTTGCAGGAGCTTGCAGGTCACCATAGAATCATAGATCTTGAGCTGGAAGTGATCCATAAGGATCATCCAATTCCTTGCTCCTCATAGGGCTCCCTAACACTGAACCAAACATCAGCTTGCGGTCTGCAGGCTTAGGGGCTTTGGGGTGCAGCTGATGCTTTGTACTGGGATGGGGCCCAGTCTGTGCTGGGAGGGGGTCAGATGGGTTCCAGTCTGTGCTGGGAAGAGGCCAGGAGATCCAGTTTATACTGAAACGTGGGCCAGTCTGTACCGGGGCATGGGTAGGGGATCCAGTTTGTCCCGTCCTCTTCAGGTCAGGGCAAACCCTCCCCAGAGTCATTTCATTGCATTTACACTGGTAAAGAAGCTTCCACAAATAAGCTTAGCAGAGATTCACAGGGTTCCTCCAATGCTCTTGTTCCTCTACCTCTATTTTTGAAGGGAACCAAACAGGAATCGGCCAGAGACTGGGGATCCTGAAGCAGGAACCTCTTCATACACATGCACGAAAGGCGAATGGGACAGGAGACACCACCACTGCTTCCTGCCCCATTAGAAACCATTACCTCCAGCAGGGACCACAATGGGCTCAACCTACCTGCCAGTCTCTCCTCTTCCAAGCTGTTTGGGGGCTGACACAAGAGGCATCATCCGAACCTCCCTGTCCCGAGATTCCCCTTTTCCTCCGGTTCCTGGCCTCGTCCCACCTTGCCCGCATCAAGCAGATGGTGCCTGAGCCTCGTGCTGGAAGTGCTGTTGGCCCAAATGAAGCGTAACGTGCTGAATTGTGCCTAACAAAGGGGTCCTCTGTTTGCCTTTCCCACGAGGGTTATTATAGCTGGCGTTTAGTTTGGACTGGGACCAAGACGTGCATTAGTGTTCCTCATCCTGCAGGGTTCTGTGTGCAGCTCCAGTGAGTGCAGGGGCTTCCAGAGGGAAGCTTTCCAGGGGGTTGAAGTCTTCTTCCTATACATGGGCCCCTGTCTCTGAGCCTTGCTGCATGCTGGGGAGGGTCCAGACCAGCCCTATACAAGCCCATCCTTGCCCAGTTCGCTGTGGGGCAGCAGTTAGAGCGAGGGGCAGGCTCAAGGTTCCACCCCACAGTCCCAGCTGGGCTGTGCAATAAGTCATTTTGGTTTCTCATATTGTGATAGTGATACTGAATTCCCTTCATAAAGGTTTCAGGATGTAATGAGAAAAGCAACAGGTTCCCACTGTGCTGGGAGGATGGATCTGAAATGATGAGATGTTCAATTCCCACTGCATGGAGCTCCTGGAGGGACTTGTTTCTGCACTCCAGGTGACACATGTGCTGTTCCCAACCCTATATATGAGTTAATCTGAGGAAGATGCCACCTCTTCCCTGCAAACCTCACTAACACACCTCCTGACCAAGGTCTGAAAGCCCTTAAATTGCATTTTACAGCCTCAAAAGAAGCACCACCAGGATGCTTGGCAGCACCAATAGCTCACATGGGGTGACAGGAGCCCCGTGTCAGATGCCTCACCCTGTGCTCCATCTCTCTCCTATTAAGCAGTTTGCTCCCCATGTTTTCAGCACATCGTTTGCTGAACTGCAAACATCAAAGCATCTGCTGCCAGTGCCATGCTGTAATTAGGAAACAATACTATTAAACCTAATTCCCATCTCTGCTTTCTTTTCATCTCTCCTCCTCCTTGTTCCTCTGTTCTCTTCCCTTTGCAGTGTGTGGCCTTTGGAGTGCATGCTGATGAGCTGTTGTTTGGTCTAATCTGCAGCACTTGTTAATGGGGTTGTTCATGTGGGTTTTAACCACCTGCTCCCTGTTGGCTTCTCCCAGGTCCCTGCCACAAGGCTGGTCCGGTTCCTCTGCATCAGAGCCCATTGCAGAAGTGCTGGGGTTTGTGCTCGTCTCTAATCCAGATGTTCATGGGCACAGGCTTCACAGCCTGTGTTGAGACTGCCCAAATTCACGTGCTGTGCTGTGAGGTGCAGAGAGGGACCAGTGCAGCTCCATGGGGTGTCTGCGCTGCCATGGTTTTGGGGGTAAATCACTGCATGTAAGCATCAAGGCCAGGTTGGACGGCGCTTGGAGCAAGCTGCTCTAGTGGAAGGTGTCCCTGCCCGTGGCAGGGGGTTGGAACTGGAGGAGCTTTAAGGTCCCTTCCAACCCAAACCATCCTATGATTCTGTGATAGCTTTGTACCCAGCTATATATCCTTCCCCACGGTTGTTTCCCACAGGAGCAGGGCCTGATTTGGCAGCAAACCCTATGATTTCTCCCATCCAAGACATCCAGCTGGCAACACTGGATGCTGCGTGCTCACTGTCACATTTTGCAAGGATTTTACCTTCAAATCATGCATCCTCCAGTCAACTTTCAAGCCTAAAGTGTGGGCACAACACCCACAGATGCAACTCCCTTTGTCAAATGGGTTGAGTGGGAAGAAGTAGATGGGAGTTGGGAAGGAATGGAGGTAAAGGAAGGGACAGGGAGAGTTGGGTGGCCCAAGGGCAGAGATGTCCCTGGAGCTGAGATCTTGTGGAGTTACTGGGGTAGAGAAATGGAGTCTCCACTCTGCAAGACAAAGGATGACTTACACTTCTTTAATATATACTTTAAGCTTAATGGGTCACAGCAGGGCTGTAGGAGTTGAGTTCTATTTATACACGGCACTCCAGAGCATGCCAAGATGCCATTTCAACCCAAATTCAAAGGCAAAGCCCCTTTCCATGCTCTCTGGAGCATAACAGCAACACAGGGACGGAAACCAGCTACAAGTTACTGCTGGGGAAGCAGCTGGAATCAGACAGAACACATCTGGGGTGTGAGAGCACCGTTCCCCTCCGGTCAATGGCCAGATGTTTGGATGGGTCAGACTGACTCCTTCCTGGGAGCAGAGCTCTCTCTGCACAGCAGATGGTTTAGATTATGTTTAGAAAGGTCTCTCTCATTTTAGTATCATTTCAGTGTAGGAATAGAAGGAAAGATCTAGAAGCTGAGGTTACTTTCAAAGAGGCAGCTAGTAGTAAGTAAAAAAATAACAGAAGTGCATTGAAGACATTTGTACCATGTAACGTGAGACATTTCCTACCTAACCTTCTCCTTTTGTCGAGCACTGTGTTTTCGGCTGGATGAGAACCTCCGTCTCCATACCATGTGCCATCAGCTCAGAGCCAGGTACTAGAAGAGCTGCAGACAGTAATTTGCCAAGCACAATGCTGCCTTTGAACCTAGTAGCTTGCAGACAATAATACTCTTTAACATGCTAATAGATAGTATTGTTCTTCAGATGTCTGACATTTATAGCAATACAATATCAGCATGCCAGGAATAGGCGCAACTTCCTAAGGCAAATGCTGGGGAAGTAAAGGGATGGAACGGGAATTAATATATGAGATTTGTGACTGAATTTCACTTTAGGTTTCCTTCAATTGCTGCTGCTTCCTTCCTATATTTCAGAACTGATGAGGTCCCTGAAAGGTAATTCACTAAAAAAACCAAACCCAAACAAAAACCCAGCATAAATATAGCAGCAAACATCGCTGGGCTGTAAATCAGCATCATCCACTGGGAAGCTTTGCTGGCTGGTATCCAAATGACAAATCAGAGCCAGGCCTTAGTGGCCCTGTTTAGTATCAGAGAGGCGATAGGCAGGAATGTCTGCCTGGAGATGTTTGCTTGGAGTAGATGAATTATTAATCAACTTATTGTTATTTATTATTGTTCTTAAACAGCCTGCCTCCCTGAGCGTGTTAAAATGGATTTCAGGCTTTCCTTATTATGCCTAACAAGCATTTGTGCCCAGATGTGTAGAGAGGCGATGTTACTGTAAGGAATGGTACCTAAATCCCCCATGTAAGATGCACAGAGGGGAATCTGTGGATATGGGGCAGCAGGTAAGGATTAGAAACCTCATTTCTGTGTGTATCCCTGCCCACCAGAGGATGCTGCTTGTTTCCTTGAGTCAAGCATCTTTCCAATGGCCACCCAACCCGTAATACTGTTGGAAAACCTGCAAGGAGAAGGCATGCAGCAGCTCTAAAGGGGAAGCCACAAGGTGAGATGGATGCTGAGGTACAAGGGAGACAGCAGAGCTAGTGTTTGACCCCCAAATCCAGGAGACTCCTTCCATAGATCATGTCCTCCCATGCATCCAAACCACATTCCCAATGAAGACGGGGCCTTGAGGAATAGCAAGCCTTACAGTTTTGGTGCTAGTTCTTGGCTGGGACGGGAGCAGAACTGTTGCCATGATGTCTACTGAACAAATATGTGCTACTGCTGCTCTTGCTTGTCTTTACAGTTTGGAGGAGATGCAGATGGCCCTTTAAAAGATGCAGGCAGTAAGGCCTGCAACTTCTCCAGAGTGGTTTTATTCTCCCCCTCTTTTTCCAAGCTACTTGGCTCCCTACAGTAATTAATATTATCTAATGGGGTGAAAAGCAAAGCCAAGCCTTCATATTTGAGATTATTCACACAAACAGAAATGTAAACAGCTGTCTGAGGGAGAAGGAAGAGATGGGCTCTGAGACAGGACCCCGCAGGAATGAGCAGCCTGGAGCCATAACAAAAGCCTGCACTGGGATATTTGATGCCCGCTGGATACAAATAGGAGATGCTGTGCAGCATCCTCATCAATGAGGCCACCAGCAGCCCCAGGGTCTCCATCCAGGGGTATAACTCTGGAGCATCTCAGCTCCCATAGAACTTGCTCCTCTCCACTGCTGTGATTTATCTCCCTGCCCATCTGTATGGCTTGCTCTAGCTCAAGGACTCATGTGAGCACAAGGAGAAGGGTATCCCAACCTGAACTGCAGCCCTTTAGTTTCAGATCTATTCCTAGATAATGGAGAATGGGATCACAAAGGAGGGTGATTTCAGAAAACATGAAGAGAATGAGAGGGGCAGATCATTAGCTTGGCTCCATGAGGGCAAGTGGCTCTGGTCAAAGACAGCCCTAAGAGAGGCCCCAGTAGCCTGGAAAAGCTCTGTAATGAACTGGGCTGCAAGCTGATGCATTGTACAGTTTTGGAGGAGGCATTAGCTTTGAAACCAAGCAGATAACCTCATGAGGAGTTAATGAAGCATTTCCCTTTGTGTTCCCCTGCCTTTCTCCCTTCACTTGCCCTGCAGGCACAGGATCCCTCTCCTGCAGCTCTGTGTTATTTATCCTGACTTTGCTTAGATCTCCAAACGGGGCTTTTCCTCCTATGGTGTTTATAAAGACTGGGTTGTTTTTTCAAGAGATTGAACAACAAAAGTTTTGCTGCTGATGCTGAGGGAAAGCTTGTGGAGCTGCTTGGCTGGTGCCTGTGTCCTGCAGGGAATGGGGATAGGAGCAGCGGGGTGGGAGCAGATGGGGAAGGCAGAGGAGGAGAAGGTGACCACAGGGAGACCACTCCAAAGGAGCTGGGAAACAGCACGGAACAGCATGTGATCCTGCCCATTGCAGAGGAGCATGGACAAGGGAGTGATGGAAACACTGACAGCTAAAGGGGGAGGTTGGATTTGCTCACAAACATGTGGCTCTGGGTTGAGCACTACAAGGGGGTCAAAGGAGGCTGTACTGCAGAAAGGGGGGATTTCTCTTTGGCTCTGTGGGTTTGAGAAGGATGTTGCTGGGTTTTGGGCAGTGAACATCTGTGCTTACGGCACACCAAGGAGCCTCAGATGCAGGGGAATGGCAGAGCCCTGTGTTTGCATTAAGCAGAGAGACAAAGACGTGGTATTAAGAAGAGAAAGATCCACGTTACTCCTTCCCTTTGGGATGGCTCAGCCACCACCAACTCAGTGGCTTGAGTCCCTCAGCCACTTGAATGCAATAATCAAATAGCTCATTAGTGGTCTTGTACTCAGGGTGTTCAGTAACAAGGCTCCTATAGAAGCCGGGGCTATTGCTCTTGCCTTAGACACACGGCAATAATAATAATAGTGAGCTTAATAATAGCAGTGGGAAAGTCTTGGGAATACCAGCCACACACTTTTTACTGCATGCAGGTTTTGCAGTTAATGATCTTGACATGAGTTTTGGCTGGAAAAGGGGGCGAATCCTACCCCCCATGTACATTCATAGCTCTTTGGAAATGGCATCTCCTTCTCTCCCCCCAGCCTGGCTCACTGTGTGGTTGGGCATCCAGATTAAATGAGTTTCTGAAGTCTCAGAGGAAATTTGGGAAGAATCCACTTTTTAGGAGGTTTTGCTTCAAGCACAAGGCATTGGAGATGTTTTATGATGAGAAAATCCCTTCTGAGCCAGCATCTCCCCTTCAGGTGAAGAGATGATGGTGACTCTTGTACTGCCACCCATCCAAGGCCTTGGTGCCCCATAAGATCTGGTGAACAAAATAGCTCACATGCCTGTGCTGATTCTCACAAGGGTGAATTTCATCATATCTCAGCCTCCTCATGGTGAAGTCTTGGTAGCAGAGCCAGAGGATTTCAACACAGTGCTCTGCTGGCTGTATTCCGTATCCATTCACCTTCAATGTTGTCTGCTATGGACAGAGCAGTTGGGTATCTGAGAGCTGGCAAGGGCTCTTCTTCCAGCTGGGAGGAACATTGGAAAGTTTCAACATTCCCTGTAAAAGTGAGGCTGGAAAAACGAATTTGTGCTTGGCCAAACAGGTTTTAATAAATGAAAACTTTTTTTTGTTTTCAGGAGGGTTCATTTTCTGTTCTAAAATCAGAGGTGAAAAACAGCTTCAAAATGGGAAAACTCAAGGTAAGTCATTCCACAAGTCTGGGAAGAGGAAGCTGTGTTTCTCTTTCTGTCCCTGACACGATGCTCCTGTGAAATGACCACGATCTTTCGGCGTTCGTGTTTTGACACTCTTGCGTTGATGACTGTGTTGAAGTGATTTTTCCCAGCTCTCACCCCCGTTTAAATCAGTCCCATCTCTGCTGTTGCAGGCGGTACAGGCGAGACGCTGTGGGCACCATCACCATGGATATTCCTTGCATAGACACGGTGGTGCCAACAGAGAAGCTGTGCATGGTAGGGAACGCACTTTATGTAACTTCCTGGCTGTGGGAGTGTTTCCCAGGTTGATGTTAAAGTCACTGAGCAGATCTCCTGGCTGCACAAAGCTGGGGATGGGAAGCTCAGATCCAGCTTAGTGCAGCCAAAATACGGGTCTGATCCTTAAAACCACTCTATTACTCCACAAGTTATAGATGGGGCCTCCCGGTTGCTCTCTATCACCCATGAGGCAAGTTCATCCCAATCTCATTGAGGACCCTGCATGTGCTGAGGGGCTCTCCCAGCGCCTCCATGGGCTTTCCATGTCTCTGACTTCAACCTCTAGCTCGGCGTGCAGCCCTACACAGCATCCTTCCCTGCTTGCTCATAGCTGTGGTGTGAGTAATCTGCCCCGATGCTCCCTAGCTCATCATGGAGCCTCTTGTGCCAACAAGAACAGGGTCAGGAATTGCTGCTGCCTTCACAGCTCCAGCTTGATTGCTCCCTGTTGGGTTCAGGCCTGAAGTGAGCCAGGATGTGGCCTTTTTTCTCCCTGGGGAACAGCAGCATTTTGTGGATACTGCTCCAGCAAATGGGTTTGGAAGAAAAATGGAGTGGAATAACCCTCTTGTAGCACAGAGTGCGATGGGGCAATCACGACACTTTCTCTCTAGGGCAATGTCTATGTGAACTGCTGTGCTTTCTCTCTGTATCACAAGCTCTAATCAAACTAAATTTACACATGGAAGCTATTTAGCTGGTAGATCCTGATCATTCCCCTGAGTCCATGTCTGTGTCCTTGGGGATGAGCTCACCCCAGGGATGCAGCAGGGCTGATACCACCTGCAGGCACTGGAGATCTCATGGGGGTAGGTATTAGGGAAATGCTACCACTAAGAGAGTTGACAAATAAAACCTCAGGATGTGCTCATAAAGCTGGGAAGTCTCCCATCTCCTTCTGTTTTGGAGATCAGGAAGCAAAGCATGGAGGAGCATTGCTGGTCTAGAGAATGGCCTCTCCTTTAGAACCCAATGTTGGATGCTCTGGATGGAGGGGAGAACACCTGAGCTGAACCAGCTCATTTCATGCCTGGTGAAACACCTGAACAAGCCACCCTTGGCTGCCTCTGGGGCTTGGGAAGGCAGCCTTTGAATTCAACACCCTTCTGCTGCCCTGAAACCAACAAGGGCCTTGTTCACTTCTGGGCAGCTGAATTTACACCTGTATAAATCCAGCCCCCATCCACCCTGACACGAGGCACCACCAGTGCTGTTATTCCACTAAACCGGAGCAAAATGGCTCTCTTTTGTTCCCCTTTTCATGAACCCTGCGTGGTTAATCGCAGACTCGAGCCTGCAGGTGGGAAGCGGGTTGTGTTCCCAGGACAGCGTGTTTCCTCCAGTGGCCGTGCCACTTTTCACCTTTCTCTTCATGCCTTAAGTACACATTTCTTTGAGGTGATGGACACAAGGAAATACGTTACCAAGGCAATGGAAAAAACAGGCTCCAAATTACATAGTTCTTCTCCAGCAGGACTTGGAAGAGACGGGGGGAGTCAAAGGCAGAAGTTACTATTGAATTCATGAGCTGCATGAGGCTGGTGTGGAGCTTTGTGTACCCCCACTGCTAACTTTGGCAATAATCATTCCCCATGTGGGCATTTTGCTCTCTTCTGCATTATTGGATGGTTTTTGTGGGCACAATCCCAGCGGGATGCTCTGCACAGCATCCCTTCTGCCCCACGTATTGGTTTGAGGCTGTGCACTGGGGAGCCCAGCAGCAGACCCGCAGGTCCTGGCACTGCTGTTCAATGGGGTGACACCAGCAGAGCACTGGGGACAAGGGCGATGTCTGGAGCACGCCTGCTCTGTGTTCCACTGCCTTTGACTTCTGAACATGGCACCTATAGGAACCAGGAGTGGGAATGCTAAGTGAGCCCTTATCCCGCCTGCTGTCCAGACACCTTCTCATGGACCAGGGATGTAATTGCCACCCCTTGAGCCCTCAGCAGGAGCCAGGCACCATTACCCGGTCATGCCCCACAAACAGGACTGTCCCTCTGTCTGGAGACTGCTGTCACATCCTGCTCAGAGCCCCATTCCCCCCCATAACACAATGCTTTCAGTGAGAGCACATGGCTGCAGGCAGGAGGCAGATGTTGCACAGCTGTGCGCTGCGTGGAGCAACACTGACATGCAGCGGTCGGCTGCTGCCATCCCTCCCTGCCTCCCCCTGCCCATCCCACGGGCCATCCACATCAGAGGGATGGACACAGGCCAAGCTTCGCATCGCTTCCCAAGATTTTAGCTGTTTCCCAGGGGGAAAGAGCATCCTAGTAATCTTCCTCACACAAAGTGGTGTTTGCCACACAGAAATCACCTGCTGGTCAAAGAGGAGGGAATTGGCAGCAGCAATCCAGCAAGAAGCATTTGTTTTCCAGCGTGTTACTTATATGTCTTTAAAGTTGTCCCATGATGCCATTATAAGTGACTTGCAGCCCACAGGATGCTG
The DNA here is from genome assembly GCF_034315485.1 of Pezoporus occidentalis. NCBI lineage: Eukaryota > Metazoa > Chordata > Aves > Psittaciformes > Psittacidae > Pezoporus > Pezoporus occidentalis. The sequence continues at coordinate 333,557 of NW_026915987.1, forward strand.
ATGGACAGCTATTCCCAGATGGAAAAGTGTGTGTATATGCTATAGCTGCAACTGGGAAAGGAAATGAATGTGGGAAGGGTTGAAGATGTTTCAGTTCCCAGAAGCTATGGGTGTTATGAGAGCTTGGCCACACCACGGCCTGCCAAAAACCAATCCCTTTTATCAGTGCTGGTTTGGTTTGAAACCTGGGCAGGGAAATGGGATAAGGTTGGGGCTATGCTGTCACTGTGCTGCCAAGCACATGTTCAAGGTAACGTCAGCTCATGTGGTACCTGGATATGACCCAGGCTGTGGCCAGGTGCCTCAGTCGTCTGCACTGGGGTCTTTAGACTTGAATTCAGGCATGGATGGATATATGGATGGATGGATGGATGGATGGATGGATGGATGGATGGATGGATGGATATATGGATGGATGGATGGATGGATGGATGGATGGATGGATGGATGGATGGATGGATGGATGGATGGAATGATGGATGGATGGATGGATGGATGGATGGATGGATGGATGGATGGATGGATGGATGCTGCCACCCTTGAGCACCAAAAGGCAAGGAGCAGTGATGACAGGGAATGAGAGAAAAGAAACAATAGGGAAATTGTAATATCTGATGCAAGAAAGAAATCCCCCTTTTGCCAGGTCAACATTTAGCAGACCATGCACTTACAGTAAAAGACCAGCAGATGCTGTTATAGCCTGAATACATGTGAAATCAGAGCAGTTCAGTGAGGAACACTTAGGAAGGAAGACGAGTCTTAGAAGAGAGTCTGCTTTAAGCTATTTTGGCTCTGTATAAGAATTCAAGGAGGGTTGTGTGATGCTTTAGCCAGAAGACTGAATGAGATTCTTGGATGCATGAGAAGGGAAACAGTGAGAAGGAGCTGGGAGAGGATTTTACCTTGTTATGGGACTGTGGAGACTGATTTGGGAATTCTGCATCCAGTTCAGGTGTCTGCATTTAAGAGAGGGTGACGGAGAGTGCTGAAAAGAGCTACAAAAATGATTGAAGAACTGGAGAAACATCCTGAGAGGGGGAGAACTGGAAGCCCTCCATCTGTTTGCATTATTAAGAAGAGAGGTTGAGAGGTGGCTTGATGACAGTATATGAATGCCTTCACAGGGAGGAAAGAGCAGGCATCACAATTTCTGTAGTCTAGCAGGGGAGTGGGAAACACAAATGGATGGCTGGAAGCAAGAGCCAGATGAAGTTAAACTGGGAATTAATCATCTCCAGTGTTTAAAAAGCCCCATCAGGACCAATATTTTGGAACAAAACCATAGGAAAATGGTGGTTTTCTTCATTCTCAGTGTTCTGAAGTAAAGACCGGGGTCTTTTCTGAAAGACCTGGGCTAGCCAAGGCACAAGCTAGCACGTAATGGCTTAATGCGGAGACCACTGGGTTAAAGTGATTGCATGGACACGCTCAGCATTGCAGTGGGATCCAAAAGGATGCATCAGCACATCGGTTTGGGCTTATCCACCAGGCTTCTGAGCAGGGCAAGTGAAGAATGTTAACGGGGGAGCGAGGATGTAGTCAAGAAAAGAAAGAGGGGAAAAATCCATCATAGGGTTTTATTTTGCTTATTGGCTTTTAATAAAAGAAGGAATAAACCAGGAGCCTCGACACCGAGGTCTGAGTAACGTTGGTGTATGGCTGGACAGAATAACCCCATGTGAGTGGACAAATAGCTGTCCTGATTGAACGAAGTCAGGTTCAGAAGGGGTTTTGCTGCCCTGGGGTACAATGTACTGGTGATGACAGCCCGGAGGCCCTTCCGAGTGGAAACACCAGGTCTGCCTTTCAGAGGGTGGGATTTTCCCTACCCTGGGCTCACATCTGGTCTTTTGTTCTGGACAATGGGAAGGCCCCTTCCTCTGCTCCTGCTGCTGTGCCTGGCGCTGTTCCCACCGGCTCAGCCGATCCCGCTGCCTGCTCCAGGCTCCTTCCATCCACCTGCTTGCCTGCATCTCTGCTCCTAGAGGCTGAGGGCAGCTGGATGTGGTTGGATTTGGGATGTGGTGGTGGCTGGTTGTGGCTTCTCCTCACAGTGATGAAGCTCAGCCCCAAGCATTGATGGAGAAGCAGAAGTAAGAGGTCTTGCTTTGCCGGCTGATGGATTGTCCAGGGTTAGAGCTGAAACAGGCCCTAAATGTCCCATCTGCACCTCTGTGAATATCAAGGGCCTTCTGTCCTGCGTTCAGCCCAAGACTTCCCTAAGTCATGCAAGTGATGCAGGGCTTGGCAGCTGAAATGGTCAAACGCTGACAGCATCTCATCCCAAATGCTGTGCCGAGCTGGGCTTTGGTCCAGCCTGATCCCAGCTCCAGCTGCATCCCCGCTCCTGGTGTGATGCTGCAGCATCGGTCCCCAGCCTTGTTGGAGCCTCCTGGGGATGCATTAAAAGAAACACTATTAAATCAAACCAAAACTGGCCTTGAGTGGTTTGGGACAGAGCTTGGGATGTGGGGAGAGCATCTGGCTCGTGTGGCCAGACCCTTGCATTAGGTAATGTGGGAACAGCAGTTTAATTTGGACAGCCCCCCCATCCCTTATCCCCTCCTGCCCCATATCTCAGGCAATAATACGCTTTCAATATCCAGTGTGAAAAACCCCAAGCCATGGAGTGAAAGGCATACATATGTCTGTGGCAGAAAGCAAGAGAGACTGAGAGTGTTACTAGTGCTTTAGGGTGGGTAAGAGCAGGAGATTTGCTGAAGGCATCGGGAAGAAAAGCCCTTTTTCAAAGGAATTGTATAATCCCTAATAGCTCAGTGTCTCACGCTCAAGGACTTGCCTTCACGATCAGCTGTTGAACAATGAGAGGATTTGCTGCTCTGTTCTGTGGATGTGCAGTACAGAACCCTTCCCGCACTGCTTTTCTAAGTGTTATTTAAAGGGATGCTCCTCTTTTCCTACCCACTATCAGGGTTGTCTGTGCCCCACATGCATGGAAATAAAAGGGGAGCAGAAAGTACCTGCCGTGGAGTGGTGCCCCTTGGAGTCTAATGCAGCATCCCCATAGCCAGGGACTGGGGAGAGGGCTCCAGGATGATGCTGAGGGCTGCGCTGGACAGGAAACATCCAGAGGCTTATTTCAGGCTGTGTCAAAGGCCAAAAAACCCCTCTGGATATGAGACAAGGTGTGTGTGGTGGAGAGAGAATTAGTTGGGGTGTCGACGTGGACACTGTGTGTATCTGGTGTGGGAAAATGTGTGTGTGGATGCCTGGGATGGGATAAGATAGGAAGGAGACTGGGTGTATGAGAGAGGGGAGGTGGGATGGGGTGGCCACACATGTGTACACGTATGATATGTGTGTGCAAGAGGGGAGTGGGAAGGACAATCTACATGTGGGAGCCTGGAGCTCAGCTCCAGCTCTTCTGTCAGGGAAGGTTAGAAAGGGTTTCAGTGGCAGTGATTTTTATTGGCGAGCACAGATTTGCTGAAATCAAACCATTTTTGTGGGAACACGTAGGAAATTATTGACGGGGAGAAAAATCTGAGCCATTCATTTTGACCTCCAGAGAATAATCTTTTTCCCAAAGCGTTTCATTGCAACAAATTGCTCGGTTTAGTTTTGACATTACCACTCAGATGAATTTCATTCCAACCCTCCACATGTGCGAGCTGCCGGCTCCTGGGCTGCACTCAGCAGGGTGCTCGCAATGCAGCACTTGAGCTACACTGAAACACCCTCCTTTGTTTAACAGGGCAAATGCAACCCTTCCCAATCAATAGGAATTTGGGATGGACAATAGGATTTGGAGATGAAAACACATTTGAAAGTGCCACAATGGCCCATGGAAGAAGAAACTGTAGTCTCTGAACAATCTGAGTCAGCAGCATGGAGCATATCCCTTTCCTACTCAGCCCTTTTGGTCCAACCTCTGGGACAGGCAATAATAACAAATGCACTAGGCAATTTATTCAGTCTTTCACATTTGTAGGACCTTTTTGACTCAGAGAAGAGCTTAGCTTTATATTTGTATGACCTTGACGTGCTTAAAGTTGAGCTGCTCTTTAAGCGTGTGCAGAACTGGGGCCTATTATCGGTGCGTATACCACCACCGTGTCCTGCTCCCTGCTTCCTACATTCCCCCCCCCTGCTTAACAGGGAGGTTTGGCTGCTGATGCATTTATTTGCAGTGATGACAGACCTAACACTGGGTGTGTTTATGCTCGTGGTAGGAGTGGTGGTAGCTGTGGCACAAAGTGTGTTGCAGCCCCATTGGCAAAGGATGTGACTTCTGCTGCTGTCTGGAAGTTGCAAGAAAGATGCTGGATGTTGTTATTCCATCACTGTGGTTGCTATCTGCAAATGATACAGGTGTGTGAGCCCATGAAGGCTGCCGGTGGCTCATGGCTGGGGCTAAGGGATACCCGTTCCCTTCCCAAGAGGGTTTGCAGGAAGCAGGAGGGAGGGATGCTCAGGACTGCAGTGATGGGGCTATGATGGCCCATGACCAGATCAGTCAGCCAAAGGCACTTTTAAAGCAATGTCAGTGTTTCAGAGGCAAATAGAAGGGTAAATTCCCCAAGAGCACAGTGTGCAAAGCAACTGGACCCCAAGGAAAGAGGAGTTTGTCACCTCGCAGAGGCTCGGGGATGCTGCGGATGCTCTTCCTGCCCATCACGGTGGCGTCCTGGCTGCGCCCACCAAGCCCCACCACCGGCAGCCATACATATGCCTGCACAGAGATGAGTCTCCAAGCTCCATTTTTAATTCACTTGCTTTCATTTATATTCAAATCAGAGGATAAATGTAGGCAATGCGTGCGCTCCAGCTAAGGCAAGGCTGCTGCTTCAGAGCAACCACATAGAAGGTGCTTTATGCTTAAAATACATGGAGAAAGATGGAAACGCAGAGCTCTGCACTCTAAATGTTGTCTTCATGTTGTCAACATTGGCCTGGTCGTGAAAACAGGAAGATTTAGGAGAATTATTTGCACCCCAACACACGCTGCTGCTTACCTGGTTCCGGCAATGAAAATAAAGCCATTACTTCTGCTTCACGCTTGTGTTTTAAGTCAGTTCCTGCACCTCATGCCTGGGTCTGTAGAGGTGCTCCTGGGGATCTTGACTCTCAAACGCTCTTTATTTGATGATTTAAACGAATTATAAATATGCATGTGGAATAATGAAAACAGTCACTGAGGAGTTTCAAGTGATGCCTAAAGAATATCTTGATCGCCCTTAAATCAGGGCAGCACTTGACAGGGCTCTACAAAGGGAATGGAGGGCACATTCCTCAGGGGCAAGTCCTGCAAAGACCCATTGGGTCAGGCTCTGAAATGAAGCTCCCAGCATCGTGTGCAGCTCAGACTCACATTTAGAGCACAATTGTGTCCTAAAAGTGATCCTGATGTGCTTAAAACCGACAGTGCCCTTTTGCAGCGTGCTTTTAAGCAGCTGTATGTGAGCACCTACATGCACTGGCCAGGCTGTGCTGTACCTTTGCTCCTCGTCCCCTGAGGCAGATTTGTGCATCCCCATCATTTCCAGGCTCTGCCTACCCCAGAGCACATGGGGCTGTCAGCAGCCACCTAATACAGGTTGACTTAATGGGAGTTGCTGCTGGGCGCTTTGAAAATGAAATCTGTGGAGCAGATTCATTACTCCTGCATTAATGATAATTAAAACCCCCTAAATTTTCCTATGGTGACTTATGCTGGGTGTCGGAATTAACATCTCATTGAATTATCAAAGCTTTCAAGCAGTGGGTGGTTGGAGAGAGCGGCTTGGGGTTTGCAAATAGGTCAGAGAAAGAGCTGGCTGCTAAATATCGGATGGCAACTTTCCACTGGGGAGGAAAATCTTGCTGATGCGATGGAATGGGAACAATTCAGTGTGTGGGGATGTCGGTACCTTTAAAACCTATGCAAAAAGCAGGCATGAGGCTGGGCTGCCTGCTTGCAACCTGGGCTTCGCATAAGTCGTTCTCCAGGGATCCATCCCGCTCAGACGTGCGTTTCTCACCTTCTCATTGCAGAACGAAAGCACAAACAGAAAGGAAGAACGAACCTTTTGGTGGCACGGTGCCAGCCCAGGTCTGCTCTGTGCCCTTGGCATCCCCAAATGAATCCCCTGAAAGCAGCCAAAGGCTTTTTGGGAGCTTCTTTATCTGGGGTGCAGCCGGGGATGGTTTGGGGCCGGGGATGAGGAGCTCTTGCATCTCTACTTGACATCAACAGGGGGAGCGGTGAGTCCTGCTGAAGCTGTCCCTGTGCAGGGCCCGGGAAGTGCCCGCATCCTCCAGCCCCTTCCTCCAGCATCTTCCATGGCCATTCCACAGCCTTTCCCACAGCTCTGGCGGCTGGTGGTGGCTTCCATCAGTGTTAGAATTCACCTTGGGGTTTCCACCCCTGTCGCCACCAGGATGTGGGGTTACCGTGAAGGCTCCGGGCTGTGTGACCACCTACACAGCAGAAACAGTTTCAGTTTTGCAGCTCTTTATAGTAATCCTCATGATAAGGCAGCACTGAAATCACCGAGCTGGGCAGAAGGAGGCTCTGGTTTTGCATGTGATACCCCATCCAAGGGGTGGCTGGAGGTGGAGGATGGATGGAGGAGGGTCCATCCTTTGGCTGCTGGGGCTGTGTAGTTTCCATTTAAAACTGAGGAATCTCTGTGCTCCAGGCAACTCTTCCCTTAACAATCATTCCCCTGCTTGGCTTCTCCCTTCCCGTTCCCATAGACAATAACCTCGTGTGAATCGCTGGAGGAGAGGCTTGATCGGCAAACCATCTTCCCTCTGTGCCAGCTGGATTCCCCCTGATCAGAGGGATTCTTCACTCCCCATGGGAAGCGACAGGCTGACAATGATCATGAAAAGCAGATCTCAGAAGGGTTTGTCTCCATGGGGGAAATGGCACAGCTTAACTGCTGGGGAATAATAAATGTATTCTTATGCAGGAATAAAGTCCCGTTTATTTCTGAGAAGGGGATGGGTGTGTGGGAAGAGCAGTGAGTTACTGCAGATTAATCAGCCCACAGCAGCTATGCCCTTGCAGGCAACCCCTAAATATTGTGCTAGAGAAGGACTCGCAGCCCAGACCATGCAGTGGGTGATGGTGGGACTGTCTAATGCTGAAGAGACACTTGTCAGCAGATGATGTCAATGAGAGGTGATGCAGACGCTCATTGCCACACACACCTCTGGGCAGGGACGGGCAGCGCAGAGCCACCATGCCCACAGTGCCCTGCACCATCCCACAGCGGGATGCATGGGGATGGCAGCTGCCCGTAGGGCTCCATGGTGCTCGGCACACCTCAGCATGTAGCCACGTGCCTTTGTGTTGATCAGAGTAGTGTTTACCATGCTGCCTGCATCCTCCTCCAACGCACATGAACCAGCCATCACCCAGGCGGGTACCATGAAGAACTGATGTATTTGTCACTGTGCTGCCCAGCCGGGATGGGGGGGGGGATTTGGCCACGGTCACTCCCTGTGCCCATGCCCAGCAGGACCAGCCGGGATGCTCCCCCAGCTTTCATTGTCCCTATGGATGGGTGGGAATCGGCTCCAGCCGGATGGAGAGCACGAAGGGGAGCGGGTCATGGAGGTGTGGAGGTGGGCAGGGGATGGAGGTGGCTGCCTGCGGGGTCGCGCTGAGCTTTAGGGGGGTACCCCCAGCCTCTGGTCCCCTCCAGGGACCTGGAGCGCTGCGAGCATCACTCCATCGGCATGGAGCCGCCGCAACGGGCTCCCGGCGCGGCCCCGCGGATTTGCAAAACGGCGGGGGGGGGGGGGAAGATTGGTGGGGGGGGTGGTTTAATTTTTAAACTAAAAAATATTAAAAATAATCAAAACCATGACTAATTAAAGATTACATTGAGAAGAGGGAACACCCGCACACACACAGGAACCGGGGTGCTCGGGGCGGTCCCTGCCCGCTCCCCGGCCTGGCACCAGCTCCGGTGGGTGCCGCCCCCCCCCTTCGCCACCCTCACAATGCCCGAGCCCGCCCCGCTCCCCGCTTAGCTCCGCCCCCTCCCACCGCTGATTGGCTCCGCCGCGCACAAAGAGGTACAAAGTTGCCGTCAGGTGGGGCGGGCGCCCTTCTGATTGGCTGTGGCGGGCGAGGGGCGGGGCTCAGCGGGCGCGGCGCTGTCAGCCGGGCCGGGGCGAGGCGAGGCGAGGCGGGTGCCGCCTGAGGGGCAGCATGGCCGGGTGAGGCGGGCGGGCGGGCGGCAGGGAGGGAGCCGGCGCTCCCCGGCCCCGCTGGGTGCAGGAGGCAGCCCCTGGGTGAATGAATGAGTGCATGGCGGAGCGCCGCGCCGCAGCATGAGGCACCGGCCGAGCACCGCGCCCGGGCTCGCCCTGCTCTGCCTCGCCGCCCTCCTGGCCGCCGCCGCCGCCGGGCTGCCCTCCAGCCCCGCGCCGCCCTCCGAGCCCGGCAGCGGTAGCGGCGGCCCCGCTGAGGGCAGCCCCGGCACCGCCGCACCGCCGCTCCGCACCCGCGGTACCACCGCGCCCGCCCGGGGCACCGCTCCGCCGCCACCGCCGGAGGAGGAGGAGATGGAGGCGGCGGCGGTAGCGGAGGAGGAGGAGGAGGAGGAAGAAGAGGAACAGGAGGAGGCGGCCGCGGGCAGCGGCCCCGCAGGTGAGCGCCTCACGCGTGTCCGTGTCCGTGCCCGGAGGGGAGCCGGGACGGGGCTGCCCGCTCGCTCCGCCGGCGGACAAAGGCGCGGCCGCGGGCGGCGGCTCCCCGGCCCCCCCCACCCCATCCCGGCCGCAGCGACCCCCGTGCGGGGCGGGAGGAGGCAGCCCCGGAGCTTCCGAGGCCGAGCGGGGCTGGGTTGAGGGGCAGCGACCCCCGCACGGGATGGATGGTGCGGGGTGGGCGGGCAGTGCCCGGGAGCCTTCGGCTGTGCCTGACTGGGTGCTGCAGGCGTTAGGGGTGGTTTTGGGGAGCGGCGGGGTGGGTGCTGGCTCCGGCTCCCCGGAGCATCCTTAGCGGCAGTGCGCTGTGCTCCCGGTGGAGGAGGTGAAGCCGCATCCTTCCCATCACAGTTGCATCGGGGTAGTGTCCAGCAGGGAGGATGCTGGCTTCGAGCATCACCGGGTGGGTGTCTTGGAGGCAGAGTTGGTTTGTGGGCATCAAGGTGTCCCACCTCCGTGTGCTGGCAGCAGAATGGTGTTAATGGTAACTTGGGGTCGCTGGGGCCCAAGTTCTTACCTGAGTCTGGAGATGCGCTTGTAGCGCATTGAGTGCTGTGAAGAGCCCACGCTGATGTGGTACCCGATGGGCATGCAAGGGATGAGAACCAAAGGGCTGCTTCTGTCCTGGGGGACATGGGTCTCAGTGCTGCCTGCTCAGGGCCTGGTCCTGCCCCTGTTGCTGTCTGGGGTCTTGTATAGACCAGAGGAAAGTGTTACTGTAGGGGGAATATATGGGATTGTCAATGGAGAGTGTGAGGAGGGATGAGGTAAAGGGCAGACAGGAGGGCTGTGCCCAGCTGAAGCTCTCACTGGATGTAGCACTGGATCGCCGCTTGCTCACTAGGACCTGAAAACACTGATGGTCTTTGAAGCTAAGGCTCCAGTTGACTTGTAGATTAAGCAGCAAAAACTCCCCTGGAGTCCCTGGATGGAGCTCTGTCCATTTTACTGGAGAACGCTGCTTCTCTCTGCATTTCCAAAGCTTTATGTTCCCACACATGCAAAGGCTGTTGCACTGATTATTGCCTTTTTTTCTGTATTTATTGTTTTCTCCTTGCTGTGAAGATGTCGAGTTTAAGCGTGTTGAGCTTCCTCCAGTGTGAAAGGGATGTAATCTGCTGCTCTGGTAGCTTTAGCAGCCTGAACAAGTGGATTAATCAACCTGTTTTATTTGGCTGGAAATATAATCAGCTGAAGATCTGGAGTCTCTTGTTTTCAGGCTTTAGTTCCTCTTGTTTCCATTGAGGTTTCTGTCTTTACTTTCTCTGGAAGAGACAGAATGGCTCAGGATTAGGAATTGCTGATAAAGAAAGGAGGGGTTGAGTTTTCTTAAAGCAAAAGCAGTTTGCTCTATCGTGCCATGATCAGACCTCACCAGCGACTCATCTGGCTTGTGTGAAACCCTCTGGGTACCAAACAGGGGATGCACATACTCACCCTGAGTTGTGTTGAGCATGCATTTCACTGCCTGACCTTGTGTGTTGTGTTTGGTGGTATCAGAAGGCATCTTCTCTCCGACCTTGGGCTCCAGTGGTTTTATGAGAGCATCCCTATCATAGGGACCAAGTGACAGCTGTCAGGCTCGGGGACTGGCTTAGCAATGGCTTTAGGATGCTCTCGGGTGCCTGCATATGGTGCTTACTCACATAACATCCTTTCGTGTCTGGTGCTAAGGAGTCAGGAGGGTTTGTGTCTAATCCCATCGCGTCCATGGATCCCCTGTGGCCTGTCCTCACCTTTGCATTTCAAATCTCACTTGGGAAGTGGGAGCACTGATGAGGAAAACTCTTCCCCACCAGCCCTGGGTGTGCTGAGTTTTTACTGTGGAGGCCAGCATCACCCTTTGAAGTCTGGAAGTGCTAATTATTAATGGCTACAGCAGCTTGATCTCAAAATTGCTCCCTGGTGCCTTTATGCTGTGGCGGTGGCCAGGGTGTGGATGCATGGGCAGATTATGTCCTTTCACACAGGCTTATTTGTTAGTGTGGCTGGTTGAGATTAACCTTGGCTGATGGGGGTTGCTGTGTGCTCATGGGTTGGATGGGTTCTGGGGTACCAGGGGGTCAGGTGGCGGCAGGAGGAGATGCTGCAGGATGCGAGAGCATCCCTCTGTGTAACATGCAGTTCGTGGGCTTTGCACCAAAGGCACAATAAAGCCACTGGGCACCATGGGTTTAGCTGAAACCCTCCTTTTGCTTCAATTCAAGCATGTTTTCAACATCCCTTTTTCAATTCAATGGGTAATTAATGCATTATATGCCTTATTGCATGAAACAAATGGGCCTTTTCTCATGCCACGGCATTAGTAAGGCTTCCTTTGATGCTAATGGTGTTATTACTGATAAGAAACTGGTGTGAGAGTCCTCCCATTCCGTGTTTGTTCAGTGCTACCAAGATATAAGTTCCAACTTCAATGCATTTTTCTCATTCTGATTTAAGAAGCACTTCAGCCCCTCTGAGCTCCTGCTCACTCCTCTCCCATTCTCTCCCTTTTCCCCGTATCCCGATGTTTGTTTTTCTTTCCAAGCCTGTGATCATGTTAAAACCCCGGATTTTGTCTCCAAGAGAAGTAAATGGCTAATCCTCATGTTTGTGGAGACAAGCTTAGGAGTATCCCCTGCCTTATCACCAAAGCCTCTAACACCCGCCGCAGAGGCTCTGCCTCTTCCTTTACGTGCAGTGCTTTGGTTTTAAAGCAAAAGCTGGAGCTTTGCTGGGGGAGATGACTTAGGGATGGATGCTGTTTGCATGGATGCTCGGTGTTGGAGCAGAGATGCGGCCAGGGTGGTCCTGGTTGGGCTTTCCCTGCCTAAAGAACAGAACTCCTCTCTTCCACCCATGTGGTGAGCAGTATGGGTCTCTCTGAAGGACATTTTGCCCTGTGCATAGCAGATGGGTGGGCTGAAGAGCCCAGACCTTGCCTCGCTGTCCCCATACAGAAGAGCTGTCCCCAAACCCTGCATAGAGGCATCTTTAGGCTATACCAAGTGCTTCCCTTCCTGACAGCATTGCCTTCAATCCCCTGTGGTTCCTATAGCGTGCCACTGAGTCGCCACGTCCCAGATGTGAGCCCGTGTCTCTCTCATCACCTCTGCACCTGATTGGAGGGGACAAGGAGCAGTTGTGCCGCCGGCACCGGGCAGGAAATGCAGGTGGCTGGGAGCAGTTATAACCACGGGAAGGTGTCCTGTGCTGCTGCGGAAATGGGTGAAAGCTGAGTCAGGGCTGAATCAGGCTCCAGCCTCTGGCATGGGGCCACCGCTCGCTGGGATGCTCGGAGCCCAGATGGAGGAGGTGCAGCCAGAGCCCTCCATTGCTGGCTGTGGCTTTGGGTGGGATTAACTGGTTTAGCTGGTAAAGAGGAGCCTGGCTAATCGGCAGGTGCAGGGAGATGGAGTGGACCCGGTCCTGATCGCTGCCTTCATTATCCAGCTCAAGTGGAGGGGTTTGATTTAGTGTAGAGTGTGTGGAGAAAGGTCTGTGCACCCCATGGGGGGCAGGTCTCTTGTGGGGGTCCCTACAGCACTGGCACTATTGAAGGGGAAAGACTCTGGTCCAAGCCATGGAGTCATCAACAGCCAGATCCTGCCACACTGGGGCTGTGGTCCTTGAGGGGTTGGGAGCTTTCACATCCCAATGGGACAGAAACAGCCAAGTTGCTGAAGGCAGGTTTGGGACATCTTGCCAGTGCTGGTCCATTCTGCAGCTCTGGGTCACTCCTCTTCTTCCCATCCAGCCATTACACCCTTCAGTAGAGATCTTCCCATCTGAGTTTGCCCCATGATCAGCTCTTCCCCTGTGCTCAGCATGACCCAGGACTCTGAGGGGTGCACATAAATGCTTCATGCTCATGCACCCCTTTGGGTTTTCCAAGGGTGAGCAGCAAGTGGGACTCAATGATTGCAATGGGCTTTCGCAGCCTTAAAAATCTCCATCACTTTAGGTACAAGCTTGGGTCCTGCCTGAATGCCCCTGCTCTGCCACTGACCCAGTGGGGGGCACCAGGGGGGAACTGGGGCTGTATTGATGCTCATGGCTTGGGAAGGCAGCTTAAGCTTTCCTTGCTGAGGGCTCAGGGTTGTGCTCAATGTGGTTACTGAGATAGGTTCCTTCTGAGATGTCAGTGGGATTTACATTTGTTAAAGATATGGAAATGAAGCATATAGATGTGAAGGCTGAGGATAAGGAAGATGATCTCTGGACTTGAGATCAGTGCAGGAGCATCCAGGGTGGCGAGTGCCTTTTTTTCACTCAAGTAATAAACTGTGGGGTTTGTATCTTTGAGCTTAATATAAAGGGATGTTGCCCACAGCAGAAAATGTCACTCCCTTGCTTCCTCCTGCCTCCACGTTCCTGTCTGAGTCATTCTTGAATCAGATGCATCCAACTGTCCTGACTCAAGATTTTGAGCTTCTTGGACTTAGCGATGCTCATGAAAATCGGGATGTTTCTGGGAGGATCTGCAGAGCATCCTGGGTCTTGTTTGCTACCTTCCCCCTGTAGGGATCAGTGCTGGGATTTTGCTGCTTTCCTTTCAAATGGTACCCACTTTGGCCTTGATCCTGCCCATTGCCTGGCATGGACTGGGCTGTTGCAGAGGGGCAACACCACTGCAGTTAAGGAGTGATGGCAACAGCGCTCACCTCATGGGCTACGCTGAGTGTGTAACCTCAGGGAGTAAATAACCCCCATCATGAGGGGATGTGGTCCTTGTGCTGCTCCGGTGCAGCCTTGGAGATTGGCTTCAGAATCTTGGGGTGTACCCAGATGGGTGGTGGTGGTGGGCATTGAGTGTCCCCATCAGCTGTGTCCGCAGCACAGGGACATCAGGACATCCACACCCCATGGCAATGAGCACAGAACAGGCTGCCCCCGGGGAACAGAGGCCCCGGATGCGAGTCTGCTGAAGTCAGGGGAAAGATCTCAGAGGCTTTCTCTTTGACAAGAGCCCCTGGCCTATAAATACCCAGGGCTAAGTCATTGTGGTGCTGCTGTTTGCAGAGCCAAGGCCAGCTGATTGTCAGGAAGCGCTGTTGCGGGTGCGAGGTGCTCGCTGGTGCTTCCAAGCTCTTAGCATCGGAAATAGACTTGTGCCTGTGCTGTAGCAGGGATTTCTCTCGCAGCCATCTGGCTAAGGAGGGAAGGCTCCTTCTGCTTTACCTCTGACAAGCACTTGAAGTAAAGCAACAGCATAAAAACACGTGAAGGAGCTGGAATGCTCTGCAGCACTTAAACCACACCTGAGCCTTCAGCGAGCTCTTAAATGTGGTTGCAGAAGGGTTTGGGCTTGCTTTAAGGCTCCTGCCCTGGCTCTTGCTCTGTGTCTGAGCTCAGAAGGGCTGCCTTGTGCAGTGAGGCATCGCTCGGTGGGTGGAAGGGACCAGGGGGGCCGAGTCTGGCACTTTATAATTGGTTGGGGATATGAGTATGTGCTATGAGCTAAGGGCTAGATGGCAATCTCACCATCTGCCCTGCCTTGGGGGGGTCCTGTGTCTGCACCACCTCGGGAGACCACAACCGGTTGCCATTCGGTCTCATTAAACTGGCTCAACCCCAGGGTTTCGGGATTTGCTTCGTTGGGTTGGGTCAGGCTGTGGTTGGTTTTGCTTTGCTTCTGCTTCCAGGGAGCTCGAGGTTCCTGCGCCTCGAGGCTGCGCCATAAGATCAATGTCCTTGTTGTGCTTGGGGTGAAATCCATCCCAGTTTGGAGCTGGGGGCTGCCAGGGGAGAATGCTCCCAAAATCCCAGCAGGGCTTGTCTGGAAGGGTCTTTTATTGCATTAAAGCGTGTCAGTCTGGAGGCATTTTGAGCAAGACATTCTGGACTCGGGATAATCAAAGCTTATTTGTTTGGATAGAACTTTGTTCGCCCCTAATTCAATAGGAAACTTCCTGGCAGCGCTAGTCCTGGCTCCTCTGCAGCTCCCTCTGGAAGATGTCACCTCTTCTGATGGGGTCACTCACTCCCCTCATCTCTCTACTCCCTGCTTCTTTACAGCCAGCGATGCCTGAACGTGGTCCAGCTCTTCTGCATCCCAGCTGGTTGGGGTTCCATAGCAGAGCGGGTCGGGGGCACCCTTTGCTTTCAGCTATTTCATCGCGGCTCGGAACGCCCATGGGGAACGCTGGCTTCACGTGGTTTTCCTGGATTGTGCCTAGCTGCCTGTGAAGAACAGACCATCCAAACACAGTGCTGGAGCACTGAGCTGCCCAAAGCCGCTCTTTTGTTGGAGGCTGAACTCCTCCTCTGGCTGATGCTCATCCAGATCTTCCCATGCAGAATTCCTATTGCCCTTCGTCACATCCAATGCAGCGGGGCTGTGATGCCGGACAGGCTGCCAGCCCTCATGTGTGGCTATAGCTCTGCTCACCCCCCTTCAGGACTTATTCCCCTTGCTCTGAAAAGGACTTTTGGGGTCTCTGCTCCTGCTTTATGCATACATGGGTCCTATTCCAGTAAGTGAGGAGCTTCCCTGGAGCTGCATGAACTAATGCAAAGCCTTAGTGCTGCTTCGAGTAGGATTTCTTTCCCTGAACACCTGCTGTATGAATGAAAATTTGCCTTGTAAATGTGACCGATTCAGCCTGAGCATGAGATGGGCGCTTGCTTTCTGCCTGGAAAGAGGGGGGAAAAAGGTAAAACCTCGAAGGTTTTTCCTCTTCAAGCAGCTTGGCCTCGAAACCAACGAGAAGCCCAGCTCCTTGTTTTCCCCATTGCCCCCCATCCTTATAAATAAGCCACCAGAAGCATGACGAGGCAAGCATCCCTGCTATTTATAGCTTGTGCTGCTCCACATGCCTGCTTGAAAAAGCAGCCAGCTAAATGGCTCTGCAGCCTTTCAGCAGAAGCCTTGATGACACTGGCATTCTCTATGCATGGGTAGATGTATGTATATTTAAAGGGGGGTGGTGAGCGTTCACACTAAGCAGGCAGGATGGTTTCTGCAGCAGGGATATTGCTACTGAGCAAAAGGGAGTCCCTCTGTGCTGCCCTGGCTCACAGGAAGGGGTGCTGGCTTAGTTGGTAGCCCCATGGCCTTTGGCCAGCATGGGACTGATGCTACTGGGGATACTGTGCTGGGGCTGGTCCTCCCATCTCTCCCTAGCCCTTCAGTGGGGCCATCACTAGACAACACATACACTGGTATTCCCCAAGCTTCCTCAGATATATATATTTTGAAGCTGGATTAACCCTTTTATTCCTTTTTTATTGTCCTTTTTGGCATCACCTGTGTGTAATGAGGAGGCTGCTGGTAACCTTTACCTGTTCAACTGGTCCTGCCACTTCTCAGATAGATCTGCTTTATTCCTGGCAAATGATACTGCCACTGTTTTCAGGCAGCTTTACTCTATTTTGACTGACTGGCTGACTGTATTAACTGATAGCACTGCTTGGGCTGCTTTGATCCTGTATTATTTATGGAAATGATGGCATATAACTCTGTGTAGCTGATTAATGCTTGCATGTATTTTTAATGTGCTAGTTCTACTGTTTGATCTGTGCTAAATGATTATTCTCTGATGTGTTCCTTTTGGTTCCTTATGAAAAGGATATTGAAATGGACTGTTTGTTTTGTTGCTTTTTGTTCCTCTCCCACTGGTCTCACCTTGTGCTGGGTTTTAAGCCTTCACAGATCTTTCTCCCAGGCATGGCCCTGCTGCTGTCAACGTGGAGCATTTACACTTTAGTGCTCTTAATTTGAGCGTTTCATTGGTGGCATCACTCTTGAGTTCATCCCTGTGTGTGTAGTACTGGGGAGACAGAAAGTGGACAAAGAGCCATTAAGGTGATGCTCAGTCCTTGTGTGCTGTTGCTGAATCCCAACGTGGCTGTGATTCAGGTCCAGCAACACCTGAATGAGAAGGAGACTGGTTTGAATTGCTGGGGTATCATTAATGCTTCTGTGGCCGGTCACAGGATGGCAGGGTCTGGTCGATATTAAGGAAATCACTTTAATTGCTGGGGAGGGGTGTGCTCAACCCGCCGCTTCCTCCCTGTGGTGGGAGATGTGGTCGAGGCTGGGAAGGGACCGGTGGACCAAGGTGATGCTTCCCCCACCGCATCCCATGACGTGCACTGCTCCCAGCACTGCCACCGGGGAGGGAGCTTCACGTCCTTCATCCCTCCTCCACAATCCTTCCCCTTCAGCAGATATGGCCATTGGGGTGGAAACCAGGAGGTCATTGCAGAAGGACCATCTGTGAGCTGGAGGATCAGCACTTCCCCTCCCTGAGGGCAAAACACAGAAGTGGAAGATGTTTTTTTTCCCCTTTAATCTATATATTTTATCTCCTGCCTTTCATAACACCTCATTTTCAAGGGACAGGCCAGGATTGTCTCCAAACCCCATCCCACACCCAGTGTGTGTGGTCAGACCCACCTTCTCCCTGGGCACACCATGCTCCAGCAATAACAGGTTGTGAGGATGCTTTCATGAACAGTGCTGTCAAGATACAAAGCAATGCTAGCTAAAAACCTCTCAGTGCAGGCTTTCCCCCCTCTTCTGAACAGGGTTTTTTGTCAAAATCAGCAAAATACACATTTCAGCAAAAGATCCCTTTTCCTTTAATGGACTTTTTCCATTGGAAAGAGTTGAAACTTGGTGTTCTGTTCCTTTCCTCCACGTTTTTTGAAGCTCCTTGGTCCATGAGAAACTTCAATAATTCCCTTTTCCTCCTGCCCTCTATTTCAAGACAGATATAAATATATATAATGTATATATTTGTATAGATCTGCTTTTTTGTTGTTGGCTGTAACTCTTGCCTTTTGTCATCAGGAACAAAGCAAACATCATAGACTGTGCTTTTCCTGCTCTTCCTCTGCTCCAAACCAGAGACAGGCTAACCTGAGCGCTGCAAGGAGCCAGTTATTTAGGGAGGAACATCAGGATGGATGCACCACGTCAGGGAACAGGCAGGATTCTTGGATATGGCTCCTACAAACCAAATTGCTTCCCCAAAACGTGTCTCGCTTGCAGACTCATGAGTAATAGGGCAGAGGCATCCACACCTTCCTGGTGCTCTTCCTTTGTGGATGTGGAAAGAGGGCACAGTGCCTTGCGCAATGCTGGCACTGGCACAGGCTGTGTGTGTGTGTGTGTGGGGTGTTTCCATTCACCCTTTCCTACCCCAAACTCCAGCCTGAGGGCTGTGGGGAGCTGCAATGGGATGCAGTTGGGACCCCAGGGTACCCAGAGAAGGTGGAGAAGCTGCTCCAGGTTGTTGATCCAAAGAAAAGGGCTATTGGAATGGAAGCGGAGCACACTGATCTGTCTGCTCTTGCCTGGGCTGGGTGTTTGCTCACTTTGTGCCAGCACAGGAGATGTCTTTGATGGAGCCTCCCCAGCTCTGCCTTTCCCTGCTGTGGCCAGCTGGGTTTTTTCCCCATTCCCAGTGCTTGAAGAAGGATCTTGCGGGGGGATTTGCCTTGTTTTTAAGCTCTCGGACACGAGCACATCCATCCCATCTCCTGGCACTCCTCCAAACAGCCATGTCATGTTAAGCTCTGTCTTGTGGGTTTTCCAGCAATGCCCCCCTATTCCCAGGCAGCGTTGGGGGATCCCTCACTGGGGTCAGTGGGCTGCATGGCATCACCACCTCTTGCACAGCATCCCCTCTGCTGTGGGACCAGCTGGTGTGGGGAGCAGATGGGGAGGTGGAGCCGGGCTGCTGGGCCAGGTTACAGGCTATGATAAAGCAGAGTGATGTAGAAAACTAAATACCTGTTATCAGAGCAAAGCAAACAGAGCCTTCAGCTGCCTGCAGCCTTCCTCTCTTCAAGGGCACGGCGTGGAGCTCCCTGTAAAAGATGCTGTGTTATTAATTCGCTTGCTTTGGCTTGGTGCTGGTGTTGAGAAACCCAAGCTTGACTCCACATAATGAATAACAAACATTTGTCTGCATTTAACTGGTTTATTGTGAGCAGTTCTTCTTTTTCCTCCTGGAAGTTTACAGTAAGCTGTCGGCAGCGCGGCCCTTTGACGTGGATTAGTGCTGATGCCGTGCTGTTGGATCTCCCCATTCTTTTCACATCTTGGTGTGGTTTCTTTCCAAGGGAGGCTTTTGTGCGTGTCTAATCCAGTTAAAATGGAAAATAAACAGGAAAGGGGCTGAGCTCTAAGGAGGCAATTGGGTACAAGGGCAGTGCTGGCTTCCATGCAGGAGAAGGCAAGCTTTGGGGTGGAATGGAGGGGGTGATGGTCCTGCTATACCTCGGAGAGGATCTGTCCCCCCCAGCACCCCAGTTTTATGCCTGGAGCAATGGGTGTCACTGCTCGTTGGTTTGCAAACCCCTTAAAAGCTTCCCACTTAGGTGTGAAGACAGTGAGTTCAAGTTTATGGGCTGGGGAATCAGTGCTTCCCACTCTGCTTCGCCACCTGTAGCTTTGTGGTCCCTCTTAGGGACCTCCCTTGTGTCCACTGTTACATACATACATGAGCTAGGCAGCCCTTAGAGCTAATACCTCTCCCCCTACATACATATGTATGTATGTCATACCAGGTAATATACTTAAGTGTGTGCTGTATCAAAGTAGAGCTTCTCTGTGTGTGTCAGGTACCTGCAGCTCCCCTGGGTTTGGTAGGATTATGGATGCCTCTTTGCAGATGGGACTCGGATGCTCTTTTAGCAAGGCTTCTCTGGCAGCAGAGCCACTGGAAGGGGAGGTACCACTCCTCCCCCTGCAATGCCAAAACAGTCATTATAAAGCCCTCAAAAATGGGGAAATGGTCAGTATAGAAATGTCAGCAAACCTCTTCTGGCTGACCCTCCGGCTATGGAGGAAGCGCTGCGGTTTGGAGCTTCATTTTTGACTTGGGATCAGGCTTGTTTTTGCCAGCCCAAGACTGCATGTTCTGCCTTGGAGGTAATTCCCCCTTGGTGATGCTGTTCCTGTTTGCAAGATGCGAGTGGTGCTCCGGGAGGCTTTGAGTGCACATCAGTCCTTTGGGTTTAGCATCTTGGCTCAGACTCGGTCTTAGCTTAGTGCCTAAGCTGTTGGTGACATGGGGAGAGCTGCACAGTGACTGAAACCCTTGTGCCTCCATCCTTCCCATCACACTCTTAAGGCTCTTGCCTATTTAAAGAGGATTTGGCTGTTCTGCAGGACAAGGCTGTTACCTATTGAGCTCCATTGTATTTATTGTGGGGGTTTCAGAGTACTGGTTTCGACTCCGAGTTGTTTGTGGTTGCTGAACTTGTGCTGTTTAATGGAAACACCTTCCTCTTGAAGGTGACCTATTGCTGGGAATAAATACAAACCCCATGGCTAAGGCAGGAGCAACGGTGTCCATTTGTGTCGGCAGCAGCGTGGTGACCAAGGAGATGGAAATGCAAACCTGATGTGCTGCCCTGAAGGAAGTCAGGGTAAATTGAAGGGGAGCAGGAGGCAGAACCTGCTGCGGATGGACTTTGCCCCTGCTCTGTGTGCAAGGGGTGGAATTTGTGCTCTCTAAATGTATGACACCGCTGTGATCAACGGAGAAGGGTTTGGAGCACGGCTCGGATGCACTGTGGTGTCCCTGCTGCTGTCTGCTCCCCCTCAGCAGTCCCCAGCACAGAATGGATCTGTTTCATTTCCCTCTTTCCACTGATAAGTGACGGCTTTCTCCATCCAGGTGCCTTTTTCCATGACGTGCCCTGGCCCGTATCAGTTCCCTCTTTGAAAGCTCAACTTCTCTTCCGTAGGCTTGCCAGCAAATATTGTCTCATTACAGACCTGCACCCCGGTTTGGAAGGTGCTGGATGAAAGCAAAGGTGAAATAATGTTCTTAAAGGGGGGATTAAAGCCACCCAATGCAAGCTGGAGGGGAATGCATCGCTGTCCCATGCAAAGTGTAGCAGGGCAAGCAAAAGGCTGCATTATAAAACACAGGAATAAAACCCACGGAGCAGGAAACCCTTCTTCCCAGCTCACAAGGCATTTTCCTTGCTCTGTCGCAGCAGCTTGCTGCACATTAGAACCTACAGCTCCTTGTTCTGGCAGGAGTCACGGTAACTCCAAGTTAGCCCGTGGCACTGTGTCATCATAACCTTGAAACAATGGCAAAACCTGCCTGAAACCAGCTGTGATTACTCATGCTTCGTGCTATCCCTCTCTCCGGCTGGAGTATCTGCTATGGTAATTCCACTTATTAAGCAAGGAGACAAAACAGGGAGCCAAGCTGGGGAGCAATGAGAGATCTGGGACTTGCTGGCTTCTGACTGTCAAGTCCCTTCTCCCTTCTTCTGTGCAGCCTTTAAAGTGAATGAAAGAGGAAGAAAGGTACTTTTGCTGTTTGTAATGACTAAAAGTCTGCATTTAAATGTGTTTATTTAGAATAGGGAGGAAAAAAACCCAGGGAAGTTTATTGGGAATGAATCCTGTGATGCTGAGGCTTTAGTTCATCCCTGAGCTTGTAAATGCAATGAGCTGAGAGGGACGGGGGTCTTAGCTCAGGCTCTGCAGAGCTTCTTTTGATTAACACTTTCAGTAAGTGTTTATTAACACTGTGGATAAAAGAAGCCTTTGTTAACGGGGCTGTCCCTTTGCTCCTCTGGTGGAGGAGCTGAATCTTAAAAGGAGCAGCCCTGGGCACCTGCTGGAGTTACTGATGGAAGTTTTCATTCCAGATTTTCTCCACAGGCTTCAGCATAACCCAGCCTCAACCCCTCCAAAGCTGCTCTGCCCTTTCTTCCTCCTTAAAAAGGCCAAAAACGGTGTAAAAAATGCCTCTTGCCCCTGCCCTGTGTCTGCAGAGAGCATCACTGCGTGCTAGACCAGCTGACGAGACGTGCATGAGCCCCTTCAGCAGCTCTGCCTTGAAAGGATTTAAATAGAATTGCTCCTGATGTTGGCTGTTGCTCATGTGAAGTGCCATGGGAGAGGGGAGTCTTCTGTATGGGTGGAGAGGGTGTGCTGTGCTCCATCATGGAAGCTCCTGTGCATCCAGGAGGTAATCCGGTGATACAGGAGGGACACATCCGCCTGGTCCCACGGTCCATGGGGTGTGATGGAGGAGCGGGAAGTGGGACTCGGGGTCTGACCTTGCTGCTTGTCTTGCAGCAATGTGGACCCCCTTGGTCCACATCCACTTCCCTTGGATGTCCAAAGCCTCCCTTTGGATGCATCTCTGCTCTTGGGGAGTTATTAGAGCAGTTCAGAAAGCGCTCCTGCTCACTTGGATTGAAGCCTGGGCTGCCCCAGAAGGTGAAGACCATCTCCAGAGGTTATGTGTGTGGCAGCCATCCGAGGGAGCATCTGCTGCTTCCAGGAGCTGCAGAGCTGCTCCTCTGCCTCTCGCCAACGCCTCGCTGCGGGAGGACGTGATTCCCAGCATTTTCCTATTGAATTATGGATTGATGGCAACACCGTTGCTGTTAGCATCCCCGTGTGCTGTCTTCCCTCACAGTGCTTTAAATGAGAAAGAAAGGATGACTTCTCACCACATCCATCCTACATGGAACTGAGCTTTGGTAGCTCTGCCTGGTGTCAGTGATGAGTAGTTAATGGTGAGGACTGAGGAGATGCTATCGCATCTGCAGGTGCTGTCAGCAGGCAAGGTCCAGAGATGTATTTTGGGTTTAGGTATGTGCGGGCAGGAGGTAGCTCCTGTAGCTGGGCAGATTAGTTCCATGCAAGCTGGACAAGGTCCCTCCTCTGCAGCCTGTGTTAGTGGAGCAAAGGAGTCCTGCCCTGCCTAGACCTTTGCAGACTGCTGAGTGGCAAGGGTAGCACTGTCCCATCGTATCCCATTACTGCATCCACATCCTTCCCTGCAGGGACCATCCTGGCCCCTGTCTGCATTGCAGCAAAGCATCAGCAGTGAAGGCAAAGTAACTTGGGTTGTCATGTGCAAGCCCATGCAGGAGCCTGGCTCTGGACTGGAGGAGCCTCACCCAGGCGAGTACCAGCTCTGTACAGTGGGAGCAGTAAAACAGAGATTCATCGGAGCTCATCCTCCAGCTCATCCCCTAACCCCTGTTTTCTTGCTGGTGATTTGTGCAGCACAACATGATACCCCAAATATAAATGGCTGGAAGGATGGTTCTCCCTCAGGATATTTCTCTGCAGTGCCTTTAAAGCTCCTGTAGAAATCACTGTGTTCATTCACGAGCTGCAATTCCCTAAAGCACCGAGCAAAGTTGGTGATTTTAATTACTTTTTGCAGGGATCTGAGCACACGGAGCCTTCAACAGATGATTATAGTTCAGATTATTCATGCAGCTCTTCCTAATCCCTTTCTCTCCTAGGACATGGTCGGTAGGTACTAAAATTGAAGCCTACTATTAAATTCCCAGCCCTGTCCCGTATGAGCTGTCTGGATCTTTGAATGTGGAAGCATTTTGCTGACTAAAGTACTTGCATTTCCTGAGAGGTGCTGCTGAAAGAGGGATGCTGTGTGCTGCTGTGGAGGGACTTGCCAAAGTTCCATTTCATCCTGTTTATCTCTAAGCCCTGAGCCGGGCTGGCTTTGTCGCATGCTGGGTGGTAAGAAATACAGAGATTTTCAATCAGAAGCATGGAATATTTATATGGCTGCAGATGCTTGTGGAAATATTAGTGGGAAAAATCAAACCAACGCAAGTAAAATGCCAACAAAACTATTTCTGCAGTAATTAAAGGGCTTGGATCAGTTTTCTTTCAACTGTTGAGGTTTTAATCCTGCAGCATTTAGCTGGTCTGTTTGAAGTTACTGTACTTTCTTGTATCATAAACAGTTTAAGGCCACATTCCTCTTGGTACACAGCCTGCTTAGGAAGAGACCCGGAGGGTTTGTCTGCGGGTGGAAGTGTATTCTTATATAGGGATGAGTGTTCAGCTGCAGCTGTGCAATCCCTCCTGTGCATTCTTCTGCCTTATAACCTGGACCATTCCTGCTTCTCCTGACATCACCTTGTCCCGTCGATGGGAGCTCCTCAGCTGTTTTGCTCTGTGGTGGTGCCACGAGCTGGGTGTCTCTCAGCGCAGGAGGAACAGGAGGTTAATGAGAATCCAGGTTTCCCTTGGTTTTGGCAGGGTTTGATCCTTGTCTCCCAAGACAGCTTTACACCTGCGAGCCTGACTTCTTTGATGCACGTTTACATGGGAGTGAGCCTGTTCAAAGCTCGCCGTGCAGGTTGGTAACTTGTTCAGCATCAAAAAGGAAGGGAACAAAACAGCATTGCTCCATGTTCGCATTTCACAAGGAGCTTTCAGAAACCAAATGTCTCTGTGCTCAATTGCAGGTGCAGGGAAGGAGTAAAAACCACTAATCCCAAGGAATAAGCAGCCTTGGCTTTAACGTGTGGTTGTGGGTTAGCTGGAAAAGAGTGGTTGCTTTATTCATGGTTGGTGGGGTAGGAGGGCTGTGAATAAAGGGAGTGATGCTGCATCCCCTTGAGAATGCAGATTAAAGGCAGAGGGGTGACATGGTCTGGGCTGAGCTGGAGCTTGGCTGAAACCCCAAGTCTGCCTGCTTCTTGCTGGTAGAAAGTGCTTGTGTGACCCTGAGGGTTGGGACCTTGGCTTTATTGTTCTTTCCAAGTGATAAGAGAAGTTTAATCTGATGTAATTTTGCTCGACAGATATGTTCAGTCTTCTAACAGCATTACAAGTGAGGTAAAAGCATTGAGGAATTCCTGCTTCCCCCCCCCCGTTGACCCATACAATCCTTTTATGGAACAGCACAAGTGACTTGTATAAAGCTCTTAACAGCATTAATGTGAATGATGCTGTTCTCTTCATCAGCAACATGCCTGGCTCTGCAGTGCCTTGAGCCTGATGGAGTCCTTAAGTGCCCTGAATCTGATGCACTCAGTAATAAGATGAATGCAAAATAACAAGACGCTTTTCTATGTATATAAAACATTTTGGGGGTAGCCCAGAGATCCTATTCCTACCACGCTGGCTCTGCACTGTAGCCTCAAGTGAGAGTAAATGACAGGTCTGAGCACTTTAATGCACCTTGGTAATGCAGGGTTTGACTCTTGTGCTCAATGCCATCTAGATGCAACTGAGCTCATCTCTGATCCTCAGATGCTCCTCAGTTCCCTATGGGAGAGCTCAACACTCCTGTACCTTCTCAGATCTGCAAGCCGTGGGGTGAAGGCTCACTGCAGTGGTTGGAGGCAAAAGCATCCTTATACTGGGATAGCAGCTTCTGCATTCATGGTGTCAGCTTGGTTGCACCCAGCTACCCAGGTGAGGAGTGATGGAGTTGAATGGAAAAGCTGCTTGACCATGCTGGGATGGTGGCATCAGAGATGAGGAAGGGATGGGCTGGAGCTCAGCGAGTTGTTTGGCAAGGGCTGGGTAAAATAGGGCCTTCTCTTAACAGACAGCAGCTTGTGATGCTCACAGATGCGCTCATCCTGTATCCCATCCTGGGATGGCACTGGCCTGACCTTCATCCAATTGCTGGGGAAGGTTTAGTGCGCTGGTGGGTTGTACTGTGGGGATGAAATCTCTTCTTGGGACTAAAGGAGAGAGGCAGGGGGAAGGAGCACAGCTGTGCCTTTGGCTGTAATAAGAAAAGATTCCCAGTGGGAATACCCGTGTCTAACCCTTTAAGGGGGATTTGTGTGCCTGGGGGGAGGACTGGAGCTGTAACCATTCCTGAGCAGTGGAAACAAGGAGAAACCGGAGCTGCAGGGTCAGAGCAAAGCTTCAGCCCTTCAGGGCTGGACAGAAGATGATGCCAAGGGCATAATCCTAACCTTGCAGCCAGTGTTTCAGGGACTTCCCTTCAGGATGCTTCTAGAGCCCTCTGTTTAATAGCTACCAGTGGATCTATGCTCTGTGAGCTTATCCAGTCCTCCTTTGAAGCCATAAGTATTTCTGGCTCCCAGAGCATCCCCTGACAATGAGTTCCACAATTTAATTATAAGGGGGAAGGAAATGGCCTTGGATGGGTTTTTAAACCTTCTGCCTGATCCCTTTATTCCCGATTTGTCAGAAATGGTGCCTGGAGAGGGATTGGGAGGGGGGAAATGAGGGAGAAGGGAGAGCAGGCAGGGATTCAATTTAGGAATGAAGTCGGGGGTGAGGGGGGGAGCTGCTACACTAATACCAAAACAGAGCCTTTCAGGGATGGGATGCTGTTGTGTGTGGGAATGCAGTAGCTCCATCCTCTCTGTGCAGATGAATGGGATACTGAGTCAGTGCTGATTTAATATCTGGAAGGTCAGACTGGTGTGAAGCGAGATTTCATTGGAATAAACCCAGTGTAACTACAAGCCTGGCATCTTTACTGCTCTTCTAAATCCAGCAGGATACCTGATGGGGTATTTGGGAGGTGAGGTTTCCACTGAGCTGTGTCTTTGCACAGTTCATGTGAGGCTGAGAAACCATGCTGGGGCTTCACCCAAAACCAGAACAGTAACTCCAGGTTAGAGCTATCTATCTATCTATTTATTTGTCCATCTATCATCTATCTATTTGTCCATCTATCTATCATCTATCTATCTATCATCTACCTGTATTATTTTTCCTTCATCTATTCCAGAGAATAGGAAATGGCTGTCTCCCTGGGGATGCTTTGAAGCAGGATAATAAATAGCAGCCCTGGGACTTGCTCTTTCAGCTGTGTTCTTCTAACTAATAACATGCATCTTGGATTTCCCATACTGGCTCCCATGAGTAGGTGACTTTGTTCAGGATTTGCACTGGTCCAAGATGTCCCCAGCAAATATGGCTTTGCACAGATATCTTGGTGTGTTTCATAGTGTTTTCTTTTGCTCTCTGTTAATAGTTCACCTGGTTTTCAATTATTCATTCATTAAGTGGCTCAGATGGGAGATGGAATCACACTTAAAAGATGTGAGAATACTTAAACCACTGCAAGACCGAAAGGATGTGAAAACATAATCTGAGACATCATTTTTATACCATTATGAGCCCTACTTAAGTACTGTGAGGGGATAGGAGATGAAGGGATGTGGTGTCACACAGGGCATGGGATTTTGGTTGTGTTGGTGCTGCTTACATCCAATACAATAAACCCCAGAAATAACTATTCTCTAATTTATTAGTAACCTACAACTAACAGCAATGAATCAATTCAGTGCTGCAGCTAAGGGAAGCTGCGCATTAAATCTGTGTCTCAGCTACATCAGCCTGTCCTTTGCTGTAGCAAACTATAAACCTTTTCTTCTACTCCGCCTGCCTCTGAGCAGTGAAAAGTAAAGGTTAAAATGCTGCTCATGGAGGGAGCAGTGTTTGGGTTCTGGGGCTTGAAGGAGTAACATGTGGTGGTGATATGCTCTTTTATAGTGCCTCTATTCTGGGATCTCAAAATGTCATCAAGGCTGTTAAGTAATTAGAGCCTGTCAGCACCTTCACAAGCAAAGGTGGTGTTTTAATCACTGATAGCCAAGTGCTTTGAGCTACTGCATGGTGCTTTATGGGGAAGGAAGGGAAACCTTGGTGTGTTAGAAGTGGCAGGGATTGGAGGCAATGGGGTTTGGGTGCACACCCTATGGATGGGAAACTGAGGCAGGGTGAGGGTGAGTCACTATGAGCTGGGGGTCAGCGCTTGGACCACCACCCCATCCCCAGGGGGTCCTTGCCCTTGCATCCCATTGCTGATGGTGTTATCTTCAACACGATACCTCCAACCATGGATGAGCTCCCCAGCATGGATGGGCAGCAGTGGGGTTCACCCACGTCTGTTCATTCCTTTGTGTTTGCAAAGCTCTGGGTAAGGCAGTTTTGAAGGTTACCTTCAACATCTAAAGCATTTGCTTGAGAAAACTGAATAAAGGCTCCAAAAACCCAGGCTCTGGCCAGGAGCCAGGGTAATGTTCCCTGATCATCCTCTGCAGTGCTTGTCATCCTTGCCGTACTCCCAGAGTTGAAGGTAGATGTCTGTTACCACTTTCCTGTTCAGGCTATGGACCCTTCTCATCTTGACCCTGGCCGCCATGGGGACAACGAAGTGTCTTTTAAATTAAGCCTCAGGTTTTCATAGTCTGGAACATCACCATGTCAAACCTCAATACTGTGCTGGGCAATGGATTTTAATGCTGCTGCTGCCTCTCCTCTGTTGCAACCAAAGGTGCTTTAGGGCATTTTTGGGTTGCATCAGCCAGGCAGATGTGAGATGAGCGGGGTGCAGTGAGGGTGGCTTGGATGTGGGTAGAGGGGACCACAAGTGATGCTGCTGCCCTGAACCAGGCCACCATCCCTCCCCACCTCTCTGGGGTGGTTTGGGGGATGAAGGGCCTGCAAAGGAAGCATCCCTTTATGGATATCTCTTCTCTATCAGCCCCAGTGTGTCTTATCACACACTCAGGGATGCTTCTGCATCTTCCCAATAGCATCCGCAGCAGACGGGCTCATCCCCGCGCCCCTGCTGGCAGCAGAACCAGCTTCCCCCATTGCTGCTGAGGCAGCTGGAGCCGATGCTCCACCAGCCTGTGAGCACAAAGCTGCTTTTGCCTGTGTTATTTTGGGCTATTGCAGCATTTCTCTTGCTCTCATGGGAAACCGGCAATAGCAGAGCTGGTGGCATCTGCGCTACTGTTGAGCTCGCTGCTGACGCTGAGCTGCTTCCAGGTTTTGACCCAATTTGGTGCAGTTTTGATGGGCAAAGACCTGCAGGAAAAGATAAAAAGGCATCGGGAAGGTGCTGCGGGTTTGGGAAGCATCAAGCTTCCTGAAAGCTTCTCAGTGCAGAGTGTTGGAAGGAAAACCCACTTTGGGACTTGGTGCCATTGCCAAGATCAACCCCAAATCAGCTGCTATTGCAAGGCTGTTTGCGTTTGCACCCCTTGGATAAGGCAGCAGGGCCTGGCTGGATCCTGCCTTTGCCTCCTGCTGCTGCCTGGCATGTGTGGGGCTTCTGTAGGTAGCAGTGACATTCCCAGTGAGTTGCACCATGGCTTGGCAATGGCTGGATGCTTTTGATGGATGGTTGAGGCTCTGTGATAAAGGCCAGAAGAAATGCAAGGCTCTTGCCAA
This sequence comes from Pezoporus occidentalis, assembly GCF_034315485.1. Taxonomy (NCBI): domain Eukaryota; kingdom Metazoa; phylum Chordata; class Aves; order Psittaciformes; family Psittacidae; genus Pezoporus; species Pezoporus occidentalis. The sequence goes on from NW_026915987.1 coordinate 362,142, forward strand.
TATATGCAGTAACTCTTCTCTGACTTCTGGTTTTCCCTTGTGTTTTTCCCTTGGCTGATATTCCTAGAAGTATAACTGATATGCTATCAACATCAGTTTTCCCTGCTCCTGTCAGCATCGTATAGCTGGGGACATCCCTCTTTTTTCCCCCTAGTGCAAGCATGGCCACAAAACCAAGCTCATAAAGCTGCTCACCCCAGCCCTGTCTCTCTAAAGGCCTTTCGTGCCCTGCAGTGGATGAGGCTATTGAAACTCTACAGCAATGTGCCCGTGTGTCCTTTTGAGCTCTGATGGCTCCCAGTGAGCTGTGTCCATCACTCACTGCATGGAGGGGGCAGAACTGGGGCAGTGCTTATGAATGGTCCCCACCAGCATGGAGGAGTTCTTTCCAGCTGCATCCACATGGAGCAGCTTCTTGCTCCCATGCTGGACCTGCCCTAACATCACCGTTACAACTGATCTACTACTTGTTGCCTTTGCTTAATGAAGTCTAGCAGGTCTAATGGCACTGCACATAATGAACTTTGAAAGGTAAATCTGTTTTGATGCACGTTTGACAAACTCCAAAGTGCTCTCTTCTTTGCTCAACAAGTTTTCCTGGCTCCCATCAGCTGGGAGAAGCCCAAGTGCCCAAATCGATCGGATAATTGCGATGGGGATTTGGTTCATTACATGAAGTGGCTGCTCAAGTGGATAATTGCAGATCTTGAGGTGTTTGTCCTACTTGCTGCTTTAGATTGAAGCGTATTTAGGTGCAATTTCACAGGTGTATAGGTACAAAACGACTTCTGTGGGGACACTGTGCATGCATTGACAGCATCACAAAGCTCAGTAACTCCTATCTCGGTGTGTTGGAAGGAAACAGACGGGAAGTCAAAGCACCAGGAGCCATTTCCAAGGCCCCCAGGGATGATGGGGACTGGGGAGTCTTTACAATGCTCCTGTGATGCTGGAGACCTTCTGGCTTGTGTTTCCAATGATACTCGGAGATCTTCAGTGTGGTCTGATTCCAGCAGACTGCTTCTGTATTCGTAAACTAACCTTTATCCAGTCACTAAAGCGTGGTTTGCTCCAGGTCATTCCCATTGGACTGGGGCACAAGTGGGCAATATGAATGTTAAATGATGTGAAAAACCTGTACTTGCATAGACGTGGGTTGTCTTGATGTGGTTGGAGTCACCATTCCTAGGGATAGGGACCTGGCTTCCTTATGGAGTGCGCTGAACACTGGCTTTTCCCAGGGAATAACAAACACCAGCGCTTGCGTAAAGCCCCTCATGCCTTCTGCACTACTTCTGCAAATAATCCTTGTTTATCATTCACTCTTGGCACAAAAAGACCTTTAAATTATTAAGGCACTAAATATTTTGCAGTGAAGGAATGGAGATAAAGCTCTTGGCAGAAACAAACTGCTGGGGAGAGGTTCCCTTCAGTGCGTTCGGTGCTTTAAAGTATGAGGAGAAAGAGCATGTGGGGGGACTGGGAATTCCTCACTTGATCACAAGATTTGCTTCTCTTAAAGCAGCTGCTTGGTGTGTGCTTTCCATAGACTTCTTAATACAGACTGGCCCTGTAGCACCATATGGGTACCCAAAGCTGTCCCAGCTCACCACGGGGATGGAGGTTGCCCGTTGTGGTTTAAGTGGCTTCATCCTGCCCCCAGCTCCACCACAGGAGTTTTTAAAGCCATTTCCTTGTGCTCGATGCTTCCTTGAGGGCAGTTCCAGTGGGAGCCCTGCCACAGGCCTGAAGCTCCTCTGGCTTCCAGTCATGGGACTCTATCCACTCTTCAGGAGTGGGATGTGCTGGTGGTGGTTCATGGTGCAGGTGTGTTGTGTGTGTCTGGTGTCCTACAACCAGCCTGTTGGTAAATCAGGGGTGAAACAGAGGATCTGATAAGCAGTGATTCTGCCACCTATTGCTGACTTTATCCTCATATTGCAGGAGCTAGCACTTGGCTCCTGGAGGCATGTAACCAGACAAGTGTGTATGTATACGTTTGCATATCAATGTACAGACACTATATATAGCTACATATGTATGTATTTAAATAGTTAAACCCGTGATCTAGCTCTTCTTTGGGGAGAGATTTCAAACATGAACCGTGGGGTTTGAACCCTCGGGTCCATAGCATCCCCCAGGATGCTCACAACAGTTGTTTGTATCATCTCAGCACCTTAAAGCATCTTACAGAGCCGATGCTTCCAGCCTGGGGTAAGCAAGGGGAGGGCAGAGACACTGGTCCTGCTCAGTGCATGTCCCCATCACATTGGTTTCAGCTTCTCTTTCCCCTTGCAGGAGACCTGTGCAACTGCAGCGCTGTGGGCAGTGCCAGCGTGGAATGCAACAGCACCACGGGGCAGTGCCCCTGCCTCGAGGGCTACACGGGGCTGCGCTGCGAGACCTGTGCCCAGGGCTTCTTCCCAGATCCAGATGCTCAACATCGGTGCCATCCCTGCGGGTGCAGCCCCGCCGGCTCCCTCAGTGCCCAGTGCGATGGGTGAGTAAGGTGGTGCTTCACTGAGCTGTGTGTGTGGCATCAGGATATGGGGTTATTTTGGGATGCGGGATGCAGATCGGGCAAGGATGGATCTTGGCATCTGGTGCTGGTATTTAGGGGGGGGAAAGAGACATGGAAAAGCAGGAAGGAAGCTGGGCTTATAAAAATTCATGAAGCATGTTCTTCCTGTCTTTCAAGAGCTGGAGTATAAAATTATCTATAGCTGTGGCACAAGCCCTGGCAGCCCACAAGGGAGGTAACTTGTGTTTCTGAGTTGTATGGAAGCAGAACATCTCCTCTTGTGCATCCTCTCGTCCTTGCGCATCCATTAGTCCCTATTGGATGGGACCGCCTTCATGCTCGAGGGGAGGTGGGGTGGAGCACAGCTTTGGAGAGGTTTATTTTCCATAGGGTTATTTATTACATGGAGGCACATGAAGCTTTATGCTCTGCCCTTGCCATGCAGCAGCCCGACAGCAGTGTCAGCTCCTGCCTTGCCTGTTGTTTAACCCTGCCACCTCCTCTCCTTGGCTGTGTTAAGAAAGTCACCACAGCTGACGCTTGAGCTGTTGTATAATGAATGTATTCCTCTTCATTTCACCTTACCCACCCTCACATTGTTCCTTTTAAAAGCCAGCATGCAATTATCTCCATTTCCAACCAGTGATCTGTCACTCAGATTTGTTGCTGAGTTGAGGGTGTCTCTGTGTTAATGCACAGAATGGGCTGAGCAGCAGCCTGACCCTTTGGGATGCTCTAGCCTTCCTGGGCTCCCTTCTCCTGCTGCCACCAGCAAAGGTGTTCCCAGTGCTCCAGGGCACTGCCAGGAGGGTGATACCTGTGTGCGGATGCAATGAGCTTGTGCTGGCATCAGCCTTGTTGTCTTTTAGGGCTTGGTTGCAGGCTCAGCGTGTGTTGAACATCTGCACTTTCCTGCCCAGGCTGGGGCTGAGTCAGAAGCGACATGTGCTGCAGGGACATGCTCTTTGCCATTATTGTATACATATATTTTGCTGTTCCAAACACCCAAACCCTCTGCTGATGTCCTTCCTTTTTGTTTCCATGCTGTATCTTTCTGCTTCTGTAAGCTCTGAAAAATCAGAACTTAGTAATGTTCCAGTTGACTGGAGTGGCTTTCTTACTACAAAAGGTGATTCTTGGGGGTGGAAAGCATAGAGTTTCACTTGGTTTGTTTAGTGGTTTGTATGGGAGGATGTGCCTGGCAGCATCAGGGATTGCCACAGACAAGAAAGAGTTTAGTTGGATTTACTAGAAAGGGAAATTGGGCAGAAAAGCAAATGGGGCAAATCTGATCTTCAAGGGCTGGGAGAGGAGGGAGGTGCTGCTGCAGCAACTGAATGAGCTGGGAGGGAGCGTTCTGAGTCACTGGGCAGCGGTGAAGTGCAGACATGGGTGATGATGTCTCGCATGGAGTGAGCCAAGAAACACCCTTGGGAGCTTCAGGTGAGATGCTCAGAGTTGTGAAGGAGAATGAGGTGGAGCTGGTGCTCATAGTGAGCCATAACTGCAATGTGTACGCACCCAGAAATGGCAGTGGGACCTCCCTTGCTTCTCCTCTTCAGCATCATTATACAGCCTTGAGGGATGTGGGAGATGTGGGATCCTCAGGCATTTAGAAGGGGCAGCATAGGGCACAATTTGGAGGAAGGCTGAGGGAGGAGGACTGATGGTAACAGAGCTGGCTTTGTGCTTTGCTTCTCTGCTTGGTGGGGTTTGCTGCAGATGGAGATGACCTCTGGGTGTTTAAAAAGAGGGAAATTAGGTCAGTTGTCTGTGGTGTAGGGCTGGGGGCGTCAGTGTGGCTGTGAGCGGGGCAGCCTCGTGCAGTGATTTATATGGGAAAATGAAGTGGGATGCAAAATCCGGCAGGAAAAATGCACCCATTCCTATTGCATCAAAGCAGGCAGCTGCAGATGGCAAAGTATGGGACTAGAGACATCAGCTGCTGTCAGTGGCTGGGATGGATGCTGGGATGTGGGTACCAGAGCGCATCCCTGTGGTGGGGTCTGTCCCGATGGGTGGGAGAACATCATCTGCATTGCAGGGACGTGTGTGTGTGAATCCAGGGATGGAGGGTTATGCTGGAAACAGTGGGTCTGGAGCCCTGGGTTTGATGTCTACCTGCTGCTGCATCCCTGGAAGAGCAGTGCATGTCTCTCCATCCCTCTGGGCAATCCCTGCTTGGGATGAGGCTCACAAGCATTGCGCAACACCAGTCACCAGCTTCTGTTTCATTGACATTAAAGCACTGTAAGCTGTATTTTAATGTACTCATTCCTCTACAGCACCAGCCCATCTCTGAGTTGCACAATTCTGTGTGCTGGCTTGAAACAGAAGCAACTGCTGTTGAGATCAGTGTCTGAGTGAAAGAGCAGTGTCATTTTGGACTGTGACACCCCCCCAGGTCTGAGGGGCAGGCTGAGCTCTCAGGGCACACAAAACATGCCTCAGCCATTTCAATCCACTTGCCCAGGCTTTTGTCAAACTGCCTTTTAAAGCATCACCATATGATGATGATGATCAGTGTTATTTCTAGGCATGCTCTGTGGCCGGCCAGATGGCACATCCCAGTACGCTGTTTATTAACCAGACCTCAAATGTAGCCCATCAAATACAAATACCAGAAATCCCTTTCCCGAGGCACAGAGTTGATTTTGGGAGTGAACATTGACCTGACATGCTGTCGCTGTGAATGGGCTCCATGGCCACTAATCAAAGGTCTGCTTTGGTGGTGGTTTAAATGTGATTATCTGGGGAGATCCACATAGATCCCCCTCTGGGATGGCAGAGAGTTTCTGTGCTCTGCTTTGGGTGGGTTTTGTGTTAGATGAAAAGCTGTGTGTAGTTGAAGCTGGAGCTTGCTGTGGGGCTGGATGCAATCCTAGGCTGACGTATCTTGGAGAAGGGGGAGTGTGTTGTCCCTACTGCGGTTAACGCCTAGAAACCTCAGATAAAACCACACTGCACTGGGTTGGATGCTGTGTGGATGCTTGCTAAAGATAGCTGTGGCCTGGAAGTGTTCATAGTCCATAGAGGAAGGGTGGGGACAGAAGCTGGGGTTTCAAGTGCTGTGGTCAAGGTCATGGAGTAGTGGAGAATGACAGGGACTCACATGGGTGCATGGAAGGCCTGTGCTCCTGCTGCAAAGCCCTGGTGGTGGTCCCAGCCCATGGCAATGTGGCCCCAGCCACATCAGCTGCATCTCTCACCATCCTTTGGTCCCCTCCAGTTGAAAGCTCTGCTGTCCTTTGAGGAAGCAAGACCATCCCTACCTGCTGGAGAAGGTCACCATACCCAGGCTGAGCAGCCCACATCTCCCAGGCTTGCATCCCTGTGCATTGATTTGTCTGTCATCTTCATATAGGCAGAGTCCTGTGTCTTGCACTCCTATCTCAAACTCCCTATGGCTGGGCAAGGAGCCCCCTTGGGCAGCAGTGGGGCTCTTCCTGCAGTCCTAGCACAGCCCTAGCCTCTGTGTCCTGCATTGTGGCCTTGCCCATTGTGTCCCCAGTGACTCATGGCACATCCCTGGGATGTGGCAGGGCTCTGCCTGGAAGCACAGGGCCAGAGGAAAGTGGTTTGGTCCAGGGGAAGCCTTTCCCTGCTGGAATGACACCAGGAGCTCACAGCTCTTTAACTGCATGAGGAAGTAGTTGTCCTGTGTTAACCTGTCCTCTGGCTGATCGATTTAAAGGAGCAGGAGTGCAGGCAGGAAGAGGCAGCCTGTGGCACCCTCCTGGTGAGCAGGAGACCTCAAATGATGCTGCATTTCACTTGTGTATTCATTTGTACTTTCCTAGCAGCCCTGACCAGCCCTGCTCTATGTGCTGCAGGCATAGAATCATGGAATGGTTTGGGTTGGAAGGGACCTCAGAGCTCATCCAGCTCCAACCCCTGCCACGGGCAGGGACACCTTCCACTGGAGCAGCTTGCTCCAAGGCCCTGTGTCCAACCTGGCCTTGAACACTGCCAGGGATGGGGCAGCCACAGCTTCTCTGGGCACCCTGTGCCAGTGCCTCAGCACCCTCCCAGGGAAGAGCTTCTGCCTAAGAGCTCATCTCAGTCTCCCCTCTGGCAGGTTAAAGCCATTCCCCTTGGCCTGTCCCTGCAGGCCCTTATTTCTCTAAGAGCTGAGCTTAAATACTGCTAGTATATAGTCACTCATGAAGGTGATGGGTTTGAAGCCTCTGCATCAAGAGACTGGCATGGTTCAGCCCTTGATTCCCTTTTTCCCTGGGAGGTTTTGGTTTTAAATGAACTCACCCCAGTTCCAGGGAAGAGAAAGTGATGCTTCCACCTCCAACTTCTGTTGCACTGTACCTGTGCTTGTGAACAAGAGGAGTGCTGCTGTTTGGTGCTTAAGGATTGCCACACGGTTTAACTAAACCTGGATTAAGCATCTAAACCAGGTTAGGCTTTTTCAGCTCCCTTAAGATCTAAACATAGGTAATACACTGTCATTGTCCCTACTGAAAACAGATGCATATTAAACTGTGGTCTTTATGTTGTTCCCCCTGCCTGTGGCTCAGTTTCCCCACAAGCAGGAGGGTGATGGGAAGCGGAGGCTCCAACATACTTGGAGGTAACATTAGCCTTGGTTCATGTCTGATGCTGAAACACACTGCCCCAGCATGCAGCACTCCATTCCCTCCCTAACTGAGCAGTATTTCCTTACTGCTGGCTGGGGACACAGCTTGCAGCATGGATCCTGGTTCATGCACGGTTCATGCCGCAGGCTCGGCATAAGTCATGTTAGAGAGAGCTCCTGTCCCTCATTTCCGTTCTAAAAGAAAAGATAAAGCACACATGTGAATGCCAAAGTGTTAATTCAGGGATGTTTTGCCCCCCTCAAGGGCATCTCATGCTTTGTGTTCACATTAGAATTAAGGCAGAGGCTCCCTGAGAGCATTCAGACACTGCTGTCCCCTGGAGCGGGGATGCTGTGGGGCTGAAAGGGGAGTGCTGTTCATAGGGCAGCCTCCATCCCTCTGTGCCTTCTTTGTAGTGAGCTTCTCTTTGGAGAGGCTGCTCTTGTGACCCTCACTCATATGGGGTGCTGCTGCTGAGGGTAAGGTCAGCAGCACTGGACAATGTTCTTTGTGAAGGGCTTTGAGTTGGAACTCCAACCCTTTTGGATTTGGGTTCCTGAAGGACCCTGGGGACCTGGTGGGATGTGAAAGGATGCAAAGAGATTGCAGAGGGGAAAAAGAATAAGGAATGTCGGTCCTGATGGTGTTGGGAAGTACCCAGGTGGGTTGCGGATTGAGCACCACGCGGTATGAAGCCACATGCGGCAGCATTTAGGGTTTTTGGTAGTCATAAAATGCAGATTCTATTGAAATTCAAGGTTTTTGTGGAGCTTCATCAGCCTGCGCGGGAAGGGTGCTCATGGCAATGGTTTGAAATGAGACCTCACATTCCCAGGGCTTCTGCACATCCCAACCACAGGAGGTTATCTGGGGGAAGGCGGTGGAGTTCTCACTTTGCATTGAGGAAGATCTTCATCTCCTGTCTCTAGGCTGTCATCACACTTCTGCAAGGGCTCTGCTTTGCATGGGAGCTGCATTTCCATGCCAATTAGCAGTCCAGCAAACCACACCGGGCACTGCTCCCCTCCGGAGAGAGACCTCCGGGAGCCCAGCTCCTCAAGAACTTTATTTTTAAACCCCAAACCAAGCCCCCCCTTTTCTCCTATTTTAAATGACTTCTGTAGATGGGCTGAGCACAAGCGGAGGCTCATTATCTCCCACTAATGCCTTGTCAGCATCACACTGCAGAGAACAGGGCTTTTTTTGTAGCAGAAGCAGTTACATGTGGACATCATAAGAAGAATAGAATCATAGAGTGGTTTTGGTTGGAAAGGACCTTAAGCTCCTCCAGTTCCAACCCCTTGCCATAGGCAGGGATGCCTCACACTAGACCATGTCACCCAAGGCTCTGTCCAATGTGGCCTTGATCAGTGCCCTGTTAGAGCATATTTTTGTGTGCTTTAACTATCTAAACCTCTCTCCTATTACAGACTCTTATACCCTTTACATCCAGTTTGCCCCACAATATTGTACCCCCACCCATGCTCACTCTGTTGCAGGCAGGGATGGGAAACGAGTGACCGGACACAGCAGCAGAGAAAGGCAGATTGTTATCATCTCCCCTACAGGAGTTGTGGCTTCTCTCAAATCCTGTTGTTTTCCAGCAGGCTTTGCTGTTCCTGTGTTGTCTGGTGCAGACTTGAAAACACTGACTGCCCTCAACAAACATATTGGCTCCATTTTTAAGCTCTTGTGGCTAGATTCTGGTTTAGGGGAGGTGGTGCCCAACCTGACCTTAGGCAGTGTGCTTTGCCCATGGCTTTTTCTGCTGCCTGAGAGGAGGCATCAGTTGAGATCTGATGGAGGGACTGTACTGGGTAAAACTGAGTCCAGTGGGGACCAGTCCCATCTCCCTGCCTTCCCCACTGATGCATCCTCTTCATTGATGTTACCCATCCCCATAGCGCTGTGATCTCCGGGGATGCTCTGAGAAGCTGGGACCCACCCATTGGGGTTGAGATTTTGTGGTTAGTTAGGTTTTTGCTGCTCCTCCTCATGCCAAACCCTAGAGGACCCCATCCAACCTCCCTCTCTGTTATGGTCTTCCCATTGCTTCCTCCCTTCCCAGCCACTGAGGTCCTGGCTGACAGCAGAGCCCTGGGATGGAGATTCCCTGCTTTCCCATCTGCATGGGGCATCCTTAGCGGGGGAGCCGGGGCCATGGAGGCGGCGGTGGCCAGACAAGGTGCCCCTTTGACACTCACAGAGTGGCCTTTCAGAGCTGTGAAGTGTCCCCGCTCCGTCTAGGGCTGCCATATAAACAGATGCTGTCCCCCAGCACAGAGCGAGGAATGCGGAGCACAATGGCCCAATGTTCCTCACAATAAAGCTCCGCTTCTTCTGCCCTCCACAAAGGCGGCTCTGAGCGGGGCTCACCCATGGGTGCACTAACCCTTCCTCTCGGGTGCTTTGGCTGTGGTTTGAGCTGATGGAGCAGGGAGGTGAAACCCAAACATGGGGCTTTTTCCTGCTCTCTGCTTCCCCATGTCCTCATAGTCAATGGACCTAAAAGAAGATCGTATGTGGGTCACGAGGGTTCCTCTGTCTGGGGTGAGCATCAACAGCGTTGGTTGTCCATGGAAGTGGCTTGGCGCTTTTAGCTTTCAGATGTTAACATCCCTGCGTTGCCCAAAGAGATTTATCTCCTGCTGTTGTCAGACATCACAGCAGATCAGCACAAAAGGAGCCGGGCTCGCTGGTGAAATGCACTGCTCTTGGTGACATCTCTTCTGAACCCACCTCATCTCGCAGCATCCTTTTGTCTTACTCCATCAGAGTGTGACAGAGCCTTTTCATGAGGGTTGTTTTACAGATGCTCGTGGTTCAGCAGCGTGTTCTCCCTCATTCATACTGAGCCCTGTCATTGCTGGTAATTGTATATGTTACAGGGGCACCTCTGGGTGCTGCTGGGATGGATGATGGGCTTATGTGTCATCAGAGGTTTACAAGGCGGTGGCTGAGAGGGGATATGCTTTAAATATAAAGGCACAGAAGGCTGGTGCTGAACTGTTTTGGCTGGCCCAGATATGGTCAGGCAGTCCCTGGGCACCCAGGTTCTTGTGGCATCTGGGAAAACATTCCAAATGAATTCCTCCCTTCCCTCCTTCTTGGGAGAAGAAAGGGGAAAAAGAAGAAAATCAATGATTAGAGGTTGCTGAGGTTTTGTGTTACACCATTAAACTGCACGGCATGTCTCCCAACAGCCCTTAAGGCTATGGTCCTCCATCTCATCCATCTTACGGCTGTCATGTCCCCTCCCTGACTTCAGGATGTTTCTGTGGAGGAGTGGAGACCCGCTGCAGATGCAACTGCACATTAGGAGCTGTCTCATATCACATATTTTAGTGCTTTTATGCTTTTCCCCTTGTGATGAAGCTCTCCTGTGCTGGGGGTACAAGGTGAGGGCAAATCCCATCAGTGTTGTCCTTCCCTGACCATCAGACCTGGGGGATGAAAATTCCCTGTGGGATGCTCTGTGGCTTCAGGCCAGACATGGGATAGGACTTTGGAGGTGTTGCCTGTTCTCTGTGCTCTAGGGGACACTTCCAAGTGGGGTCAAAACTCGTCCTCCTCTAGAACAGTAGCCAGAGTAATGCAAGAGTGGGGGTCTCTCCTGTATCCCCTTCTGTAGCTGTGAAGCTGCAGTCCCATGTAAAACCCCATCACAGGCAACGTTTTGTTGCCACTAGTGGCACAGATCACTTGGCAAGTGATGGGGTTTCCTGTATCCAGTGGCTATTTCCCCTTGGGTGGAATGGAAGTGAAACCAGACTGGCTTTTGCAGATACATTTTTGGGATTTAGGCTGTACCCCTTGCCCAATACTTGCTTTTATATATGACCCCTGCCTGGTGCCTGCTACCCTGTATGTCAGCATCCTGCAGTGAGCACATCCAGCCCCAAGCTATTGCCCTGCAGGCATCAAGGCAGCAGCTCTTAAGGTATGACACAAAGCCCATAGTTCTGATCAGACGCATGAGCCCCTGCCTTGGGAGATCCCAAACCTGGCCTCAAGTGTGGCCTTTGCCCTTGGGTATTGGATCACTCAGTGCTGGATCCAAGCCTTGCACATGCTCTGCCCCTATCCCCACTGGCTGGCTAATCACTGCTGGCTCCCTCTGCCAGGGCTTCATGTGCCGGTGATGGTTTTAATCATTAGGAAATGTATATAAAGTTGATGGATGATGTGATATGCACTACCTACATGGTCTTTAAAGTAAGTATATTCATAAAAAACTAGGAGAAACAGAGGCTTTTGTTACTGGAAGCCTGTTTTTGCCCCAACATCGATTCTTTTGTGAGAGCTGCACACTGGTTGGCTTTAATGGAGTTAATAATCATCTGAAATGGAGTCCAGCAATTGATGTTATTGCATCAAAATGTTTCCCTCCTTCCCTTCCCCCTCTTTTTCCCCCTGTTTCCCCCCAAAACAGAAATTCCTGGCTAATGCTCAAAATCCAGTTCAGTTCTCACCATGCAAGTATTAAACTGTGGGTCTTTTCTTTCAAGTTTCTGAATTCTTATGTGCACAATTGGTCTGTTAACAGCACTTTTTTTTTTCTGTGTGGTTTCAATGCATTTATATCATTGACCTTTGCTTTAAAAAGTGTCTGACAGCCTTTGCTGGGCTGGAGCTATAAAAAGGAGTGTTGTAAGGGGGCTTTATTCTATGGAAGCAATGACCACAGGCAAAGCTTTATATTTGCTGAGTGATTTAATTCTTGCACATGCAGAACTTGGCTCTGGGCCACATGTAACATGTTGAGAAAAGGTCTGTTTGAGAGGCATTAAACCCAAACTTTACTAAACTGCCTTTTTTTTTGTACATATATATATATATAGCTTTGTTTCCTGTTATTTTTAAGCTAACAAGTCAAATCAAGGGATACTGCTCCCAAAATGCTGCGCTGAGCTCTAGCAGAGCCACTGGGGAAATAAAGCTCCTTTAAAGCAATGAAGTGGGAGTCTGGATGGAGGGGTGCCTGCTGAGAGGAAGATGAGGGTGGCAATGTAAAGGCTTAATGGAGGGACAGGAGAGGATAAAACGGGGCACTCTGGACTCCAGCTTGGGAGGGTGAACATTGACCACCTGTAGTGCTTGGTCCAGCTATGTCCTACTTATAAGGCACATCCTATGAGTAAACACAGGTGTGTTTTCAGGTTAAGCATCAGTTCCCCCCCATTAGTTGCTTTTCCCTGCTTGGATCTGCCTGTTCCCTGCCTACATACAGGAATATCTGACTGGGAGCAGTTAAAAACAAATAGACCCAAACTTTCTGTTTGTTCTCATTTCCAACACTGTGACAACGCTTGGATGAACGTTGGGTCTTGTGAAAAGCTCTTTCAAAGTCAAATGTACTGAGCTGCTTAACAGCATCCCTTTGAATTGTGCATCTGCCTGCTGCAACTCCAGATAATGGTCTGGAAAGGAGGAGACGTCATCTTTCTTTTTCTCCTTCTTGTAATCAGTCCATTGAATAAGCCTGAAGTTTCACATGCTGGAACTATTTAATTGTGTACCCACTTGGGCCGAGTTCCGTGTTTTGGTGTGCCTTTGAGTGTTTCCTCTTCCTTTGGCAAGCAACTGAACAAGAGAAATACTAAATGATGTTAATTTCCAACGGAAGCAATGTCTTCCCCAAAACATTGCAATCTACTGCATCTTAATGAAAACCAACACATCAACAGTGCACTGAGCCATTTGGAGCCTCAGCCTCTATTGGTTTTAATCAGCAGGTTTTTTCCAGGGGCTTTTAGAAGCAAACTGCATTGCTCACTCTTCCCCAGGAGGAGAGAGGGAGAACAATAGGTTATCTCTGTGCAGGCACATTGAACCCTGGAATACTGAATTAAACAAGTGTAGGGATAGGGAGGAGGTAATACAGGGGGAGAGCTGAGAGGAGGATGAAGCCATTGGTGGTACCTGCTTTGTCTACTGCGGCTTCAAATGAAGCCATCTTCTGTAGGAGACTAGATCATGGTTTTTTGGGAAGAACTTCTGCCTAAGAGCTCATCTCAATCTCCCCTCTGGCAGGTTAAAGCCATTCTCCTGTGTCCTGTCCCTACATACCCTTGTTTCCCTGAGAGTTGAGCTTAAATGCTACTAGTATATAGTCACTTATGAAAGCGATGGGTTTGAAGCCTCTACGTCAAGAGACTGGCATGGAAAGCCAAAGGAATGAGGGTAACCTTTGCTTTTTATAGCCTCTTGGTATTTGCTCATGCCAGCTGACACCAATACCCTCTGTTTTAACTGCGCAGAGCTCCACCCTCTGTGCACTTCAGACTCTGTGCCCAAGTAAACAGGCTCCTGGCTGGGGTTAGTGTAGTGGAAACTGCTGGGGAAGGGAAAATCCTCTCTTGTCTTTCCTTGGTTCCTGCTGGGTAGAAGAAGGTGACTGGAGTGAGAGCCTTTGCCTGGGTGGCTTTGGGGATGCTGCGTGGAAGGGATGAATAGGATCATGAAGGAGAGCAAGTGGCTCATGCCTGCTGAAATCCAGGCAAGACACCCGAGATGCTGTGCTCTTGAAGGAGCAGGAAAAGCTCCTGGTGAGCAGGGAATTGTCCACTCTCCCAAAAATCTGGGGAGTGCTGGTTGGTATCCATGTGGGGAGAGGTGATCATCCATGTGGGTGCTCTTTTATGGTCGAGGTGTAGGGCTCATGGGTGTCTCACTGTCCTGCATGACCTGGGGCAGGTGCCTGAGGAAGCTGGGAAGGGAGAGAGGCTGTTGGAGCATCTGCTGCGGGTAATGCATGAGGATGGCTTTGGGCCAAGGCTTTCCACAGTGAGCGATGGTTTCTGGTGCCCAGCTCAAGATTGCTGTCAAGGCAACTGCTTTTGCAGAGATTTAATCTCTCCTGAACTCCCCATCGCTTTTGGAAGTTGTTGCCTATGGGTTTCATATTGTGCTTCCAGAAGAGTTCACCTCCTCTGGAAAGGGAGTCCAAATCACTGACCAGAGGTTTGCACTTTGGATGCCTCTCAGTACATCCAGATCTCACTGTTTGTTTTTTCCATACGCAGCTCTGGGAAATGCCAGTGTAAAGTTGGTGTCATGGACCTGAAGTGTGACCGGTGCAGTGACGGATACTACAGGTTTAATGAAACCACGTGCGAGCCGTGCCAGTGCAACAACCACTCCAAGACCTGCAACAGCTCCACAGGTAACCTTCCCCCTGTGACCACAGTGGGTGCAGGCTTTACCTGCCTCATCTGTCTCTGGTTTTTGTCATTTTTGTGCAGCAGAGTTCTGCTCTCATCCTCTTTATCTGCATCTTTAGAATCATAGAATTTAGGCCTTGAGTACCCAGAATCTTTACATTTAAACTGACATTAAAATGCAGCTTTGGAGCTAGTCTTCCTCTCAAGGAAGTCAATAAAGACAGCATTATCCACCTCAGGCTGCAGTGCAGAGCCTTTATTCTGCAGTCTCTATTGGAAATCAGTGCTCCATTGTTCTCTGCTTACCCAAATACACAACACTGGCTTTTAAGGAGCTGTTGTTTAACTGCTGTTTACCTGGCAACATCTACTGCACTAGCACTGAGGTAAGGTGACTGTTATTGCCACAGAGGACACTATTAGTGCTAGAAAAAACTGGCAGCACCTAATTAATATTGCCCACTTCTTATAAGTTTGCCTTGTTCCTTTTCCTTGATCACTTCTTTGGCTGTATCTCACTCATGCAGATGCTGATAGAGTGCAAATCTTGAGGTACCTGTGCTTGAAGAGCTTATGGGAGGGCACAGGGATCCTAATTGCTTTTCCATTTCCACCGAAAGGAGAGATCCCAGAGGAGGAATGTTATGTGACTCCTGCACAATCCCCACTTTAGCAGCAAAAATCACACTCCAAAATCCAGATTCTCGTCAGAACTTCCAGGCTGAAATGCAGTTCTGTGATATTTATGCAGGAGCTTAGAAAGAAGTAATATTTTCAAAGTCTTTGTAGGGGTTTTTGTAGGTGGCAGAGAGGCAGAGCTCATTAAAGAAGGTGATTTGGGGTAATTTCTGCACCACTGTCTCTTCCCTCATGTCCTGTATGTTTCATAGAATCACAGACTGGTTTGGGTTTGAAAGGACCTTAAAGCTCATCCAGTTCCAAATTCCTGCCATGGGCAGGGACACCTTCCAACAGACTGTGTTGCTCCAAGCCCTGTGCAACCTGGCCTTGAAAAGCAGAGGAATGGGCAGCTAATGCCCTGATCCTGCTGAGCATCAGTTAGCACTGGGCACCAGACCTACACTGATGAATTACTGCATTCGTTCCTCTATGGAACTGTATGTGCTTCTGTCCTACCAATATTGAAGCATACAAGACTGTACCTAAAGCTGTGCACACATGAGCTGTGTTACTGATTTGGAGCTGGCTGTGTGGGTTTTGTGAAGGAGGAAGATAATCTGCTCTCCCATTTTCTTCCTCAGTGTTCCCCCTGCTCTTGATTTAATTAAAACCCCAAACCCCAGCACAGATCTTGCCCCTGGGATGGGGCTGTGCAGCAGCCCTTCAGCTGGAGCTGCCCACAGCACTGCAAAGAAAAACCCTCTTTTTGGTTAATGCCCTATTCTTGAGTATACAAAAATCCCTTTTTTCCCCCCCCAAATTTCCTCCATCTGCTTTATTTGCTGCGAGGGGTGGGAGAACCCAACAAAACCAGAGCAGAGCACAGTTGATTAACAATTAGGTCTGACATCTAATAAGTAACACAGCGCTCAGCCTGCTCTAGACACTGCACTCTGTGTGACCTCCCCAGCTTTACATCAACTCTATGTGGTCTTTGTCACATTTTCAAGCTTTCTTTGGCATCAATGCTGTTCTTTGGGCTCCCTCTGCCGGCTTTACAACCGGCTCCACTCAGCATTCCATAGGCCAGGAGGAATATTTAATATCACTGGGCTGGGAATCAGGCAGCTCCCGAGGCAACAGAGCTTCCTTTGACACTTGCGCCCTGTTTTACGTCAGTGCAGTGAGTTTGGTTGCTGCTTCCCAGTTGGGATATTGGGAAGTTTGATCCTTCCTGAGGGAGTTATCAGGATGGGAAGTGCTATTAATTATTAAGGCTTTCCATAGTGATACCTGATTGCAAGCCCATGCATGCTGTGCACAGCAGAGCGACTTGCTGACTCATTGGAAACACAGCCATCTCACAGGGTTCAGGTAAAGAAATGCGAGTAATTCCTGCTGATGGGAAAGACATTGGTCCTGAAATTACCAAGTCTGTACAAACTCCAGATTTATGCCACCATTAAAGCCTGCAGAGCATGGTTCAAGGCACCCTTGCTGCTGATAGGGCAGATAAACCTTCCCTGAGCTGCTCTGTCCCAGGCATCCCAGTGAAGCAGCTGATGGAGGTTTGCAGATCATTTCCCCTCAAACCTGACATCTCTCCCACAAAAACCACTGGCTCGTGGCTGACATGCTGTTGGGTGAAGAACAAACAGTGTGTGGGAGCTGTTTGTGAACGTCCTTAGTCATCAGGGCGCTGCCAGCACCATTGTGCGAGTGAATCATTCCCAAAGTGGGTCTGCTTCCTGCCCTTGGCATGAGGGTCGGCTCCAAGGACATGCCAGGGATGCTCAGGGATGCTGAACTGCAGAGTCATCACTGTGCAGAGAGAAGGAGCCATGCAGCATGTTGGGATTGCAAGGGAGCCAAACTGCTCCAGTATGAATAAGAGAATCTGCTGTGTGGTTTGTTTTCTTTTTTAACAGTCAGCATTAACCTAATTCAGAGGGTTTTGTGTGCTTAATGTTGATGAGACTTTTCCATAGCCCTATAGCACTGCCAGATTAGCTCAGTGAATCTCCTGTCTGGGCTTTTATATACAGGGAATAAACCACTGTGCTGCCTTGGTTTGTTAGAAGGTGGCTGTTGCCTTTTCAGAGTCCTGTACATGGGATTTAATAATCTCAGCTTCCCTCAGGTCACTGCCACCTTGTCGAGGAGCCTGCTGAATTACAGAATGTTCCTGTTGATGGATGGGCTTTTGATAGAGGCTGCGTTTTTATAACCAGGGATGTATTTCTTTCTCTGGCTACAAAATGCAATTTAAAGGGCCACTGGGACACAGCCTCTGCTAAGACACAGCACGTTGATTTTCTGATTCTGGGGCTTCCCTGAATCCTTCAGGAAAGGGATGTGACTCACATGAACTCCCAGTTCTCCTCTGGTTCTTTGGTCAGTCACTGCTGCTGCCTTCTTCCTGTGATGGGGATGGAGGAGCTAGAGCTGCATGGATGGGATGGAGCCATCTGCCCCCAAAGCAGGAGAGCAGCACTTCCTTACCCCAACCACCAGGTCTAAGGTGTAGGAAGAGGTTGTGCACAAAAAGAAGGCAATGAACTGGAGGGACCCCTCGTGGGAGTGGGGGTTTGAAGCCTCAGGATTCCATCTCACTGATGGAATCAAATGCAAACTGAAACCCCTTTCCTTGAGGACCATTTAATATTGATAGCATGTGTTTACCTGCGCTGACCTTTCAGTGAGGAGCTGCATGCCTCTCTTCTGGGGCTGCCTACTTTTTCACATTATATATGTGTGCATATGGAGTAGGGGTGAGGTCGTAAGAGGCCAGGATCATGTTTTGGCCAGAGGGCATCCAAAAATCACCTGTGAGCTCTGATAATTGAGGGCGCTCCATGCGGATTCATGCTCCAAATGTTCCACTCCAGTTCCTGCTCCTCAGTGGTTGCTTGTGCTCCTGTCCCTTCCCCAGGCATCTGCCTGCACTGCCAGGGGAACACTGAGGGGAACCACTGCGAGCTCTGCAAGGAGGGATTCTACAGAAGCACCCATCCTGCCCACTCCTGCCATCGCTGCCCGTGCTCCACCGTGGCATCGACCGGAACGTGTCGCATACGTAAGGCTTTCCCTTTGGTCTCACTCCTCAGATAATGAATGTAGTGCTTTACAATTAGGTTGCCACTCAGTGTGCATCAGCCTAGCAAGGGGTTTATAGCCCATGAACCTGTCTGTGGGAGCCAGAGCACCTTGTGGAAGCAGCGCTTGGCACGATGCATCCCTGGTGCTTGTGTTGCCTCTTGTGAGAGAAGCTGTGCAGTGGAGGGCATCAGGAATGTGTTTCTGCTCTGTTTTCATGTAATTAAGAGAAGTTATAGCTGTAATAAACATAAGGCTTTTTTTGATATTTCTTCAATCAGTTTTACAATCAAGCCACCTCTGGCTTTGTATAGCCCCAAAAGCTCCTGCAGATTCCTAACACCCCTGATATAGTTCCAGCTGTTTGCTGAAATTGGCTGTTTGAGATGGGAATGCTCAGGAGTAATCATCTGTTTGCTTAGCACCATGCTGAGCGTGCTCTGTGATGCTGGTACAAGGCATCAGAAATCCCAAGAGCTTCTGTTTAACCCCTGGGGACAAAGAAAATGCTGCAGGTCAAAAGTTGTATTTTCAGCTTAAAATCTGAGATTGGTTAATACTCAATGGCTGATTTTTTTGTCACAGTGGCTTGTGGTCAGGTCCCTAAGAACAAACCCCACAGCGGCTGTTTCTCTCCAGGGGGTATGATGCATCCCGTTTGCTTTCTGTATTCTCTAGATCATGGTGAAAGTGCCCCAAGGTGTGACAAGTGCAAAACTGGGTACACTGGCCCAAACTGCAACCGCTGTGACAACGGCTACTACAACTCTGACAGCATCTGCGTGACGTGTAAGTGCAACGGGAACGTGGACCCAGCGCAGTCGCCCAGCGTGTGCCGGCCGGACAGCGGGGAGTGCATCGGCTGCCTGTACCACACCGCCGGCTTCCACTGCGAGCGGTGTGAGGATGGCTATATCCGAGACCCCGACGGGACCAACTGCACCAAGAAAGGTAGAACACACTCCTCCTGAAGGCTGGGAAAGGGGATCATAGAATCACAGAATGGTTTGGGTTGGAAAGGACCTTAAGATCACTCAGTTCCAAACCCCTCATAGGCAGGGATGCCTCACCACCCTCACAGGAAAGAGCCTCTTCCTTACATCTCACCTGAAATTCCTCTTTTTCAGTTTAAGCCCATCACCCTTGTCCTGTTGCTACAGTCCCTGATAAACAGTCCTTCCTTGGCATCGTTGTGTCCCCCTTCAGATACTGGAAGGCTGCTATGAATGTTGTTTATTGTTCAGGTTGGTTTAGATTTGTCTAGCCTGTGTTACAGGGAAGAAAACCAGGCCATGTTGTTGCCTACTGGCTTTGAAATCTCATTGAGATTTACCTCTGTACCCTCCCTGAATCCCAGACTGCAGCAGGCACCTCTAGTGAGCAAGCTGTTTGCAGTATATTTACATGTAGGTTTTCAGATTTCCATTGCTTGATATACATGATCTTAGTGCCCAGTGAATTGTCCTTCTTGACCGGTCCATCCAACAGCACTGCCTAGTTCTCTAGAAAGGGTGTTTAGAATGAATCTTGTCACTCCTCATACTCTGCAGACACTATTTGGGCCAAATTTTAGATATCAGAGAGTCAACCTCAGAATTTACTGGTATTCACTCTGGGAGTCTCTCATCAGTCTTCAATCCACATCCAAGACACTGCACGTAGCATCTCTGACACAAACTGGCTCTGGCACTTAGAGAAGCCACTGCACAACATGAGGACTCATAGTAAAATGAGAGAAAATGGTTCTTAAGTTGCTCCTTCAGTGGTTATCAGGAGTTTGGTCCACAAGGTGGATCTCCAGCTCCATGCATGGAAATGTTACTGGTGTTATGGATTAGATAAGAGAACCCAAGAGTCTGGGAAAGTATTTGGGCCTGGATTTGTCCTTGTCACCAGCAGAGATTTAATTCAGATCTTCTGTTAGGAGCTAATGTGGTTGTCACTCCCATGCTGCTCTCTGGAGGTGCAATCACAGCATCCCGGTCTGCTCAGAGAGATGATCAATACAGAAAAGTTGAATGCTCATTACCGGGCACTGTACCGTTACAAGGCTGGAAATGGCACTTTTGCATCGTCTCACCCATTATGTCCCCCTGCACAGCCCTCTATGCAGAGAGCTGCATGACTGCTGCATTAAAATCCATGAGTATGGCTTGGCTTGGAGACTTGTAGCTTTCACCATTCAGTTTGATTTTAATGGCATTGTTATAGCCAATTCTGATGTAAGGAAGGGCTGAACCCTTTCAAAGGGAGTGGGACACATTCTTCTAGCCTTCTTGTTTCCTTGGTACCCCTTTTCCCCTTTCTTATTAAGTAACTAAAGAGGCACACAGTTTCTTTCCAGTTTCTTACACACAATTTGCCTCAAATTGACACACAGAGGTACTGTGTTTTAACCACTTTTTGGTTAAGACCTTCATAAGCCACTAGTGCATTTGAATAGCCTAGTTTTGAGTGGCTTCTAGAGCAGAATCATCACCTAGATGATGATTTAAGTCTCTATTTAAATGCTTGCAGTTGGAACAAGCCAGCATAAAGCTAAACCCAACCTCCAGTATCTACAGAGTCTTAAACCTGACCAAGATTTTGGTGCTTTCAGGGCTGGTGGAGAGATACCCAAAGGATGTGTGGGATGACCCAAGTCAGTGTTTTAGAGCCAAGTTAGTGTTTTAGACCTGTGGGTGATTGGTGTTTCTGGTGAAGCAAAGCAGCAAGGACTCAGTGGTGCAGAGTGGCCCCGTGCCACCCAGCTCAGCATCACAGCCATCCCTGAGAGCTGGCACAGGGACTGCTGGCACAGGCCTGGCTCCTGCTGGGGCTCATTCACTGTGGGACATAGCAGAAGCTTTGCAGGGCCTGCATTTCAATCAGGCAGCTGGATATGACGCTCATGTCAAAGCTGCCAAAGCAGCCCATTGACTGAACATCTGCCGCTCTCAAGGAGCTGCTTGTGGACATCTGGAGGGTTGGCACAGCCCTGGTGAGCAGGAACAGGCATGGCTGTGTCACAGCTCAAAGCGACAGCCCGTGCTCAGAGCAGGGCACTGTTGCACCATGACGTTACCGTCGGTTCCAGGAAGTGTTTTCACCCGTGTCCCCCTGCCAGCGCTGAGCTGATGCTGACTCGCAAATAAAGCCCAGCAAAGTCCTGTTTCCTTGCTGGTGAATCAGCCATTGTCTCCGTTCTGGGGTTTTATTTCTAATTATAGCTACCAAGCCAGGGTTTGCCAAGAATTGAGTGTTAATACAGGAATTTGGAAAGGATGACTGAATTCCTCGTGCCCTTCTCTCAAAGCTGTATCCAGGAACCTCTTGCTTCTGTCACGTTGCTTCCTACTGCAAAATTCTGCCTGTGATCCCATAGAGAAATATGCCTTTGTGGCAATCAGCATCCTGAATATCCTTATCAACCTCAGGCAGGACCTGCAGAGAACAGAGGAGCTTCTCCAGGGAGGAGACTCTGAACAGGAGGCTAAATTAGGTGTGTGATGCCCCCTTCATAGGAGTTTCTTCATTGCCTGAGCTGGGAACGTGGCAGTCCAAAGTTAACTCGTGGGAGTTCCCCTGAGGGCCTGTGGTAAGAGATGCGCTGAATATTTCCAGCTCCTGTTGCCATTGGAGATGCAGCTTAGTGCAAAATTAGTCCTTTGGAAGTGACTCTCCTCAGTCATAATTAGTAGACATTCTCTTTGGGAGAGCTGGATCAATACAACAGCACCATCAGCTGTAATTGCTGCAGCTGTAAGTGGGTTTAAAATAAAGTTGCATTTCTAATAGGACAAAGAGAAATGGAAGAGAGTGGGAAATAGGGTGCAGAGAGTCCTGTGGAGCAATAGGTGTAGAGAACACTTTGGTTGATTGACACTTCAGCCTCTGGAGGGTTCTTGTTGCCTGGACTTGAGAACCTAAAATAGATCAGGTTATTCCTGTGAAAAGATGCTCTTTCAGTTGTGTTTGGGAGCCTAATACTCAGGCTTTTATCATGCTTTCTGAGGCCTAGAGCTCAATTGGTTTAAAGGTGTAATGAATTTGCATCCCACTTGTGAGATGTCCAGTGTTAACGTGTTGCTGACTCCTAGGTCTGAGAAGGGAGTTATCCCATTGCTGGAAACAAAGCAGGTTCTTGGCTGTTTTGTGCCTGGGAACAGGCTGCAGAGGAAGACTGAGCTTGTGGCACAGTCTGATAGTTCCCATGTTCTCATCCTTCATGCGTGGACAAATGCCAGCAGCTGAAATCAAACCAGGATCCAAACTGGCTTCTGCTGTGCTCAGAAGTTTCATGGGAACATCTATAGTTGTTTTAGGGGGATGATATGGTTACTTTTTGCTTCTAGTTATGCAGACTGGGGGTTGCTGTGAGATTTGTGAATGTATCTGCACTACCCCTCCATGCCAGATTTTACATAGGGATGCTGCAGCCAGTGAGCACTTACTTAACACACAGGATTACTTAAAAGAACCCAACTCTGGCTGTTTTTGTAAGCTATTGTGAAAACATACTAGCTTTAAGAGTTTAGACTTTATTGCCCTAATAACTGTGATATAAATGTCAAATCTCTTATGTTTATGCTTAACTCCATCTTAGCTTTTATTGACCATTTTTCATTTGTTTTGTAGAAGCCACTCTTGGGCCAGAAACCGGGGAGTTCACAACATCTGCTCCAAATGCCACCCAGGCAACATCCTTTCCAACTGCAGTGATAAACAGTACGTTGTCACCAACAACTATACAGATGCTATTTCCCATGAGTTCCTCTGACAACAGCACTTCTGCTTTTGCAGACGTGTCCTGGACTCAGTTTAACATCATTATCTTGACAGTTATCATCATTGTTGTGGTCCTACTAATGGGCTTTGTGGGTGCTGTCTACATGTACCGTGAGTATCAGAACAGAAAACTCAACGCTCCTTTTTGGACCATTGAACTCAAAGAGGACAACATCAGTTTTAGCAGCTACCACGACAGCATTCCCAACGCTGACGTTTCGGGGCTGTTGGAAGATGATGGGAATGAAGTTGCACCGAATGGACAGCTAACGCTGACGACTCCCATGCATAACTATAAAGCTTAAAAGCAGTGATCCAGCTATTCCAAAGTTGGCTTGGAAAAGTTATGGGGCTTGTTGAAGGGATATCAGGAATCCGTGCCAAGGCTCCACGCAGAGGAATTTGCTCTTCAGATACTCTTATGCTGGGAATGCTGTAGCTTGCAGGTGAACAGGAAAAAGCGTAGTACATCCGAATTTCAGGTAATATGGTGAAGTGCATTCAGTGGCCTGTTCTCCGTCAAGATCCACAGAGTTCACTGTTGTTAAAGGCTTGATGATGCTGATCTGAAATATCTTTCTTATGAAGAAGTGGTAGGGTGGAGAAAGCACCACCCATGACTCATCAAAAGCTACTTGATATCCAGCCAACCTAACACTTATGTCTTCATCCTTTAGTTTGAGAAGTAGCTCATGAATTAACAGTGGATTTTCAGGAAAGGCTTCATTTTAGTTCCTGATATAAATGTGTTTAAAAAGGAGGACAAAAAGAGAAAGGGAGACGTTCACTGCAATACCAAAAGGCAAGTAGAGGAGTGAGGTGCACACTTGAAAAAAGTCACCATTATGAGTTTCCACTAAGCAGGGAAACGGGAAAAATAAAGAATTAAAACATTGGAGTTAGGGAAGAGACAAAGCTTTTCCATTTCGGAGTATTTATACAGGGTGATGATGCTATTAAAACATAGCAATCCATTTTGGTTTTTCTAGAAGGAGTTAATGAACTTGTATAGTTTCTGTGCAAGGGAAGACGACAAAGACATCTCAGGGTTGCCGTGTAAAAAGAAAAGCTAGGCTTAATACCCTACCCTGATAGCAATGGTGTGTTCTGTATATAAAATGTAATATATCTTCTTGGAATTGTATTTGTAATTATTTGTACAAAAATAGACAACCAACCAACCAAAAAACCCCCCCCAACAAACCCATGAACCTCCCCTATCCCCCAAGTCATATTTTCTCTTCTAGATTTTAACTGTACAGCGGTTAGTGGCGTTGTTTAAAACGGAAACAAAACCTGAGGGTTGTTTAAAATACTGTAAATTAGATGGCAATATTGTTGGAGCTGGGACTCTGGCAAACACTGACTGCTTGAAGCTTTTCTTCTAGTGTCATTGACTAACTTTCTTTTTTAGAGAACGTGTGAGTGCTCCCTACTTGCATCTGTTCGATTTCCCCATTCCTTTAAATATAGAGTGAATACCAGTGTTGCCATGACTTAGGGCCTAGTAAGTGTCCAAAAATTGGATGTACCATTCTGTTACTTGCTTTTAAATCTCCATACAAAATGCAAATACACTGTCACGAATGCACTGAGAGCCTGATCTCGATGGCTGAGCTTCTCCAGAGCGGCTGCTCGTGGTGTGAGTGGATCTCATTCCCATCTGTCCTGCACTGACACAGTGATAGGGGAGACATGTCAGAGAGCTGAAAGCAGCCTCCTGGAGGGCAAAAGCAACAACATCTGGATTTGGATGGGAATGGCTTTCAGCTGAAGAGCTTCTAGGCTTAAAAGCTAAAAATGCACTGAGGCTTTCTGGAAATGTACATAGCACAAGGTGGTGGTGATGGGGAATCAGCTGTGTCCCTGGTTCCCCTGATTTTTGTGGGAGGCTGGTGGACTGTTAGGGGGAGAACAACCAGCGGGCAGCAGAGTACAGGGAGGTCACTCCTCACTTGGTATCTGCATCAAGGCAGGCACTGTGCCCTCCTTGTGCTGGTGAGCGCCAGGTCCAGCCCATGAAAATCAATACTATTACATTTAAGCAGGGTGTGAAACAAGCCTCTCACCTAACTCATGAGGAACCTCAAACTAAAGCTGCATTGCTGTGTGTGTTGGTGCTCTGCAAACGATTGCTGCTGAGGATAAATGAAGTACCTGCTAAAGGTCAGCAGGAGCTGACAGATGCATCCTCAGAGCCAGGTGAAAGGAGGTATTTCTCAAGATGAGAAACGGTAGGAAGAATGTGGTGATTATTTATTTGCTTTCTGGTGCTGCACGGAGGCTTTTCTTACCATTGGAGACTTTTTGGGGAGGGTGGGGGGTATAGGTACTTCAAACACATGCACAAACATGCCATTTCTGCCTCAAAAACTTGCTTGCCTGGTTTAAAGATGGGGCACAGCAAGTAAGAAGGGAAAGAGCTGAAGATGGTCAAGGGCAACTGCAAGGGCAGAATGTGATATTGAGCTGATGGGACCTGGGTGAGGTCCCCGAGTGTAGGTAATAACTTTGGCTAATGTCAATCAGAGCAATGTTACTTGGAGTTATGAAACAGGGGAGGAGCGGAGGAGAAAATCTGGATGTTGCTAATTCTTGAGTCACTCATCAGACTTTGGAAGAGCAGAAAATTTCCTGGAAGTTGTAACTATTTAGCAGTACTGATTTAGGGATACACTTGCACTTCATCACTTCAGAGGGTGGGGAAAGGTGATTTAGGAAGTGTTAGCTTCTGAGTCTAATGCTGGCAGGCTAAGTGAAGGATGGATTGTTCACTTTAATGTTTTCATAATATTTTGGTAGAGAGAGAAAACGCCTCTTCCTCATTTTGGGATTACTGTTGGCTACTTTGTACCAGAAATAGGCCTTGAGTTTTCTCTCACTGTAGAAATAACATCTTCAAAATCAGAGTGTGAGTTCAGATGCTGAGCCCTCCTAATATGTGCCTACCACAGTGCAGGAGGTGTTTGCATCTGGGCTGCTTCTGACCTCCAAATTGCCCTCAATTCTTTGTGTTTGAGCCCTGGGTTTGAGAAGAGGAGGAGGGCAGGATACCTTACAGTCAGTCTGCAAGGGAGGGTGGTACAGCTGTGCTGCTATGGGTTGCACATCTGGATGAAAGGATGTAGATGGTCCCCACAGATGTGATGGGAAGCTTGGCTGGGCAGGGGGGACCTGGCTGCCTGGGTTTGGGCAGCAGAGGAAAGCACAGGATGTTCTTTAGCAGGGACTGGAGCACAGCGAGGATGTGGCACTGGGACAGTGCTTGTCAGATGGCAAAATGACTCAGCAGGAAAATCCCAGCCATCTCCAGTCAACCAGGCCTTTGGCACAGAGGAACAGCACTTAAAAAAGGGGATCAATGTCTCAGCAAAGAGAGAATAAACAGCTTCATGTTCAATTTTGGTGGTGTGAGATGAGACCTTTCCTCTCTCCATCACTCATGCAGTGTCCCCTGGGCACTGCAGGAGATGAGGACAAAGCTGGGCTAGTTGTATCTTCTATCAGCTTAGGCTGACATTGCATTTTGAGGGGATGCAGAGCAACACACATGTGCCAAGGTACTAAAGGACACCAGGACCACTGACCTGCCATGTTGTAACTTGCCATGAAGCTTCCCAGATGTTGTGGTTTGCCCTATGCCACAATGGGGTGTGGGCAGGTAAAGCAGAAATGGATTTACAGGGCTGTTGAGGTCCTACTCAAGCTAGCAAGACAAGCAGGCATCTGGATGACTTCTAGGGCTGATGTGGCAATACAGATACATGTAGGATTGCTGAAGGACCACCACACTTCTAAGTGGGCATGCTGCTGTATGGCTCTCCTGAAGAAAGGTAGTTGATGGCATGGTACAGTGGCTGTAGAACATAGAGAAGGTACAGTAAGGGCTGGGTTAAGGTGGGAAACCAGCTCTCAAGGCACAATCCTCAGGGTCGTGAGGGCCCTGTGGACCCAGATGGTCTGGATGGGGTGAGTTCAACAGTCAAGTAACTTGGAGGCAAGAGGATATAATGGAGTGGATAAAGGGCAAAAAGCAATGGTATGTCAAAGGTATGGGGCAGCCTGGATGGCTGACAACTTAGGAGAGCATTTGGTAAGCACAGAATGCAACAGACATGCAAAGAGTGATTGGGTTAATGGGAACAGATGATCTCAAATCTTAGGAACCACTGTAGCTAGGAATAACTTTGTGGAGCACTAGCCCTAGGGAGCTGGGAGGAGATGTCATCCACTGGAATGAGAATTCCCTTGAACCAGGCAAACTTGGCACGCTGGAAGCCTTTTATGAAGGAGGAGGGGATGTAGTCAGCATCCTTTGGGTGTCCTGGGCCAGTTCAGTGCTCTACAACCGCGTTATCTTAAACATTACATGCAATGGAAACGGGGTGGTGGGGGGAGTTTGCACAGTCTCCTTTAAATAAAAGATATAAAAATAAATTTCTCTGTCAAGTGAAGTTTTAAAATGAGCTCCCACAGGACTCTGCTCTTTGTGTCAGAGGCATGGATAAGAGAAATGTGGGCCTTAAAAGCTGTACTTGCTCCCAACTGAAACCAATCAGTCTTACTACGCATCCAAATAAGGTGTCTCCTAAGCATATGCTATGCTTACAAATGCATTTCTAAAATAAAAAGTGTATGATTTGAATATATGTCAGAATTTATACAGAAGAATGTTATTTAAAATGAATAAAAATAAATGTATATAATTTGTATCTATGCCACTTGGATTTTTGCATTTGTTTTTTGTTCCAAGTTCAGCAGGAGTCTTTCCATTGATGGCAACCAGAGCTGGACTGAAACCTAAAGGATTGAATCCGATCTTAAATGACATTTGTTCAGAGAGAATTATTCCTTCATTACACCCCTGGATGTGACAGGAGAACCAGGGCACAAAAATGGTTTTTAACATCAGCTATAAGTAGTTGACATTGTGTCAGATAATCCAGCTATAAAAAGAGTCCTAAGATGTTTTGTGTCTTCTTATTCATCCCAGCTTTCAGCTACTTACATGAACATGTTTGGTAGCCAGACAGTCAATGCGTGCTTCCCCGTTGTTGTCTGTAACATTCCCATAGACATAATTTGTCAGGGATTTATGCAGTCATTAACAATGAAACCCACAGAGCAAAGCTAGAATCTGGAAGAGGATATTGTATTGGATTTTTCTTCATGACCACAATGGGTCTTCCAAAGGAAATGTATGTTATCAGATGCTCTGAAACCCTTATCTGGTGCATCAATAGCCCTTGACAGTTCCGGTACTGTCTGTAAAAGGACCTACAGAAAACTTGCATTTCTTTCTCACTTGTCACTGTTAGGAAATGGATTTTTTTGGTGCAGAAGCCAATACAAATGCTAAAGGGCAGTCTTTTCTGCTGAATGTTATGTCTAACTCTTATTAAGTAAAGAACTCGGAGAGGTAAGTTGGCATAAATTAGGCAAGCACTTAAAAGTGAGTGTTCATTCAAATGTTTAACTGAGCCAGAGCTGTGTAAGTAAGGGCTACACTGGTGAAATTCCATGCAGTTTATTGAGACCTGGTTTGTATTAGCAGAACAGTTTGACTGTGTGTGACATAGCTTAGGAGGAATTCCACTATGAACCGTAACAGGAGGAGGGTAACTGAATACTGAGCAGGTCCCCAGAGAAGGGACTTGAGGACAGGAGGGGAAGGAGGACCCACACTCAGCTGATGGTGACATCTGTCCTCCTTATGCCACCATCACACCTCAGGCACAGCACTCTGAATTGCTGGATTTCATCCTGCTCCTTGGGATGAACAGCTCATCCATACTGTTACACTCACCATACTTCTCTCCTAGACTCCCTTTAGTACTTTTGTTTCTGTGGCAGTCAGGATCTCAGGCTGCCTTGTAAAGGAAAAAAGCATCATTCCAATACAGCTTCCTAACACAAGGATTTAGAATAATCTCCCCAAATGTGTTACTAATTAAGATATGGTTAAACAGCATTAAGCAGATTACCAGGAGACAAGTTGTTAAGTGCTTCTAAACAATGCACTTCCCAGCCCCTTATGCCCCTCACAGCTTCTTGGTGCTGCTGCAGACTGGGCAGTGCAGATAGCCAGGGAAGTTTTCCATCGTGTCTGTGTGTATATACATCTATATATCTATATGCCTTTGTCCACCAACCAACCATTTCATGATGTGATAACCACAAGGATCCTGCTGATTTCCTTTTGAAAGATAGTAAGTTGCGACACAAACCATGGCTCTGCAGACACAAAGGTGCCATGCCCGCATCACATGGGCAGTGAATAACGTGTCCTGTACTAAACACTGACGGATGCTGATTTAATGGCATGTATCAAATACGTAACACACTATGGTAACCTGAAACGTGAGCCAGTTGGTACCATCCTCCTAGCAAGTGGGCTCACTCCTTCTGTGAAGATCCCCTCTGTAAAGGAGCAAAGCCATGTTTCAGACTGATTGATTGCACCCTGGTGCCGTATGGCAGACCTGCTTTTGCAAACTTAACTTCAGCTCAGCAGAAGGGGACCCAGTCACACAAGGTGATAAATGTCTCTCAGGGGCCTATGGGGGAGTTGAAATGACTGAACATTTAGGGTCATCAGACCCTGAATGCAAATCATTAGGCTTGGTCAATGGGATAGAGAGGAGATTAAAAGCTTACTTGTGCTAAGTAGTGCCTGGTGTTTCCTGGTGGTTTGGGGCACCAACAGTTGCTCCATCATGCACTTGTACACATAAAGTTGAAAGACAGAAGTAGGGATGGGAAGCCCTTCATGGTCATACACATCCAGTGGTTGCAATGGCCACTATCACCAGTCTAGTGCATTTTACAGGCTTGAATGTGTTCTGAATAGCAAGTAGAACTGGGAAGGGTTCACAGAGAAAATGGAGTGAACAGGGCACCATGATGCTTTGGAATAATCATATCCTAGAATGGCTTAGGTTGGAAAGGGCCTTAAAGCTCATCCAGTTCCAAACCCTTGCCACAGGCAGGGACACCTTCCACTAGAGCAGCTTGCTCCAAGCCCCTGTGTCCAACCTGGCCTTAGACAGTGCCAGGGATGAACTTCTTCTTAAGATCTCATCTCAGTGTCCCCTCTGTCAGTTTAAAGCCATTCCTCCTGTCCTGCCCCTACCCGCTCTTACAAGAGCAAATAAACCCACCTAACTGCCATACCCATGGGCAGCCCTTACCTGTGGCCTAGTTCCTGGCCAGGTACGAATCCCTTTGCGATAACCCAGATGCCATTGACTGAAACCTGACACAGTCCGTACGGAAGAGGCAACCAAACCGTGTGCCTTAAGCACATCGCCGCTGCTGCGGGTCCCTGCAACGGGCTTCCTCATGTTGCAGGTAACGCTGGGCGAGTCCTGGCACCATGCCCTGGTTGTGAATGTCACAGGGAACTTTCAATCTCAATAACGAGTTAAAAGAGAATGTGGAGAGCGTGAGGGAACATGGAGGCAGCAGCTCCCCCCGGTCCTGACACCCTCATGGGCCCCCCTGAGAGACACAGCCCCTGGGGGAAGCATATTGTTAGCGTTTAAGCCAGTTTGCAATTCCAGCTGCCTGAAGCGTTCAATATAATTCCATTTTCTCGCTCAAAAGTGGGAAAGCTGCAAGGCTTAGCTCTTTGCTTTACACCCCCCCGATTGATTCAAGATCGTCCTGTTTGGGTGCTGACAGCAGCTGGCTTCGCAGATTGTCACCCCTGCCAGCTACAGAGAACAGTGACTGGAATGGGAAATTAAACCGTCATTATTCCTCTCTCCAAGCCTGACAGAGGGCTGGCGCCGAGCAGGACATGGAAACAATCGGCTCCGGCGGCTCTGGCAGCGGCGTGGGGCCCGCCGCACCCCACAAAAGCCTCTTCCAAACGCGGAGCTCTGGGACCGAAGGCGGCGGGGAGAGGCGGGGGATGCCCCGTTGCTCAGCCCCATCCCATCGCCACCTCTCACACGGACTCGGCCGGCTTGCCCTCGACAAAGGTGGCAGCCACTGTGCCCGCAATAAACACGGCAGCTCCTCGCCGCTTGTCTCCCCTTTGAAAGCAAGATGGCGTCTGGCTGACCTCGCCCTGGCTTCCCTCACTCAAGATGGCGCCCGACGCCTTTCTCCCCCATTGCCCAGCTGGCAGTCTCCACCATACCCCGCCCCTCTCTGCCCTCAGCCAACATGGCGCCTACCCGCTCCACTTCAGCCACTGCCCTCACCAAACATGGCGGTTCCCCTTCAGTTTCTATACGCCCGCTTCCTACCCTCACCCACGGTGGCTTCAGCGGCTTCACCTCCGTCGACGCAAAGATGGCGGAAGCGATTGCGCCTGTTTGAATTCCAGCGAAGCCGCCAAAGCCGCGTACAAAGGAGCCGGAGCCGTGGCCGCCCGGGACCCGCGGGCCATGGACTCGCTGCCGGGGGACGACCCGACCCTGCCGGTGGAGCTTGAGGGCAGGTAGGCGGGCGGGGGGCGCTGAGGCGCCGGGCTCGCGGCTCCTGCATCCCGCCGGTGCATGTGGTGGGGCTGGGCCCGCCGGCCCCGAGCGGGGGTCGTGGGGACGGGACCCCCAGCGCTTGTCCTCAGCGGTGTTCTCATCCTTCTTCAGCGTGTCCCAGCTGCCGGACGTCTCCCGCGGCGATCCCCAGCCCGGTCCGGCCGGCGGCGACGGTAAGGATGGGAGGCGGGCGGTGCGGGAGGCGGCGGTGAGGTACTCGCGGCACCCGAGGAGGAGCCCGCCCGGCTCTGCCCGGGGCTCGGTGCTCCTCCGGGTCTGGGGATTGCCCTCATGCAAGAGGGCTGGAGCTCTGCTCTGGAGCCAGGCTGAGAGAGCTGGGCTGGGTCAGCCTGGAGAAGAGAAGGCTCCTGAAGGGGAGACCTGAGAGCAGCTCCAGTGCCTGAAGGGACTGCAGGAAACCTGGAGAGGGGCTTGGGACAAGGGATGTAGGGACAGGCCAAGGGGAATGGCTTTAACCTGCCAGAGGGGAGACTGAGATGAGCTCTTAGGCAGAAGCTCTTCCCTGTGAGGGTGCTGAGGCGCTGGCACAGGGTGCCCAGAGAAGCTGTGGCTGCCCCATCCCTGGCAGTGTTCAAGGCCAGGTTGGACACAGGGGCTTCGAGCAAGCTGCTCTA
This sequence comes from Pezoporus occidentalis, assembly GCF_034315485.1. Classification (NCBI taxonomy): domain Eukaryota; kingdom Metazoa; phylum Chordata; class Aves; order Psittaciformes; family Psittacidae; genus Pezoporus; species Pezoporus occidentalis. The sequence continues at coordinate 394,023 of NW_026915987.1, forward strand.
GTGGAAGGTGTCCATGGGTTGGAGCTGGATGAGCTTTAAGGTCCCTTCCAACACAAACCCTTTTGTGATCTATGAAAAAAGTCAGTAAATGCCTTCAAGTGATGCAGCTTTTTGTAAGTTATGTCTTTTTAAGGCTCTAAACCGCCAGCAACTGCTGCAATTACCGCTGTCTGCTCTGTTGCCTGTGGTCATGATGGCTCTTAGTCTTACATAAGATGATCAGTGGTTTTGTGAAGCATGTACTTAAAACACTTACAATATCCAGCAAGGCTCTTTCATGTTGTGCTTAGTTTTAGGGAAATTGGATGCTGGGTATCATCAGGTTTTCCAGTTCAACTCTTCAGAGTTACTTCCTGCCTGAAGTAGCCTGCTCTGGACTCAGTATCTTCGCTTTTACTTATTCACATATTCAGAAGCCTCCTTCTGTTGAACAGAAGCGTCAATTCTGGACAGTTTTCTATATGATAGCCATGTAACTGTGTTCATCCTGAGGTGTGGGAGGCTTGCTTGAAGCACTTTAAAGCTGAATGGCTGCAAAGTACTGCTCTGAAGCCTTCTAGCTGTGGTGTTAACTGTTCTCTGTTGCGTTAGGTACATTTGAGGTGTATGGTTTTGATTTCTCTTTACATGCGTGTATCCAGCAACATAATGTGGCTGAATTCATTGTGTAGATGAAGTAGGTAACTGAAACTAAGACTTTGTGGTTTACCATGAAGATCTGTTTGCTCACGAAAGGAAACACATGTAAGAAACATACCCATGTTGCCAAAGTGCTTTGTTGTATTCAGCCTGTGCTCTAGGAAGGCTGTTTGTTATTTGAGTTATTTTCAAAGTTGCCCTACCTTGCATAGCAATTTGGGGACTGCTTTAAATGAAGTATTTTCTTGTGGTTAGTATGAGAATCAGTCCTCAGCTACCTCTTCTTTACATTGAAGATAAGTGTTTTGCACAGTCTCATTATTCTCATTAAAAGTTTGCTCTCACGCATTTGAGTGGAAGCAAGTTCAATGTTAAAAGAATGTGTGTGCAAAAGGAAGTTTTAAGTGCGTGTAAATTATGCTTTAGAAACTTACATACTGGTCATTTCCTCTGTCCGTGGTTTCCCATGTCTAAGGTGAAGCCCTGTCCTCTTACCGGTAAGGTACTGAGATTTGAACTGCTTTCTGATGGTTTAACAGGACTTAATTCTAATATGGGACTCCTCTAGTTGCTCTGAGGACTTGGTATTGAAAATGCACCTCACATAGCTTGATTTCAGTGCACATCTTGGTTTAAATGGCTCAATTTGTAACTAGGGAGCTTAAGTGGTAGAGAACTTGCTGTGATCAGAAAGAAATCTAGGTACTAACTAGTTAGCCCTAACATTTAATGTGAACAAGGGGCAAGAAAAACACCTCCTTCACTTCCCCAAAGGTGGTGTACTTTTACTATGTTGAGATTAACTAGGCCTTTGCTGTTTCCAACTTGAAGCCCAGTTTAGAGATTCTGCTGTCTGAACTTGTTCTGTCTTCTTAAATATCTAGTGTTACCAGATGTGGCAGAAGACACAGTCTCACCAACTAGAGCTCGGACCATGAAGGACTATGAAAATGTAAGCAGACTTTTACTATAAGACTCAGTGATATATTAATGGCCAAGATATATCTAACATGCTGGATCAAGTGTTGACTCCCTGGGTCAGGCTTGTTCGTCTGTTAGAGGTGTGACTGGCTGGCTGTGCTTTGAACCTCTGTTTCTGAAGTATTGCTTTTGAGAACAGAGGGAAAAACGTGTTGCTGAGAGCAGCCAACTGCTGCTCTGAAGTTATGAAACAAAATTGGCACCCTCTGCTTGAAAATTCATGCAATCACCAGAAACATAAGAACTTGGCTTGCAAGTCTGCAATTGATGTATTTCAAGGGATAGTCAAGCCTTTTTTCATTTAGGCTAGTAGAGGAATTGTGGTTTTAATTCATTTAACTGTGTGTAATACTTTTAAACCATGTAATTATGTATGATTCTGCTTGGAATACTTTTGTTGTAAAGGTCTGGCATCATTGTGATAATTCTATAGATAAAACTGAGTTAGGCACTTACTAAAATCCAAAGGAGGACGTTAGATTTTTTTTAAAACCATATATGAATTGCATTGGTTATTTAAACTGAATAAGCCAATCTTCTATAGCTGCTGAATGCTGCTTTGGTTGGGGTATCGCTGCATTCAGCTTTAAATTGCTTAACTCAAGTTCTTATGGCTGTGTGAAGAAACTGTAGAGGGGAAGGCAATCAAAATGCTCAGATGACTGCTACAGATAGAGGCTGTGGCTTGCTATCTTTAGGATGTGTCGAGTGTCTGCAGTTTTTAGTGTGTTTCTGCAGCTGCTGTTACCTTTTGTAGCATTGTTATGTTTGAAATGAGTGCTGCTTCTAAACTCTTTCAGTTTCTGGTGGCCTTATGTCCCTCTAAGGCAGAAGCTTTGCTCTTTGGTCAGGATTTAAAGCTGCTTTTGAAATGCCTTGGCCTGTGTCTGTTTCACTTCCTCTTTTGTTTTTGTGCATTGGAAGACTCTTGCCTTGGCATTCGTATGTGCTTAAAATACCTTACTGTGATATATGCCCAAGACTTCAGTCTAGCATATACATTTTGCAAGTGGTTTATTATCTGCAGTGCTCGTTTGCACAAGGGAAAATGTTATAGGAGCGAGGAAAAAATCTGTTGTTTTTTGTTTTGTGTGATGTAGAGGGGAAGGGGTGCCCTCACGTGTCTCTGGTTCCTCGTGTGTACAGACCTCTTATGTTAAACTGCGCTGTTAAAGGTCTCATGGGCTTTTATGGCTGCCAACAGTATAATGAAGCTCAAACGTTCATTCAAGTAAGGGAAGAAGAACCCATTAAGCACTATTAAACACAGAGATATATCTCATGTTTTTGAGTCTAAGATTTCTGGTGGCAGAAAAACTAAACTTGAAAAAGGGAGCATTTACCATCGTTGTCTTTTTAATTATTTACTAAGCATTCAGCTACAGCTGTGTTTAAATGCTCTTTTGGACTGCCTGTTCTTATCCCGCTTTAAACCAAATCTGAACTAGCAGGTAAAGCTCCTGATATCTCCTGCCTGGAGGTGGTTTGTGTGCATGTATACATATTTATATTAATGCATCAATTTGCTGATCTTTGAGGCTATGTGATTTATACAAGGTATGAGAAGGAAGTAATGAAAGGAGTGGGCTCCTTTCCTTGCAGTTCAGAGAACAAGATGGGTATACTGAGCCTTGAATGGGCTAAAGGGTGGATCCATGTAGAAAAGGTCCTTTTATGTTTATAAAAGGATTATATATGGACCATCTCCATATCCTGGAGATCATGCTGATCTAGATGATGTCAGAGGTGTAGATTTTGTTAGTATTTATAGAGTCTGTCCCACTTTCTTACCATATTGGGGGAACCACCTTGTGATAGAACATGTAAATACGTGGGCAAAGTGAAAGACATCTCTAACTGAGGACCTTGTTATTACTAGATGTTAATGAGTAGAAAGGACATTAGTACCAAGTTAGGGAACTATGTCATAGTATATGTGTGTTCATTTCTTGCCTCCCCAAACCCACTTTCAGTTTTGCTGTCTTGTTAAAATGGCCTCTGCTGGCAAACCCTGTGTTGTGCTGTGAAGCCACGGCCTCTGCTGACAGATGCTGTTTGCCATAAAAGTGGCTTTATGAACTTGGAAAGGAGCTAAACCAAGCTAGGCAAGTGATGTTTGCTACCATGCTGTCTAGAGTATTCTGTGTAGAGTGTATTGCTTTGTTCTGGTTTTCTTTTCAGGAACTGTCTGCTGTTTCTCTTCTTTCATTCCTTTGTTAAATACAGAAATAAAAATGCAGAAAGGAATTAAGACTGAGTCTTTAAATGCTTAAGTTGAGATGATTGCCATTAAAATCCTTTTGCAGCGTGAACTTGCTCACATTTTACACGTTGTCTTTTATTAAGCTATAACTTTTTAATTGTAGCCTGCCTGAATTAACTTTCCTCTGAGCAACTGAATGTCAGAGACAACATTTGTTTCACTGCTTGGTTTATGATTGCGTAGTCTGTTTTGTTTGCCTTTGAAAACAGTACCCTTAAGCTCTTTGATTTAATTCTATTGCCACTGAAATACATGTGAGCAGAATTAAGATATACTGAGTTCTTTTGAAATTGTTTCTTTCTTTCTGACTCAGACTGGGTCGTATGAGTGAATTCTAACAAGGAGTTCAACTAATACAGTTTCAGAGCATCTTTGGACTATTTCTGAATGAACAAACAGGGACTATCTGTTAGGAATAACCTACTGACAGCATAGAAAACCCAAAACCAACAGCCCCAAACCAAATGCTGCAAGGTCTGCTCTCATGAGTTGAACAAAGAGCTGAGCTTGCCAGCAAGACATGCAAGATCTAGCACAGTTGTGCAGCCTTGCTTTAGAAGGTCTTTCATGTCTTTCCTTACTCTGAATAAGGATTTTAGTTCTGAGCAATATTCTGCGTTGGGCTCAGTCACGTGAATTCAAGTACAAAGTTGCATTGTTTTCATGCTTACATCCATTTGAATGTTCTGAAAGAGTCATTGCAGTTACTCAAGATGCCTCATTATACTCCTGAGGTATTATGCTTTAAGCAGTTACAGTGCGCATAGTTCAAGTTTGTCCACTACTGTTTGAGATCATCCAGTTGGAATTGTAGGGAAACAAGGGTCAAGTTAACTTACATGTATTGCCACTAAAGACAGGCTTCTTCAGGATGTGTGCATGGGCCGTCGAGTTGATGTTGTCAAGGGTATTTTCAAAGCCTTGGATGATATTTACCAGCGTGAGTAATGCTGAGGCACATTGCTGGGCAGATGATTGAACTGCAGAATCGTGTGCAGATACAGGTTCTGCAGTTAGAGAAGATCATTTTAGGTTTCACAAGCCAAATATTTGAAGAATTGTATTGCTAATAATTCTCACAAATGGTACAATGCTGTTCTGGGAGAGCCTACATAAATATTTGATTAGTAGCTCTGTAACATATTAGATTTCCTTTTGCTGAAAGCATCTGGCAGGGGACACAGGGCTTATTTGAATGAATGTTTTATGCTTAGTTCCTTAAAAGAAATTTAGAGGGAGACTCCTTTCTTTAATGAAATCATCAACTATGTTACTGCTCCTACTAGGAAGGGTAAAAACCATAACCAAAGAATTGCACTATGAAATATGTGATGGGATAAAGGTTTTATTGGTGTGCGATTGGGCACACGTGCTTTGTGTGCCTGTGGCTTTTCTTCCTGCGAGTAGGCTGCCAGCCCATGCTTTTGCCAAGAAAATGCTTCTGTTTCAACATGATGTCTTGTTTTGTTCAAGTTCTTTCTTATGAAAGAAAGAACTACTTAATATTTTTAGACTTAAACCCCTTCAAACTCTTGGATTCTTTTTGTGTAAAGTCACACAATGTTTTAGTACTTAAAAGAAGGAATGTTCTAAAAAGCACTGTCTGCACAACAGCGTGTTTTATATATGTTTAAACAATGCCCTTTTATAATTACTTGCTTAATTGCTGGTGTCTCCTAGTTTTGCAGGGCTAAAACTAAACACAAGCTAAATGATAACATCTTACACAAACATACAAATTTATGTGTGTGCCTATGGGCCTCTGATTCTTAAAACCTAAATAAAAACAAAAAACAAACCCAAAAGCATTCTGAAGGGGTAGGCTGGGATTTCTTCTTGTTCAGGTGAGGAATGGAGATGGGGAATGGTAGGAGAAAAATGTGATGCTTGCTGAAGATGTAGAAGATGGAAACCCACTGAAGAGCTCAGAGGGTTTTCAGCTCCCTGGTGGTGCTATCTTGAAGGGAAGGATGTTTCATTTTCATTTGGATGTCATATGCTGGTATTAACACCTTCACAATTTGAATATATATATATGTATGTATGTATGTGTATCACCCACACATAAGTATATGTTTAGCTGTATCCAGTGTAGATAAGGCCCTCAGTGACATGGTTTAGTAGTGAACTTGGCAGTCCTGTGGTAATGGTTGGACTTGATGATCTTGAAAGTCTTTTCCAACCTAGTTGATTCTATGATTGTATGAATTCCAATCTTGCACTGTGGAGAGCAACCCTAAACAGTAGGAGTTTTCACTGTTTAGCTTGGTTTGAAACGCATGCCATAATTTTCTCCTTTTCTTTCTTATTTCACAGCAAATCACTGATCTGAAAAAAGAGAACTTCAACCTGAAGCTTCGTATATACTTTCTGGAGGAACGAATGCAGCAGAAGTTTGATGGTCCCACTGAAGAAATATACAAAATTGTATGCATTTAGAAGAATTTAATAGTATATCTTTTTGAAGAGTTTGTTTTCTTATGGCCTAATCCTTTCCAGTAATAACTAAATTAAAAGAACCAGTATAAGGTGTGGAAAAAGGAGTTTCAAATGCACGAGTGTCCGTAGTTATAGGACAGACTAAGATGTTATGTTTCCCCTGAATGGCTATGAATCCTTGGTAGTTGTACTACTCAGATCAGGTACTGAATGGGAAACAGAAGCAGCAGCACACTTGTGAGTCTGGCATGTAGTTACTCTGCTTTCTACTGTCAGGCAGTTCAGTTCACCCTCTATTCTTTCCTGGGTTTATCAGGTGGCAGTTCAGCTATTTGGAGGTGGTTTAAAGCAAGTAGAAGTTGTATTAGGATTGTGTATAGCTTCCAGTTTTATTGCTCTGAACTGAAAGAATGCATATTTGTACTGGATTCAGGAAATCTATGTCAGTTTGTGGAAGAAACTGGCATCTATAAGTTTGAAGAAGTTTGAAGAGTCAAGTGGTATGTTTTGCATCCTCATTATTTCAGGTTTGCAGATGATAGGAAGCACCTTTGGTGGTGCCCGAGTTCTAGAAGGGAAAAAAATCATTTTGGTAATTCAGTGCCATGTTATATACAACAGGTGCTTGCATCAGATCCCTTTTCCATAATAGGATGGAAACTTAACTACTGCAACAAGCACCAAGAGACTGAAGTTATAAGTTAATGTTTAGCTAGGTCATGGTTTCAACTGAACATTCCTGGTGGGTGTTCTGTCCTGGTCTTCTATGCTGGTGTCTTGTAATGGTTAACCTGCTGAAATGGTGTCTGTAAACCTGCAGTTGTTCTTTGTACAATGTGTACTTATGTCCTGAGTTGTTTTCTTGGGCTGTAACAAAGTAATTTTGAGATTATTAAATATCTCCATAGTTGATACAATCAGGTTTTTAAAAGAAAACAAAATGTATCTTAGGTGAAAGAAAAAACGTGCATTGAAAGCTTTAATAACTCCCTATGCTGATCTGCAGTACCAGTCGTTACAGTGAAGTGTGTGTAGGGGATTTTTCTTGCTTTAATACAGTGGTCCTAAATGCTTTCTGAGATCTCTGAAAGTCTTGAAACTTGCAAAATGTCCTTTAAAGCTTGAATATCTCTATGCTATTCTTAGCCCACTGATATATTTGCTGGTCCAAACAAAAAAGTCATCTACACATTGCCAATAACTTTTGGGTAGGGTGACCTCTGAGCTCTCCCCAGACACCTTAATTCTTTTGTCCTAGAACATTGAGCTGAAAGTTGAGATTGAAAGTCTGAAGCGTGATCTGCAGGAGAGAGAGAAGCTGCTTATCAAAGCCTCGTAAGTTCCAGTGTGTTTCTTCATGTCTGTTACTTAGGATTTCCAAGATCTTGCTGCTGTTTTTTTTCCTAATGTTTTAGGAATATGAGGATCCCCAGAAGTAGTATTTTAAGGGCACTTATCACACAGTTATTTCATTTATTACTGAAATCATGTGTGTGAATTCTTAAATGCACAATGATGTTAATTTCCTTACACTGGATGGAGTGACTTTGATCTCCTTCATGCTACTGTATTTTTCAGGTACATAAATCACTCCCTAGTTGGGAATGGCTTAGCATGCCTGTTGTAGAAGTCAAGCTAAGAGCTTAATTGTCTCAACAGGTGAAGAGATGGAGGTTATTTTAGCAGCACTGGATTGAGAAGACACAAAAAGGTTCTCAGAAAGGCTTAGGAAACAGTTCAGAGCTAATCTAGAATAGGTCTTGTGGGTTTTAATGATATCAACATGAATACACCTCAAATTCCTGCCTTTCTGTTAGAACCTCTTTTCTAAATAAGTATTATTTATTTAAAAATTATAATGCTACATTGTTTTACAGGATGGGCAGGGTGGAATATGCTTTGAAGAGGGAATGGATGAGTAGGGCTGACAATAGTCTATTAAACTGCTTCTTTCTAGATGTCACGTTCAAAACTAACCTGGGCTGGTAGTGACTGACAGATGCTGACTGCTACACAAGCTCAGTTTCAGCTGATTCTCTTTGTGTGGCCTAATACATAAGGCATTGAGTTGTTACCAATTAGCCTTTTTTTTCACAGAGGAGCCTAATTTCAGGTAGATCCTGAGGACCAGATTAGTTTTTGTTTGGTCTCTTCAGGTAACTGTTGAAGGCTATTGCTGGGCTTTGAATGGAACCTTGCACAAGTTCAGAAAATGTAGGGAGCAGTCATAACCAAGTGGTCATCCTTTGTTTAGTAAGGAAGCAGTAGCTGTTGTGTTCCTTCAAGGTATTAACAGTTACTGAGAAGGCAGTTGGAGACGTCTCGGCAGCTGTATAACTTGACTTTATTCCAGTGCTGCTTTCAGTAGAAAATACATCTCTGCCAAAGGCTTGATACTGTATTTGGAAGCTTAAATTATGAAGGAATCATTACACTTTCTATGAATGATGAAAAAGTGGTTGGTTATCCACTGTGACAAGGCTTGTGTGTGGAACTCATTGCTATATAGTGTGTAGATGTTTGTATTTAACCTTAAAGTGACAAGAAGGTACAGATGAAGTGGTAGACGCTTGTGTGTAATCTACTAGGCAGTCTCACTTTAAATGTCTTCCACTTTGTTATGTAATGAGATTTCTATCTATATTATGACCTTTCAGTAAGGCAGTTGAAAGCTTGGCCCAGGGTGGTGATGCTGAAATGCAACGTGTAAAAGAAGAGGCACAAAAGAAGGTGCAAGAAATGGAAGAAATCCTGACCAGCAGAATAAACTTGCTGGAAAAGGTGGGTGACTGAAACGGAAGGAGCAGTTAGGAATCAGTACTGCCTTGGTGCTATTGTCTGAGGTTTCATAGTGTCATCTACCTGTATTTTCAGCTTTCCTGGAAAAATAGCCTCTCCATAGAATGGCTGTTTTTTCCTAGAGGTTATAGAGTGCCTGTTCTTTCTAGAGGCTTTCTGTATCTCCACTCTTGTGTGCTCATTATAGGCTGAGAGCCCACCTACTTATGGCAGCTTCTGGGTAGGTGAACCAGTGAGTGCTTCCCTCTGTTCTGCCTCTTGCATTCTGTTGTTAGATGGACCTTTATGCCAAATATTGTTGGCTTCTGCTGTTAATATATCTTTTTGCATAACATTCTCCTGTTACAGAGGGTTATTCTTAACAATGGCTTTTTGAGTTCCTTGCTCTCTGTGGTTGAGACAGTTTATTCCTCTATTTATTGTCAAGCCATTGCTTAAATTGCCTCTTTACAGGGGAATTGCTTCGTGTTTCCTCCTTTTGTAGTGTAAAGCCAAAAAACCCCAAAGTTCTCTGCATGAATAACCTGCTTTCTTAGAAGGAAGAAGAAGTTCAATTTCTTGTAAAGAGCAAATGTGATACCGACTGATCTGTGCTGGAAATGTTTGTGTCGAGTTCTAGAAATACATAAACTCAGGGTTGTTTTGCATCATTGACTATGTGCACTTCACTGGACTTGTGGGATTTTATAGCTGTGTTTATGAGAGGGATAGAGGTCTGCTGCTCTTCCTGGAAGTAAATAGGAATAGCACAAATGGATACATGTCAATGTATGCTTTCCCTTCCTAAAGAATGAATTAGACATGGAAGGTATTAGTAGTCATCCCCTGGTGGTATTTTCTATCACGAATTAGCAGTATTCAGAAAGCAGTGAGCTCCTTCAGACAGGAGAAGGGGGGAATCTCCACAGCCTTTCTTTAGTTTAGTGGAATGGGGATTTCTCAAAGCATTCTTCATGCTATTGCATTGGTAGAGAAGTTCCTAAATAACTTACTCTGTACTAAACCAGCCAGTCGGACTGTTGTTTCCCAGCTCTGCCAAGGTATAAAGCCAAATACTCTTAATCTCATGGTGATACAGGATTTTCTGTAGCCTGGAGATAGCGTTGGCCTCCGATATAAATTTCATTATGCTTATGAATGTGAACACTGCAGAGTAGTTTTAGTCACTTGTTTATGTAGCACCATATAATGATACAGACCCAGGTAACACTAACGAAGGTTAACTTAATTCAGAGGTTTTGATTGACAGGTGAGTGCTGGCAGATCAGCTTGTCAGGAAAGGGGTTGGGTGGTGAAGTCTGGGGGTGAAGGACCTTTTCCTCAAGCTCCCCCAAAGAGACATGCTTTGTAGTATAGATATGAAATGGAGAGGGGAATTGGTAGGCTACAAGGAGGCTTCTGTTTCATAGAAAGCACAATTCAGTGAGCACAGTAGAGAAGCTTACAATGTCAAAATGAAGATCTGAAACAAACTTCATGTAGGAGAAGCATGGGGTTATTTGGTCTTCCCTATGAGTTGGGTCACCTAGAGGAGGTTGACTGGAATCTCTGGATGTTATCTCCATTCTATTGCTGTTGAAGAGAAAAAGGTCAGGTTCAGACTTTATCAGTTCTTGCAAAATATTATAAATGATGTTGGGAAGAGTTCCAATTAGCTACAGTGAGTTTGGGAATATTAATTTCATCTCTGATGGAATAAAAAAGCTCTTGTTTAACCTCTCTAAGTGTAGCTATTTATTATGATAGTGAGAGGACAGTGGGACAAAGCCAAATTATAATGGCTAAATCTAAAACCATAGCGTTGGGGCAGTTTTAATTCTAGTTCTGCTATCAGGGTATTTGTTTTATTTCTTTGAAACAAACTTCCCTTTTTCTATGCACCATGGAAAATGTCTGCATTTTCAAGATTAAACCATGAAGAGTTCAGAAGCATTTTCAAAGTGCTTGAACTACTTGGTAAAAGTTGCTAAATTAAACATGCCAGCATATGTTTGGGAAAAGAAACTTCAATATGTGAAAGAAAATTGTGAGCATTTTCTTCTTACAGGCATCAGGATCGTGTGTTTTTTAATTACAGGATCTTAAAGCTGCCCAAGAAGATGTGGAAAAAGCTGTTGCAATGACAGAGAAGGAGAAAGCTCTGAGAATAGCTGCTGAGCAGAAACTTGCTTCAATTATGAATGCCCCTGCGAAGGATGTGGATATGATTACAGGAGCTGAGAAAGACAGGTCAGAACTCTTGCTGGTGCTGCTTCTGACTACTGGAATTCTTTGTTGTTCAAGTGCAAAGAGTCAACATGGATTTATAGGTTTTAATAGTTTGATCCTACCCTCAGATACATGAGTGAGTGCTACTGGCTATCTTATCTATTCAGCTATTAAATGAATAGCAACACAACAACCAGTTTACATGCTGCATGATAGAAAAATCACCTTTAAATGTTGCCTGAAAGTGTAAAAGGATCAGTATGCATGTGACCATGAGCATGTCCTATTTGAAAGCATCTTTGTAGCTTTGACTTACCTCCTGCTCACTGCTTTCTTGAACCACTGCTGAATAGAACTTGACTCTACCATTTGTATGCTTTCATGGTGCTTACGTACTCTGCAGTCCCAGGGATGTGTATGTTGAGGCTGGTAAACCTAATGGGGAGAGAAACTGTGTTTGAGCTGTTTTGATTGTGCTTTGCAAAGCATTGGCTTGGCTTTGTTTGGCAGGTAGTGGCAAAGGTGTGTGAGTTGTTCCTCTACTTGAGATGGGGAAAAATGTATCAAATAAAATCTCAATCCTTTGGAGGGTTTTTCTTTTTTAGGTATGTAGGGTAAAATATAAGCCTGGCAAGCCTCCCAATAAAGCTGGCTTGGTCTGGGAATATGAGCCCAGGATGGAGATCGAAAGATTGCTATGATTCCTTATATGTTAGAGTATCCTTTCCCATTTGTTTGTGACTGAGCCCTGCAGGTAGCTGCTCTGTGAGTCACTGCATAATTGGTCTACCCTGATAACAGAAAGTTGTGTTGGCCTGAGGCTTTCATATTGTAGGCTTTATGTTATGGTAGCACCAAAGCAAGGTTTGCAGTGTGTTCCAGACAGCTGTTCCAAAAGCATAGAGGTTGAAAACTGCCAATCTGAACTCTATTGTGGCATAAAATTACGAATCTGTTCTAATAAGTTTTGATATTGCACCTTATGTGCCACGACTTAGTTATAACCTGGCTCTCAAGTTGTCTCCCTCCTTTCCCTTTCCCTATCTTCCTCTTTCTATCTGTTAGTCATCTGCACTGAACACAGTTGCTCTCCAGAGAGACTTGAGCTGGGAAGGAGGTCTAAACCCAGTCCCTTTGAGGTACTCTGGTTGACAGCTTGTGTGAAAATAGTACTTGAAGTGTGGAAGCAAATCGGCAGGACTGGAGTATAACGAAGGTTTTGGTTTAGTTTTGGTGGTTTTCCCCTCTCTTTAGCTTTCCCTCCGTGATCCAATGTTAGCAGGATCATCTATTGCATGCTGGTAGATCGGTGTAAGTATTCACAGGCCTAGAAAAAAATAGTGCTAATGGAAGAAGAGAGCATTTGACTTCTTGAAGTGAATCAAACGTTAACGTGCAGTGCTTTAAATGTGTCTGAGAGTAGCACATCTGGAATCCATATTGTGTTTAAAAGATGCTTTCACCATTTATGCTACAAAATACAAAGGGAATCACAGCTGGCATTTTATGCTAGAAAGTTTTGCCTTAATAACCCTTATATCTGTCAGGAAACATGAGCATTGTTGTGAAATGAGAACCAGCTTAGGTACAAATATAAATGTAAATGTGTACTTGGGGGATACTCAGTGATGACATGAAAGGATATGGTGGTGTATGAAATGGAATAGATTGATAAGCTTTTTGTGTGTGCTCTAAAGGACGATGTAACTAAAATGTTGAAGCTTAAGTGTTGGCATTTGAAAAGAAGAATGAGCACTTTGCAGGGGGCTCAACAGTGTTTGTTGCTTTTTGTAAAGTTACTTCACCTTTTCTGGTTTCTCTGGAGGGAAAAGAGGTTGTGAAAGTCCTCCCCAGAGTTTCACAAGTGTTGTCTGGAGCCTTCACCTAGGGAAGTTGTCTGCAAGATTTATTACAATGGTGGTACATGATGCAAGATTAATATTGATTTTCTAATTTCAGACTTATAGAGCAACTGAATCTGTCACTGAAAAGTAAAGAAGCTTTAATTCAACGCCTGGAAGAGGAAAAGGCTCAGAGTGGATCTTATGATGGAAACTTATCAGCAGAAAAGATCAGAGAACTTACCAGTGCTTTGAGGCATGAAAAAGATAGTGAGATAGAGGTGAGGAGACTGACTGAACAGTTCTGTGTTAAATCTCGTGTGGTGGAGGATTTTAAAGGCTTTGTGCATGTCAGTATGTGAGTGACTTACACCAGTCTTTTAAAATATTCTCCATGGTTGTTACCTCCCTCCCTTCTCTATTTCTGTAACGTTCATTGGTGAGATTGTGGTCAAAATTCGTCCTTATTACCCATGCTTACCATTCATTCAATGAGAGGTGATGTTTCCCCTTGCTTTGTGCCTGTGTTACAGATACTGTGCAATTGCTTTACAGAAGTGTATATTAAAAAGAAAAATGCTAGATGTTAATCTCTCCCTCAATAGATGCCACAACTGCTAAAGAAGTTAAGAATGTGACTTGGGAGTTTGGTATTAGGAAGTATCTCTACTGTTATGGTCTGGAGAAAAAGCTGTGGTAAGGGGGGTAGGCCTAAAAACCCTTCATGAAATAAAGGGAAAGTGTAATCTTTCATTTACAAAATGTGCTAAGAGTTAGCCTTCTATTTCACTTGGCTCTTACATAGCAAGACATATCCTGAAAGCTGACGTGTAGATAGAGCTGTTAAGGCTTGTTGTCTATCTTTGTTTTCCTCCAATGGTTATTCAAGCAATAAATTAAAGCTGGCAGAATTAAGAAAGCAATCATGGAGGCTTCTCATGCTTCTGAGAAGTTTTCCTGCCTTTGGTTTTATAAGTTAATAATGATCAGTACCTGCAGACCTTTGATTTCTGTCAGAAATAGACAAGAGAACCTTGTATGATTGGACCAATGAGTAGAATGAAAAGTTTTCAGTTCTGTGTGGCCTTGCAATTAAATCATTATTTGCAGGAAAAATCAGTACAATTATGCTGATTAAAATCTGCAATTAAATAGGTATATAGTAGGAAAAACTGCCCTGGTTTCCCAAGAGTATTTGTGTGTTAAGGTGAAAACAGGGTCACCTTTAATCCTTTCATAGGAGGTGGACAGTATTCACAAACCATGTAGGGAAAGCCCTCAGTAACATGGTTTAGTGGTGGTCTTGGCAGTCTTGAGGTAATAGTTGGACTTGATCTTATAGGTCGTTTCCAACCTAGCTGATTCTATGATGGACTGTGTGATCATTTTGGGATGCAGTATTGGAGAAAACCCCATGATGAATCACTTCACACAACTCTGTTGTTTATATATGATTTTAAAAATCATATATAAATGTATATTCCTACCAAAAGGCATACACTAAGGTGGTTTGCTCTTCTTTTCCTCCCCAATGTTTTTAAGCTCGTTTTGTCCAGTTTAATGTGTTACATTTGTGTTTAGACTAAATTCACTTGACTCTAATAGCTGTTTTGTTCTTACAGGCTATTAGAATGGAGCTTAAAAATGAAAGAAACTCCTTTGAAAAGAAGATTCAGGTAAGTTCTGATTTTAGTTGTTTCCTTGATTACTTACAGTACATGTTGGGATCCCTTCTGTTATGCATTCATAGTTACAGAGAGGCCTCGACTCCAAAGGAAGCAAAGTGAAGTCTTCTGGTAAATTCTGTTATGTTAGGTGGCAGGAAGGCTCCCCTTGGTTTTGAAGCAATTAAAGCTGATAGGTGCACTCACATATTGAAGCTGATACTCATGGCCAGCCTGTGAGATGAAGCTTCTTATACTGTATTCCAGGCACATCTTTAAGATGATGACTTGCATTTGGGATGATATTTAATGTTAGTAATCTAAGTAATAAGATATAAGAACTCTGAGAAAATGTACTTATTAATGTGCAGTTACAGTATCTCTTAGTGGGAAGTTAATGCAACTTTCACATAATCTAATTTAGTCCCTTCAAGAAGAGCTACAAGAGAGAGAAAATGAGCTTGCTGTTGAAAAGAAGAATGGTTTGAAAAGGGATAAAACTATCCAAGGGCTAACTGTTGCATTGAAAGCGAAGGAAAAAGAGGTATGGTAGTTATGATCTTGCTGAACTATCACTGGGAGAGGAATATGTGTGTTGTGCGTGGGGCAGGGGTTGGCTGTGTCTCACTGTAACCATTAGGAGGTTTCTAGTGGGTCCTTAATCACTGTTGTCATACCTGTAAGCAGCTCTGTTTATTTAGAGTTTTGGGTCTTGGACTTGAGGAGAAAGGAAAAAGTACTTAAGAAGTTTGATGAAAGATGTTTTCAGGTGCACATTGATTTTTATCAGCTCTGTGCACCACTTAAAAGGTAGGAGAAGTATTTTGTGATGTTGAGTAAGTGGAGCTGTCATAAAGACAGCTAAAATAGGAGAGGTCAGTGTTAGCTGGAATTCAGATTTTGTTGAAGCATGGGAAATATATAACCTGAGAGATGGGCAGTGTAGTGAGTCCTGTGTAAGAACCAGAACTTATTTAAACAAGATTTATTATGATGTATTGGGTGGCTTTGTTTTCTGAAGTATTTGTTTAGTGTAGTTGGATGAATGGGTAATGAGGTGGGATAGCTATTACTGAATCACTGTCCCTTGGAAATAACTCTTTCTACATAGTATTCATTATACTTTATTTAAAGAATGAGGAGCTTGGATCTGAGATTGAAGATCTAAATGCTTCACTGGCTAAGGCAAGAGAGGCCACTCACAAAGCACATATGCAAAAATTCAAGGTAAGAAACAAGCAGTTAATATGGTTTCCCTCATCCCTGCTCCTCCCTCCTCTGTAGTTCCCCGCAGCAAGTAGGGCTTTGTGTCTCTGAAAGCAAAGAAGTGGAAATGAGTTTCAGATGTCTGATTTCTCTTACTTTGAACAGTTTTCCCAAATCGGATCATTTAGAATCACAGAATGGTTTGGGTTGGAAAGGACATTAAGATCATCCAGTTCCAACCCTCCTGCCATGGGCAGGGACACCTCACATTCGATCATGTCACCCAAGACTCCCTCCAACCTGGCCTTGAGCACTGCCAGACATGGAGCATTCACAACTTCCTTGGGCAACCCATTCCAGTGCCTCACCACCCTCACAGGGAAGAACTTGAACTTCATCCTTATGTCTAACCTGAACTTCCCCTGTGTAAGTTTGAACCCATTTGAAGGACAGAGTGTTAAAATTTATCTGTTTCTTGAGCTTTTTCTTTTGTAACAACTGAAAACCAAGGGAGAAATGTGTAAAACCAAAATGAGTTAAAAATAAAGGCACTAAGAGTTGTGGAGCTGAGATGGTATCAAGGTTGCTTTGTTGACCTAAGAATCCTTTGGGTTTTGTACCAAAAGTAGGGTAACAACACATGCTTCAGGTTAGCAGAGTTGAACTGTCTATGAGGCACCTGTTTGGATTTATTTCTATAATAAATGTGAAACCACTATTTATAAAAGAGTGGAATGTTACTTGTGAAATGTGATTTAGTAATGCTTTCCTGTGTGTGTAGGAGAAAGGACTTTATGATGATAAATTATGCATTATAAAGGTCTTAAAATGTAAACTGGGGGAAAGCAAGAATTTGACATTAAAGCAGGCAACATAATGTCTCTTGTAATGGTTTCAAACTCATCTAAAACTAAGTCTGATAAAAGTATCTAATACAGATTAGAGGCAGTGATGAATCTTCCATGATGATGTTTGTGCATCCACTCTGAGCTCAGCAGGAATGGAAGAGGTTGATGTGCTTGTGTCTGGAGTACACACAACTAAAGCTTTTGTGACTGACTGCAGTGTTTCTTGATGTCAGTCTCATGCACCTACATTTCTTCAAAAGCCATTTATTTCACTTAAGCCCAAATTTTAAGTGTGCCCTATATGGAAAAGCATATCCTGTTGCTTCTTCAGGTCGTTTTGGCCTGGGTGTGAATCTATAGCTAACGTTTGCTTTTTCATACCAATGGAAGTCCTGCTTTGAAGTATTTCTCTAATTTTAACCCTTTTGTTTTAATGAGAACTTGATTATTTTTGAGAAGTTCTAGGTTTAAAAAGTGTGCAACTAATCCCTCCTGTCCACAGAATCCATATTGCATGGTGGGTGACAGAGCAAGGCCTTCTCCTCATAACTCTGCTACTTAGCTACAAACTTGAGTTGAAGGCAGTTCTTTGTGAGTAGACCATGCTGCATAGCCCACTACTCCTATCATGTGTTGTGAACTTTGAGGCCAGTTCTAACAGTATGTGATGGGGAAGAGCATAAATCAGATGTTACTTTGTATAAAACAATATGCTTATGACTTGGTAACTCCTTGACTTAGTCTGGATTCAAACTGACCCAAAGTTTATGTAATAAGAGCTTTGGGAGCCAATAATAATAATAATAATATGATCTCACTTGCACTATGGACTCCTTTGCAGGTCAACCTTTATCTAGTCGTTAGTTGTCTAAGGCTTTGTTATCCTGCACTGGATGCAACTGAAAGTTGTGTTCCATTAGTTGGGAAGATGCTCAGTGTAACCTTTTCCCTGTTGTGTGAGTATCTGTCACTCCACTGCATTTTGCAGCACAGTTTTGAAGCACTGGAAAGAGGTGTGTGGGAGTGGGTTTGGGCACAACAGGAGTGAAGACTTCCAGTCTCTACAAAATACCCTTATAGAACATGAATGCTGCTTTATGTTTCAGGGTGCTGCAGATTATCAAGCTCTCTTGATGGAAAAAGAGACCCTCTTAGCAGAGCTGCGTTCAGAAAACCTTACAAAGGATGCTGAGAATCATAAACTACAAAGGAGGATTAAAAGGACCGATCAAGAGCTCAATGATTTGAATTTAGAAAGAGAGAAAATGGAGAAGGAGCTGGATGAAGCACAACTACAGAAGAGCAGAAGTGACAAAACCATTAATGTTATTATCACTCTTTTCCTTTATTTCATAAAGTTTAAAAGTACTTTAGCACTTTGAGCATGTCCTTCTCTAACAAATTGAGGGGTTTAATATGAGTAAATTTGAGAAATGCATTTGCCTAAAGTCAGTATTCGAAAGAATGGCCAAGAAGATTGCCTGGCATGTGGTCTGCATTGAAAAATATATTAAATATCATTTTGATAGGCTTAAGTCCTAGAAAAAATCATTAGCCTTTGGAAGTGCTAAATGGTTACTGTTGGCCTCTGTCTGATGAGAGAATCTAAAAGTGCACAACAATGAACATTGTATGTTTCTGCTACATTTCTCTTGTTACTTATCTCTACAATATCTTAAATTACACTACTTCAATTAAACTGTAAGTTCTAATGCAGAAGAGGAGCAAGTAGCCAATAGTTGCAACCTTAAGCCGAACTTCAGCTTTTTTGTTATCATAGCAGGGTCACTGCAAAGGCTTTAATTTCAAAAGGCAGTTTAATAATTTCTGCTTGTAAAATTCCCAAAGCAGAGGATTAGTTGATCACAATTTAACCTAAAAATGATGTGCTCTATCTGTTCATCAACTTTGCTTGCTTCATATTCCACATAGGTTTTTTTTACCTTGCCGTAGGCATTTAGATAAGTGCTTCTGCTCCCAGCATCGAGGCGAGTGATCAGGTTCCTTTTCTTCCTTTGAGAAAGAGTGCACTTTCTGCTGAGAGGTTGCCATAAAACTCACCTCTCACTTCTTATCTCTTCATGTGGGTTTTTAACCAAAGCTTCCATTAGGGCAGCATTTCTCTAATGAGTGAGTCCTGCCTGCGTGCAGAGTCTGGTCCTCTTCAGTTAGGGATTAGTCTCCTGCTTTATTAAATTACATAAAAGATTAAATGAGCTTGTCTTGTTTCGGTTCAATTCTTAAATAAGGACCTTAATAAAGCAGATATGGGTGGAAATTGCTGTTCTTGCAATCTCACTTAAAACCAGTAGAGGGGTCTCTTTACTTACAAACAAATGAGTTCCTCTCCCTCCTCCTGTCCCCAATTTAACTTGCGTTTTGGGTTGTCAACTGTGGTTAGGCTGCTGTCACAAAGTCTCTATCTTTGGTGTGCTTTGAAATTCCTTCAGGGTGTTGAGGTTACGGAGAGAAAGAACAGATCGCTCCTGTCAGTAAAACAGACACAAAGAACATGTTTTATTGATTTAAAGTATTTTATATGTAACTGTCTACGCTATTCAGAACTTTTTCTGTCTTTCAGGGGAGTTAGGCTATAACTCTGTATAGCAAAGGCAGGAAAAATAGGGCTGAGTAGGGAGTTGCCAGGGGATTCAGAGTTACTTGTGTTACAGAAACCTGTTTGCCTCCATTACGTCCAAGGTTTTCATGTAAATGACTAGTTCCTTGGGGAAAAGCATTTCTGCCAAAAGATGAGCAGTCTTATAAAAATTATATCCCTAACCTATTTCCTATTCCTTGTAGAACAGCTGCTTCAATTTCAAGAGTTGCTGGTACATTGGGATACAGCACCATTGCCTGTGAAATGTTGCCCATTAAGTAGTAGCTATGTGGGAGGAAGAAAATATGCTGTGATATTTTGCTCTTTGACAAATAGAAGAGCACTTCAGTGATCGGCTGCAAACTTTTTATGAGACAGCCTTAAAAATTCAGTTCTATTTATACTCTAAAATACCTATTCAGTGTTTCTATTTTGTTGGAATAAAAGCAGTCTGAATGTGTGTAAACTGCAGAAAATGCCCTTGACATCTGTAATGAGCTGCTCTGTTGGCTCTTCACTCGCAGGGAAATTTTCAGTGACTTTTCAATACTGTAATTGGGATAACCCACATTTTTGCATGTATCTATTAAAAAACCTCCAAAACTTGAGTGCCAGAAAAAGTTCTTCTGCCCTGTTGTAAACCCAGTTTGGTTGGAGATGATTTGGGCGTTACTGTCCTGGAATGGAAGAAGGTTGAACTAAGTTAAGACTGCTACGTGTGAGCTTATCATGCAAATCACAGACTGGGCCCAGTATCAGGACTGTCCTGGAGGGATGAGTGTAGATGTCCTTGGACAGCATCCCTGTCTCAGGGTGTGTACATGCACTGGCTTTTTACTAGGTCAACTTTAGAAGCAAAACCTCTTCCAGTTCTGTACTTGGCAGAAACTGTTGTCAAGCATTGGTTCAGCATCACTTTATCCTCTTTGAAAACAGAAACTTCGGTCATATATATTCTTACATATGATTGATGAGGAACAAATGTAATCTCATTCTTAGTGTTGCTTGTGTCCACCATGTTAGTGTCTCTGTAACAGAGATTCAGCGCTTCTTGATCAAAGAGTTTGTTCACATTTACATGAATAAACACTTCAAGTACCCATTCTCTCTCCAGGCCTAAGTGTAGACAATTAGAGTGTATTTACTAGGTATTCATATTTGATCAGTTGGTTGGGGAAATACAGAATAACTCATTAGGCAGAATTTATTATTTAGTCTTCCTGTCTGTAGTTAAGCCTGAGAGGGAGGTTTTGGAGCTTCACAACTCAATTATTCACCAAACTGTTTTCCATCTGACAAGGAGGGGGAGGCATCTGCTCTGGTCTTCTATATTAGAGTGTTTCACATTCATTTTCTTACTTCAACTATCATTAATCATAGAAGAGTCTCTTGGGGAAAAAGGTTGGCAGAGAGAATTGCAAAGTTTATGCTTTAAGAGCTGTAGCTACTATATTATCCTTGCAACTCAATGTATAGAAACCAATAGATATTCTCCCAGACAATTTGAGTGGTCAATGAGTTCGAGCAACCTGCTATATTGATGGATAGTTTTATGTGCTACAGAATTCCAGCTCATGCAAAGAAGATAATTTTCATTCTCAACCCTTGCTTGTTTTGGGAAGAATTTAGGGAACTCTGGGGGCAGCAGTAGTAGAGGTAAAGTAGCTGCAAATTGAAAATCTCTTGCAGGCTGTTTTACTTACTCCACAATTGTATGCCTTGTCAGTCTAGCTCTTTCCATAAACCTAGCCATAACTTATTTTTGCTGCTTTCAAGGGAGAGGCATGCTTTCTGTACCTGACAAGCATTTTACACCAAAATGACTGAGAGTAAATGATAGGGGGTGTAGTAGTGTTATGCAGCAGCATCTTTTCTATCTGTGCATGTCTATCATCATTCCTTCTTAAAGCTGTATGTTTTCATAATGAGAAGTCACAGAGTATTGGGCACTTGAAGTTACAGCAGAGGTCAAAAGTGTTCCTTTGAAGTTACCTAACATGTAATGTGTTCACTTAAAGCCTCTCAGTGATCTGATAGTATAAAAACAATGTAAAAATGGAAAGCCAAGGAGTGAACTTTGCAATGCAGTGACAATTATAACACTGCAGCTGATCCTTTGCTTCCAATGAACATGTTCTATGTGAATAGGCTTAATGTGACCCCCCCCAAAGAGCTCCATACCTTGAAGCCAAACGACAGACCTCACACTGTTTCCAAGAGAGCTCTGTCACATTCCAGGTTATAGGTAGTAGTTAGGAAGAAATAGAAACAGATTTGAGAGTTTATGTATATAGACAAAATTGGGATCTGATTCTGCAAGTCTTCAGTTTTCTTAGTTAAGGAAGTGGTTCTTTTGATCCTGAAAAAAATTAACTTAATTAGTTTTCAGAACTGAAAGTCTAAGCTTAATCATTGTTTGAATGACATTCAAGTTTTTTTTGGGGGAGCTATTAGGGATTTTTTAGCTGAATCCTGGTAATGAAGCTAAAATGAAGCAAGTAAACCAAAGGCATTGTAAATGACGATTTGCATTTAATGTGCAAAATAAACAGAAGTAAAACACTGAGTAGTAAAATTGATGTTAAAGATCTGATGTGAACCTGCATGAAGCAAGGTAATTAAGCCAAGAAAAGGACATAAAACAGTTTGTAAAGAGGTTGCAATTAAAGTGCCACTAGTACTATTTCTTTGTACTTAGAATGGGAAGCAACTATTGAATTTGAAATCCCACGGGATGTAAATGTAAGGTTTATAGGTGACTACCATATGTGCAAACGGTTTAAAGGACTTATGGTACTTCACAAATGGGCCCTCTTTGGGAATAAAATGAAAACATTTATTTGAAGGTGTAGGCTGTGTTACCTGGTTCTAAGGGTCTGAAGAGAAGTTTAGATAGGATAAAGTTTCCTCTAAGTTTTAATTGTTTAACTTTAAACAGCAGCTCCTTTGTTACAAGTTTCTACTTTTTGTACACATACAGTAAATGCTCTGGATCTTCTTGGGGAGTAAGAGCTTACACAGTGAGGCTGTTAGTATATATGCAAGTGAGGCTAGTGTATATACAAGCTGTGCCTCCTTCAGCTGACAGGGTTGAAGCTTCCAGCAAATCAGCAAAACAGTTTGAAGTGGCACAAATGGTGGTGGGAAACGAGAGAAGCCAGTTCAGAGCAAAGTGTAAGGAATAGGAAGTCTTTGATGTTGTTGCTTGGAATCCAAGGCTTTGTCAGGTGGTCAGGCTTTGAAACCCCATAGATAGCTACAGATGGTGGGTTTTCAAGTGAATTGGAACAGGATCTGCAGGAATCCATAGGAGAATGCTGTAATAGTGGTGTGCTTCAAGTGTGTGACCTGTGAACTAGGAGGTACCTCTTTCTGTATTGCAGTAGTCCTCATTGATCTGTACAGATCTTAGTCCTTTGGACTTGCTACTGCACATGGCTGTTGAAAGAGCTTTCTTCTGTCTTTTGGAGGCAAAATGGGCTTATGGGGAGCAAAGCTGTGGAGATGATACGGTTAATCTTGGGGCTGCAGGAAGTAATTAACAGAACCAGAATCAAGCTGCAGTTCTCTCCACAGCATCTAATCACAAGCCTGACCTCAGTGGTCATTTGAAGTTTGTGCTCTTGCCAAAAGAAAATGTTTTAACATTTGTGACCTTTTGTTTGATGCGAAAGGAACTGGTAATACAATGTTAGTGCAAGAATTTTCATGGTGTGATGAGAAAAAGAGCAAATGACAAACTGAATCACCCGTAACCAATTTTCTCCTATTTCTGGTAAGGCAGTAAATAGACTCAGAAGCGGGTGTTCATTCTGACAGCGGCAGCATGTACGTGCATGATATTCCTGATAGCCTTGGAGTCCAGTCATTCTGTACCAAAAAACATTTAAACAGTAGCAACCTGGAAGACAGCACTGACACCTCATCTAAAAGTTCTCTTTCATGCTGTGTTGATGCCAAGAGAAAGAGCCTGGATTAAATACCCTTTCCAAACTCTTAAGCGATAGGAGGAGTTTAAAGCAATGGAAAGTTCAACTAATAATATGGGTTGTTAGGCTTAAACTTTTAAAAGAGTTGATTTACTGAATATTCAGTTTCGCTTGTTTTGTAGGATCTTAGAAATCAACTGGAGAAATTACACGGTGAAATGACTGAGAAAGAGCAAGCGCTTGAACATCATTACAATATTCTTTTGAGTGAAAGTAATCAGAAGCTGCAGAGCCAAGAACTAGTTATCAAGCAGTTAACAGACAGCGTCAGTCAAAAGGATCTACTGCTTCAGGTAGGTAGGCTTGAAATGAAAAGTTGAAGGTTGTAATTTGATTTCTGTATGAGAAATTAATACAAAATCACATTTGTGTTTGGAATTACTATTGATTTGGATGAAATTCCTTCACTTACTGTAACACTGTATTTGCAGAATAGAGATACAATTATAGTGTGTGGCATTCAAAAAGATTTCTTTTTAGGGTTTTATGAAGCGTGTGGACAGAGGAGGAAGAAAGCTTTACTAATACTTAGTAGAGTTTTCACTGTTGTGTAAGATACTTTAAAAGCTCTGAAATGCCTTTGATTGTCAGTTTATTGTGCAGAAATAGGTAGAGATACTGAAATATTTAATCTTTTTTTTGGAGCCTATTCACAATGACATATAGGAAGGAGCTGCCTGAATGTTAATGGACCCCCGCTCAAGGTTCCTTACAGCTGGAGATGTAACCCTGGAAAGTTCTCATGGTATTCAACCAGCAATGCAAAGAGTAATAGTTGAGGTTGCTCTCAACTTTATTTGGAGACCAAGGTACATGCCTTGGCTTTTAATACTTGAAAGATTGGATTGCTGGGGAAAGTTGGATCTTTTCTTGCTTCTATTATGTTAAATTGAGCTCTTCCTTTGTGTGGTAAAAAACACGTGCCTGATCATTCTTGGATAATCCCTTGAATTTTGCTTGTTTGCCTGTTTTGCAATATAAAACTAGAGTAAAACTGTCTCATTGTTTTCTTTTGTTAGAAACTTGATGGAACAGTTAAAGAAAAGGATGTGGAATTGCAGGAGCTCCTGACTAAGTACAAGAACCTTCTGAGAACCAATGAAGAGCTTGAGCTGAAAAATGAGGGCTTAGTAAAGGAAAGATGTGCTGCACAGTCTCAACAGTCAATCATCAAGATAGTCAGAGAGTTGGAGGTCAGTTTTTTCATAACTGATAATTTGCAGATAAAGACCTTGATTTCAAAGTGAAGAGAATTTGGACTTCGGATTTGAAAGTGTGAACTCACGTACATTGTAATTCACTGCTGTAAGGGGCTGGTTTTCCTTCATATCAGTACCATATCCAAATGTTCTGTATTACTGTAAAGATAGCAGTGGCTTTATTACCAATTGCTTCTTATGATTTGTATGATTGTGATGGTATTGGTCTGCCATATAAAAATACATGATATTGTACTTGGAGGAGTTTATATGGCATCACCAAACTTACTAAAATAAGACAGGTACTGTTAAGAAGTTTTTAAATCACTTGCTGACTCCATCAGTGCTTTATTTGTACAGATTATTGAGAACTACTTTTGGAGGTACATTTCTTGTCTTTTTTTGGTGGTGTTTGCAGCCTAATATGTTAAGGTCTCCAAAAGCATCAGGCAAAGTAAAAAGGATTAGACTAGTACATACTATATATGTACTGTTATTTCATTTCTTTAAAATATATCAGTCATGAATGAGATTTCCTCAACAAAGTTTAAAATGAAGTGAGCCAATAGTAAAGGAAACATTAAGTGCTGTTTTATGTCACATTCTGAACACACTGGTGATGACCTGCTTAATATGTTATGGGCACTATTATTAAACAAGGTAGGTGCGAGCACACAGAGTCATAGGTTATAGGACAAGCTCAGAGTAAAGGAGCTGCAGTGCTGTTGCCAGGGTACCAGAGCAGAGTATGGCAAAGTATATATGAATATACATGCAGAGAAAATAAAGTCTGTGAAAGGCTGAGTAGAAATTCTAACTCTCTAAAACAAACTGCAGTGCACGCACGTAACTTCTGTGCCAGAGGAGGATGGAAAATCATGCAGAATCAGTGAAAATCGAACACTAACTTTCCACTATACACCCTACTTCCAATACAGGTATGTAACCAGGGGAGAGAACAGGGGCAAGTGAAGCCCTGCATGCTAATGACCCAGCACCCACCTTCTAATCACCATCTATTCTCTGTTGCTGGTTCACTTAGTGACTGTGAACAATACCTAATCACAACCCATTGTCCTTGCAGCCCAAGCTCTGTGTAAGATACCTCCCTAAGAACCTGCTTTGGCATATTAAACAGGAGGTTTTGGACACAGATTACCCAGAGCTCTGCTCTCATTGGCTGCTTTGGCCTCTGATGACTTTCCAGTGCTGCACCAACTCTCAACAAACGCCCAGCAGGATGCTCCCCACCAGAGAGAACAGAAACCAGGCTGCTCTGGCCTCACTGATCTTGAAAGTTGAAGAAACTGAATTGAGAGATGCAGAACTTTCTCGCTTTTCATCAGATCTTTTTACTTTATTTGAATTTAATGATGGATTTTTAAAGCAACCAACATCCAAAGCTCTGCTGGGTGCCTTGGCCAGGCCAGGGAAGATAAATGACAGTTTCTAATTTGGGAGTGGGTTCTTGAGCCACTGTCACAAGCTGAAGAGAGAGCATGTGAGGACACTGATAATTGGGGTAGTCATGCAACTGCTGATTCTGACATCTATGAAGGCTTGGAATGAAGTCTATTTTATAGCTAAGAAATGCAGAATTGCAAATAGACTCCTTATAATTTTGGAAACTAGTTGGTTTAGTGCTTAATGCTCTTCTTTCACAACCAGTATTCCTTACAAAGCTCTTTTTGTTGGAGTATTTGTTAGGTAAATCTATTTCTAACACAGATTCTTAGACCTCTGTGGTTCATTTTATTACTGAGAAAAGCAGGGAAATTGAGCAAAGTGGCTCTTGCTTAGTCCTTGAGCTGTGCTTCTGGGTGCTGCTGTGTTGCAGGTGTAATCTTGCACACAGTGATACTGCAGTATGGGGCCACACTGATAGGAGGTTTAATTCTAAATTGATTTCTCTATATCTCTTTAGATATATGACTCGGTGGCCTGTAACAATTTAAATCTTTGTTGGCAATTGTCTCATTTATGGTAGCCCACACAGAAAGTTTACTGCAGTACTAGAAGAAATGACCAAGTTCTAGTACTGATAGATGGATGGAAGCATCAATGATGAGGTGTAGGTGGTGGTCTTCTCTCAGTCATCATCCTCGAACCTTCAGGGATTTTGGAATGATCCTGATGGTTGTTGTAAGCAGGAGAATATTCAGTGAGGCAACTGGATCTTCTTGTGACTTTGCTAATCACCTATTTATTATGGAGGTATAAACCTTTTAATTTGCTTACAATTTGAGAAACCTTTAATGAAAATAAGTTGTGTTTTACACCTCTGCTGCTTAGCATTAGTATTTCAGACTTAAATATAGACTTTAATGTGTTAGATTGCCTCCTTTCATGGGAATATAAATCTTTCACTGCAATATGGTCCTGGATGTCTTGCAGCTATCTCCTTTAACACATTTTCCCTCACACCATGTGTCAAGAGGTTTAATGTTTCATTAACTCCCACAGCATTACGGTCTATTTAAGTTACAGAGCTGCCTTATGTTTTGTGTACCGTTGGGGAGTTGATTGGAGTAATTCACTCCTACGCTTTATTTAGAAATGACAGTAATAATGTACAGGGAAAAAAAAACATATTCAGACTGTATCTCCTCATCCTTATTATTCATGAGAGAGTCTGAAAAATCAAGAACACCTCTTCATGATTTTCCTAACGTCTACCTAGTTGGATGTAGAGTTTACTAATTTGTGTGTAGTCCGTGACATTTGGAATTAAACAGCTCATGTCTCCTGTTATGCAGGGGAAAAAGAGGGAGGATTTCATGAACTTCCTGAGATTTTGGAGCAAATGTAGAACTAAATTAACCTGTGAATTCTCAAAGCAGCACAGGAAGCCGGAGCATCATTCTGTGCATGACACTGCTTTGATAATACAACAGCCACAGACCCTGAACAACTGGTGACAACCGTTATCTAATTTGTGTACCGTAAACTCTTCACAGTGACATTACTTTGCCAGTGCTTCAGAAAGAGCTTTTAATTAGGATATGGCTCTGTCGTGTCTTCAGTAATAATTGCAGAGCTTGTATCAGACATATGGAAGAGTTCACTGGAACTTTTAACAGGCTGTTAACCGATTAAATTAAGTCAAAAGATTTATTTCTTCCTGTGGCTTGCTACGTCATTGAGCGGTGTCATTGTGATCAAGCTTTTTCCTAGTTAAACTGCAGTCTGTGTTTCATGTTCAGTGACTGTTCTTGAAAGGCTCAGATTCCAGCATCGTGCTAAGACTCCTTCATTCAGGTTGTAAGACATACTTTTTAATGTGGGGTTGCTGTGAGGTTTTTTGATTAATGCATCAAAATGGATCTAGATCACTCGCCTCCATCAGTTTGCCTCTGTATTCCTCAGCACTCAGTCAGCAGAAGGCCTTGCTGTGTTCTGCTCCTCTCTGTGTCTAGACAATAAACTTGATATGAATCATGAAATGGTTTGGCTTGGAAAGGGCCTTAAGATCATCCAGTTCCAACCCCCTGCCGTGGGCAGGGACACCTCACACTAGACCATGTTGCCCACGGCTCTGTCCAACCTGGCTGGAGCCAGGGATGGAGCATTTACCAATTCTTTAGGCAACCTGTTCCAGCACCTCAGCACCCTTACAGTAAAGAACTTCTTCCTTGTTATCTAACCTGAACTTCCCCTGTTTCAGTTTGAACCCATCACCCCTTGTGCTATGGCTGCAGTCCCTGACGAAGAGTCCTTCCTCAGCAGCCTTGTAGCACCCTTCAGATATTGGAAGGCTGCTCTGAGTTCTTCCCACAGCCTTTGCACTTCACGTGTAGAACAGTATTTAATATACCAATTTCACTAGAAACATTTGTTAGAATTCCAGCTACCGCTGGGAATGCCGGTGGTTTAACAGGATACACATGCACAAAGGCAAGGTCAGAGTCTGTAGCGTTAGGTGGTGGATGGTACTTGCTCTGCGGTAGGATCTGACACGTAGCAGTAATTTGATCCAAACCTGATTACACTTGCAGAATATTATTTACCATATTTGCCAGCATACTGTGAAATCTGAGTGTAAATAATGAAAAGTAAACAACAGTTGTCCTTGCTTTTGTGCTGTTTGCTTTGCAGAATACTGTTTTTTTTCCCCCAAATTAACAGAGTCTTTGCATCATTAGTGTGATTTAACGAGGTTTTATTGGAGCTCTGTTTTTGTCCAGATCCCTTCCTTAGGAATTGCAGTTGGAGTAATAACAGCTGCTTCACACTCCTGGGTGTAGATTTCTTCCTCGTTAATGATCTGTTCACTAATGATTTAGTATCTCTCGAGAGTTTCCTTAGCTGAGATTCCACCTGAGCTGTGGCACTTTTTTGTTCTTCCTTTCAGCTTTCAGTCAAAAGAGAAAAGTGAGAGAAGCAAAACTGTTCTTCAAACACAGGCAGAATATAGGTGTCTGACATTAATACAGCTAAATTTGCTATAACTATCCCAGTATTTTCTCTTCTGAGATAGCTTTCTTAGGTATTTTATGTAATAAGTGCAAGCAAATATTCCATTAAATAGCTGCATTTTTTGTCTCCCGCTGGAAAAGGGAACGTGCTGTTGTTTTGGAGTGAAAAGATCTTGGGGAAATCAGTGGTTCCTTACTGAGAATGAAGCATGAGTGTCTGGATTTATTCACATAATAATAATACAGTCTGTGAGCAAGACTGCAGGTAAACAATTGTCTTTTCTTTGCACAAGTAAAGCAGCAGCTTGCAGTGACCCAGCTGAGCGTGCAGAAAGCTGACTCAACGAATGAATCTGACACGTTCATCCTTTATTTGTCGGCTCGATAGAGTCCTTTTTGTTCAGAAATGGAACAGAATTTGCAGGAACCTTTCCCTCAAAGAAAGCCAGTTTTATCCAGAGCGCAGAGAGGACTGTTAGGACAATGTTGTAAAGCGTGTGCTTGGAGCTTGGGTTTGTCTGCTTTACCTTCTCCCCCTTCTACTCCTGCCAGGTTTTCCTGGGTTTTTGAGTTGTAAACTGGAAGTGAGGATGCTTGGGTTGGGGGGTTTCTTTTTAGACTGCAGCCAGAGCTGGGCTGGGCCAGTTTGGAGAAGGCTTCTTAAGGGGTGACCTTGGAGCAGCTCCAGCAATTGAAGGGGCTACAGGAAACCTGGAGAGGGGCTTTGGACAAGGGCCTGTAGGGACAAGACAGGGGGAATGGCTTTTACCTGCCAGAGGGGAGACTGAGCTGAGCTCTTAGGCAGAAGCTCTTCCCTGTGAGGGTGCTGAGGCGCTGGCACAGGGTGCCCAGAGAAGCTGTGGCTGCCCCATCCCTGGCAGTGTTCAAGGCCAGGTTGGACCCAGGGGCTTGGAGCAAGCTGCTCTAGCGGAAGGTGTCCCTGCCCGAGGCAGGGGTTGGAACTGGATGAGCTTCAAGATCCCTTCCAACACAAAGCAATCTGGGATTCTGTGATAAAAATGTTAAACCACTGTTTGGATCCGTGACTCATAATAAGGAAATAGTGAAGCAGTATTTTTCCTCCTTTAATAATGGTTGGTTTTAAGTATCATGAGCAGTTTCCAGGTTCAGATTAGGCTTTGGAGGTGGACAGTCCTGTTCAGCAGATTTGAACTGTACTTATTTCACATTTTCTTCAGGACACAGGTGCACACACAGTTGTAGATGCGCAGACTTAAAACTAACACTGTAAGCTCAGTATGTTCTTGTTTTAATCCAGGAAAATAAAGAAGCTGAATATGAAAAGCTGATGCTTGCTTTAAGAAAAGAACAAAATATTTATTCTACGCTAGTGAAGACCTTCAGAGAGTCGGATAGGTGAGTACTGTTTCTATTGTGGTGGATAATCTAAACTCAAAGGGCAAAAGGCAGAAGTTTGTACCTGTCAGGTGTTCATAAGGGTAAAATGAGCTGTAAAAGAGAAATATTTGTGTAAGTGAGGTTCTGTTATGTAAATTACCTAATGTTCCTGAAAATATTTGTGTTTGGAATGAAATGTCAGAGGAGCCACATTTCCATTTACCTACCAAAGCAAACAGCTTGGGTTTCCAGGAGTCAGCTGTGTTGGAATAGAGGGGGGGAAAAGCAAGTCACAGTGAACTTTTGGGTGCTGGATGGTTTCTTGTGTTTTACTCCTGAAATACAGATAATGCTTGTCTTAAATGTAACACTGTGAGGATTTTGATGAGAACATAAGCCAGTAAGATTTCTTTAACCACAAGGTTAAACAAAACAGAGTAATTGAAGTTTGCGTAGTATGCCTTCAGTGTAAGGCATTCAGAAGTATGGCAGAGCAAGTGTTTTTTAACCTTTGAGAATCAAAGAATACAACATTTTAGAAAGGAGTCTGTGGCCTACTTTGTAGCCTGTTATTGCTTGGCATCTGAGGAGGACGCGTTAGGGTAAAATAAAGACAATTCTTAGCCTTTAGGAAAAATAAATGTAAGTGTTTTAGATAAAAAAATTACTTTTATGATTACAAATAACTTGGTTTTGACAGTATTTACGGAGCTGCCTCTGGCTCTCCCTGCCTGAAAGCAATGGCTTTTACCTGCCAGCTTTGTGGGGATGTGTGTTTGTGTTTTGCAGTTGGTTTATAGTCCACTACTGTTTGGAAACCATGAAATGAATAGCACTAGAGTGGGTGAGATCTGGTGTTTGAATTAAGCACATTAATTATAATGCCAGCTTGTGCTTGGACACAGCTTGGAAGCTGTTCCAAGTACCAGAGTCTTTTTCCTTAGAAACAGTGATAGAAGTCAGATTATGGGTTCAAACTGAAACAAGGGGAGTTCAGGTTAGATATAAGGAAGAAGTTCTTCCCCGTGAGGGTGGTGAGGCGCTGGCACAGGGTGCCCAAATAGTGGTAAATGCTGCATCCCTGGCAGTGTTCACGGCCAGGTTGGACGGAGCCTTGGGCTACATGATCTAGTGTAAAGTGTCCCTGCCCATGGCAGGCGGTTGGAGCTGGATGATCTTAACGTCCTTTTTAACCCAAACCAGTCTGGGATTCTATGATTCTATGATCATAGAATCATAGAATAGTTAGGGTTGGAAAGGACCTTAAGATCATCAAGTTCCAACCCCCCTGCCATGGGCAGGGACACCTCACACTAAACCATATCACCCAAGGCCTCGTCCAGCCCGGTCTTGAGCACTGCCAGGGATGGAGCATTCACAACCTCCCTGTGCAACCTCTTCCAGTGCCTCACCACCCTAACAGGATAGAATTTCCTCCTTATATGCAATCTAAACTTCCCCTGTTTAAGTTTTAACCCATTACCCCTTGTCCTATCACTACAGTCCCTAATGAAGCGTCCCTCCCCAGCGTCCCTATAGGCCCCCTTCAGATACTGGAAGGCTGCTATGAGGGTACTGGAAGGCTGCTATGAGGCTGCTGTATGGACTTTATTTCTTCTCTCTGGGAAAAGAGCAATATATTTTGTGACTTTTCTGTTGAACAGTCACCAAAAGAAGGAACAAGTCAGTTGGTTTTAGTGTCTTATAAAGAAGGTGGGACCTGACTTTGAAATGTGTTCTGTGGGTAAGGTGGTTGTCAACACTTCAGAGTGATGACAACAAAATAGTATAGCTCTGATACTAATTTTTCTTAGAATACCTTTCAAATGAGGAAAATGATAACTGTAGTTATAATCATTAGGGTAATAGGAGTTTTGCAATTAACTTCTGTAGAATTAGGAGCAGGATCATTAGTTTTGTTTTCTTGCCATTGAGTTATAGGATGCACAGAGCAGCGATTTGCAGAGGGTGTGCAGTGATTCAGCAGCAGAGCTGGAAGCTGGAGGCAGGTTGTCTTACGTCTCCTCCTCATAGTTTTGTGGGCTGAGATGTGCTGTTAATCCCATCAAGGAAGAGTTGACCCCCCCAGAGTTCTGGGTAGTTGATAAGCAAGCCCTGCAGATAAATTCCACTTCCTCATTTGTGTAATTGCCATCAGCAGTGCCACGGATTTTAGGCAAACATCTGTTTTCTTGCTGACATATCTTCTTTTAGGCGTTATTTATTTTAAGCAACCTGGATGGTTATTTTTCAAACTAAGCTACTGGATGTCAGGACCAAGACATTTTGTGTCTCTTCAAGCGGGAAATAAATGCTTTCTCTTATAAAACCTTTAGCTCATGAAAAGGAGGAAATGTGCTTACTTAGCTTCTCATAATGTGTGGGGTTGGTTTGATTCTTAATTTTTTTGCTGAGCATTTAAGAGAGCTCTCTCTTCAAAGATCCTCTTGAAGGAGGGAGGATTGGTTACAGCAGTAGTTTCTTGTGCTGGAAACAGTGACACGAGTCATGTCAGAAGACAGACTGAGGCTTTTCATACATGCTGCCTGTTAATGAATGTGTTTCTACAATATGCTGTTATTTTCACATGAGTATGATGTGCTGGATGTTACTGTAGAGTCTCCTCTAAGATGGATTTAAATCTGTTGTAAAGATTCCTGAATTCTCTGGCATTTAGTGCTGCGGCTTGGAAATTCGACAGCAGCGTAATTTATCTTCAAGCAGTGAAGTTCTGAGTGAAGTAAATAATGCTATGAGTTCAGTAACACTGAATTTGTTACTAAATCCACTTTATTTCATATTACAATTTCAGTTTTTAGTGTATTTAAGTCTTTTTAGGGACTGATCAGAACTGAATTGGTATCCTTGAAGAGTTTGGGGAAGATACAGCAAAGGGCAGCCAGAGGTGCTGACGCTGAGGACAGTGGCTGATGCTCACGTAAGAGCCTCAGTGGCCACTTTGCAATGAAGCAGCTTAAAGAATTATTTTACCTTAACAAATTATAATCTGTGTATCTTGAGATAATTGAGATGATTAGACCTTAAAAAGTCCTTTTACAGCCTGTTGGATAAATGAAGGAATAAAACAGTTATGTCTGGGTCATGTTTTCAATGAAACATGATCTTTTCGGTTTATCTTAAGTGGAGCATTAGACTGTATAGTATAGTATGGGAAGGGAACAAAGTTTCCATGGTCACCATATCATGGAATGCACAGAGCCATCAATATTATGTGATAATGGTATTTTGGGGCATTGTCGTGGTTTAAGCCCAGCTGTAAATCAGAACCATGCAGCCGCTCACTCACTCCCCACCCCTGTTCCTCCCCCTGCTCCTGGAGGGATGGGCAGGAGAGTGGACAGAATGTGACTCCCATGGGTTGAGACAAGAACAGTCCAGTAACTAAGGTATAACACAAACCACTGCTGCTACCACCAATGGTAATAATGATAAGGGAAATAACAAGAGAAGAGAATACAACCGCTCACCACCCGCCGACCCATACCCAGCCTGACCCCAAACAGTGATCTCGCCCTTCCGGGTAACTGCCCCCCGTTTTACCTCCTGGGCATGACGTGCTGTGGTATGGAATACCTCTTTGGCTAGCTTGGCTCAGGTTTCCTCTCTCTGCTTCCTCCCGGCTTCCCCTTCTCCCTGGCAGAGAATGAGACTCACAAAGTCCTTGGTCAGAGTAAACATTACCAAGCAACAACTAAAACCAGCGGTGTTATCAGCACTGTTCCCAGGCTGAAAGTCAAAACCACAGCACTGCACCAGCTACTAAGAAGGAGAAAAACGACTGCTACTGCTGAACCCAGGACTTTTCAGAAGTTAGCAGTTGTGATCTACCTCAAGTAGAATTACACAGCACTTGGCTGGTGGAATATATCTGTTGAAGCTGACATAGAAGCAGCACAGCTCCAAACAGCAAGATAAAGTCATATATGTAAACTTTTAATCTCGTCTTTCAATACAGAGATTTGTTTGTGCCTATGTATCAAAATGCTGTAACTGTGTGATGAAAACCAGTGATGGCTTAATGGGAAACAGGCTCTGTGTGGAAGCGCCTATGTATAAAACATGCTGAGATCCACAACAAAATGTTTTAAATTGAATATTGAAGATTGTTTTTTCTCCGTTTCTTTAGTATAAATAGCTTGCAAATGGAACTGAACAACATTTTCATGTTGAGAAAGCAACTAGAAGAAGCTGTTTTAGATAATCGGAATCTCCAGAAGATCTTAGAAGATCAGATTAAGGACATTAAAACCCGACAAGGTCTGTATACAGCAGCTCATCCCTTTCCTTGATCTGCTTGCACAAAACTGGTTTTATTACAGTTTGCTGTGATGGAGAAGAAACGTTTGAGAGAAGAAAAATGTGGGAAAAGACTTTTGTGCAGCTTTCTATACTGAAAATTACGTGGAAGATTTGTAACAGAATGTCTTTGAGCAATCAGGGTATATACAGAGGGACAGCTTTGCTCTTTCTGTGCAGCAAATGTTAGTAATTCCATGGCAATTCTACTGCAGTGATCATTTCAAGCTGCCTACAATTTTGAACCCATAGAATTTACTGTTTTCTTCAGGAGTCAGAGATTCCTGCCTTTAAGTGAAGTTGTGGCCATGGGATCACTTTCTGGCCATGGAATGTAATTATTTCACAGCACTTGGTAAAGAGCTTGTCTCAGGAAATGGCTAAACTCCTCCTACCTGAAGTGCTTCCAGAGAAAGAAGAAATAGCCAGAGGTTTTACTTTGTAACTCATAAATAGTAGAGCTTTTAAATATATCTTATCTTCTGGCTTTTATATTGCACTTCTTTGGATGTGTTTTTAGGATATACTTAGATATAGAAAAGAATAATTGAAGTGGACATAGTTAAATATAGTTTACTGCATCTGTACAGAGGTATCTGTTTTATTCATGAGGGGATATATAAATAACAGTAGAGCCTATTCAATTACCCCTTTCAACTTAGATTTTCAATTTTAGCATCACTCTCTTGACAGCTATGCTAGGTGACAAAAGGTAAGCTTCTGCTGTTGCAGTTTCCAATCTCAGCAGCACAGAGATGATGAACTAGGGTAGGCAAAAGGGTCTTGGGGATACTCCTGGCTTCCCAGAGCAGTTGTGCTGAGGGTGAAGCTGGTAGGAATAAAAGCTCTGAACATTAGGAATCATTTGTGAAGCTCTGGGTCTTTGCAGCAGCCACAGGATCAGTGTCAGAGGTGGGAAGAGGATTTGGATGTCTCCTCTGTCCTAATTTAAATACGCTTTCTCTCTATCTAATGAGATGTATTTATAGAATTAGCTGTCATCTATAGTGTAAATGAACAGGTGTTTATTGAAACATAACAAATCATTCCTGCATTTAGAGAGGAAATGCATAGGTAACTATGCTCCATTTAATTAATGCAATCTTTTGACCCCAAAGCAAACTCAGTTCAGTCACTGTCTAACCTGGCTTTTCACCTTGAGGCCTCGTGTTTGTGTTTGTGAAAAGATGGTTAAACCAGAATAACTATTCGTGCCTTCCTGCTCCTCCCTAAAAATTATTCCTAATTGTAATGCTAAATATGCAAATTATAATTCAGAACTCATCCCGATAACCACAGAAAATAGAGCCCCAGAAAACAGAGCCTGTCTGCGTGTCAGCGGCACAAAGAGATATGAGGGCAAAATCTGTTCCATTAAGCAGAAAGCTTATTTTGGGGTTTGAAGCATTTTAACTGGCCTCCCACAGACTTTACTAGTTGGTTCTTATTTGAAAAGTCCTGTCTTTGCATTTGATGCTGTGTTTCTCTGCAAATAATTCCTGATATAATTCCTATCCTTGGTTATTTTGACAGATGAAACACTTTCTTTCTGTGGCGATCAAACATCTTATATGAGTATCTGTTTAAGAGAGAAAGATCATTTATGCCCACAGATAGACCATCTGTCTCTTGAAGAACTTAAGGAAAAGGTATTGATCTCTTCTATTATTTACTATTTCTAATGGCTTAATTCTGCTTCTTTTAGAGTCTGTGTATCTCTCTCAAAAAGGTTTATTTAGGTACGGTTGGGTAGTCCTGAAAGGATTTGAAGTTTTCATCTCTGTGGTTTGTGATCCGCCTTTTATGAACTATTTAGTCTTTGTTCCACCACATAAGCTTCAGAATCAGCTGAAAGATAGCTGGCTTGCTGCAAAGGTTTTATGATAGACGCTTGGGTTAAAGTTGTTTCAGACTCAGTACCATATTTTAGTGATCATGAAGTACCTCCAAAGAAAGGTTTGTGCATTAAGAATCCTATGACGTGTATTTCATGCACCTTTATTAATCACGAAAGTGTTAGTGGTGTCTGTAATTTCTACTTCTCTATAGCATACTCCATCCCAGGATTTGCAAGTCTTTTGGTAAATATGGCATGTTATAAAATAACCATGAGGTACGTTAATGTTCTCTCCATTCTACATAAGGATATCTGAAATACACAGAGATTAAATGTGCAGACCATTGTCAGCCAGTAAATCAGTATTGCAGTTCAGAAACTTGTTACTTATCCTGTGCAGTGACCTCCGATCCATGCACCCGTTGATGATAAAGAATTACTTTGATTATGGCTGTTTAGGAGTGAACATAAATCAAGTTTTACATTTCTTATGGCCAGCTGAATTGTAGGCAGGCGTTCAGAATCTGGGGGTGGGTAATCGAAGGGAAGAAGTTTGCCTTACACTGAACAGGTTTCAAAAAACAGAGCCCCAGATTGTGTCCCAGTCCCATTCTGGGGTTATACCACTTTTATCTCTGAACATATTCCCTTCAGTACGTTCAGGGATGCTCATTAGCAAAAGAGTTTATGGTTTATAAACCATTTCTTACTTGAAAAATGGTTTCTATGCTTGAAAGCTGGTCTGTTTCCCCAAGTATTTCAGTTGGTCTAATAAAGACATTCCACTTTCTTCTGCAGATGTTGTCTTCTGCCTTGGCAGTGTTCAAGGCCAGGTTGGACGGGACTTGGAGCAACCTGGTCTAGTGTGAGGTGTCCCTGTCCATTGCAGGGGGGTTGGAACTAGGTGATCTTAAGGTCCCTTCTAACCTGAACCGTTCAGTGATTCTTGAGTCTACATTACTCTGTGACAGTAATGTCTGTTCAAGAGCTTTGAACATGGTTGTCCTGTGAAACTACCCGGAATTATAGTGGTTATAAAGGGTGTTTGAGATAGAACAAGGCTGTTTCTGAATGCTGCTATTTCCCTGTAATGCTCGTTTCCCTTGCACTAAAATGTTTCTTCTCAAATCAGTTTGTTGGTGTGAGGTGCCCTCAGGTTTCTTCTTGCTGCCGAGTTGTGAAACGTGGTACCTCAACTTAATAACATGGTTGGAAACTATGGCCTTACAAGTTAAGATTTCTTGAACTCACAAATACATAACCATGTTTTCATACTTAGGGAGATTGCCTCATGAGCAGGTATAGAAACTCAGCCTTCCCAACTCTGCAGTTTAGATTTAGCTGGAGATTTATATATCTTCATTTGTTTTCATACTAGTATGGATGTTACCAGTTCTGTTTGTTCTTCCTTTGATTATTTAGGTTGCTGACCTTCTCTTGATGGTTAAGGATCTGCAGTCAATTAATCAAGAACTTAAGAAAAAGCAGCTTGGACTTTGTACAACAGACTCTAAAGGGACGGAAGCACTAAAAATACTAAACCACAGTGAGGTAGGTTTTCTCTATTAAAGTAGTGAATCTGACTCTTACATCTGATACACCTTGTGGAGTCGTTTACATCAATACAAAATGAGTGTAAACCCCTCAGGCCTTGCTAATGCCTTATAATAGCTTCTGAAATTAATGATGTAAGCGACTTTAAGATGTTAGCACAACAGAGAGTGAGCTCCATACAAGTGTTCCGTGATGTGTCAAGTTAATTCTAAGGAAACAAAATACACGTGGAAATATTACTTGGGGGTGTGATGTATTCATTTTATCAATTGAAAGGGGAGGAAATCGTTAAATTGACAAAGAAAGCAGTATCGTGTATAACATTTTAGTTATGTGTGCTTGTCTACTGTTCAAGAATCATTCTGATGCTGTATCTAATTCTGTTCTTATCTCCTCTGCATCTACAAAACGAGAGCTCACTGTAGCCAAAAAAGAGAGAAGAGCACTTCAGGTCACTCAGATACTTGGCTGTTCCTCCATATAGAGTATAGAAGTATATGGAGAACCGGCCAGCATGTGGTATATTGCAGAGAGGTGCAAGGAAATAATCATTGCTGGGTGTTTCATTCTTTAGCCCAAAACTAAGACTTGTTTTAGCTGTAGGGAAGAAGGTGTCTTGGCAAAATAATTCCAGTGGGAAGCATTTTGGGTCCTGGATTGCTGGGTGTGAATGGTGAAGGAGGCTCTGGTAGATTCTAGTGAACCTTCTAGCCTCTAGTCACAAAATACTCGTGCTTTTTCAGTTTGAAGCCATGCTGGTGCTACCTTTAATTGAAATATGTTTTAAATCATAGATTGACCTTTAGAGATGCCATAGCTTTTATCAAAATAATGAATTACATCTTCCTGTAATAGCTTTGCATGAAAAGCTTGTGGGCAATCTGCACTTTCTATAGATGAATACGTGCAGCAGTTTGCCTCTTTACCCTACAGAGGGTGCTGCACTCCCACTGATGCCATAATTAAACCAAAGATGCTCTGTCCTGTGTAATAAAGATTATCCTGACAAGATACTGTGTGCTCCTGTGTTTGTCTCAGCATGAAAAGTACATGTAGGGCTACTTCCTTAAGAAGCT
This sequence comes from Pezoporus occidentalis, assembly GCF_034315485.1. Classification (NCBI taxonomy): domain Eukaryota; kingdom Metazoa; phylum Chordata; class Aves; order Psittaciformes; family Psittacidae; genus Pezoporus; species Pezoporus occidentalis. Next base: position 433,256 of record NW_026915987.1, read on the forward strand.
GTCTACATGAAATTAGATGTAGAATGACAGAGTGAAGCTTCTAAAATACAAATAAACCTCAACATTCTAGTAAAGGAAATAGGAAAATAAAATAGGGTATTTTAGCCATTTTAACTATGCCAGAATGCTAATATCACTATGGAGCTCAAAAGTGAAAGGAGCTATAATTAAGTATTTAGTTTAAAAAGTATCATTTGATCAGTCTTGACAATAAATGGCAACCTGGATTTCGGGCTATGGCTTGTGACAGCGGTGTGTTTTGCATCTTAATAACCATTGTCAAAACCCCCTAAGTTCTAGTTTTCATGTGTATTTTGGGCTTGAATTTGCTGGCAGGTAGTGCTGAACTGACAGTAACGTATGTGCTATATGAGGGATTTGGACAGGCACAGGAAGATGTATGCTACTCTGGTTCTTACAATGTACCCATCTTTCTTTTCCTTTGGCTTCTTCCCTGGCTTCAAAGCACAAGGGAAGATGAAGCTGCATGTTGGTGCCTCTGAAGGGCATCTCCCTAAGGTCTGACAGCCCCTAGGACTCTGTGTCTTGGCTCAATGTTCATGTTAGGAGGGAGAAGGAGGAGAGAAAAAGGTTGTTGCTGTACTGTCCTCTGAACATCTGCTTTCTCAGAGAGAAGCAGCCTCAGTGATTTCAGCCTTCAGGGCTCCAGGGATCTTTGCAAACCAAGCATATCAGTGGTTCATTTAGGAGAAACATTCTCAAGGTTTTTAGTCTCCAAGGAAATACTTTAAACAGCAGCTTATTCTGGGTAGGCTTTTTTTCTTTTCCTGGCCTTAGGACACTTATTTTCTTTTAATATTATGGTTGTATTCCTTAGAGCCCAGCAAGTTTCTTTCCAGCATCTCAGCCACAGGACCGGGCTCAAATCGCAGTCGTTTGTTATAACGGTGTTCTATAACCCAGTGGTCCTGTGTAATAGTTTCAGTCTAAGTATCATCACTTATTAAACCAAATACTGGCCTGGGAAAAGCCTATACTAAATAAATGCTGAGGTATAAAAAGGAGTTGCATTGGGTGGGTAAAGGTGTATGTGAAAATAAGTTTATTTTTAATACACAAGTGTAAGGGTTGTCCTGAATCTACACATGGAAGATTAAACCTTAGCAGTTTTCTTTATAATAGCTAAAATTACTGCACCTTTGGCATCCCGTGAGTACAACAAAAAGATCTTATAATGCATGCCCTTGCTAGATACCAGAATCCTGGCTGTGTCTTCCTCCACTTTTCAGTTGGTCTTTACTTTGTGCTGTCCTAGAAAACCAAGTCTGAGTGCAGATACCAAAATAATTCAATCACGAGGTGGAAGTTAGTTTTCAATATAGATTTTTAATAGCAAGAGGCAAATATATCAATATGCTGCACCATCCGGTTTCTGCCTTTTAAAATTCATACTTTAAACCATTAGAGCTGCTAATAGTGGAGGGATAGGAAGATAAGGCTTTTCTCATTTATTTCATATGTATATATATATACACACACACATATATATGTGAATACGTTCTCTGCATACTCAATTAAAACTCAAACCCTATGCAGGCATTCAATGCCCACTGTCCTTAAGAAGGAAAACTTATGCCCCTTGCAGAATCCTGCTTTCCTGTGGTTGCACTGCCATGCTGTGAGCTGAGACTTTCCAGCATGTGGTACAGGGGAAGCAGGTTTCTCTTTTCCTGCCATAAGTTTCAGCCCTGTGCTGTACATCCCTCAAAGCTATAAATATCACATGCACGACCCCTAGGCACCAGCTTCTTTCCTTCCAGTCCGTCTTCTGAATCTCTCTGCCTATAAACTCCATTTTCTGTAACTATGCTCAAGATTCTGTTTTCCTTGTCTTAAGGTCATTTTTCTTTCACCCAAGTCACACCAAAATACGACTGTTAAACCCAGAGGTGCTATACTATTGCTACAAATGCTTTAACACTAATAATGCAGGTTTGAATCCTCTGTTAGTGCTGTATCCTACTATGGTTTAGGCATTTTAGACACAGCATCTTTAATGTTCACTGTCACTTTTGCATGTTTCTACTATTTAATGAGATTTTAGCAGCAAAAAATCTGAAGAGAGGGGAGGTTTAGATCAGACATAAGGAAGAAAGAAGGGTGCTGAGGCACTGGCACAGGGTTCCCAGAGAAGCTGTGGCTGCCCCATCCCTGGCAGTGTTCAAGGCCAGGTTGGACACAGGGACTTGGAGCAAGCTGCTCTAGTGGAAGGTGTCCCTGCCTGTGGCAGGGGGTTGGAACTGGATGAGCTTTAAGGTCCCTTCCAACCCAACCATTCTGTGATTCTATCCAGCAAACCAAAGGGATTCTCGCCTTCCTGCCAGTAATGCTGATGTCAGGAGCTTCGGTTCTGCTACTAAAAAGGCTGAGTTTTCCTCCTTTTTTGCTCAGGAATTATTAGTGGTGGGCCATGGATTTGGTCTCATGGAAAATAAGTAGAAAAAAGATGATTTGGCACCATTTGCTACAGATTGGCACATTTGGGCAAGATGCAGCAGATTGTAACTTGAAGTGTTATAGGAAATCTTCTTACTGTCTAGCAAGCTACATGTGCTTTGTTTTAAAAGCATCTATGTTTTGGATGCTGGAGCATGAATCGTGTACCAAATGGAAATACATTCTGGAAATTGAAGAATAAAATAGGCAGAGTGAGAACATGAAGAGACAGATCGTTTCCCAGAAGGTTTTTATGTTCTTTGTAAACTCTGAGGAGAAAGGGTTAAATATAAATGAAGGAATGTATAAGACAAAGTTTCACTGTGTTGAAGATGAATTGTTCCTGGGTCTGTGTTAATATTCTTTGATCTTGTTGAAGAAACCTAATTCAGTGTTTGTTACTTTGTATTGCAGCCATTTCTTATTTTTCTTTTAAGACATATCACTGACTTATTTATGCATGTTTCATATCACGGTATTTTTTTGTTGTGCTACATTTTCACATCATTCCATACTTTGTGTAGCATCTTGAAACAACAGAGGAGCCTGTGATGCAGACTGAAGGCGGTGACAATGCCAGGAAGATGCAGAACAGCCAGTTTTCTGAGAGGGTCAGTCAGGTAGGGCTCCACTCTGGGTCCATTATGTTAAAGTGCTCTTCTCTCTGCATGTCTTTAGAAGTTCTGATTTTCTCAGAACACAGTCTTTTGCAAACAAAGCATACTTCTCTTGGTATCTGATTTTGCTTTCAACTAATCGTTATCCTAAAGAGGTTCTGAAAGCTTTTTCTGCTGCTAGGCTTCTGCAGTCAGGACAGGTTTTGTTCTGGTCCTTGTTTTCTCTTGTTTGAGTCATAATCTTCCTTAATGGGGATGACAGTCCCTTGAAGTTGTTTCTTTGCATACACACAGACTGATCTTCAGCCTCCACTGCAGTCAGGCCTGTAGTTCAAATTGTATAAGGTTCGCTTGCTATGATTGAGGAAAAAATGCTGTAGATCCTTCTTCACGGTTGAAATACTTGATGTCTTGATTATTTGATGACTACATTTTCATGCATACAGGAAACTGCTGTCCTCTTATTCTATCACTTAAATGCAATGTAATAGAAAGCATCATGGAATCATCAAATAATCCAGGTTGCAAGGGACTTTAGAGGATCATAAAGTGCAAATAAAGGTGATCCTTTCTGGTTTAAAAGTTGAAACAGGCTAAAATATGACACAAAATGGGGCATTTTGGTTAGTAATCATGAAGAATAATGGTGTTCTGTTTGTAATGTGTGATTTCTGCGTTCCTCTGTTTACTAGGTATGCCTTCAGGTATCTTTGGATTTCCCTTGTGAAGTGGATAAACAGGTAAGTGATGTATTGTAAAGGTTCTCTTGACTCTTAAGCATCTTAATCTCATGTTGCTGTTATCTGCTGATAGAAATTGTATCCAAATGGGCCCAGTGTGAATTCTCTTTGAAGACTTTAATTGATTTAAATGAGGTTGAATTACTGGAGAGATCCCATGTAAAAATTTGCTAAGACATGTCTATGGTGTTGCATATAAGAAGTTGTAAGTACTTCAAGCTTCATCTTGTCCTGGCCATCGGGGCTTTTATCTGGAGATCCCAGGACAGAATCTGTGCTATAAAGACAGCTGATTCTAAGAGGAACTAATAAAAAGTTAGCTCCAATCTACAGACAACATTCCAGAAGTTTCATACCCCTTCATAGATAAAGACCTTCAGGGAAATCTACTTACTATTTATGAAACAACTGATCACTGTGAATTAATTGTATGGAATAGATGTTAATTAGTTTTTCTATTAATAAATAGTAAGTGAAATGTCTGTGGATGCTTCTTAATGTAGATAAAAAGCATCAGGAATTACAAAACCTGATTACAAAAAGATTACAGCCCTGAATTTAATAGAGCATTACATACCTGTGTAATAAGAAAATGTTGGCAATTTTTTAACAGATAACTCCATCAGGCTATTCAGAGAGTTTCTGCACAGACAGACATTATAGGAGTCCACATAAGCTTCAATTTGAACATGATACACCTGGCAAACACTTGGGCAGAATGGGAATGAGTGAACATGAAACAGAAGATGATTTGCTCACATCTCTGCTAAGAGAAAAGAGAACATCTGTATTGGAATCTACGTAAGTATGAGGGATATGCACTGCTTTTGACAGTATTTCTATTTGAGAAGAGAATAAAGTCATTTTGCTAAAGTGAATTTAGATAATGGCACTGTCTAATTTACCTGAGAGATTGACAAGGCACTTTCAGAGCCATTTTAGTCTATCATGCAATTAAGTCATTAGGAAACGTACTATCAGTAGAAATCCTTGAGAAAAACCCATTACAAGAAAAAAACTTCTCCAAAGTTCCTGATAGAGGGAATTTTACCATAGGAACCAGCAGTTTTCAGGATGTGCTCTAGCAGTGTGAAAGGCCACAGATAGGTGTTAGTGAAAGGCATTATGATGGAGGAGACAGCACTTCTCTGCTGTAAGAATTACAGGTAAGGAAGTGAGGATGGAGGAACTGGAGTGACAAGGGTTGTTTTACAAGGTTAATTCTGAATGGACATTACTGTATGCTTTGTGGCCTTTGCTGTTTCATCTAAGCTGCTCGGACAGAGGTTTGCTCTATGTGTGCAGTTTAGGGAGTCTGGGCCTGTGTCCTGTGATTGACTGGTTGGTTACTCCAGTGTAACTGCTTGTAGGACTGTGCTGAGATGAGCCATATAGTAAGTACTTAGGTCACTTTTCATGCAGGAGAAAATGCTTGTGTAACTGAATCTATAGAAACCCTTGTGTAATCCATGTTTCTCAAGTGTGTGTTACACTATGGTTTGATCAGTTTTCAGCCGAAATGCTCATTTCCATAGGAAGTGGACCACACCAAGCAAGAATGTATAGAAAAACCACAGCCTGACTAGTTTTGTTTCCCCCAATTTCATGCTTACACCACTGAATCTGGTTGAAAACAGAGCTTTTGTGGATATCCATTCTCATTTTCCTTCCCTTCTTTTCCCTTTCCCTTTCCCTTTCCCTTTCCCTTTCCCTTTCCCTTTCCCTTTCCCTTTCCCTTTCCCTTTCCTTTCCCCACTGTAATAACTGTGTACAGTATATTATGTGACTTTTTTCAGTGCCTTTCAGTACTGTTCTTTCAGCTACCCATAGCAGTTTCTGGAGAGTAATGGGAATGACCTTCCATACGTGTTGTGCTCAGTGATGCTGGTAGCAGAATCTCCTGTGGAGTTACAGAAGTTGCATCCAGTTTTCTATGTTCAGCATGCACTGTGCTTGACTTTACTCAAGCACTTCTATATTTTTACATTACTATTTAAAACTCTCCAGCACGCATAAATGGTCTTAGTTGCCTAAGCACTAGTTAGTGGCAAATGAGGAGATGCTACTCTCTTAGAAGATGAATAGATAATGTTGTTTTATTTGTTACCTTTACTTAAAAGGCTGCTAATGAGTGATTCCAGCACCATCATCTTTACCACTCTAGTGTGTAATCTTTTCTATGTTCAAGTATAAATGACCAGATTGACTGGTGATGAGCCTGTACTTTGCATAACTGAATTCTCACTAATGACATTAGGTGCCAGAAAAAGACATAAAAAGCCTAGTTAGCTTCTCCCGTTTCGAATGCTAGCTATACAAATGCAGTTGTTTTAAATGCTGGTTTATATGTTTAGTGGCACAAACAGCTCTCTATTGGACACATGAAATTGTCTGTAGAATTTGAGGGCTTGCTTATGCTTTAAATGGCTCTTATTTGGCTTCAGTTTCTCTTGAAACATTGCTTTCTGAGCTGTTGTCCATGGACTACTAGCTATCTATGGGGCAGTTTGGTGGTCTGGAATGAGCTGGTTTTCAGGCTTTTAGCTGCTTTCTCAGTTTCTGTTTTCCCTGGTTCATAAGAAATACATGAAGGGATAGATTTTCAGATGAACTCAACATCTGGAGTCTCTTGTGGATTTGGTAGAATTCTATTATTAAGGTAGTTAGAGAGTAAACTCTTTTGCAAATCCATTTGTGTTTCTTACATTGCTGCGCTATGTAAGCAGTTAATTTTATTAGCAGAGGCTTAGTATCTGTTCACAATGGTGAGGGGTGAAAGGGCATAGATGGTCATAAACAGGAGAAAGGCATTGATGGGCTCGTGTATGATATAACTCATGTTGTGAAAAGGTTTGAATTCTGTTTGTTATTAATTAATTCATTAATAAGTAGAACGGAATCTCCTGGGAATTTCAGGTATGTCAAGCCACGGCAAAAGAGTTCCTTAGAAGGTATTCTTGTTTGCTTAAATAAAAACCTAAATTCATGCCTTTTCTTTCCTCTTTCCTGAGTATAGCAGACAAGAACAAATGAAAATCGTAAATGAACTCTTAGATCATCTGAACGCAACTGAGGAAGAATGTTCAAGTGAAGATATGGAGAGAAAGGATGAAAAAGATCTTAAGCAAATGATTATTCAACTAAAAGCTGAACTCAAACATTTCAAACAGGTCAATAAATTCTTAAAGCAGCAAGTGGAATTGAAATCAGCTTCTGATGAGAAAGAGAAGCTTTACCCAGATGCAGTGCCGCAGATTAATAAGGATATTGAGTTGTTGAAAGCAGAATTGAAAGATGCAGTTACACAAACAATGACTTTGGAGGGTAATGTCATGAGATTCAAACATGAAGGCGAAAAAGGAGCCTCAGAAGAAAAGTCAAAATATTCAAGATTAAATGCAGAAAGAGAACATCAGCAAGAAAATGTGTGTAAGAAGGGTGAGCAGCATGAAAGACTGTTTTCTGCAAGAACAAATGAAGTAAGTTTATTTAAGATTCACTTTATGGTACTTAGGGAATAGATGTATAAAAGGGAAAAGAATGTTTCATTTCTAATATTAAAATCTTGCTTTTGTGTAATTTTCAAAATTAGAAAAAGGAGATGCAAGCTCAAATATATTTTAGATAATTGTTCTTAATGTTCAGAGCTTTTCATCACATACTTCAGTGTGCTTTAGAACATTAATGAATTGAATTTCAATCCTCAATGGGACCAGATACTGGTAAATAATATAGCTATTGGAAAAAGAGATAGTTTGTACCATAATGGCCTGATTCTGTTCTTATATCTCTGCCTACATGTTCATAAAGTACAGAACCAGAGCTGAATGCTTATGAAGTCTAAATGACAAATGTGTTCTAGCAAGTTGAAAAGCTGTGTAATGTCTGAGAGCTGGTGAAGAGTTAATAGTAGAGTACAACAAACCTGAGTCTTAATTTTAGGCTTTTATTAACATCTTATCATTGTGCCTTGCTTTTAGAGAAGCATGAGCAGTAGTACTTTATAAAACTGGGGGTAATTCTTCATGTTTGTTTGGAACCTATGTGCACAGAATATATGTTGTGGGCTGTCCTGCGTTCAGCTTAAACCATGACACGAGTCCAGATGCAAATTGCTTGTGCCAGATGAGTTTTCAAGCCTTTTGTGTGCAGGCAGTCTGTGATCCCAAACAAAGAGGTGGGAAAAGTATCTACCAAAGAGTTCATGTGTATTGTTTCAGTGACAATTATAGAAGTGAAGTTGAAAACTCTTTGAAGATCTTCATTCTTGCAGAGCGGACAAAGGAGAGGATCACTTTTAGTTCTGTGCACTGTTAATAGAGAAACATCCTTCAGCAAAGGATGTTTTCCATGGCTTTGGTGGTCAAGAGGTTTGTGAGCTAGAAGTTGGGAACCATGCCTTTTTATTCTGGCTTGTTCTTGTTGGATCCTTCCTTCTGAAGAAAGGGACTTGTAAGCCAAATGATGTTGGTAGGGCTTTGTTCTGTACAGGGATAAGCATCTCAGTATAGATTGGGATCTTAAGGAAAGGATTTTGGCAGGAGTGGATGTGCTTCCTCATCTGTTGATGTTGGTGCTTGCAGGACAGGTGCCTCCGGGAGCACATGAAGAGAAGAGGGCAGGGGGAAGTCAGGAAGAGTATGGGTAGTAGAGGGGTTTGAGGACCTCTCTGGTCTATTAGTGAAGATCTGCTTATGGTGGTTTGCTTAAGAACACTAATGATGCCTTTGGGTGGCTTGTCTTCTCAGCAATGAAGGACAATCTCTCTGAAGGCAAGTAGAGGCCTGTCTGCCCTTCACAGGGAATACCCTGAGTTCTTTCTGCAAACCTCCTTTTTCCTGTTTTTAAAGTTCCTGTTTTCATTGATTTCCAGTGTACTGTTTTGATTCATCAATTTGCAGATTCTTCTCCAGTTAAATCACTTGCAACCTCAATGCAATCCCCGAGTCAGATGCTTTAAAAGCTTTCTTATTTGGCTAATGCAGTGTACCTTTTGCTTCTGAATGGCTTTGATAAATAATTACCTGTAGCCAGTTGAACCAGGCTTGGGGTAATCGGGGTGACGTATATGTCTGTACAACAGCCCTGAGACAGCTGGAAATTGTTGGCTGTTATTAATGCAGTTTAGGAAGTTCATCCCGCCTGGATTTATTTTCCAGCCTTCAAATGATATTGTATTCATGTATGTACCACAGGAATTGAGTGTGCCATTAGGAAAATGGAACTTGCTTTTTATTATGTGAAATTGTGTAAAGACTATAATTGCTAAGAACTGAATGTGAAAAGGTACTTCAGAGTACATTGGGTGGTGAAAGACATTAAGGGACTTATGACACTGGTGGAGCAAATGAACAGCAAAAAAAAATCCACTAAATCTATCTGAACATGCCATTATTGAGTTTTATTATTATTACAAACAATTCCATAACTCTCATCAACATACAGCATGCGTTTAGCTTTTTGGAGATAGCAGCCTTTAATGCTCTGTGGTTTAAACAAGGACACATTTGTTTAATGCAGTCTTCAGAGGGTGAGAGGCTAAAATGTAGTGACTTAAGAAATCGCCTTCTTAAATCTAATTTTTCCCCCAACTCCAATGATGTCTGTTAAGTAGGAGACAGGAAGCCTGTGGAAGCTGTTTATAGAGTGTATGGGTGAAGGAGCTATTGACCTTCATAAGGAATTCCTTTGTGACAGTACATGTTTCCTCTGTAGTTGATGCAAAGCTATGTTGAGTTTCTCGAAGGGATGGACATGGGCTGGTATGAAGTAGGGACTGTTGGTTGGAGACAAAAGGAAGAAAGGAAATTCAGGAATATGTGAAAATTTAGGAGGAACCTCTGTTGAAAGAAGATTGAAGGGAAACAGTTCCTGGGCTGTCTGACCTTTGTGATATAAATGAGAGTGGAAAGTAGGAGTTGGAGAGGTGAGGTTAGGTGAGAAACTTTTCCTAGGGCATACACAATTCAGAGTTAACAAAAACACCTACTGATTAAAAGCCTTTGCTAGTCAATGGTGAATTGTCTGTCTTGCTTAATGAACTGGAAGCCATTCCCTGCATGGCTGTGGATGCATAAGCAGCAGTTACCTATAGAAGATGAAACCAGTGGGATAGGTGTGTTTTCCGCTCTGAATGCTTGTTTTTCCTATTGCAAGGCTATTGCCATCTCCTTTTCAAAACTAATGTGACAGCTGGCTGATCCTATAGGAAAACCTTTAGTTTTCCTCTCTGAACGTCTGTTTATACTTCATTTACTTGACTATACATGTGAGCTACCAACTGCCCATCTTATTCCCTGCCTTTTTCAGGCTGATTCTGCTTCCCTGCCCAAGAAGTCCCGCCTGCCTGTTCTCTTAAAGTCACACAGACCATTAGGAAACGTGCCTTTGAACTCCTGTGTGCAGAAGTCAGATTCAAACCTACAGCCTCATAGCATGGCACTGTATAAAGGTCTGAAAGCCTGTGAAGTACAACCTGAACAGTTTGAGCCACAAACAAATGGAGAGGTGAATGTGTCTGTGATTGAAAGTCTTCAAGAAGATCGACAGAAAAGCACATCAGTGAGAGGTAAATAAGGAGTAGACACAATGACTTGTAATACTGCTTGAAATAGTGTCTTCTCTTCTTGTAGTAGAAAGTAAAACCAGGTAAGTTTTACATAGGTACAATGCTGCTTAATCTGATGAATTTCTTGGGTTGGCAAATGTATATAAACCTTGAAAAATGCCTTTCTTTTTCCTTGTATCCTTGCTGCTAGAATGGAAACAGCTTTACATGGAGTGGGAAGTGCTGTGTAGACATGGCATAACGTGTATAGTAAATGACAGTTTCATAGGGTGCTCACAAATGCACACATATGTCAACAAAAAATTTCCTTTAGAGATGTCAAGTCTAGTGAAACCTGTCTGTAATGGAGACAGGAGAGTATAAACATGCTGTATTTGTTCATGCTGCATAAAGAGGCTTTCCCAATATTCCACGATCAGTCAAGCCATCCGTGTCTGTTTCCAGTGTGGCTGGGTGAATTTCAACTGAGCTGTTGACAAAGCAGCTGGATTGGCAAAGGATGGTGACAAATGGTAAGGCAGAGAACAATGGGTGTTGTATAAAGATTTGGAGTGGTAAATAAAATAGACATGTGCTTAGCAGTTCCATTAAAAACTGGACATGGAAGGGATAAGTGAGGGAGAGAGGTGGTATAAATAGAATATATTCAATCAAACAGCAAGTGAAGCACTGTCAAATGCAGAGGTTGCAGAGATGTTGTTAATGTTATTGTGGTAAAGGACAGGTATGGCACTGCTTTCTTGAGAATACTTAAGCTGATAGGACTTCAGCCTGGAGAAGAGAAGGCTCCTTAAGGGGAGACCTTAAAGCAGCTTCCAGTGCCTAAAGGGGCTACAGGAAACCTGGAGAGGGGCTTTGGACAAGGGCCTGTAGGGACAGGCCAAGGGGAATGGCTTTAACCTGCCCGAGGGGAGACTGAGATGAGCTCTTAGGCAGAAGCTCTTCCCTGTGAGGGTGCTGAGGCGCTGGCACAGGGTGCCCAGAGAAGCTGTGGCTGCCCCATCCCTGGCAGTGTTCAAGGCCAGGTTGGACACAGGGGTCTGGAGCAAGCTGCTCTAGTGGAAGGGGTCCCTGCCTGTGGCAGGGGTTGGAACTGGATGAGCTTTAAGGTTCCTTCCAACCCAAACCAGGCTGGGATTCCATGAACAAATAATACTGGTACGTGCAAAACACATGGAGAATTCTGAGAAGGGCAGTGCTGGTGGCTTGGATCCTGAAATCAGTCAGAACCTGTTGGGACTGAAGGCCTGTGATTTCCCTTCCACGCCGATTCCTTTACCCTGGCTAAGAGCTGTACTGCACACTTAGGAATTGTGAGACTTGGTGCAATGGGAGATCACACAAGATTAGCTTATGATCAGCGCTCATACTGGAGAAACTTTTTAGCCTTTGCTCTAAACTTAACATAAACCATTTAAAAATGCACTAGAAATTGAACAACGAAGGGGAGCTGCATTACGAAGGAGAGCTGCAAACCTTTATTTGGTGTTAGGAAGCTTTGCAATTCACATTCTTTGTAGTTATCTTTATAATCAGTTCAAGGATTTGAAGAATATGTACTAACACTGTTTCATGTGACCAGTAATGTTTGTATTATGCTTTCAGTTGTTGTTCTTAAGTGATTTTCCTGGTCCAGGTTGTCAGAGAACTAGATTTGGGTTTATGGGGTGTGTTGGGGGGTGCTTTTGGAGGTGGTGGTGGTTGGTTTTGGGTTTTTAACTATCCTCATTCATTATTTTTCAGTCACTGACTTCTCTTTCACCTTCTCCAGATAACTCCTCCCTCAAACTGGTTAATAGTGAAGTCCAGGTGGAGCTGCAAGATGTTGATAAAGAGAGCAAGAATGAATATGCAATGGACAAAAATCAGATGAATTATCAAGGTAGAGCATTTATATGGTATAGTAAAAAAAAAAAAAAAAAAGGAATTCTAAAACAGCTCTATACTGAATTGTGCCAAATTGTAAATTACTGCAGGTAATTGTCTCCCTTGCCACTATTTGTGGGTCTTAAAACTTGCTTTCTTAGGTAGCATGGATTAATTGCTCCAAGAATCCAAGTTGGTCTTTTAAGGGTTATGCTTTCAGAAGGGCCACAGGGATTTATGAGTCTGGTTTCCAGTAAAACTAATGAGTTGTATGCCTAACTCTGATCTCGATTGCTAACGTCCTCGCTTCTGAACTCTCCTCTGAACGAAACGTTTGTTACTTATTGCTTCTGCATCTAGTTATGAACTATTGGAATGAAGCAACTGAGTGATAGATTTTTGCTTATCAGAATTACTTGAAGGCATTCAACTAGGTTGAAACCTAATGGATTTGCTTAATGAAAAGGTAAACAGATTTAGTGCTGTGTATTACGTGTTTCTGCATCACCCATTAGTATTTTTGGGGATGGCTTGAATAACCTGATTAGCATATTGTTTTATAGAGGATATGGCCAATTTTGTAATCCTCTCTCACATCCTTTGTGTAAGTAGTTTCAGCAAAACTGGGCAGTTGATTCACAGGATCATGCCCTTTGTGTGTGTGAACACATAGATGTACAGAGACCTTAACTAAAGGGCAGTGTTTCATTAAGAAGTATAACCAGTATTCTAATCAGGACTATTTCTTCCCTAATATCTGATTTTATTTCCTCTTCTTATCTGGAACTTCTGCATGAACTCAGGATGACAGTTTTTAAGAGGTCATTTAATACTAGGATTTCTAACTGAGGATCTCTAACTGAGAGGACTTTGACATCTGTGTTACTGCAGCAACCAAGTGGTAGAGAAGGAGGAGAGGATAATGAATTTGAGTGTTGCATTCCCTTAGTCAATGCATCTTCTTGGATTCATACACAGGCATTTTCTTGGATGCATTTCTGTCCTGTGATTGTGTCACCTTTCCAATGACGTATATAATATTGTGCAGCAATCTGTGTACTGCAAACATCATCTAGCCTACATTTCAAAGAAGTTGATATCCCAGCTTCATGTTTTTCTGGCTTTTAGGTTATATTTGTTTCTATTCTCTTGTGTTTGACTTGGACCTTCATATACAGCTGCTCCCCTCCCTGAGACTTTATACTGATTTAGAGCTTGAACCTGGGCGTTCGAATTCTCCATGGAAACCAATTTGAAAGTATTAAGACCTCTGCAAGATCAATGAATGACTCCCAGAAGGGAGGTTCTAATTCATAGTGATCTTTTGCAGAACTAATAGAAGGGGAAAATTTAATTTACTTGTAACCAGAAAATAACCATTTTCCAAGATACTTTACACACAGAAGCCCTCAACATGCCCAGAACTATAAACATAGACTATATGTAGGAATATATAGCTTTTATTGGTGTGAAGCTGGGGTGATTGCGTTACTTATGAATGGCAAAGTCAGCTAAGGGATGTGATGTGCATGCCAAATGAGTGCCAGTAAAACCTTTAACACTGAACATATTAATGGATTCTAAAAAGAAGTTATTAAAGCCCTTTTTTCATATTTTACTATTTTGTTGATGATCTTTTTACAGTTCCACCGACTTTCTGCTCCAGTTGGTTTTGTATAGATTTTTGGAGTGAAAAGTATTTAATTAGAAGTTTTAGGAAGAACTATTTGAAGTCATAGAGTCTACTATTAAATCTCGGTGCCTTATGTTTGAGGTTGTCATCGTGGCTGTAAAGGTCTGGGCTTCATTGGTGTCTGATTCAGGACTGGCTATAGCAAAAGTCATGTTCAAGCATTTGGGCAAAGAAAGCAGATGTATTTTGCCTATTGTTTATTTGAAAGGGGAGAAGGGGGTTGGAATATTTGATGTGCAAGTTGAATTAATGGGCAAATCGTATAAAGGGGTCAGAAGTCCAAAACTAATATTGTTGAGCTTCTAATCATTCTGCATTTGTATTCTGTTATTACAGAAGTCAATGAATTCATTCTAGTGCTGTTAAGAGCATAATGTCAGATAAAGAAATATTAATATTCACATGCAAAACTCCTATTTTTCAGATATGCAAAATCATCATAGCATCAGCAATGTGAATATCCAGCATTCATTAAAAGAGATAAATGAAGAGTTTTATTCCACAGAACATGAGGGCATTGACTCAGCCCCTACATATTCAGGTTCCAAGTGCCTGCGTTCTCTCAAATTGAGTGTAACAAGTACAGATGCACTTGATGACTGTGCAGTCATAGAGGATATAGAAGAAATGAAAGAAAGAATTAAGACTATGGAGTCTGAGCTTGAGAAGTACAAAATGTTCGTGTTTCATTTACAGACCTCTGACCAGTTCTTATTGAGTGGTGTTTCCAATATAGCTTTAAGTGACGCAGCCTTGCCTGTGGAAGGACATGTTATGCAAATGCAAGATAGAGCTGTGCAAGGAATCAAACCGTGTTCTAATGTCCATCAGCTGGTGGATTATGAGAATCACCCTGAAAATAGGAATTCAGTGTCTTCAAAAGCACCTGATACTTGGACAGCACAAAACCTTAAAGAACTACTAGCAGCAAATGAGGCAGAACTTGAAAAACAGCAAATTGCAAATATGCATCTTGATGAAGTATATCATCTTCAGAGCAAACTGAGAGAAACACCACCATCCAAGTGAGTAAAGCTATTACTGTTTTGGGTTCCTTTTTGTAAACAGCAATACCACATAACACAGGAAGGCAATATGAAGATAATTTCGTTCACATAGGAGGGTGTTGTTATAGTAAAGGCTGAATTTCACTAACATTAACATACAGACACTGAAACGTTTAGTTAAAAGATGCCTCAAAGTACAAAACAGTATTTCTCTTACAACAGAACTGCTTCTGATGGGCTCATACCATCCTCTGGTAAAGACTGTATGCCAGATACCTATGTCTCTCCCCACACCTCCCTTTGCTGCAAGACATCCTCTGTTGAGCAAAGTCAGATTACTCTGTGAGATGGGCTGACCTCTGTAATTAAAGTATTACACTGTTGCATACTCAGGGTTTTTTTTCAGGTGACACACTTTTTATTTCCCCCCCCCCCCCCCCCCTCTAATATCCATATTGTCCTGAGAGCCTTAAGGAAGTATAACAAAGGAAGGTATTCAGCCTTTGGCCTCAGAATGCTTGAAGAGAAATATCTGGAGACATTAAGCAACCACCAACATGGCCTGCTGTATATCTCTTAGTGTTACTGACATAAAATACAATTGTGCTGCATAATACATATAAATGTACATACCTTGAAAATATACCTCATCCATTTCACAAAGGCAGATCCAGCTGTAAATTAAGGGATGAGACAGTATGGATGGCTGTAAAGGTTTTATGGCCACTGTCTAGGACAACTGCATGAGTCACAAGTGACAGGCCCAAAAGTGAGTTATGCATCTCTTCTTATAGCAATGATGATAAAAATCCTGTAACAACCCACACCATAGTACATTTTGTTTATGCTGCATATTTTCTTTGATTCCCTGCATCTTTCCATTTCCTCTGCCTTTTTCTCCACTAATTCTATAGAAAGAAGTCAATCTGTGATACAGACAGTGGCACTATAAAGGGAGCATCTATATTTGCAAGTGCAGAATAAATTCAGTTAATCTGAGTTGAGATTTATATCCTGGTGTGTGGAGTACAGGAGTTTGGACACTACAGGGGTTGTCATGGTCACAGTCTCTGGTAATAAACATGCAGAGACATGGAGAATTTTCAGAACCCATCAGCTCAGAAAGTCCAATATTGTGCTCCTGGCAGGAAATACAATAAGTTATAGAAGAAGAGACCACTCTCTATTGTTGGGTTTCTTCTTAATTCACTATGGAAGAACAAAACCAAGCAGTCAGAAAAATATGTGTATTCTAAAAGATTCTTTTCATGTATTCACTCATACTCACTTTCATTTGGCACCTTTGAGTGCCATCCAGGTTATTTTCAAGCAGACAAACAAGTCATCACCTTAATTTCTGCCCATCTTATAAATGAAGGATAATAACCCACAAGTTATGCCCATAAATACAAAACTCACCAGTTAGAGACGATCCATTTCTCATTGTGGGGCTGTAAAAGCATTTTAAAAGCAAATTGAGTCACATCAAATAAGAACTTAGGAATATAAGTTTAATTCTCTTTTTATGTATACTTAAACGTTGCTTATGGTCAGAAAATGACTTGAAAGCTAATTTCATTTTCTCAGCTATGATTCATTAGTTCATTCCCAACCTCGAGAAGTCTCCTTCCAACGCCAGCAAATGAAAGAGATCCGCAGTGGTTGTGTCACTTACCATCAGCATCTGACGAGCCTTATTAAAGCTTTTGAGGAACTGCTTCAAGCCAGTGATGTAGATTATTATGTTGCTGAAGGCTTCCGTGAACAACTGAATCAAAGTGTGCTACTGTTTGGGAAGCTAGAAGGGCAAATCCTGTATGGTAAGTAGCAGTATTTTGTGCTTCTTGGCTGAAATATATTAACATTCTTGGAATTTGAAGGTTTTTTTTTCCTCTTTTCAGTGAAAAGAAAACCTTACTTCCTCTTGGTTGTTTTTAAATGATTTATAGTGAGGACTGTCTTGGGAAGCACAATTTTAATGCTCCACAAAGACTCGATTTTACTCCTGCAGTTATCCTCTGTGTTGACACCTTCCATTTTGAGTTATCTCAGCATATGCATATTTTAACTGTTTAAAAGATAGTGGTTATGGTTTACTAGAAGTTTAGTTGCAAGTAGGCTTTAGGATTTTCTGTATCAGGAACCAGCCCAGCTGATTTGTTGAGCCTGAGCACCAGATATCTCCATTGAAGGGTTCTCCCAGTTGGTTTTTAATACAATCTATGTTTAACTAAACCCCCAAAATTACAAGTTCCTGAAGTTTTTCCCCTAAACTGCAGTCATTTGCAAGAAGGGTAAATGAAGTGCAGAGATCAGGACTGTACTTCAGAGTCAAATATAGAAATGATTATAACCATATATGATATGGCTGATTTCTATGCCCAGTTCCTTTAAAGAAACCACAGGGAATCTTGCATTGGACAGCTGGGAGATAATACCAATTGATTGGTTCCTGTAGAAATAACACAAGTTAAA
Source organism: Pezoporus occidentalis (assembly GCF_034315485.1). Taxonomy (NCBI): domain Eukaryota; kingdom Metazoa; phylum Chordata; class Aves; order Psittaciformes; family Psittacidae; genus Pezoporus; species Pezoporus occidentalis. The sequence goes on from NW_026915987.1 coordinate 450,679, forward strand.
TCGTGTGCAGGTATAAAATCATCTGTCATGCAATGTACCAAGAAAAAGGACCATAGATGTCACAGAGAAACCTACCCAGATGGTGCACATGGACAGTTAGGGGGGAGAAAGGGAAAATCTGTTTGGTTAGAAGGCAAAGGAGAAGAATTCCTTCAGAATTTTGAGTAGCTCATGAGTTAGAGACTGTGGTATTGCAAATCAGTGCGTATTTGCAGGGCATAATAGTAGAATAAGAGCCTTCTGAGCAGAGGTCCTAGGTGAAGTCAAGTAGAGAAGTGTTGGCCTTGTGTTAGAGAAAGCCAGGCACCGAATGGAGTCCATAACCCAAGGAAAGGACATTGTAATGTGTACTGGTAAGCAAAGCCCTTTGAATTATCAGTGAGAACTGGCATGTTGTCTGAAAAATGGGAGCAGTTTATCCCAGTTTTCCCACCTATTCTCTGGCAAAGCATTAAGTTGGAATGTCTAAAGTGGGACCACATCAGGACATATATTATTCCTATATATATATTATTAAAATTACCATTACTAGTTATTTTCCTAAGAGACCTGCATCTTGCTGCCAGGTAGTCCAGCTTGTTAAGAAAAACACTCTAATAGAGAGCTAAAATGCAACCATGTTTGGTAAAATGAGCATCAAAGTCAAACTTTATCACCTGAAGGAAGAGTACCTTGTACATGTTGCCTTCAGTCCATAGCTGGAAGAAAGTTAGCAGCACAATGCTGGAAAAGGGATGCTTTCATGGGTGAAATTCAGCAAGAAGGACCTTTTCCTATCATCACAAAGTTGCTCTTTCTGACCCAAAAGCAATACTTCCACAGATGTCAGTACAAAACTGCTACCTTCAGCGAAACACTTGAGCTGGCCTGAAATAGGGCTTCTGACCCCCACGTCTTCCCAGAATTGGCTCCAGAAGCTCACTTTGTTCAGAACCATCCAGGCCCCAGCCATACAATGATCTGTATTCTGCCTTTCATTAAAGGTAGTGGCAGCATGTTGCAGTTTCAATTGCTCATATAAAGGAGTTGTATATGAGAAAAAGGTATTATGGCTACTGTGTCATAGCATAGTGTAATAAAAGATTGAGTGTATTCAATGATTTCAGTGGCTACAGATTCCTTGCATTACAAATGAGAAGACTCTGTAGTGAATAAACATTAAATGCCTTTAAACCAACAGATGGTACCCTATATACTATGAAAAGACACTGACAACTGAGACAATTCAATATATCTAACACAATGGTGCTGCATTGAATCACACATTAAAGTAAAATGACGTTTGTAGGGTTATAAAGAACAGCCAGTGTACTAAGAATTGACTGTAAAGATGCATCAACAACCGTCTGTCTCTGCATTTCCATCCTGACCTTCAGTTCATTCCCCTGCATTTGCAGCTGTGCAGCTCTTGCCTTCCACCTCTGCTTAAAGGCACTAGGGAGTCAGAATATGGGGAGCCAAGGGGACACCACGGAACTCTTATTTCCTTTGTTAAATCAGTGTCTGAATCCAGCTCTCTTGCACTGGATTGTGCTTGTGTGCACCATTGGGAATATTGCAGGCAAAATCCTGTGTATGCCCCTTTATTGAGGATAACTGGTGAGCCCGGGTGGACAAAATCCAAATGTGATGGAATTGGGTTTATGTATTTTGTTTTATTGAAGAAATAATGGCATGTAGGCCTAATCCTTTTGCTATATAGCACAAATTTTACATCTGTGTGCTAACTGAAACCCCAAAGCCGTAAAATCTGGCACCTGTGGTACCTTGTAATTCTTTTTGAACTCCAGAGAATATTGCTTTGTTGCTGGGCTGTAAATAGTTGTGCATTTAACACTAATACACAGTGTGTTGAGTATCTGTTGGCTTCTCTAATTTCTCCTTAATTTACCATTCTGTATATGAATAGTTAAAGATGGGGGGGGGGGGGGAAGTATAATTCTCAATATCTGTTTTTAACCAGATCTTTCTGCTTTGCAGGAGAAGCAATAGGGGCAGAAGTCACTATACTTTATGAATTAGCTCAAAGGTAAGAGTGCAACTGAATGTTTATCAAATGGTTGTTAAGTTGATAAGGATGCTCCATGTTTTGTAGCACAACTTCCACTCTTTTGCTTTCTGAAGGGCTTTGCTTATGTTGCATGTTTCATTTAATATCCATTTAGTTAATAAAATATCCATAGAAATGAAACAAAGGCCTTTTTTTCCCCCACTTCTCATCACACTGAGATCCTGAGAAGCATCAAGCTACCAGCTTTGTTTCTTTCATGAACAAACAAAATGTGCTATAAGACACTGTGTGTGCTCAGATATTACCCTAATTGCAGCTGCCAGGAAGGATACTCAGCTACCTTTCTGCTGCTGTGACCTTGGGGGCTGGCTCAGGATGACTGGAGCATGATGCTGGTGCAGTTTGTTCTCTATCACCCTTATGCTGAAGGTGAAGAGAGCAGGTGGTGTTATGCTGCATGTGTTGGTTTTATGCCAGCCTGGGATTCTTTTGTGCTACAGAAATCCTCAGCTACCTGTTCAAGGCAGCTTGAGGTCCCCTTAACTCAATGATAACTGCCTAGTGCTGGGACATAATCCTGGCCTGAAGGTCCATTTGATTCTTTCTGCTGACTTCAGTGAGGTCTGGATTTCAGTTTTGATCTGTTACTGTGGTTTGTCATGTTCTGTCACATAAATTCACTCCTGTACATTTGCCACTGTGCTCTCTATTCATGCTTCTAAAGTAATAAACCAATTTCTATATTTGAAAACATTTTGTTTGGCACAAAAGGGATAACGAGAAGAACACCGCTATGTACCAGCAACTGAAGGAGGAGTCACCTGTACCATCTGCTCTTCATAGCTTGTCTGACTTTGATTTGTCAGAAAAGTCATCTCTTGGCTCACCTGAGCCCCGGGACGACCTGGAAGGACAGCATGGCACATTGGCGCTTCTGCCAAACAAGTTTCCCCCAGGTAATTTATTCCCCCACTGAAGATTCACTGGGTATTGGGAAAAAATGCCCTAAATAAGACACCAGGGAACTAATTAAGAAATAATGAAGAATGTTTGTCTGCTTCAGCTTTCCAGGATCCTGGCATAATCATTGCAATTTCAGTAATAAGACATCTAGAGATGACAACGATTTGAACTGCCTCCTGCTTGAAACAAAATTAGCTTGGATGTTTTGTGTCTTTGTTGTTTTAGACTGCCATCTTTTTACAGTACTCCAGACGGTCTTTAAATAGACATGTTATAAGGGGAAAACAGACAATTGTCAAGAGAATATTACATAGAAAAAGAGAGATTTTTCTAATTTTATAAAAGTCAGTGTTATGTTTCCTTGAGAATTGTAAGTGCTGCATAATTAATAAGTGGTGTTGTGTTTGACCTGGATAGTTTCACTAAGCACAAGTGATGCAGTAGTTTGTTATAGCCAGCGATGAAAATTTAATAGCTGAGATAGCACATGCTGTTCAGGAGGAAAATACTGCAGAGTAAACCAGGAGTGTGTGACATGGATAAATTGACAAATGAGGTGGTGACAGTTAGAACAGATAAGTTCCTGAGTGAAGCTGAAGCTCACAGCCAACGGAAGAAAAATTGTAGAACGGGAAAGCAAGAAGGGAAAGGTACAGTAATGAAATTTGGTAGAAGAGATGTATTTATCGTGGCATGCATTGTGTAAGTCAAAGTCAAATTGATACCTGAGTTACTCTGGTAAGCTTCCCATTATTAGAAGGTAAAATATATGCTGTTGGTGTGTTGAGCCTGAATGTGAGGCTGCATTGCAGAGCTTTGGATTTGTTTCCCAGTATGTGCAATGTTTTAACTGGGCAAATTTGCTATCTACTACAGTTTTGTAGGAAGAAATTGTTTAAGGAGCCTTAAAACTAGGCCGTTTTTTAAGTTAAAATGGAGTTGTCATTCCATTTTTCATATGGAAAAAGTTCTTGTGGTGTCAGATACCTAATGTCTACCAGTTTGAACAGTTCTGTATTATTTTTTAGTGTTAACTCACATTAGATTTGACAGGAGTACACAGTGTAAGGGAATACAATCATTTACTCTGAATAAGAAGCGGTCTGTTGGTTTATTTAGAGTTACTAATGGAGCATCTGCAAGAAATTAGAATCCTGAGACAACGTTTAGAATACTCCATAAAAACTAATGAGAGGCTGAGGAAGCAGCTTGAGAGACAAGTAATGGACAAGGAACTAGATCAAGGTAAGGATTTATTCCATAGCAAACAAAATCCACTTTTCCTGCTTTAAAGCTCGAGGGATGAAATGCTGCTGGAAATGTTTTGTGTGCTTTTTAGGCTAAATCCCACCCCTAAACAGTTTGGAAATGCTGGGTCTTTCTCTGAGCACTGCTGCATCTCAAGCTCCAGCAGCAGACACAGCTTCACCATGCTGCGTGTACAGTAGCATTAATAGAGACTTAATATGCCTCTTCCTTAAGTCCATTGCTTGAAATGTATCCAGGACTGATGCACAAATCTTATTTCTACCTCTCTGAGTTAACACCACACAGCCTCAAACCTGCAATTGTGTGTAGTGCTGAGAGAACAGGACAACCAGGTAGTTTTATGGCGTTTGATGATGCTGTGCTTGAATTTCATAACAGGGAATTGAAACCTTTCTACTTCTGTTATCGACAAATAGCCTGCTTTATTTTTTTTTTGTTCCCTTTTTGTGCCTTTGGGATATCATTATTGTTGTAATGATCATGGATTCTAGGATGTCATCTTCTTTTCATTCTCTGCCATGTGCAGCCAGGGATAGTTGCAGGAGAGGAAGCCCATTTTAACAACGCAATTTCAGTGAGGCCTGGACCCACTCTGAATATAGGAGGAGGTGCTTTGTTCTAAATTACAATGCTGCTATTGATCCAAAGTAGGAGTTCTGTGGAATTAGCTTTCCTGTGCCTACTCCATGTATACCTGGGGTGGTCAGTACAGCACCACTGCTAACAGCACTGTTGGGAGATGCCTCCTCTGGAATTTTCTGAGTGCTTTGAAGCCAGCTTGTATTCACATACAGGGACAAAATATCTGTAAGGCAGAGCCTAGGTCCAGCTTGTCATTTGAATTGATTGGTGTCAGAAATGTCTTCTGCACAAAATAACATCCCGAGTTAATAAGAAATACCTGACAGCAACTGATGGAAATTGGTTTTCGTTCCAAACTCTAAAATAAAGCAGTGGATGAAAATCACTAAAAATAGGCATGCAAATTCAGAGTCACAGCTCAGCACTGCTTGCTTTCAGCATCTTTGAAACCCAAACTCTGTGGTACCTTTAAAACTTCTCCCAGGAGGGTAGCCAGGCTCTCACTGGGGATGCTTTTGCAGCACCTTTTCAAGCACACCATACCAGGCATACTTTCCTAATCTTCATTCTGTTCTTGTTCTCCTTCCCACGTTTTTCCCCACAGGACAACTGATTAATATGCAATATTACTCAGACTGGAAGCAGGCAATAAATACTTACATGCTTTCCTTTTACTCAGTTTCACTAATGTTGACATTAGATTCATTATGTTTTACATCATCCCCATGATCCACTTCTGTTGTTGTTTAAATGGAGACTACCTGCAAATAGCAGTTGGCTTTCAGGAATAATTTACAGTGATGGAAAGGTGTATAAAAGCATCCATTTCATTCATGAAGTATTTACGCTGCTGGAAAGGCATACTGTTCCCATGAAATAACCACACTGAAACACTTCCAACTCTTTTACAGCTTCATAAAGATTCTGGCAAGGGCATCCATTAATGCAGTGAAAGTATATTTTCTTTATAAACTGTCTTTTACCTTCCATCTGTCTTCTTGTTGCCTTAGTGCATCTGCAAATGCATGGAGGGGAAATCTGGAAGAGAAAGAAGGAACTACCTGTTAGAACAGCTCATTTTTGTTACTATGATCTCTCAGTGCTTCCTGTTTGTTTTGAAGATCTCTTTCATGTTATCAATATGGATATCCTCTCTCCTAGTAATGATGCCTTTTTCTTCCTAATAGATGGGCTTTTTTTTTGGCTTTAAGGGCAAAAATGAGTCCCTTAGTGAAGCTGAAGCAGATTTTAGCTTTGGGACATAATAGTTCAACGTTTGAACTTAATATCCTTAGTTTGTTTTCCATCAAAAACCAAAACCAACTTGTAACATACTTAATTGCTGATGAAAGCCTGTGAAATTCGTGTGATTATTGTTTGTTCAATCAAAGGTAATGCACAGATTTGTTCTTGTTTGCTAAATATTAGATGGATGTATGTACACACATCTGCCCACTATTTTTGCTATACTATTTCTAATATTTAGATTCTCTAAGTGTTTAAATGCCTCTGGGCTTCCAGTGTTCTATAAATGACTCAAGTGCTGGTAATGACTACATCGTTACTGTAGAGCTGAGGTTTGCAGTGCAAGGAGAACCGAAATAATTGCTTCTATAATTTCAAATGTTAGGCTTCCAAATCAAATCAAAGGTTTAATTTTGAGTTTCCAAGGTTTCAGATCTTATTAATGGCAGTTAACATTAAAAGGGGTTTTTGTTTGCCTTATTTTTAGCCCATAAGTAAGTAATGTATCTACTCAGGCTTCAGCTTTAGTATGCCTTTATTTTGCTTTACTGGGAATGAATATTGGCTTCCTCTTGGCTGTGATTTTCAGCAATGCCTGTCTTTCAGTCAGTGTTTTCTTTGAAACCATCAAGGTACACTTCCTTAGCACTCACTTTTTTCAGCACAAAACATAATGAAGACTCAAGTGTATTGCAATTGTAGGCCCTGATGCTCCACTTTACTGTGGTTAGATGGACCTTTTGCATCTATGGAGAGCGTAATTGATGTCAGCAGGGCTCTGCACAGAAGTAGTCGTCTCGGCAGTGGGTCAAATTGCAGGATTGTGGCCCTATTACCACTGGTTCTACATTATCCCTTATTATGTAAGATAACTGGTAGTTATATTCTAAAGCCTTTCAGTAGAACTGTGATAGCATAACTTGTCAAATAGGATAAAGCTGGGTGATGGGCAATAAATTAAATTAGAATCAAGATGAGACCATCAAGCCTTGCCACTTCAAGTTGAATTGCTTTGTTAGAATCTGAAAGGGAAAAGCCTTTTGAGTTCGCATAGCTACTTCTACTCTTTAACATATAGATAGTAAAATGCCATTAGTGCCAGGCTTCTAGAGCCTTTGAGTCTTTCAGTAACGACAAGAGGTGCATATCATGGCACGCTACATCCCAGTTAGGTAGTGGGTAAAAGCTTCAATTGGGATTACAATAAAAATGAGATTACTCAGAGGAAGTGCAGCACATCAAACTGAAGTGAACTGCCAGAGCTGAAAGGCATCCTCCTCATACATTCAGCTAATTTTTGTGCCAGCTGGTTATTTCTCCATTAACCAAATAGTTGACACTCATGTAGCTGTCTGAAGCTTTAAAGCGTGGGATATACTGGGATAATCAATCAACTGAAAACTATTCTTAATAGTAACATTAATTCTGGTGGGTCCTGAAGTGTTTTACTGACTATAAGCAGGTTATAAAGGGCAATAACAGAGGTAGCCCCCTTGAGAGTGGAGTGCATCACTTTTCAGACTGTAGTGGTAACATTACACATTGCTATGGGATGAGTAGCAAAGATACAGTGTGTTGTGAGGATAACCTAGGCTGAATTTGACTGGATACACAAGTTAACACTTTATAGAACTAGTACAGTAAGAAAGATCCTCAGAGTGGGTTTCTAAAAGATAGACATCTAAGTCTGTGCTGGTTACTCAGAACTTCTCATGAAAGCACTGAAGAGTCGTGCTTCCCTTTGGAGGAGAGGACAGGGCATCTCATCTGCAGAGAAGACACATTGAGTAGCTCTGTGGTGGTGCCCATTTCTCCCCATGATGGTTGGTCCACACTGGCTCAGTTATCTAAATTTTAGACACATGAATTGAAGAGGGATGAATCTTCATCCCTGTGATCATAAATGGGTTCTTGCTTTGTAATCAGAGGCAAAAGCAGTGTCTCCAGTCTTATGTTCTAGACTCGTGCGGTAACAGATCTGTTGCCAGACTATCGATGTTACTTCCTGCACCGTGGATTAGTTGGTAGAATCTAGTGGTCCTTTGCAATGATATCATTAAATACAACAGGGTATGATCAGAGCCAGACTGAAATATATGGGAAACCTTCCTCCAGTTTGCATAACTTTCAACGAATAGCAATGTCACAAAATCCTCCTGCATTTTGTCCTGTTGGAGTATCAGCGGATAGGTAAGGACTGCCAGGGATAATTTTGCCATTTTGGTAATGGTTGCCCAGCAATGAGAGGTACTTTGGATTACTTGGCATTAACCTGAACTGCCTTTTAGTCTATGGGGATAACCTTCAAAATAGAGAGAGGAGAAATCATAGCATGTTTTTCTGCAATTTCTTAAATTGTTCTTGTCTGGAAGGTTTAATCTTTAATGACCTAGAGATGAGTCATAAATCATCTTTTCTGTATATATTTATAGGTTCTGCAAACATTTTTAACCGTGGCTCAGAGCAGCATAATTCCTTGACTTCTGAAATACATTTCCTGAGGAAGCAAAATCAAGTTCTGAATGCAATGCTAGCAAAAGGATCCAGAGGTAAGAATGACTGCAAGTCATTCCACATCAGAACACAATGAAATATTAACAGGCCATTCATTAAACTGACTTAACTGTTCTTCCCACCCCTGAAATGCCGTGCTCAGCCATAAGCATTCAAACTGGAGTTAATGATAAAGAAGTAGCAATAATACTCCTTTCTGTTGATTTGTAGCATTTTCCACTTGATATTCCCTTTCATTTCTCTGTGCTTCTTTTTGCATTTCTTTTGGTTCTATACATTTTTTTTCCTCTTCCCCCTGTGCCTTTTATTAACATTTTCTTCCTCCTTTTTCCCAGTGCTTTCATTCTGAAACCCTTTTAAAAACAATCCATAGGATAGCATTATTGCTGAAAATGAGACCAGTCAGTACAGAACAGTTGCAAAGGGAAGCAAACTAATTACATTTAGATTCTGTAATCTGCTACAGAGGCTTGACTGGACAGACCAGTCCAGGGTTGGAAGTAGATGATCTTAAGGTCTTTTCCAACCCTAACCATTCCATGATTCTATGACCAAGCCATCTTTTTGGAAGCACTTCAGAAGAGAACAGAACTGAGGGAATCCATTTGTAAGTATTTGTAATCTCTGAGATTAACTTTCAACTTCCCTCATTTTCACACCTATGAAGAGAGAATATTAAAGTCTCCCTCTCCTTTTCCCCAGGACAACGAACAACTCACCATGTAGGATTTTAAAAGCAGCTTAAGCCACAATTAGTTTATAATTCTCCATGATTTCAGGCAGTGTAAAAGCACTGGTGCCTCTTCCAGTTATGTATTCCCTCATTTGTTCTGGTACATCTTGGTGCTTATCAGTGTCTTCAAATTCTACTTGTTTAATTAATATACTTCTGCTTTTGTTTCCACGTTGACAATATGATCTGATAATATCAGGGTTTCTTTCTTAGAAGAACCATGATGAATAGAACATTGTTGCCCTTATGTGTAAAAATAATGTCAGTATTTCTGGAGTTCGGGAGCTTCTTTTCCTTTTAGTCCCGGATGCATTAGACAAAGAAAAGCCTCTTAGATACCTCCTGCTTATTTTGGTCTCAGGTGCTTTCTGTCTATCGTCTTAGCTTGGCCTTTCATTACTGAAGGGCTGGTGATGTACATTTTTAACAACGTGGGGGTTACCATTTTCATATGCTTTCAACAAGACTACTGAAGATGAGGGAAGGGTTCTAACTATTGGGAGATGGAATGATTGTCTCATTGCCAAGATCGACACTCTCTTTTCCAGTGCTAAATGTAGGATCATGGAAAACTTGGGGTCCCGGTAAGCCTCTATGAGTGTAGCTGTCTCAGTGTTCAGTTGTCCCTATCAGCAATTCCATGTCACAGGACCAGTTGGGGAAATGGCTTGTGCCAAGGGAAGGACTGATATATGGTACGTTTGGCAGATGAATAGGGCTGTGAAGGAGAAGACAGGGAGGAACATGGATACAACGTGCCCTAAAACAATCCCACTGAGATCTTTTCTTCCTCAAGAGAAGTCAAATCCATTCTTTGGTGAGGATTGGCAAAATTCATGTGCTTGCTTCAGGATCCACTAGTTGCTGACTGCTGTCCTTCTGACCAAATCCCAAGAGGTGCTGGGGGCATTTGGCCTATAAGGCTGTTCCCAGGTTTTTATTGAGCCATTATAAGTCCTATTACAGAAAATGTATCTAGCAAAAGTCATTAGAAAATTGAAATGCTGAGATCCTAAAACTCAAAAGAGCAGCTGTGATTTTTCTGGCAGTCTCTGAAAAAGCTGGTTTTGTTAAAGAGCATAGCTTTGGTGGGCTGTGGGCTTTGTAAATACCTGGTGTTTCTTCTTGTTTCAGATAAACAGAAGGAAAATGAAAAGCTGAGAGAATCTCTTTCTAAAAAGAATGCAATCATTGAGCATCTTCATGAGGATTATGAATGTATCAAGAGAGAAAATGAAAGGCTGCAAAAACAAATTGGCCAAAAGGAAGATGAAACCAGATATCTGACATGTCAAATTTACAGCAGTCGTAATGAGTTAAACAGGTATTGATTCTGTCCACATTTAGACATTCATTTAGAGAAGAAAATTGTCAGTGTGACAAGCACGTGTTTAGTCATAGCCATTAACATGAATGAGGTGCTTAGATTTTTTCCAAAGGCAAGGGAAGAATGATTGAGGAAGGGGGAATGGGTTTTAGATTTTGAAGCAAATTGAACTTTTAACTTAGGTATTTACTGGGATTTCACAGGTTGCAAACAGAAATTAATGTAAAGCAACATCAGTTCTCTGAGAATGAGAAGTTACTGCAGTCGCTCCGAACTGAGATCAAGGTTTATGAGAAGCTGGAAGAAGCAAGAAGGAGGAGGACAGGTATAAATGCACATCGTTTCTACACCCTTAGCCCTTGCAACCCATTGCTCTCTGAATATGACCCTGTCAAAAGGACAGTTGGTTAGGTTGCTGTTTCTACTCGCTTCTGCTATGCAAAGAACTGACAACTTGATAAAATACTGCTTTTTACCTTTGGAATGTAGCTGAGGTTGAGATTTGTGCTATGTTCTGACTTGGCACACCCAAGTTTCCTTTAGCTTTTTAGCTAAGCTAAAAACAAATACTGAGGGTCAGTGGCTCTGGCTGGATAAGCTTCATGGGGAGCTTTACCTGTCATCTAGGATTTGATATTTACTTGTCATCTAAGCACATGCTGCTGCATCCTCCCAGGTAGTGCTTACTCAGGTAGTCCTTTCTCTTGTCTGAATCCAAGGGTAGTGTCTTCTCCCTAGGGAGGGCAGAAGTGCTGGCACTGCCTTCTGAATTAGATGTTTAATTACTTCCTGCCTGTTTTTCTGTCACTAAAAGTGAGGAGTAGGAGTGACACTGACATAAGTTCTTCCTACCCCTTTTAAGAAATCTATACTATCACATAGCTGTTGGTGTGGTTAGGTAAAGAAGTGGAATGCTGTTCATTGCTGCTTACTCATTACGGTATCCAGCACATTTCCCACTGGAAGGGCTTGTAAAAGTTGATTATTTTTCTTCCTGCTTTTTTAAGTAATATGCCCTGCCATCACTTGTATTTCATGCATAGCTGCAGCAGAAGAGCCCTGTTGGCATAAGGCTTTAAGCCAAAGTTGGCTCAAGGATGGAACTAAATCTCCTTGCAGAACTGGTAATGTAATTAGAGAGTAGCAGCACTCTCCTCGTGCAGTTGAGCGCCTCCCCACTGTCTGGAGAACAGTTGGATTTCAGCATGAAAGAATACATGGAGTTTTTTGTGTGCTGACCTCCTTCTATGGAAAGACAAACACAGCCCTTGCTTTTCAGGTTCAGATTTGTTCCTGTGGTTGCCAGGCGATCACTGTTATTTCCTTTGCTCTTCTGTGTATAAAATGAAGCTCCCAATTCTACTTCATCCCTCCTCCGAGCTCAAAGATTACCTATTCCTTTTCCTTGCCCCAGACTGTGCATTAATGCACTTTTGTAAATCCTCTTCATGTTTGTTTTTATTGTGTTTTTTTTGTTTTGCTTTTGGCTTCTTAGCTTTTATGGACAAAGTGAAAGATAGTTTGGGGCTCTTTAAATCTTTCAAGGGTAAAAGCAATTAAGACATGCTTTTTTGTCAAACCATTAGCTTAATGCTGTTTGTAGTTAATTCGTAATACCAAGGATAAGGCTGGCTAGAATTTATTTGCTCAGCATTCTGATCCTAGCTAATATTATTTTAATTGTTAAAGATGTGAAGTGTTTCTGTTCAAATTGTCACAGATCCCAGATGTGCAGATGTGGCAGAAGAATTCCGGAAAGATCAGAATAATCCACTTGATTTACATGAGCTGTTGACTGAAATCCAGAGTTTGCGAGTGCAACTTGAGAGGAGCATCGAGACAAACAAGTCTTTGCATGAAAAACTAGAGGAACAGCTTTCAAAAGACAAGAAAGAGGAAGTGAAAGCAGTGTCAGCTCTAAATATCAACTATCTTTTGAGACAAGAATCTCAGCATTATGCAGGAATGAACGGTACTGTGCCATACATGCTTTTGTTACCCTGTAAAACCTGTGCCTTGTCCTTTACAGATGCTCTTAAAGCCTTGTACAACTTTGACTGTGCGTGTAGGAGCTGCCCATCAGCCTTCCAGATCCCTTTTCTCTTAGAGCATTTCACAGGGTGGTGAAATACACACTGTCTTACAGCCTCCAACTGTCACTTCCTTTTCCTTCCAGAAAAGCATTTGCAGACAGGCTCTGGGATGGAAGGTTGTCTGCATTAAATTGTCATACATTTTGCTTACCTGGGGGTTCTTTTTTGGATGCAGAGCTCTATAATGTTTGCTAAGGGCAAGTATATATTACTCAAGAATGATCAATAAGTGCACTAAATGGTTTTCTTTTTATACACCAGTTGTTCCCTTTTTGCCCTTGAGGAATACTTTACCTTTATTTCAATCAATCACTGTTAAGTGATACTGCTTTAGCAAATCAGGGAAAATGTAGTGTTTACACTCAGGGTTAGATTATTGTGCCAATATAGATGTGTGTGGGATACAGACGGCACAAGAATGTTCTTTCCTTGCTGCTGAAGTATTTTGCATAGTAACAGCTTTCCATACTTCCAGCATAAAGCCACCTCTCTTCCTGCTTGTATTTCCATCGTATTATGGCAACCAATAATAATGGGGCTTTTTGGGTCCATACAGCTGAACATGACTACTTAAATCTTATGTACCACCCAGAGCAGCATCAGCCAGAGGATTAGTGTGAGAGCTTGTGAGACATAACAGGGGTTTTTACCACCTTATTTGTGTGTCCATATCATGACTGGACATACATCCAGTCAGAATCATGCTTCAGATGAAATATATAATGAGCATAACTCTGTACAAGAAAGAAAGATGCTGAATGTAGCAAATAGCATTTATGGGTTGCTACCTTTCTCTGTGCACTTCATACTTGAACACTAAATTACAGTCTGTGCTCCATATGGGGATGGTTTCTTAGGGCCAGTCGTGATCAAGTAGGTGTGGAACAGCTATTGTGGGGAACCTTTATCACCAGTATCCCCAAATTGCATTTGTTCCTGGTTTGTTCTAGATAGAAACCTAGATGTTGCGTTTGACCTGTGTCAGGTAGAGTAGAGAGGAACTGGAGATACTCCTTATTTCTTTAAGAAAGTGGTGAATTGAGTTATAACAGCTTGGTTTGATATGGACCAGAAAAACTCCTTGGAATGTCAACAGCTGAATTCATTAGCTTTTTACATGTGCTGTGATTAGTCTTTACTCATAGGGAATTTGGAAGGTCTGAAGAGTAGGGAATACAGATATGATCTTTATGCTATAGCTGTGGAAGGTGTCATGCTTGTGGCGTTAATGAGAAGATTGCATTTGCTGATTAAAATGTCTTCATCAGGATGTATTTTAGATTTGATTTTGGGAGGTACCTAGGATTTGGGATAGATGCTAAAAAGATAAATGTGGGTAAATACTGGAAGATAGATGGTGCAGTACTACAAAATTAACTGTGTTTCTCTGCTTCCTGAGTCCAAATGCTGCATCAGCAAAAAAAGGGAACAGACACAGAGTTATGAATTGTTTTTTATGCATGTTAATGTTATGTGCTCTCCCTTGTCCTGTTTTTATATATAGAAAATCGTTGCAAATGCCCTGCTGCCAGCAGAAAGATTTGTGAGGTGCAGAAGCATGGACATTGCATTTCGCTAGTGAAACCAGGTACATCCCAACGTATCTTTAACGTGTGTGTTATCAGTAACCCAGGCTTGCTGTTTAAGATGAGTCTAGTGTCATAGAATCATAGAATGCTTAGTTCTACATGTAAGGATTAAAACTTTGTTTCTGCTCCAGGTACACACTCAGCCTCTAAAGACGACGTAGACAGCACTTCACACTGCAGTAGCACCTCATCCTCCAGCACAGCTTGCACCCCTCGCCTCGTGCCTGGGCATCGCATGTGGGCAGACAAAAACGGGCGCCACGTTCTTGGCTTGATTGAGGATTATAATGCTCTACGGAAGCAGATTTCAGAAGGGCAACAGGTTTTAGCAGAAATGGAGATTCCTTTAAGAGAGGTCACTGGTACGAAACTGCAGGAGCCTGGAATAAAGGTAAGCACTGAGAGCTGTTAAAGGATGGTGAATTTTACCTAGAGGTGCAAAATGCGCAGGTTACAAAAGCAAAGAACTAGGTTAATGGTGCAGCAGGCAACTGAGTCACTCTGTCAGGACACCTGCAGCCTGACAAGCTTCATCTAGATGCAGGCACCTATTTGTGATTCTGGGTTAATGAAGCTATGGGTGAATTAGTTAATTCTGGTTCTTTAATAAGCAATCACACTTCTACTTGCAACTTGAAATGAGGTGAAACTACTTGTTTTCACTCTGGAAATAGGCGATTGTTACACTGGAAGTAGTAAAGGCAAACAAAACCAACAAAAAAACTGCAATGCTTTAGAAAGGGCTTAAACTAGGGATATATATCAATAACCTATGGATAAAAATAATAAAGGAGATTTTCTTGTAATGAAGACTTGGCGTAAACCCAGGAACTATGAGACAGTTAAAAGAAATCTGATATGCAGCTGATGAAGTTCCCCACTTGGTAACACCAGGTTATAACTGTACATCAATGACTGATGTATACTAATGAGGCTTGTTTCGTATTAGGGAAGATTTTTAATATGTTTCCAATTCCTGGAAGCAGTCGAATGCTTGAGCAGTATCGGGAGCTTGAATATCCCATTAATGATTAAACACTGTCACTGAGGCAGTGTCACGTGTGACACAGCGGTATCAAGTCACAGTCCTCATGCTGTAGTCTTAAAACACAATAATTCTTAAACCAATAAAATGTTTTCCTTGTATTGAATGTCAGTCCTTTTCCTCTAGAATCAAGAGAACTAGTGTTTGTTAATGCTAATTTTTCTTTTTTAATACTGTTAATTTCTGGATACAGTTGATGATAGCAGGTTTGGGGTGGACTGAATAAGACAAATCTACCTACAAGCTTCAACAACAGGGAAGGAACGATCTGCACATGTCCATGGCAGTTAATAAGGAGCTAAGGAACCACAATAGAACAGCCTGGATCAGGCATTTAAAACACATGCCAGTGGTAAAAATAATGAAACCCTGGAATGGAGGGTGCTTGTAAGAGCAGATTATGTGAATGCCTGAAAAATTACATGTAATGCTTTCCTGCCTTGGAGTGGGAAAGTAAATGAGGTGACTAATGAAGGTCCTTTCACCCTTACAATTTTATGATAATATAAATGTGTAAAAAACCATGCTCATTGCTCTTCAAAAACCAGAAGGTCTGAACTGCATGGATAAATCTGCACTACTTATTTTGCCAGTCCTAATTAGTAAAGGTATTGAAGATGCAGTCTTCACCAATTCGGAACAACTTTTTGTGGGATCACATGTGTGCTCACACAGTAAAATGATGTCTGAATGACACTTAAGACTCTCTGAAGTATCATATATTTTCAAATGACCTAGTTAAGATCCTGATAATGACTGCAAAAGTAATCTGGCTAAGTTTGTAACTTGTGTTGTAGTGTAAAGATAAAAGCAGTTTTCACCATTTGCAGTTTCCTATCAAGCTTTACATCACTGAAATTTCAGACTACTTAGCAAATGGGTTATTTTATGTGGCAGGAGGGTTCTGGTTAGATAACAATGCTAAATACATACTCAAATGGAATACTGCACGGGGCAGGAACTGTGAATGCTTTTCTTTCATTACCCTTCCCCCTTCTGTATCACCATTGCTCTGGTAATTCATTTCCAACCCTTGCATTCTTCCCCTCCTTTATTTCACATTTATGCAATTTCTTCAATTTGGTTTTCTCATCTGTCAGCAGAGGAAAACATTTTATGTGTGTCCTGATAGTTCTTTTAGCATTAAATGGAAGAGTTTAAAGGGTCTGCTAAGGAAGAAACATCTATATTGCTTAAATTGATGTCTGTAATCATTTGACTTTCAAATAACATGACACGAAATGCAAATGGAGAGAGAAGAGAGTTGCCAACTATTACCATGTGGCATAGCAGCTCCAGTAAATATAATCTATTATTAATCATGGTTATTGATTAGGATAAATCCCCTCCCTCCCTGAGATTCTCAGATGATAATGCATAATTCAGCAGTCTTTGCAAACCAACAAATTAGCTTTTGGGGCACACAATAGCTGTGTACATCATCTTAAATACGAAATCAAAATGCCAATGGGGTTTAAACCATTAATTAAGATTACATTTTCATAACGTTTTAAGCATAAAATTTACCATGTCTCTAACCCTGTGCCACAGGTACCAGAGCAGGCAGCACTGCAGAGCTTTTCAGCAAACATTCACACAGTACAGCAGATCTTAGAAGAGGCTGCACGCTTACTCAAACTCCTTTGGAGAGTTTCCCTTCCACTGAAAGGTGTACACGGTACCACACATGGCACTCAGGTACTGCTGTGCTTCATTTGGTGGGGGGGGAGTTGTGGGGTTTAGTGGGTTTGGTGGTTGGCTGTGGGTGTTTTTACCTGTTTGGGGTTTCTTTCTTGTAATGTGTCATTTGGGAAAAATCTTTTGAAACCCCTGAACCTTGGATGTCTTTGGCCACATGGATTTACAGCTCCCATCACTGAAGGCTAAGGCTGAATGTGTGCTGGCTTTCTATCATATTGCATATGGAGGTGTTTATTTACACTTCTATTTGCCTATGCTTTATAGTACAGAGGTAATCTGTAGTAATACAGGAAACCCAGGCAGGCAAATGCTCCATTTCATCAAGAAAAGGTCTGGAGTCCCCGCTATAGAACCCGATTCAATTTGTTTATGTATATCCTAGTAACAAGAGAAACTTCAGCAACTTTGATGTAAAAGGAGAATGTAGCTCAGATTACATTTTGGGTGCCTAAGATGTAAAATAGCATGCTTTTTTACAAGTGTGACAAAAGCCCCAGACAAGTTTTATAACATTTTAACTAAAAATGATTGCACTGTGCAAATGAATGGAAGTAAACTGAATGAGGAATGAATTATCTATACTGTCATAATACCACCACTCAGCAATGAAACTGTTTCAAAGTCTGGCCTGAAAATGAATCTAAAGTGTTTTCACTGAGGGTTTTCTGTATGTGTTTCCTTAAAAGAAGCAGGATATTGCTGGGAAAATAACCCCAAACGTTAGGAAAAGTAAATATTTTCTATATCATTTTCATAACATTTTTGCTGTTATTTTCTAGCATCCTTCAATGTGTAAAATCATAAAAGCAGTAAGAATGAACTCTGCTGTCTAATATATTCACTGATGTTTCAGCTCCATATTTAGGATGTCTTGACAAGTGTGTATACTTCCATTTTTATCATGTGTATAATCTATATAGACAGCTTTATATTGGCCTGGATTGCAGTATCTGAACATAGCTCACACACATGGTGTGTGATGCATCTGATGCTTTAATGTTAGAGAGATCTTAAACCTTCTTGATCTGGATCAGTCACTTCTGAAAATCCAACCTTAACATGTGGAGTATCTGAATTCCCAGGACTGCACCTAATTAGAGCCTAATAGAATCTTTCCTGGAGTTTC
This sequence comes from Pezoporus occidentalis, assembly GCF_034315485.1. Classification (NCBI taxonomy): domain Eukaryota; kingdom Metazoa; phylum Chordata; class Aves; order Psittaciformes; family Psittacidae; genus Pezoporus; species Pezoporus occidentalis. The sequence goes on from NW_026915987.1 coordinate 468,877, forward strand.
TTATCTAACATCCTGAGATCTTAAGGATATTAGATTGTTTCTGATGTCTTTAAATGCAGTGTGTCTCTTCAAGCTGGAGTCTAAAAGATACTGAGCATTCACTGCCTCCTCTTCAGCCCCGCAGGAGTTGTGAGTAATCAGTTCTTCTGAAGAGCTAAATGCCAGGGGCAAATTCCAGAAGATACTATTAGTTAACAAGTGGCACAACAAGAAAAGAAGTAAATGTACAAGCTTAAGTTTGCATGAGAATCAAGATCCATGATGCTGGCAGACTATGTCAGGGCTGCTCATAGTCCTGTTTTACAAAATACTGATTTGGTTGGAATGGTGAAAACTGAAGCTTAAATGGTGACACTGTTAAATAATTTTGCAGTAGAACTGTCCCAGTCATCTGTACAATGTTTTTTAGCTCTTGAACGAAGGCAGCATTAACAGCACATTGGAGAAGGAAGCTGGAAGCTCTCAAGCTGGTAGGCAAGATACTTGCTGATCCCATAGCGCTGGCCTTCCTTACATTTTCCAGTTAGTTGAGGAGGACAGAAAAGGAAGAGAGGTCTGGAGGCTGAAAACCAAAAACAGACACTGGTGTTTAGGCTTTTCTCAGAACTAGAAGGAAAATGAATTGCAGTAAAAGCCAGTTAAGAATTATAGTTGTCTCTTGGCAGATATCATAGGAAATCATGGATATCACTGGGGAAGCGAGCATAGAAGGACAATCAGTGATGTTTCACTCCTCTGAGGAAGCTTAAAGGCTTTTGTACAAAAGTATTTAGCAATGCACAATATACTGTTATATAATAACTGATGTGTGTGTGTGTGTGTGTGTGTGTGTGTATGTATATATAAAATATATATAATACTTTAATATTACATTTTCTTCTCTCAATTTAGGATGATGGAATGAAAGCAGAAATATTTAGATTACGGAAGAAACTGTCTGAGCAAGAGAAGAAGTTACACAGCACAGTGAAACGCTTGCACTCCACAAACCAGCTGAAGGAAAACATGGAGAAAGTAATCATTGACCAGCGTAAGTGTATGCTTTATTACTGGTTCTTGTTTGATTTTTGTAGTCTGTGGCTACTTCTAAAATTGGAGAAACAAGAACATGGATTTTTACAAGGCTCTGTAGGGACAGGACAAGGGGGAGTGGCTTTAAACTGACAAATGGGAGATTTAGATTAGACATCAAGAATCTCTTCCCTGTGAGGGTGGTAAAATGGGCACAGGTTGCTCGGAGAAGCCGTGGCTACCCTATCCCTGGGCAGGGATTGGAACTGGATGAGCTTTAACGTTCCTTCCAACCCAAACCAGTCCGGGATTCTACTAAATGATGTATAAATTACTTGTATTAAATCCAAAATTGTTTTGTTCAGGTTTTAAACTCAAACTGCTCAGTTTGGGGTTGTCATACAAAAATCAAAGCTATTCTGGCATGTCTGTCCAAATAATATCCCTGGGGTATCTGCTGGTTTTCATTTGGTCAGTTCCTACTTCCAGTGACATCTCAGACGTACTGGGTAATTCCAAGAGTATAAATCAGCAGAGATTTTACCCTCCTGTCCAGAATGGTATCCCCACAGCCTCTCCATGCTCTCAGAAAGAAATACATCTCCCCCTTAATTTACTCCTTTTCAGGACATTCAACCTCATCTAAACTAGGTCCTTATAAAACAAAGCCTGTGTTTCCTGCAATTTCCACAATGCAAACTATTGGCTGGCTAGCAGCAGCCTGGCTGATAGAGGATATGACACTGAAGTCTCTTCATGTACTGAATTTAATATTTTTGATTTAGAAAAACCTAGTTTGCCAGGTGAAATGACTTTACTAGCAGAGTTCTTTATGAGCACAGAGCAATCTGCTACACAGAAAGACCTAGATATGATTTTCTGTGAGTTTCACTGATTGTGGGAATTATGGATGTCAGATTACCTTTGCCTTTAAAGAGCAATTTCAGAAAGGTTTCTAAATTGCATCTGTACACAAGTTCCTGGCCAAGCATACAACAAAACTGGGGGATCATAGGAAGCTGCTGGATTTTGTTAGGATGCTTACACTTAGTTTTGGTATTTCCTTTCTCCTTTACTAGTAAGAGCAAAAGCATCACAGTAGGTGACTTTGGCTGCATTCATTCTCCTAGCATCCTGTTAGCTGGCCAGTCCACTGAGGATATTCAGGTTGCTTCTGTTATTTAGTTGAGCATTCGTAAATCTATTTAGAGGCAGAGACTGGAATATTCTGGTGGCTCAGAGTCTTCTGTATGCTTTCTCTGGCGAGAGAACTCATTGCTTATAAACCTCATCTGAACCTCTGAACATGTAACAATGCAGTGCCAAATTGCAGTAATCTGCCAAGGGTATAATTATCTCCTGACAGCTATACCCTTGGAGTTGTTGGATTGTTATTATTGTAATGAAAAATCTTTATTATGGCTAAATTGTTTATTTTTGAGACTGGGATATTCAATTGGTACTTGTGAATGGTATTTTTCCACAGTTATGGACCTGACACAGATTAGAGAATCACATTATTTAACCTGGCATTTCTAAAGATTAGTTTTGTTTAGAAGCCTCCCCTCCTCCTTTCACAGGTCTCATGCTGTCCCCACAGAGGCAAAGTAGCTGAACACAGGAAACTTGTAAGCCTTCAGAGCAAGCCACTGACATAATTTCCCCTAAGCATATATAGCTTGCTTTGTCCTTGAACTGCTGGAGGATCTAGCTTCCTTCTGCCATCTGTCCCTTTCCCAATGCATCATTCCACATAATCTCTCCACTGCACAGTTTTTCTCTCTTTCACAGACCAAATTAGCTACTGAATAGATCAAATTGTAGTGAGATCATGTACCACCTCCCCTTAAAATTAACAGAAAGTCTTCCTTTGATGACTTCTATCAAGGAAACCAGGTCATCAGTATTGCAGGTGGCTGTTCATCTGTGACATTAACTGTAGTGATGAGCTATGGCTGTTTTCACATGCATTGTTCTTATGGCAGAGAAACTAAAAGCACTTCCCTAATGTTTAGATTTGAAAATCAGATCCTTCACTAGATGACACATAGATTGGGGATAGGAAATGCCATTTCAGCACGTGTCCTTCTGCTCTTCCCTAACCATCTCCTAGAGCAGCACTGCCCCTTAATCTGGGGTTGCTGCAGCTGGAGGGTTGTACTGCAGCCTGAGCTTCTTAACAGGGCTCAGGAGAGAGAAAACAGTTCTGGGTTTTGGTGAGTAGAAAAGTGGAAGTGGTGTGTGATTGCCGAGTTGCTAGTTACATACCTTATTAGGACTTGAACAGAGAAAGTCTGTGCAGTGTTCTTCTGATTCTCCTCTTTCTTTCCAGTGGCTTTAACTCATGATGTCTTGAAGAAGGCTAGAGGAAACCTGGAAGTAAGTACAGTTTTTGGGTGCATTTAATGCCTTTTTATGTACTCATTAAAAATACGCATTGCTGTGTTAGTAGTATTCTGCAGAATTGGTCTGATTTGATTTAGATTTGCTGCCTAATCCATCTGGGTGGCAGCAAGTTAGTAATATTCTGCAGTATCTGATGTTTGAATCAGTTTTATGACTGATCACATCAACCTGCTCCTTTCTGATGCTTTCTGTACATTAATACTCATCTGTCATCTTCTTCCAGTAGTTTTATTTCAGCAGATCACAGTCCCATAACTTGCCAGCTGAATAAGTTCAAAGACACCATTACTTAAAGCTTGTGTATGTATTAATAACTAGTGGTGCCTTTATTTAAATATAGACCCACAGGCAAAGCTTTTGCAAACAGCTATTTGCTAATGCAGTGTATTAAAGTAATCACTGTTCAGATTTGATTTCTCCTAGAAGTTTTGGACTCTACTCCCAGGAGGATGCAATACACCTCCTGACTCCTGCATCCCCTCCTTCTCCTCATGCCACTCCACTCAATGATTGTACATTTCCCAGCCCCTCCTTAAGTTTTACTCTGACCTTTCCCATACATCCCTTTACCTCACCTTCCTGACCACTGTGTGGTTGCTGTCCTGTTGTCTCAGCCCTATGCGAGTTAGAAAGTGGTGACATAATAAAAACTCTTTCTACTTACAGAAATCTTCTTACAGAAGCTGCTATTTGCAGATCCTTTTGCAGCAGCATGGCCCAGGGGTAGGGACAAACTGTGTGCACTTGAAGTACTATAAAATAACAATAATTGTTGCTTTTCTCACCAGGTCCCACCAGCTGAGAATCAAAAATCACCTTCCTATACCAGCAAGAAAAGGATTCTCTGAAAGAGAAGATTCCACTCACAGAGACTGCTCCTGTGATTGCTCTTTGCTTCTTTCTGCCTTACTATTTATTGATGTAAAAACGTTTGTTCAGCTCTTAATGGAATCAGCCTTTGACCAAAAATCCAACAATAATCTTTTGGTAAATAACTTATTTAACATTTTCTGTAATGTAAAAGATGTTTTTTTTAATATTTATTACAGAAAAAAAGGTACTGGAGAAAGTGAAAAATCCAGATTTTTTTTTTTTTAAAGTTGGCTCATTTGATATTTTATATTTGTACTTGTCCTGTTAGAAAACTATTTGTTGTTATAAACAGGTCCTGAAAGAATCACAGATGTGATTCACCTTCCACACTGTTTGTCTACTGCTAAAAGAAGGTAGGTTAAAAGAATAATAATGCTGGCAGTTGTCATTGTTTTGTAGCACTGTGAGAAATGTTCACTATTTTATAGCATTTTAAACTTATCTGAAAGGTCCTTCTGGAGCTTTCTTACCTCCCTGTTAGAAACTTAGGTCGATGCTAAGTCTGATGGTGTTACTTAGACAATTAAAATTGAACATCATCACAAATGTGTTTGTGTTTAACCGTTCTATGACTCTTTGTTCAGTGAGTGCTCAGAGTTGGAAGGGACCTTAAAGATCATCTAGATCCAAGCCCTGCCACGGGAAGCCACATTAGAATGGAATGAATCCAATTCAGTCCTTCGTGATATGTCTGTAAGGTACAGACAAGGCTTGTTCTGGCTGAGCTGGGATGTTGGAAACTTGCTTTCAACAACACTGAATACAAAGACCTCGTGCTGTTGGTAAAACATCAGTGTTACCCCGCACCTCCACTGGGATCTGTACAGAGATGCAGAAAGCCATGAGGGACACAGCCCGACAGGTTTGTAATCCATTTTTGTCCTAAAAACACTGAAAAATGTTTCATAAATTCAATTAAGTCCTTTACTGGGGTTTTTATGTCCCGTATTGATACATAGAAGTGGTAATTTGGCAAGGCCAGAGAACACAAGCATAAAACATGCCTTCATGCTCTTCTCATGCTGACTGCCTGCAACCTGCTCTCAGTGTCACTAAGTAAGTGAACTGGGAAGGTGGTTTAACCCTAAAAAGACCATAATTTAAAGTGATTTTCCTGTTACAAAATAATTTCATGGTACAATCATGGCTTTACTGAACTAAGTGAATTTCTCACTAAGTGTGATTTTTACTCTTTTTCCCCTTGATGATCTCCCATTATAGTGGATAATTCACCCTCATCATCCAAGGTTAGCACCAGGTCTCGGAAATCTCAGTGCAGGTTTGTGGTTATATTGGGTATAACCTGATCTAATGTCCTTGGATATTGCACTCTAGAGAATAACCAATGTGTAGTTTCACAACAGTCAATCTGTGCTTACTTAAACTGGGCTGTGAACACAGATAGCTCTGACACCCACTGAGCTGGCCACGAGACAGGAGCCATTTCAACTACTCTGGTACTACATGCACAACATGTCGAGGACCAAGCCAAGCCAGAATAGCTCCTTCCACGAAAGCTTTGGTGTGTTCAAATGGTTTCCCAACAATTTGATGATATTCAGACAACTGAATACCAGAAAGATGCTCTAAAGCACTTCGGTTCTAAATCACAGCTTGATATTAAGAGGTCAGAGCTGCATCCTCCCTTTGGGCAGCCCTGTGCTCCTAAGCTTAGCTGGACACCATTATAGAGTCATAGAATGGTTTGGGCTGGAAAGGACCTTAAAATCATATAGTTCCAACCCCCTGCCATGGTCAGGGATGCCTCACACTAGTCCATGTTGCTCAAGGCCTTGAACACGGCCAGGCATGGGGCAGCCATAGCTTCTCTGGACAACCTGTGCCGTGAAGCCTTCTGAAGGATGAAAATGGATTTAATAGGAGATCCCATGGTCTTCTAGAGGTGTCATGCTCTGATCTACATTATGTGCCTTGGATATCCCAATATACAGCTCTTACCTGAGTTAGCCTGAGCATCCATCTCACATTGTGGCTGCTGGGACCTTGCACCTCTAGTCCATGGAGGGAGATGAAAGCTCAGTAACACCACGTCGTTGTCCTTAGCTGACAGCAGGGGGAGGCCAACTCCTTCGTCTGGATGAGGGGAAAGATGCCAGGAAAAGAAAAGTGGGGAAGTTAAAAATAAACTTTGCAAATTGACAAAAAAGGGGGAGGTAAGGGAAGAGCCGATGCAGTCGAACTCCTTCTTGAGTCTCTTCACACATTATTGTCCTCACAGCTCACTAAAAACATCGAGTTAATTTTACTAAGTAGCTAAATTACAGACACTCAGATGCAATCAGAACCTGCTATACATTCCAACTCACAAAATTAATCACCCCACAGTCTTGAGTTACACCACCTGAAGGAAGCAGCTGTACATCTATATATAGTGTTCCCCTGTCTCTTGGTCCTCTTGCAACCTCTTTTTTCCCCCCTCCATACCATCTGTACTTAAATAATCTGATTAAACGTTTCCCTTCCCTGCCATGATTTGCCACTTATTTCTTCATGGTCCCCGCTGTGCCCTCTTCTCCTGACCCCTTTTTCCTTCCTTCCCATCAGCTCTGATTGCATCCAGCTCCCCATCAGCGTTCGCACCCTGCAATGTGCTGAGCAGGTCCCATGGGAGGTGGGTGCTGCTGGGGAGTTAAAATACAATCTATAGTGTATCATCACCTCTTTAAAAGCAGATAATCCTCCAAGATCCAAGTATTTCATCTTAATGAGAAGTGCCTCTTAACCACACGTAATTTACTGGGCTGGTTTAATAATAATTAAAAGAAAGAAGGAAAAACACTTCCCAGATGGAGCAGAAAAAGCCCATGGAGTGTTAAACGTGGTTCCCATTAAGCAAAATTGCGTTTTCCCCCTTAAAAATCATTATGCCCAAGAAAAATAAGCAGTGTAAGCAAATGGCATTGTAAAGGAGGGGCTCATCTGCTTCGTGAGCTCCTGCCTGCCTCTGCTCTCATTAGATGTGCAAGGTGAGGGGAGACATTCATTGCTGAGAGGTCAGGAACCAGCACTTGAGTAGGTGAGGGGAGAGGCTCAGGGCCGGTGCCATCTTTACCTGTGACCTTGAACCTCCCCGGTGTTGCTGTGTGCAGCAAAGGGGCTTTCTCAGAGAGGATGCTGAAGGGAAGAGATGAGAAAAGGGAAAAGAGAGATGGGAGAAAGGGAAAAGAGAGGGAAGAGGAATAGGAAAGAGGGAAGGTAGGAAAGGGAGGAGAGAAAGGGAAGAAAAGGAGAGGATAAAAAGGAAAAATAGAGAAAGAGGGGGGAAGAGAAGGGAAGGGAGGGAGAGAAGGGAAAGGGGGGGGGGGGAAGAAAAAGGAGGGAAAGGGGGTGCGAAGAGAAGGGGAAAGGGGGGAAGAGAAGGGGAAAGGGGGTGCAAAGAGAAGGGAAGGGGGAAGAGGGGGGAAGAGAGGGAAAGGGGGAGAAAGAGAAGGGAAAGGGGGAGAAAGAGAAGGGGAAAGTGGGTGAAAGAGAAGGGGAAAGGGGGGGAAAGAAGGTTTTCTTCCTTCTCTTTAGGCCCCTAGAACATGTGCAGCTCCACAGCAATAAAGGAAGTATTAGAGCAGTGCATTAACGACACATGCATCCCTGGTGCTGCCAGCCAGCCCCGAGCCATCCCTTCAGTGCAGTGTGTCCAGGAGCCTGCGCCTGCAGCTTAAGACCAAGGCTGTAATTACCTCTGCCAAGAGAACAAATAGGAACAGTACCCAAAGCCTCACCGGTGGGTGGCTGTATTAGACATAAATCAATGCTAATGCAGTCGGGCGCTTGGAACAGCGGCGCAGCAGAGCCGGGCAGTGGGTTAATCTCAAGAGAAGCTGACAGATCCCATGGGAAGCTCTGTGGGATGTGTCTGCCCAGGAGGAGAGGGATGGATCTGTGATGGGACTGAACTGTGATGGGGATGGGGCTGTGGTGTCTTGGAAAGCCAAGCAGAGGGGACCCCAAGTGTAAAGCCACTCAGATGTAGGCAGAAAGCAAGTCCTGTCGGTGCTTGTAACTGCAACAGAAATGATCTGAGAGGAAAGATAAAGTAGGAAAACCCTTTAGAATCCTATTGCCACCACAGCCCAAGTCACAGCAGCCAAAGGCCGACCTCCAGCCACCCTCAGATGTGAGTCCATGGGTTCCCAGAGCTTTTCCACCTGGATAAGTGCTTAAGTCCTGTACCTGGAAGCAGACACATGGCTTTGCCTGACCCTTTGAGGTCAGGCAGCTCATAAGCTGCTTGCATTAAAGCCATTTTGATGCACCCTAGCAAGCACTTGGGGTGATCTGCGCCTCCAGATGCAGGTCCTGCTCTGGATGGGTCAAACACAGGCAGCATCTTGGGGGCTGTCATGCTCTGGCTTAGGGAACTCCATCACTAAGCTTCCCTTATGGGCAGTGCACTGGACACAGCCTGGTACCCTGGTCTCATCCTCACTTCTGTAACAGCATGGGAAAGAGCTGCTTAATAGCATCAATACCCCCCCGCCAATGCATTTATCCCCTTCCTACCCTTCTCCATCACCACCTTGGCTGCCCAGGTCCATGTTTGAGCCTGTCTGGAACAGCCACTAGATGGCAAAAGCAGGTTGTGCTGGAGGAGAAGCGGGGCTGCAGCGTGGGGAGCGGGCCATGGACCACGGCACGCAGAGCCCAGCATCCGCGGCCACCGACCCTCCCCTGCACGAAGCTGCTGCTCTGGGTTTGTGCTTGGTCCTGCTTGTGGGAAGCTGAAATAACCCCAAACACACGGTGCTGGGCATCGTGGAATGGTTTGGGTTAGAAGGGACCTTAAAGCTCATCCAGCTCCAACCCCTGCCACAGGCAAGGACACCTTCCACTAGAGCAGGTTGCTCCAAGCCCTGTCCAACCTGGCTTTAAATGGCATTAAGATGAGATCTGAAGCCAGGCCTTATTCTGTATTACTTAAATGGAATAAAACCCCGTAGCAAACAGTCTTAAAATGTGCCTTACATCGAATCACAGCCATCCAGAGGCCTCTGTACAGTTATCAGCATACTTGGTGCTTGCTGAAGTTTTGGTACCCATTCCCCTTGAGGCAAATCAGAGGCCCCTTTTCAACAGGCTTTGGTTTCTAAAGCAGAAAATGCCTATGGATGCTCCATCTTTGGCAGCACCAAACTGGTTACCTCTACCTGCAGCAGCATCCCCGCTGGGTTGATGGGCCAACCCCTCATGCTCCAGCCCGAAGCTAAAGCAAATCCCGCCCCATCTGCTCCTAAAATGCCATTTCTCTCCACCCCCAAGTTTAACACTACTCCCAAATCAGCATCTGCATTTCCCACCATGCTGCAGAGCTCCAGAGGGAATTGCTCTTGGAGACGGGCAATGGGCTCCTGCCTCTCCTGCTATCCTGCAGTGCATAGCTCAGAGTTAGCAAGGGTGAAGCACACATGGGGAAGCGGCTTGGTCACTTTATACACTACAGAAGGAAAGGCTGCAGCATCTGCTTGCAGCTTCTCTCCTACAGGGAGGGGAGGCAGCGTCCAAGGCTGCAAACAGCAGCAGTGGGGGAAGCCAAGGCTGCTCCTGGGCTGCTGACAGCAAGGAATAAAGATTCCAAGTGACTTCAGTGGCCAGTTCCCACCTTTCTGTCCCCTCCTCACCATCCTCTCACATGTGTTTTGCTCTGCTTGCTCCCGCTCTACAGAAGCATCTCTGAATGCAGCATGAGTGCAGAGCTGCATCGCATCTAATTGAAAGTGATAAATAAATCAAGTAACCCTTTTCCCTACCCACAAGTCATTCCTCTTATAAGCTCCCACCAACACAAACTCACACCCTGGACATCTCCATAGGCAGCTCTGGGCTGTCCCCATCCGTCCAGGACCAGCAGAACTGCTGTTACCCCACTCTCTGTTCAGACCTGCTGCTCCACACTCATCACCTTTACTTCCATATTGACCCCTTTTGCGAGCATCTCTCCCTGTTTTTTAGGTGTTTCTCTTGTCATCCCTTTAGAAAGATACTCAGTACAATATCTTCCCCCCCTCCTTCCTTTCTTCCAGCCCCATTGGAGGAATCTGCTCGGGTAATTTGTGGCAGCAGCGGGTTGCTGGGCCATGCATTATGCATGAGATGCAATCTTTATCTTTGCGCTCCACTGTGTGCATCCTCAAGCAGGAGCAGCATCGTGCCTGCACGCAGAAAGAACATTAGCAGCTCAAAAAACAGCATAGAAAATAGAAAATGCCCATTTATTTAAAGGAAAGTAAAGAAAAACCCACCCTACCCTCCTCTCTTTCAAGCTGCTCTCACTGGGATTGCTGAGCAGCAAAGAGCAGTCATGTTGTTCCCACTTCTATGCTGGGAGCTGCTGTGTTCAGTGTGACACAAGCAGTGTTGGTGGGGAGCCCATAGGTGTCTGTGCACTGTGCAGCATCACCAAAAGCACCCTCAGCTACAGGTGGTGACAACGGGGATGCACCATGTCTTTGCAAAACAGCAAACTTAAAGTAATAAATACATCAAGTAACCCCTTTTCCTGACAGCTACGGGACTGTGGTACCTGTTCGGGGAGGATGCTCCCTCTCTCCATCCCTCCTGGTACCTACATGTGCATATACACATATATGTGCATGCCAACATGGTGGTTTGAGCCCATTCTTTCTTGCTGTTAGGGATCACTAAAGCCTGTATTGGCCATCCCTGTTCACAGCTTTCAGAGCATGTCATGGAGCCGGACCCCAAAGATCACAATTACTGAAGCTTTGAGCCTTTTTGGCAGATCTGCCCCTATTTTAACCCACCCTTTCCCCTCCCAGCACACACACTTTACCTTCTCCTTCCCAAGGGCTGATGCCAGAGCCCTCAGACAGCTACACTGGGGCTCTATGACATGCTATGAAGAGGGGATATGGCAACCACTGGAAGGTCAGATGAGTGGGGGTACACACTGCCAAGTCTTGTATCAAAAGCCTTTGGGTTAAATGCATAAAGCAGAACGACACAGAAGGGATGCAGAAAACTCATAGGCCAAAACTACCCCAGCTCCCACCCCACTGTGTTCAACACTTGGGGGTCATCTACTGCTATTGTAGAGCGGTAAGATGTGAAGCTCATTTTAAAGTCCATTTAAAACCCACCTGTGACCAACCTCAGCTCCTCCATCACCTCCTTTGCACAGGACCACTGTGGACAGGGGGTTCTCCATCTCCACAAGATGGGCTGTGGCCAGCACTGAGCCATCATCACCAGGAACAGGGTGCAAGCTTGGAATGGCTGGAGGAGGAAACAAAGGACAAGAAAACAGGTCTGTTAAATCCCAACAAGAACACAAAGCATGGAAAAGAACCAGGAAGTGGCCCCTAAGAAGGGATAAAGGGGGAAAAATGCCCAGAATGGATAATAGGGAAATGGAAGAAGACCCAAGCAAAGGAAAAAGGAGCAGGAAAAAAGAGAGACCAATAAGGCCAATTATTTTTCATTCTTTGGCTTAGGAACTAATTTATTGCAGCAGTAAATCACGGTTAGGACAGGTAATACCATGCCCAGAGCCTGGATGTTATTTAGACAGCACAATGGTGATAGTAATGCTCAGAAAAGTGGGAAAGTTTAAGTGCCTACAGGCCACATCTCGCTCTGTATGGTCTCCCCTTCACTCAGCACTCGCTTCCCCAAAGCCATGGGGCTTCAGGAGGTGTAGAAGGGGTTTGTGTTCCCTCGCCTTAACATCCCATCGCTGCACTGGGCTCGGGCTGCAACTCCACATCTTCCTCCCTCCCTGCCCCTACACTGTGGTGCTGGGGATGTGCCCACCTGCACGTTAAGCCCCAGCTGTACGTGCTCACTGGTGTGCATCCCACCACACAGGGGCAGCGGGGGTAGAAGGTCTTCAGCAGTGGTTTCTGGTGCAGGGATTTGCTGTAGGAACTGAGGCTGAACCTTTCATCACACCTCCACAGAGCATCTCAGCTGACAGGGAAGAATCCTTACACTGTATAAAGATGGTGTCTGTATAGAAACAGACTTCCCAGGGGTTAGAAGAGGCGAGGGGTTTGTTACAGGAGCTGCTCCATCCCTGCAGCCCTCCTCCACTGCTTCAGTGGAGCACTGAAGCAGCAGTTCATTACGGTATTTGTGCTCCACAATCTCTGAGGAATCACACCCTGATGCTTTACGTGGCCCTGCACCACTCTATGGGGTGCCATCTCCATCCTATGCCCCTTTCCTCCTACCTCGGCTGCAGTTAGACCTGGCACAAGCATCCCATGCACTCCCATAGGATGCAGCCAGGGCACAGGCAAGTGTCTGGGTGCTCATCACTGATCCCTGCTGGCCCGCAAGCCTGCAAGTGGTGTTGTCAGCCTTGAAAAATGATGTCAAGGACGTGACAAACCCAACCTGCCTTGCCTCAAGTCATCAGAGCACGTCACGCATTCTCCAGCAGTCATCTATGAAACTAAAGAACTTCATTGTGCACCCGTCTGGGTGGGAGAGGTGAGCTCTCTGCTTCCCCTGAGCGGACTTTGAGCCCATTTGATCCCAGTTTCCCTTCAGGATCACTTGCTGTGACATCCACATTGTGATCCCAAGGGACCATTTGGCAGATGCAGGAGCATCCCCTTGCAGCTCAGTGTTGAACTTGCAGCCCTCCGCCTGTCCTCAAGGCATGGAAGACACAGAGACTGTGCCACCACACCAACCACTACCAGTGTTGCCTACAGTACACACTGGTGCTCTGACAGTCCCCCACCAGTATTCTGCTTGCCTAAAGCCACATCAGGATGATGGCTTTTTGGGTAGATGGGAATATATTTAAGGAACGTGTTTACTTACATCCTGTACATCACAATAAGCCTATCTCCAGACACTGCATTAGAGAAATGCTGTGATTTGAAAAGTTACTTTGTTCTCCACCTCCTCCAGGCAGAAATGATAATAAAAACCAGCAAACCACTGGTGGATAAGGAGTTAAAAAAGAAGAAGAACCATGCAGCTCTGATTTCCCTATTACTACTGGAGCAGCACACCAAATGCACATGCGGGATAATGAGCTATATCTTGGAGACAGCTATTCATTTATAACACTGGTAAATAAGGGTTGATGGGGACAGAGGAGGTGGTTTAAAGAGCGGTTTGTGTTGCTGAGTCCACCAGATGTCACATTGGCACTTAGAAGCCTGAGGTGGTTTGAAATGCGGTGTGGATTGTCTTGTGTTTGATCTTCTAAACCCGTCTCTATCCATCATCGTCAGCCACTACCAGGATAACGGGACCAGTTTTGATGGGAGCCTGATTGGGTTTTGTTGGTGTAAAGGCAGGGATGCACATGGGCCTGAAACCTGACATTTCTACCTCTCCTGCTGGGAAAATGTGACTTTAAGCAGGAACAGGGTTAACTCCCACCCCAACCCCAATTTGTTTGATGGTATTCAGCCTGCGGAACGGGAAGCATGTTTGCATTTGTGTCTGCTTGAGTGCAGCTCACACGGACCTGCTCCTTGATTGGTTTTAGTTGCACCTGATGGTAATGCAGAGGGAAAGATCGATATGAAGTGAGCTGGCCTGGTAACCTCTGCAAACAGTGCAGGCTTCACATTGAATACAGGGAAACAGAGAAACATCCTGACAGCTCCATGCAGCCGGAGCAGCTTTGTACTGATCTGCTCTCCATGGACCCTCAAGGTCTCCTGCATCGTGCTGGGTTTTCCCTCCCTGATCCACATTTCAGGAATGATTTTGCAGCTCCTGCCAGTCCCTGCCCATAGCAGGGGGCTGAAACTGGATGGTCTGAAAGATCCATTCCAACCCAAACCATTCCATGATCCTATGTCCCCTATAAGACCTCACAGCAGCAACCTCAGTGAGACCAAGAACATCTCCATCCTTTTCTGCATGGACTGCTGAACCCTGGAGCTTCTCTAGTCTGAACCCACCCTCCAAATGGGCTATCTCATACTGCAGTGAGTGGCCACCACGGGCACTGCAAGGCCATCACCCTTGCTGCAGCTCCTCAACCGAGCCTGCAGTGTTCAAACTGACTCCATATTCTATGGAAGCCACCATGGACCTTGCCTCTTGTGAAGGGGAGCAGGAGCTATTCCAGCCTGAGGGAAACCAGAGCTTTAAAGGGGGAGCAGTAATGGGGAAGGGGATCTACTCATCAACTTATGGCTGCATGGTGCTAGCACATAGCTGTGGAAGCCTCTCAGGACCTTGGCCTGGCTCCCTCCCTAAGGAACCCCATCATCTCCCCAAGGACCAGCCGTATGAGTGGCAGCAACACGATTTGGCTCAAGACACCATAGTAATACAGTGTCCATTAAGGTTTTTATTAGCATGAGCTTGTGCAGCAATAGCATCGCTCACAAGTGCCAGTAAAACACACCACGCTGTTAACCAGCCTGTGTATGCCCCATCATTCTTGTGTAAAATACCTCATAAAGTGTTTCAAGTTCTTCTGTCATCTTTTTGCCTTGGCTGTAAAACCAGGCTGGGTTTAAGAGCCAGAGCTCAGCTGAATAGAGCCTGTTACTCGTGGCCAACTTGGATTTTAACTCCATTTTTACTGAAGGCTCCAATGGACCCATTCAAACCCTTGTACGTGTAGGAAGAGGAGGATTCATCTCCAGCAGTGATGGAAGCTGTTTACAGAACATTAGGGAAACAGACCAAAACAGCACCCAAACCCCAGCCCGGTGCTGGTGTTGAGATACACACACAGAAGCTGACCTCTTCCCAGCATTCACCATGTGAGCACTTCATTGTGGAGTCTTGGAATGAAAAACCTAAAACCCAAGCTAAGGTCAGTCAATGCAGTCTGGCTTGTTCCAATGAAGGAATTAACATGAGGACAAAACGCATTCCCTTTAGGATAAACCTCATACAGGATGTTTTTGCATTGACATGGGGAAAGATCAGCATGTGGTCACTCGAAAACCTCTCAGAAAAGGGCAGCTTTATATGGCTGGCAATAAGGATAATGCTGCTGTGCATTAGACAGCCCCTATTATTCCCAGGTAAACCCCACAACCACCTGAACAATGCTGGTCACATTAAAACCTGCCCTGGCTTCACCTTCTTTGCCTGCAGGCTTTTGGAGGGCCACGACTGAATACAGAGGTCAGGGACCAGAGTCAAACAGGCTCAGCTCTTGACCAAGGTTTCTGGTCACAAGGACAGACACACAGACACCCATCACATCCTACAGTGCACGTGCAACACAACCAGGGCTGCGCCGAGCATCACCTGTATCATGTGCCAAGCCCTCCTCCTTCAGCCCTTCACACCCATCCTGCTCTGTCTTACCTGAAGTTGAGACATATCTGTTGCAAAGACCTAACATCAAACCACTTCCTTTGTCTGTCCTTGGGTTACTGCTCCTCGTGTGCTGTTTTTAACCATCTTGTCTGGGTTTTGCCCCCTCTTTTCTTTTACTTCTCCCTTTTTGTCCCTTCAGGAACTGACACAGTTGAGAGAGCACAGAGATTAAACAGTGCAGGATCGCCTCCTGCATTGATAGACTCAGATTCTCATTACACAGAGACCTAAAATACATAAATATTAAAAATCTATATATTAAAACCATCTCAGAAATCTGCATCCCATTAACTCTGGCATAAGGCAAAATGCAAAGCAAAAGAAAGAGAAGCTCACACCATTGGTAGCTTGAAAACAGAGGCAGAGTGAATTAGCATTCTCAGTGTGCAAAGTGAACAGAGCCCTTTGCACCCATACAGAATGGGAGGATGCAGTCAATCCCTCCTCAGAGCTACAATACAAGCCTATGGCCAAGAGGGTCTGGGTGAAGTTGGTAGCAGGGATGAGACGGAGCCCAACTGTGGTGAGCATCAGTTTCTTGCAATTGGAAAACACATGCACCACGCTTGGGAAAACAGGAGTTGAGAGCAGCCTGCCAGGAAACCTCCATGCACAGACAGCTGAAGGGAAGCTGGAATGCAAGGAAGTGACAGGAATCCCATTCCACAGTGCAAAAGGCTTGGTTCTGTCCCCAAGAGGGTAAACCTAGTGGGAAGTGGAGCAGGGTCCATCCAGACCTGGTGAGATGCCAGCAAACCAGGACAGTTTGGCTGTGCACAGCTACCAGTTGTGCTCACAGCCCATCAGCAGCAAAGGGCCCCCCTCTGCCCACCGCATTTCTCCCCCCATTAGTTTGTGTTGGCACAAGCATTAGCACAGAGGAGGACGATGCTCATCCTAGTGTGGGTCCGCATGGTGCTTGGCCCAGTGGGAGCTCAGCGTTCCTGAGGTCTATAGGCATGGCCAATGTGTAATTACAAGTTCATCTGCTTTGGCAGCAGATAGGAGTTAAGGCAGGGACCCTGAGCAGATCTTGGTCCCCCCACACCCGAGCAGAGACCTGCAAGGACCCACTGACATTTGCCAGCCTTATTTTCTCCGTGCGATGCTCTGTGTTGGAAGCATCACCCCACCAGCACTGACACTAATGAATGATCATCTCCCATGGATTTGTGTCTTAGGGCAAACTGCAAGATCCAACTGAAGCTTTTCCCACAGCTGGGGTGTTCATAAACACCTTTCCCACATGGACAGATTCAGATCTAAGGAATGACTGGGCTTGGGGCTGATCTTTCTCCAGCTGAGGCATGGACATTACACTTCTCTGCAGCATGTCTCTGTTTCAAAGCGCTGATGGAATATAGCAGTTTGTGAGCACACAGCAGGGTGCAGAGCAAAGGAAGGAGGTTGCAATGATAAGGAGAAGGAGACATTAGGTGATGGGAGAGCAGCAGTGCTTGTGCTGGATTCTAGTCTTAAGTCATTTTAAAGCTAAGGCAAGGTACCAGCTTGCAGAAGTGCACCAGGACTTGTTCATGTGCAGTAATGGGAGCTTATTTGGGACATCTCTGTCAGATTGGGTTGAAATCCACAACAGCAATGAAGATGCACAAACGTGCACATAGACACTGATCACATCAGCCCGTTTCCTAATGTCATCTGCCTGTAAAAGATACTAAACCAAACAATTCCCCAGCACACTCCAGAAAACACCTTCCCTGTGGACAAATTCCCTTCATGAGCAGCACGTAAAGGGCTCCCATGAAGTTCTGCACAGGGGTGAATTGAAGAGATAGGAGGAAAGAAACACTGCACATCCCAGACAGACTCTCACAGCCCCTTCAGCCCTCATGGGAGCCCTGTCAGATACAAACTAGGAACTAAGACCAGCACACGAGCCAAATGGCACCGTTTGTAGTGGTCCACACCGGCAGAGGTGATTATGTGATGCACACACGCATCTTTCCAGCTGGAGGTATTTTTAAGCACACAGGAAATAATGTCAGAATCACAGGACTGCAATCTTTAAATTATATTCAAAGAAGATGCTCAAAGCACCCATCATTGCGTTATGAACAGCTTTGGCAGCCTTATTGATGATGTTGAATCTGGTTGACAGATGCATTTACACTGCATAAGCATTTGAGATGCCGGAGTAATTGCTTATTAGTCTTGTTGTGAGGCAAAACACCAGATTGAAATAAATAGGAGCTCATGAACACAGAATTTTGCTGCCTCTCTGATTATTTTTTCAAGCTAACCATCTGCTACGCATCTGGGATTCTTCGACTCCAAGATCCGTGCCACACACAGGTGGGACTGCAAAAACACAAATAGGAGCGTAAGAACCCAAACAAACCATAAGACAAAATTGTCCAAAATGACTAAGGAGTTTCTTTCCCAACCTGCATACAAATGTGGGGAGTTTGGTTCTTAGAGGACACCCTGTGCAGCCAAGCAACTGCAACCCCTTCATGCACTACTGCTCCTCCAATCGTGCCAGGGATGGCAAATGGTCTATAGTGCACCCCAGTGTGGGGCACAGAGGGATGCAGAGCAGCAGCCGAGCAGCAGTGATGTTCTCCACAAATGAGATCCTGAGGAATCCAAATTCCTTTGAGGCCATTAGAAAGACTCCCAGGACTCCCTAGGGTTTGGCTTGCAGGAGTTATGGTAGATATTATAAGACTTAGGGTTGTCTCCGTCCTTTGCTAATGCGTTTTTAAACCTTCTATCAAATTCTAAGCATCCTGGACAGAAAACAGATAAATGCCCACATGAAGGGAAAGGCAGCAGTGTCTCCTCAACCCTCTGCTGTGGCTGGTTCTGAGGACAGGGCTGTGTGCCTACAGAGCATCCATCATGATGGAGACCCAGCCTTTTATGCTGGCTGCCCTTCCCTGGTCTCCAAGCCTAACCAATGCACCCATCCTTGTCCCCACTGTGACCCTTTGCCAGGATCATCACCCAGCAGAGGATGAGGAACAGCAGCCAGGTGGGTGCTCACCCATCACAGCCTGTTTTGTTGGCCTGAAGACACAAGGGAGGAGGCCTGGGTCTCCCTTATGCACTTGGTACAACACTGGGAGCTGCAGCATCAGCTGAGGTGCTGCAATCCCCACAGCAAACAATGATCTCCAGTGCAAAACTCCAGCAGGAGAAATCCAGGAGCTGCAATGACGTTTTGCTGCACAGATTACTGCAGCCTGTAGGATGGCAGCTTTGATAAGAACACAAAATTGATATTTGAATTTTCCCCAGCTGTCATTGCACTTGATGCTGAGAACACGAGTTAATAAAAACAGCCAGTTAAATAACTGTCAAACTCCAGCAAATACCCATAAAGCAAATGTTCTCCTAAAAAAGGCAAATTAGACATGCATTTTTTGCCGTGAAAAAGTGCAATTAGAGAAGCTTTCTAACCAATATTTGTTTTCTGTTCTAAAACATTAAAGATCTTCCCTAAACACAGCACAGTGAAGAGTTTCAATTAATCTCCTTTGAACACACACATTCAGGTGTTTAAAAAGGAGCAAAGAAGAAAGAACGATTTGTGCATCATGTTCTAGCATCTCCATAAAGGCTGTAAACAGTATCTTAGAGAGCAGGGGTTTGTGTGACAAATTTGAGATTAGGTGGATTCTGATCTAAAAATTAACTTGCTTATCAGAGAAATAATATTGGAGCAAAAGAAATGAGAATCTCTACTGAAGGCTCCAAAAAGTAATTTTTAAAATTAATTAGAATCAAAAAGATGGATCTCAAAGGATAGGACAAGTCTCATTTAGACAGCCGGTAATTAATTCCTTAGTTCAGAAATTCATTAACAGGCTGTAAGAGCAAATCATTCCTTTGCTGGAGTTAAGCTCCAGAGAGGAAGGTTCAGCTGGAAAGGGGATATGAGAAGTCCCCTGCCATCCGTGGGCATGAGGGCAGGGAGGGCCTCACCAGCAGGCTCTTGCTTGGGGTGTGTGGCCAGGGCAGCAGTTGGCTAAGAGGGCTGCAGTGATTTATTCTGCCCACACGTGCCCATAGATGAGCAGGGCTTGGATATGAAGCTGGTGATGCTCCTGGTGGGGTGGTGAGGATGCTGCAAGCTCATGGGTGATGCTGCACCATCCTTGCCAGGATCTGTGGGTGGGAAAAGAAATAAACCACAAAACGTCACCCCAATGTCTTGTGGAAAGCAGTACAACGCTATTCCCCTTTCCCAGTCTTTGATGGGGCAAGCAGGTTTCACCCTTCACTGAGCTCCTGACAGACCACCACAGGTCCTCAGGCTCTAATGTGGAGACCAAAAACCTATAGGTTTGAGGGAGCTATACCCAAGACACCAGCATGCAGCAACAGGGAACTGAGCTCGGAGACAACACATTTCCATCCTTCTCTGGTCCAACAGACACATTTCACATCTCTAATTCACAAACAACCCCACTCGGCTCACAGAGAATATGCAGGAAGAAAACAACTCGTGCACCTCAACAGACTCAGTGCATGAGTTTCCACCACTGATAAACTCAGGCACTGGCAGCCTGGTTTGCTGCCAGCCCCCTCGGAGCAGTTTCACCACTGCCACTCCACTCTGCAGTCCTTTGGAGAGGCCAAAGCACAGTGCTGGTCCTTGCCAGCAAGCACACTCTGCTAGCTGGCATCTGGATCCCTTTGATAACCAGTTAGGCTTGAAGCTTATCCTCCAAGCTGGAGGGTTTGTCAAGGGGAGGATAAGCAATGCCTGAATCTGTTGCCTGTACCCAACTGGAGAGGAGCCCAATCCTAAATCCTTATCTGGAAAGACCTGAGCCCTGGATCTGGATCCGAGGAGCATCCTGCTGGCCCTCCCATCTGTGAGGGAGGCAGCCCAAGCCCTGGATCTGCATGATGGGATGGAAAGCTATGAATATGGATTTAACCCTCCAGTCTGAACCCTTTGGGCTGAGGACTGATGCACACTGCGTGGCAGCAGCAGTGCTGGACTGTGCTGGCTTCTTGGCCCTACTGCAACAGAGAGGATTAAGTGGACATTTCTCCACAGAAGAAGCCTGGTGACCTATGTTGTGCATGGACAGACGGCTCCCAAGCTCTTCATCCAGACACTGGAGAAGAGAGATAGAAGTACGACAGGATTAGCTAGTGCTGGTTGCAAAGTAATCTCCCTCTGTACCTGAATTCATGGTCCTAATGGGAGCAGCAGCTTCCAGAGAGGAGGACAGCTCACCTGGCAATGGGACATCACCATGTGGGACCAGAAAGGAGCCACATGGCACAACATACATCGCAAGAGACACTTAATACAAGGTCCCACACTTTGCTCCCACTTCTTTGCCCCAAGCTTCAAGGCAAGTTCGCTCCTCACTATGGCTCATTTAAGCCCAGTTTTGTTCCAGCTAGAAGCTGAACTCAGCTCCTTGTGTCTGTACTTCCTTTTACCTAAGTCACAAGGCAGCCTTACCCCTCCTTTGCTGGGAAACACGAGTTACTCCCGGTTGCAGAGTGCTCACTTGTGAGCGCTGCACCCCAGGATGGCCTGAAAACAGGGACAGTTGGTGGCTACCTCTGAAGTACCAATTGAAGGGACAGACTGTGAAGCTGCCAAAACCAACACGCGTGTGGAAACTGCCTAAAACACCCCAAATGCAGCAGTCTGTCTGGTTTTCTTTCTTCCTTTCACAGAAGCATTGCCACCTTGAAAGTCCTTGCTCAGACTGAGAGAAATAAAGGAAACAGATGATTATAAAGCCAAGTAAAGACAGGATTTCTTCCCTGTGAGGTTTCCTAGGATGTTTTACCCAGAGGCAGTCACACTGGCACAGACTGGTGAGGGTGTAAGGTTGATATAAAGCACTAAAAGGAGGAAGTTTTGGAGACAGGCGGCACAGTCTCATCTGCATAGCACTGCGTGTTTGAAGAAGGGTTGACAGGCTGGACAGCTGCTTTTCCTTTCCCTTAGTGGCATCAGCAGACCACAAAAGTCATAATAACTCCCTCACAAACCTTATCTGGCCTCTGTCTTTAGAGAGCCACAGCTCCAGGAGCTGCACTGCTCTAATGATGCTTATGGATAAAGTCACTCTGAAGACACAAGCCCAAATTGCTGCTGCAGCCTGGGTCCTCTCATGGCTCCCAGGAGGAGAGGAGAACCCCAGCTAGTAGAGGTGGATGCAACAGTGACTCCTTGGTGGAGATTTACAAAGGAGCTAAGAGAGGAATTAGGTACCCGTTCCTAAGTGTCCAATGTCGCTGATACACCCTTAACATCCTCAGTTTCTTTGGGGCAGGGATGAAAGATAACACCTAAATTATTGCTTCTATTCAGTGCCGTCAGTTCCTATTTCACTGCCACGTGTGAAACAGGAGGGAAGAGCAGTTTCCCATCCAGTCTGTGAAGGAGGTTTGATGGGGTTTTGCTCCAGCTGTGCCTTAAGACAGAAGAACACAAGCCACAGGCAAGCAGAAGAGAACCTGCCAACCCCTGGCCTGAGCAGCACACCCCAATCTGCATCTGGGGACGAAACCCCAGATAGTCCCTGGTGACCCCAGTGCTGCAGATAGGGTTGCTCACACATGCCCTGTCATCGTTTCATGGCTCCTTGTCAACCAGGAGCATGCATTGAATTAAACAGTGGCTGCAGCATGAAAGCTGATGATAGAGATGTTCTAGGCATCATATGCCATCAGTACACCACAGGTCCTGGCTTAGAGCTCAACCCTCCACTGCTTCAGCTGCATCAGGAAGCTAGTTAGATCACCAACCTCCAGGTAGAAGGAGCCTATTCTAAACAAGACGTGTGCCACAGATTTAACATTTAGATATGTTTTACTTCTAACCTGCCCTGATGTGGACATTAGGGGATGCAGCAGTGAAATGCAGCCCCTGCAGCATCTCAGCACCTGGCGCACCAAGCAGTGATGGACCCACCATGGCACTCTCCTCCTCCCGTTGGCTGCTCCACTCTATTTTCTTCCTGACAGGCACTGGAATGTGGTGTTGTGGGCAGCTGCCTTTACAGCTCAGTGAATCAAATGTTCTGCTCAACACCGCATCGTCTCTCTCATTTACTGTGTGACAAATGCCTGGAAATTGTTTGGTTTTCTGTCATTATAACCTGAGGATATTAAATTTACATCAACCCGACAATGAGAGCACAGCTAAGGAAATGAAACGCTGCCTCTGGAGCGAGGAAGGGACAGGCATCCCTTGGAATGCACGCTGCCGGTCTGGGTTCCTGCTTTTCCTCCTGCCTCATCACCATCTCCCAGGCTGAGCACAAGCAGCTTGATTTTAGTGGAGAAGAGACCTTGTCATCTGGACAGAGCAGGAGGTGGCAGAAGGGATGATGCTGGAGATGCCTCTATCCCTAATATCTTTCAAGCCCTGTATGCCCTGAGATGGAAGGCATCATCACACCACACCTTCAGTTACCAAAGCATCTGCTACCTCTTTTGCTTTCCTACAGCTGTAACTCAGTGGCTGGTTCCCCATCCACAGCCTATGGGGAAACATCCGCCCAAGCACAAAGCTCTGCAGGGTACCGCTCCCTCTCCATCACGGCTGCAAACACTCCAGAGCTGTTACCGCATCAAGAATCCCCCTGTTCCTTCCACAAATCCCCAGGTAGCCGCTTGGCTGCCTCCTAATCCTCAGGAGGACTCTGGCTCTCTGTATTGATACCAAAAAGCATTTCCACTTCACTGTAAGCTCCTTATCTCACCAAAGAGCATGCCTAATGTCCCTTATCCCATTACCAAATATGAAGAATTCCTTCCACCTACCCAAAACGGGCTTTTTTTTGGTGTGTTTACAACTTTGTTACCCAAATATTTCCCACTCCTGATTGCTGATAAACATGGAAATCCATTCCCCTCCTAGCAGGAAGAAGAGGGAATCTTTTATCCTCTCCCGATAAACGGTAATAAGCTTCTTATCCTCTTACCAATAACCGAGCACGTTGCAAATCCTCCATCACACACTAGGGTTAGAGTTGTTTGCATGGCGTGCAGAGATTGTGTGAAGTGGCAAATAAAAGGTGCATCGTTTTGTTCCTTTTAGCTGCAACTTCCTTCTCGGAGGCAAGGCAGAGTTGTTCAGAAGTGCATTTAATTGGGCATTATTCAGTACCAGGTTGAGGCAATTTCTCCTGTCTCCCACAAAGAAGTTGAGCACTAATTTGTTCCTCCTCGTGGATGAAAGGTCATTGGCTGATGAGGAAGTTAAGTAAACACAATTAGCATCTGATTTACGAGAGTCTTTATTCCCTCTGGTGTAAATTAGTGTAAAAATCAGCAAGACTTCCAGTTGCTTCTGTTTCCTGCATTTGAAATGCAGCTTTTCCCCTGAATTTAATGGTGTGGAGGCTTATTATTTCTTTATTTATGCAATTACATACATACGGGTGGTGAGATGGAAGGGACTGAGCGCATCAGCTTCAGAAGTGAAAGTTATTCAAGGTTAGCAAAAGCAAGACATAAGAGCTCACAGCAGTGCTGGCACCCAGACACTGGAGGAGCAACAACTCCATACGGATGGGAAAGCATCAAATTCAATGTAGACCTCAGTGGTGGAAATCAGTGCTGCACAATAACCCAGGGCAAAGCAAGCCCACCTTTACTATGAGGTGCTTCATTGAAAGCTTTGATTTTACATTTCTTTTAAACTGAAATAAAAGTCCCTGAGGTGCCCATGTCCCATTCAAATCACTGAGTGCTTTCCATAGATGAGTAAAGAAAACCAGCCACTGCTTCAGATTCAGGTAGAAAATGCCAACAAATACGTTCCAGAAGCAGGTTCTTGGTAAGCTGCTCATTGTAAACCTTTAAACTTCTAAACCATCTGCTGTTGGTTATTGCTGCCCAGTCTGACAAATGACCCGATGTGACTGCAGCTTTCCCAGATGAGCTTAACTTTGTGCTGCATTTGTGAGAACAGCTCCATACAGGGGCAGAGGGCTGAAAAGTGTTAACACATTAGGAAATAACCTCAGAGAAGGAAGGTGATAGAAGTGTCTTCTATCCTGCTGGGTAGAACAGGCAATCATTCCTGGGGAGGGAGGAGGGCTTGAGCAGGTATTAAAGGAGCACCTCAACCTTGCTATCTTCCAACATCAGTGATAAGAGAGATTTCTCTAACCATCGCTTCATTGGTTTAAAGACTATTCTCAGCATGTCAAAAGTATTCCAGCCAGGGATGGGAGGCATGAAGACACCTGTTACATTGGAAGGGCTACAAAAGAAAGCCCAGAAGTGGGGTTTTGGGGAGTACCTTTGGCAGAAACCTCCAGCTACCCCACAACAAAGTGAGGGGCTGGACCTTTGGTCCCCCCCCAGCCTCACATTTATGGGACCTCTCTCCCAAGACATTTTTGCTTGGAAAAAAACACATCAACCCAGCTCCCCAAACCAGGCCTGGTTACAGATACTGACAAGAGATGCTGGAGGTTTGCTATTTCTATCCACCTGCAGAGCCCCACTGTGGTCCCACTGCACTGACCCCATGGAAGAGTTTCTCCTCCAGAGTTACACTGGATGCTCTACCCCAAAAGAGCCGTGAGCTTCCCTAAGGACAAATCTTATGCCAAGGTAGCAAAGCCAGCCTCACTGAGGTGGGGGTTACACCGGTCCCCAGTGAGGTCCTCCTGCCATAGCATTTTCAGCCTTACACGCTGCTAATTTGGAGGTTGATTTTCCACTGTGCAGTTCAAATGTATTTCCACTTTAAGTGGGAAAACTCAGTCCCCAGACCCCCAAAAGAGGTGCAGCATTTTCAACCCAGCTCATCCTTCCGAGCCTGCAATTGCTTGTTAAACCAAAAAGACAGGGAACTGGGAGCAATATGTTAAAGCTTAACAACATGAATATTAATTCCCTGAAGAGTTATGGAATATATCTATTCAACCAGTTAAGTGAAGGTAAAACTCTTCTCCAGCCCCATAGGAGAAAAGCAGGAGCTGAAGTGATAGTTTGCTTCTTACTGACTCAGTTTAAGACGTGAGCAGAAACACTGGTTTTCTAGTTAAAAAGAGAGAAGCTATTGCAATTGCCTTCAACAGGAGAGGTTGGGGACCTCCCAGGCTTGGAGAAGATCACTGGTCCCCGACTTGAGAACTGAGACAGCCTGTGTGCTCAAATTGGGGTGTTCCCAATATCAGAGCTATCAGAAATCAGGCAGCTATGGACAAACCCTTAGGCCTGAGTGCCAGGGCTGATTTATGTGCCACCTATACATAGCTGCACCCCTATGCGTAGCTGAACTGGGCTTTCAGGCAGTCACCCCAAGGAAATATTATCCCAGATCATCCCTGAAGGACACATGGAGTCGTCAGGTGTTAAAAGATCCAGCTTACAACTTGAAAAAGCTTTAAAACAACCCCAAATGTTCCTTCTCCCATAGGGAGAGCAGTAACTGCTCCAGAGCTAGCTCTGGAGTGAGTAGCTGGAATGCTTTCTCCTGTTGCCCAGATCATGCTTGGATGTAGCAGCCCCCTCTAATGGGTCTGGCCTTGATCCCACCTTGACCAGCCCTGAGCCAGGACTTCTTGTTGGAGCCAGTTTCCTCACTATTGTATTCTTCCTTGCAGCTCACCAGCCAAAAGCAATGCTAGAGAGGAGGACAAAGGTTCAGAGCCTGTCACAAAAGGGACCTCGTACTAAAAGGACAATAGAGCTTGTGAGTGCTGGGGCCACAACGCCTTGCAACAACAGAGATTACAACCACAGCTACAAACAGCGAGCGCAAGAGCCATTGAGCATATGCTGGGTTCAAGCTAATAAACACATGAACAGCACCAGCAGTGGATTAACCACAGGTGAGAACGTCCCCCAAGCTGCGGGTCCTAGGCACACATTGGCAATAATCGAGTTTAACGGTTTACGGTCTCTCTGGTTTGCATGTTTTATTCTTTCCTGTGATAGCAGCCAATAAAAACAAGTATCTCTGTACTGGCAAATCTGCTGGGGTGGGAGGGTCCCAGATGTTGGAGGAGTCACAGTTAACAGAGATCCGCAGGGACCGGGAGGTTTTGCTCTGCTATAATGCTGAGGCCTCAGGCCGAGTGTGAAGAGTGCAATAAAAAGGATGAAATTTGGATCCAAACCAGAAGAAGTGATAGCTAGCACAAGTGCTTAAGGCCAAGGGAATAAACTCAGGCTTTCATTTCCATACAGGTGGAAAGTCCTTCTCACTGGAAAAATGCAAGGGTTTATGGACAGAGGGATGTTTAAAACACAGTGATTGCGGTTGCAGCATAAAAATGAAATCTCTGCTTTGCTTGGACTAGAAACAGAAATAAATGTAGCTCATCTGGGGGAAAACACAGCAACCTTTAGCAACCTGAAAAAGCCTGCCCTGAGAGAAACTGAATAGCTGAGATCTCTGGAGCAGCTACAGGCATTTGCAGCTTTCCTCTGGGATCACACCGAAGCCAGACAGCACAACCCTAACCCATTCCCAAAGGGGAGCAGATTCCTCACTCTGCTTCCTGTGCATGTTTTCCAAAGGAAGTTACAGGTATCCCTGCAGAGGCACACACTCATGCACAGCTCTCAGCCACCACTGTGCACCAGAGGCACACACCATGCTCTAGCACAGGGAGCTTGGCATCACTGTGATTAAAGCTTAAAGAACAGTCCGTCAGAACAGGAGTCAGTGCCACAGACAATTATTACCATTAGAAACCATTTCTGTAACACCACAGGTTTAGTTTGCATCTTGTAAACAAGATCAGAGACTCTGGAGTACCTGACTCACAGAGACTCTATCCAACGCAGGGCAGAACACAAGCAAACAAACTACATGTGCAAAAGCAGTAGGAAGAGGGACTCAGAATAAAAGAGGGAGGATCAGGTATTCAGCAGAACCTGGCTTCATAAAAGCTTTCAAGCCATCTACTTGTTTCATCAGCATCTGTTGCACAGCGTTGCTGAGTGCATGAGAGTACCTCCAGCTCTCGGATGAGGAAGCAGAAAGCAACAACACGACTTACCTGTTCCCATGAACTCAGGCCAGGTTTCACGCAGGTCTTGCTCCAGGCCAACATTAACACCCATAAAATGGGGGAGAACACCCAAAGCAGCCCCTTTCCCACTGTAAAATAACCTTTCCCCACCTCCCCTCCAACTGATTGCCCTTTGCTTCCTGATTGGCCCCAAGCTCCTCACACAGCAGTGTGTCAGGAATTAATTACACCCTCCTTCAAGCCTCCCAATTAACATTGCCATCACATGGTAACGAGACACCTCCTGGCTTCCATCTGCTTGCCTTCATTACAGCTTTCTGGAGACAAACTTCATACATTGAGGAGAAGCATTAAATGCACAATTGTCTGACTACAGTTTATAACCGCCCTGGCCCTGTGGAGTGTGTGTGAAGACTCAATGTATTATTGTATGAAACCTAGAATGGGCTCCTCGGAGCTAGATCTCCATCCCCAGCTGTTTCTTAGGTCACTTGTGAGGTTGCCATCACTGTAAGAAACAGCAACCAAGCCCTGCAATGTAGATTGACACAGCCTACCTGAGCCTGCAGGAAATGGAGCAGAAAGTCCCCCAAATAGAGGCAAAGTGCTACCTCCAAAAGCACAGGGCGATCTAACTAATAACCATGCCTCCAATGGAGGGATTATTGGGTTAGAAAGTTAGGATTTGCATTTTAGGCAACAGGAGAAAGAATAAGAGTAATACATAAAAAGACAGCAATGGAAATACATATAATAATACATATAAATACATGTAAAGGTGGCAATGGAAGTACGTATAGTAATACATATAAATACATACAAAGCTGGCAATGGAAATACATATAGTAATACATATAAATACATACAAAGCTGGCAATGGAAATACATATAGTGATACATATAAATACATACAAAGCTGGCAATGGAAATACATATAGTGATACCTATAAACACATACAAAGATGGCAATGGAAATACATATAGTGATAACATATAAATACATACAAAGCTGGCAATGGAAATACATATAGTGATAACATATAAATACATACAAAGATGGCAATGGAAATACATATAGTGATACATATAAATACATACAAAGATGGCAATGGAAAGACCTGGAATGTTTCTTGCATTTAATGCAAGAGAAAGGTTCCAAGGTTTGAATAAAATGACTTGACTCCTATCAAGAGGTTTGCAGTTATACTCACTGTAATTCTTATAAGCCCTGGCATTTACCACATACATTCAGCATCCAGAGAGGCTCACTCCAATACATAATACAATAAATACACAAGAAGCTTATGGCAATAAATACAACCACACTGCAAATGAAATCGTAATTAGAAGCATAATTCAGCCAGATTTTAGTTAATGCCTATTTACTAGGAGGTGCTAATCTCCCAAATAAATGTCCTATGTATACAGAACGGGCCTCCACGCTCCCAACTTCCTCTGTCACAAAATGCTCACCTGCTAACTGGAACCTTAAAAATTGCCCCATTTTTCTGAGCACGCTGGCAATAGCTATATCAGCCTTTGGAAACTAAATGCTGCCAAGCCAAGCAGTTTAGCACCTCACTGGAGAAAGCTGTAAGCAAAGCAATCCATCCGCCTCGCCCTCCTCCAGCCGGGCTGGGATCCATCGCACCAACACTGCATCTCTCCTTGGCTCATTCCCAGCGTGCACCCGCTCCCAGACAGCGCATTAATTCCCTGCAAGGCCATGGAACTAGGGACACACAGGCTGGATGGGACCAGGGACAGTCTGACACTAGCCCAGCACATCTCTGCTTGTTGTTTGGATGGGCAACAGAGGCCCCTCTACTTATTCTCTCTATTGAGACCCTTGCCAGTGTGCGGCACTTCTGCTGTGTCTCTGGGGTGCCTCAGGCTCCATGCCTGAGCTTTGGAGTGCGTCTAGGAATTATTTACAACTTGGAGTAACAGGCAGCAGAGGGGAAAATTGTTTATTCATACTAGAGTGGAGCCCAGAGGTCCCAATGGAACCCAGGGCTCAGCTGCTCCCATCACTGAACACATGCAGAATACAAGGCAGTACCCGCTCTGCCCTACATCCACAGACAAGGGCAGGAAACGAGGATGTTCCTTTGCCTCCTTGCGTAGAAGGGGAAGGGAGTCAAGCCTATGATGCACAGATAGCAGGGAGGGAAGCAGCTCTTCCAAGTCCCAGTGCAGTATTCACACCTCCAAATTATTCAAGTCCTCAGCGAAGCAGTGCTGAGCCAACAAAAACGAGTGGCAGCTTTTGCCCAGGACTTGAACTTTGCTCTCCAGAGGAAACATTAAATAGAGTAACTGCAGCTAACTTCTTCCCTGTGAGGGTGCTGAGGCGCTGGCACAGGGTGCCCAGAGAAGCTGTGGCTGCCCCATCCCTGGCAGTGTTCAAGGCCAGGTTGGACACAGGGGCTTGGAGCAAGCTGCTCTAGTGGAAGGTGTCCCTGCCAGTGGCAGGGGTTGGAACTGGATGAGCTTTAAGGTCCCTTTCATCCCAAACCAATCTGGGATTCTGTGATTGTATGATGTATGAGGTCACGTTGGCTCCGAAGCCTTGCACTAGCTGGGGATGAGCGCATGGGATGCTTATATCACCAGAAGGATGCTGCGCTTGCAGAGATGAATTCTTCCCAGTGGAGAGAGAAAAGGAAACCCTAAGGGAGCTCACCAAAGCTCCTGATGCAGATCCTCACTCCACTGAGGTGCACCCTGATGCGGGAGAAAACCAATCAGTGCTATCCTCTCACTCTCAATACCTGGAAATCCCTCAAGACACCCAGGTTGGAGGCAGAGCAGGCTGTGCTGCAGAGAAAGAGTTCACAATCATAGACACATAAGTACCAGCAATTGCCACCAGTGCTCAAGCTGGACTCAGAAGCGCCTGTCAGCCCTTGATTAAATAAAAGCACAAGCTGCCATCAGCTGTGACGGCCCAGGGTGTGATCTGACCCTAAAAAGACAGCAGGGGATAAACTGGAGAGCGTTATCATACATGGACCATAACCCTGCAGCCCCACACTCTGCATTCATTGCTGTCTTTTCTCCCTCTGTACTGGGGTCATGTGCAGTAAGGAATTTTATCCTGCAGGGCTGCCAGCCTTTTAATCCAAGCAGTTCATTTTCTCCTTGGAATTCATCTTTGGATCGGGACACACTAACTACGAGCCCGCATTTGTGATAAAGACCACGAGACATAAATATTTTACACTGGTAATGAGATATTTAGCATTGATATACAGCTCAAAACCCAGTGCAATTCCAGCTTTGTTAATTATAATGAACTATTGTAGGACTCGACTTCATCTGCTCCTTGTAAATCTCGCAGTGCTGCTATGATGGGCTGGTGGCTTCTTTCCAGGGTGAGCCTGGAGCTCATCCTCGTGAATCAGATGTTCAGGCCCACCATAAGAGCAGTTTAATGGTGCAAATGATGCGTGGGTTGTGTTGTGCTGCTGCCTGGCTCCCTTCTGGAGAGGAAAATATGGTCCTGTGCATAGGGCTGGAGTACAACTGCATTGTAAACCCATTCTCCTCCTTATAGATCTCAAACAAGGACTGAAGCTGCTAATCATGAAGACTGTCTTCTGATGCCTGAGCTGCCATGGCTAGTAGGAGAGAAAGCCAGCTTTGGTCATATAGCTTGACCTCTGAAGAGGATACGGACTTAGCCATTATCTTTTGAAGTCCTTTGGACACCTCCTATCAGCTGCCTGCCCTATATGTGGCAGTGTTGTCACTCCTCCCAAAGCCTGTGATGTACAGGAACTGTCCTCACCCCCTAGCCCCCTGACACATCTGGTCCCAGTTTTGGAAAGCTTAAAGCTCACACTCACTGATCGTGTGTGAATAGATAGGGCAGACACACCAAGTGTTGGGGGGAAAAAGATCTACATTCAAAGCAAAGTCACATAAGCCCTGCTGGACCTAGACTGCCACCAGACTAGGAGGCAAAAGCATCCTCCCGTGCTGAGAAGGGACCATCCTCCCACATTTTCCTGTCATTGCCTGCTGAGGAGGGTCTCGGAAGACATGGTGCTTCTTACACTGGATAATGTCCCTGAAGGGGAAGTAGCTGTTGTATCCCCCTCTCCTTCCTTCCCTAGATGCCCAGAGAAAAACACCAGCACCTTTGCTCCTTCCTGTGTCTTCTGGGGAAATGTTCCTCTTGGAACATGCAGGACATGGGAAGAGGGGAGGAGAACACGCTATTTAGTTGAACTGATACTGAGAAGTCACATACTTCTGTCCAAACTAGCTCGGAATGAATCCTGCCTCTGCTGAAGCACCTGGGAATGGAAGATACCAGTTGCAGGAAAAGCATCAAGAACCTGATGCAGTGTGAACTGGGAGCTGCCATGCAGCAATGGCACAGTTCGGCCTTTATTTAAAATGAGTGGAAACCTGAAAAAGTAGCTTAACATTTTGTCAGATGCTAAGCATAAATCTGGATAATCATTCACGCTGCACTAACCCCTTTATAACAGTAGTTTGCTAAAACAAATTGAATTCAAACCTATAGTCATTTACTAACTTAATGCATGGCATATCTGTGAATAATTCTTCATAGCCTAAAAAGAACTCTAGGTACAGGCTTGGTTGGGAAAGGGCCAGCAAATCTTAAATTAATGTACATTAAAACGTAACTGGTACTCTAAGTGCATTGGTTATATGCAACAATAACTGCTTTAAACCTTTTTATTTTGAGAAAGAGATTCTTGTGTAATACCTAAAAGAAGTTGAGATCTGAAAATCCTGGGGTATGATGCTAAATCAGTGCTTCTTACTGTTTTCAAGCTGAGGTTGTGCAAATATGGAAGGAGGGAAAAACCCAAGCTACTTGGCACTTGGAAGATGCAGTGTTATTAATGGAACAACTTAAAAAGAGGTTTGCCTTCTTTTTTAACTGGTTACTGGAGGTGGAGAGAGTGAAACTTCTTTGCTTTCGAAGATGTGTCTTGAAAGCATGCAATGTCAAAAGAATAAAAAGAAGGAAGAAATGACTTCACTTTCTCACATTGCATTCCAAAACCGAAGTGATTCCAAGTTGGTTTTCCTTTTGTGGGGTAATAGGGAAAAAAATCTGCTAAATTCTGTAGGTGCAGGCCTGCTTCTACACCATTCCGGCCCAAAATGATCACTGCGGTCCTACAAAACCAAAACCAGATCTGTTTGCTTAGCAAGTAGAAGCCTCACCCTCAATGTGACCTCCTGCACAGACAGGACCATTTGGACAAGAGCAGTATGATTTATCAGGGCCACCCAGTGCATGAAGGATGGAAGACACCCAGCAATATCTCGTGCTTTATGTTACTACCTCCTACAAAGATGCATAGTTCCGCAAGCAGGAACACTCATTGCACACCATCCAAGGGCTGCCTTCTGTGTCATCCCCTCCAATGCACGTTATTAATTCCTTCTTCCTCCCCCATCCCAACAATTATTTACTTTGCTTTGGATTTACTGTGGCACTCCAGCTGAAGGCAACGTGCCTGAGCCCCACTCCTGCTGTAGGAGAATTAATTTTTCGCAATCTTAATTTATTACCAATTAATTTCTTCTAAATTATAGGAGAGGCGACCTGCTGTAGATAACTGTTCCTTCCTAATGCCTTCCTAGAAGGTCTCTCATTAATGAGCCCATTAATTTGATGGTGGCAGGGGCAAATCATCCAAAGAGAACCCTTCAGTTGCAATTTGTGTGTCCCGCCTCATATTCTTGAGAACATGGGAGGAAGAAAGCTGGGTTTGTTTGCAATAAATGCGGGGATAAAATACGCCTGGATATGTATGTATGCAAATAGCCTGATCTAGCATCATTAAACCTCTTAAGGAAATATGACGTTTTGAAGGCATTTCCCACTTTAAAGCTCAGGCAATGACTGGAGCATCTGCATTAAACGTTTAATGTTCAGCGGAAGTGCAAATCACCATTTAATTAACTTCTTCCATGAAATCTGACAGTTTAGTGAAGTGAACACAGATGAATTATCATTAGCCAGGAAGATGCTGAACGCACTGGTGAATCCCAGACTTTGCGAAGCTGACAACGGTGGATCAGGGGGTTCCTGGTACCTAAACCAGAGTGGATTATTTTCATAAAGGACCATTTGTTATTCATTAAACTGCCTTTTTTCCACTCTTATCTGACCCAGACATGTGAATCCACGAGTAAAGGCAGAATAACTACTGCCAGCAGCTGGTGAAAAAAGCCCTTCCTTGAGCAACCATTCGTTATCTTCTGAGCTGGAGCCTCTGCAAAGCCACTGTTTGGTGCTAGAAATGAGCATCACTGTGATTCACCCATGAGGGGAAGACACTGCTCATGGAAGTCATTTGAAAGATGTCACTGTGGTATGATGTGGACAAGCCATCCCCATCTTCCCTCTGAATGGCACTGTTGCAGTCCCTCCAAGAGGGACCAGATGGAGAAGGAGCACTAGAAGTCTCTATGCAGAAAGCTGAGTAGAATTCCAGAATTCCCTCTTGATGCCTGCAAAAAAACTGGGTTGCTGCATCCTGTGTAGAATCCATGGGGTGAACTTTTGGGGTGCTGGATATTCAGATGGAAACCAGGAGCTTTGCTATCGGATGCTCTGCTGCCTGCATTAGCAATCTCCTGTGAGAACTGAGCTGTCCCAGACTGTTCCCAGGCTTCCCAGAGGGTCAGAGATGCGTCCTGCCCTCAGCAGCAGTGCAAAGACCACATCACATCGCTTTGCTGGAAATGCCCTTGTTCCTCCACGATCTCTAAAGGGTGTTCAACAGTTGCACTGATTTCTTGCTCAAACTCCAATTTTGTAGACTTCTGCTTATCCCCAAGCTATCTGGAAAGGATTAGCCACTTTCAATGGATTAATTTTATCTGATTATTGCCGTCTACCACCATGCCACTCATCTACGCTCCTCTCTGGTCTGTGGAGAAGAGAACAAGTCCATTGAGTGCTCTTAGACATATCTCGTGCTGAGTCACCCCCTTGAAACACCTTTCCCTCTCTCTGTTGATGGAGCCTAGCTGCTCATTTTACATGGAACAGTTATTATTTCCCTTAAAAATACTACTGCTATACTATCCACTGCCAGAGAGCAAGGCCAGGCAGGGCTATGCCTTGTCTCTGGGGAACAGAGCCTTTCCCACAGCATGTTGGTTTACAAGGCAGCGCAAATACGAGCTACTGCAGAGTGGCCCTGTGGAATAATGCTCAAAGCAGAGAGGGGAGAAAACCCCTGAGCAAAGATGACCCGAGGCACTTCTGATTGTTGAGAAGAGTAATGAAGCTAAATGTTTCAAAGGTCGACTTCTCCTGTTATATTTTCACTCCTCCACTAACAATGATCCTGCACTTCATCTCTCGGGTTCTGATCTAAGAGCGCTTCTGCTTGCCGAAGTCTTGTTTTCCCTTTTGATGGATGTTTCTTTGAAACAACCCTTCTCAATATAAAAACACATTCCATTTGAGCAGTCACTAAAGCTGTCTTAATGTCTCCACTCTTCACTTGAAGAAAAACCCAAGCCCTGGTGAGGTGATTCTCTGCTTACATAGAGGTAAATACATCTGTGTCAAAACCAGCTTAATTTAATGTCACTTCAGCAATCATTTAACTCGGGTTGGCTGTCAGAAACCATCTCCTTCGCCTTGAATACTTGCTGTTGCCTTCCCATCGATAACTCCCTAATCTCTAACAAACCTGCACTTTCCCCCCTGCTCCTTTCATCAGTTCTTTCTGCTATTGGCGATTCCCACCATAGTGGGGTCACGGCTGACCCCACAGACTAAGAAGTGGCACTCATCGTTCAGTGATGTTTTATCACGTGTGCTGCTGTCACACTCACACATGCACACACATACATACCATGCTTCTTGCTGAGGAAGTTGCCCTTTGCTACCTTTCGCTGGGTTGTTTAAGTCTGAAGTTAGAGATGGCTCCTATCACAAAAAGACAAGCAATTGGCATACACGGGGGGCAAAATGTTGGGTTGTTGTTTTTTTTTCAGTTTGGAAAGAGGGGCAGATGGAAACAGAGTTCTGTATCCAGAAAATAACTTATGACAACAAATACGTATTGCGATGCTTAGATATGAGTGTCCATGAGAGCGAAGGATGTGAATTCTCTACAAGCACGGAGCAGAACAGCATGTTTTGAAGTAGCCAGAGAAGTTCTGAAGGTGCCACAGATGCAATCACCTGAAAAGAGCATGAGTGTGTTTATGCAGGTGACAGTTTATCAATCGATCATCATTTTCATCAACAGCTTTTCATTCCTTGTTCCCATCAATAGGGACATCTCTGAAGGTTCGTTCCGAGCAGGACAGACTCCTTGGTACTAGAAAGTTCAGTGTTCGAAGATTGTATGATTAGGGAAATGTACAAATTCAATCTCTTTCAACCAGATTCAATTCTAATCTAATCAGAGAGATAGAAAATTCCAGTGTAATAATGACAAAGAAAATTACTTTGTTTCAGGCCATTTAAATGTCCCTTACCGCAAACACTCCCAACAGAAGAGGCTGTGTTTAGAGTCAGAGCCGGGGTATTTGCTTTGAATTCAACAGTAAATGGGCCATTTTCTACGTCTAAATTAACATTCTCTCTCTTTGAGAGAGAGAGAGACACCATCTAAGTCAAATGAGCATTTGTGACATTTAATAAAGCAATTATATCTAAAGGCTAGGGGCTTGAGATAGAATAGACTGGCTAATGTTGTCTCGGAAAAGTCTGTCGATAAAGGAATGATGCTTCTCTTCTGGCTTCCAGTGACCTTGAGCAGAGTAAAATCGGTCGTGGAGAGCATCTTCCATCAGCTCTATTTAAGTCAAAACCAGACCTGAATAAAAGCAGGTTATTATGTGTTCCTAAGTGGGTATTTCAAAACAGCCTAAAGGACTGAGAAGATTTGACACTAGGCTCTGAAGTGTGTGACAGCACCCCCAGAGAGACTGTGCCACCCCTTCCCTTGCTGTTGGCTAACCCCCTTGGTACTGATCACATCATAGGTGGCTTTTATACCTTGAACTGAGACTCAAGCTGTGCTGCTAGATCGCTGCAGACACTTGAGCTAGCTAGCTTAAAATAAGGTTAGCTTTATCTGCATAAGCTTCACTTGCTCCTTTGACTTTCTTGATAACATGATAGGTTGAAGACGGGCATTCAAAATAGGCTGAGCTTTTGGGGAATGGTACTGCTGGTATTACAGTAATGCCTGGAGTTTGTGAGCAGTGATCCAGGCTCTTAGAGCCACAAAGGCATGAGGAGGATATACCTGGAGGTAACATTTCATGATAGCAACCATTTGGTGCAGCTGCTCTCCTAGAAAGGAATTCTCACCAAGTGCCATTTCAGCAGAGCAGCGTCTATGCTGAGAGCTGCTGGAGCATCTCACCATGTCCTTGTGCTTAACTCAACAACAATAAAAAACTAGGAGGAGCCAAATGACATGATCATGCTTGAGAAACTCAACGCTGAGTTTTGGGATGATTTTAAGGTCCTTTCCAACCCTAACTATTCTATGATTAAAGCAACTCACGGTTGGCTGTTGAATCAGTGGCACAGCTGGAAATAAACCCCAAGAGTCAATGGCTGCACAACCTCTCTTTCCTTGGTGTGACACCGTTTACTGTTAGAGCTGCAAAATCCCTTTTGCTGGCCTCAGAAACAGCAGCTCAGTTACTTCAGTGCACATTCAAACCCGAATGGGCTGGCACAGCTTCAGAGCAGCCTCATCACAATACACCTCGGTGTTGACTGGAAATACTTCCATGCTCATAACAATATGCATTGTCTTGGGCTGGTGCGTAGCTGGGGTCAGCGGAGCATTGCTCTTCCTTTATATATTGTTAAAGGGAATTTTCTGCTTGTGAGAGGCTCTTGACTGACAGGTCTGAAGACTGAAGGCCTTAATTTAACAGGAGAACGGGGTAGAACATGAGCTTTAGTTCTGTTCTAGTGTTTTGTTGGGCCTCAAATCTGGGCTGAACTGAGTGTGAGAAACATTTCCCTTTACTTTCTGGCCTTGCCACGTGCCAAAAGATTGGCTGATAGGAAGCTTGCTGTTTCTATGGGTGACACTGAGGTTTGATTTCAACCTTGTTGTACATCAGCTGAGGCTTTAGTGACAAGGATCTGTTCTTGTACTTTCTTCTTCCAGCTAATAAAAACCCTGGCCAACACTAGTGACCCAGCTGTGAGAAGTTCAGTGCTTTTTCTCTACTCCTATGAAATAAACCCCACTCTCTGCTTCTCTTGGTCTTGCAAGCACAAGGACTGGGGAACCTCAACAGGGAAGGCCACCTTGCACACAACTGCGAGGAGGACAGGGTAAGGCCATCATGCCCTTGTGCTGACAGCTGAAGTTCCTAGGTGGCTCATGCGATGAGAATTTGGTCCTTGAATGAATATGTTCCTTATAGTGAGGAGCAGCTAGGCTCTAAAATTGACAAAACGGGAGAAGAATTTAGGCTGAGTTCAGAGAGACTGCCCCAGATTTATCCTATTGAACTATAAAGTCCACACAGGCATGTGTGATTATAAGCAGGAACTGATAGACCAACTCCTGGCAGCCAGTTCCCCCACACAAAGTGCTGTGCAAACACATGGAAATGGTGTCCTGGCCGTTAGCAACCTCAATTTTAACTCAGAACCTTGGCAAAAAAAGGCTTTCCCTGGGTGATCTTGTTACTGTTTGATGACCTGCAGTTTAATCCTGCAAATCCCACCAGCCTGTGGGTACCAGGCTCACCATCACAGACCCTTTGGCACCTTAGAAGAGCCTGAATCCTTCCTAAATGCACCCAGAAATGAGGTTCCAGTTATGTGACATTTTAGAAGCTTTGGTTTGTGATAAAGGAGTGAGTGCTATTGCCATTAAATTGAATAGAGATTTCTTTTAAAGTAACCTAATTCAGTGCCATGAGAAAGAATCTTCCAATCGTAGCACAATTTAGATCAGCAAATATTACCATTATTTCGTGACACCAAAAAATCATTTCAGAAGGAAAGGCAATCCAAACCAGCAGTCTTTTACGTTTAATGACCTACAAATGAAAGCAGATAATCTGTGCATTTGACATAACCATCTATGCTTTATTCCATTCAATTTTTTATTAATAAACACAGGCCCCACTGTTGTAATGTAAAACTCCCAAATTACAGACGAAAGTAGGGGCTACCTGTCTTTAAAGTAATTAAATTCCTGGGTTTTGGTTACAGAGGATTTTATTACTCTCAATGATTCCATTTCAAACCAGGAAAGGTTTTCATAAGCTTCATTTGCATGTTGATTTTTTGTAGTAATTATCAGGAAAAGGTCAAATATTTGCTTTATCTATATAATTCAATTTTAGAAATGCCTTTGGGATTCAAATTAACTCCCTTGTAATATCTTCATTGAAAAAGAAGATTAATTATGCTTACAAGAAACCTAATTTGGCTTATCAGACCTTTAATGTTACAGGGATCGTTAATGCATTTAAATTTAGGATTAGTAGAGTGATCTGGTTCTATTATTTTGGTGACTTTAATATTTGTCATTATTTTTATGCATACAGTTTCTTTTCCCTCAAGTGAAATTATAATGTCTATTATAAAGGAAATAAACATTATATATTGACCTTAGTAATTACGCTGCTGCATTTTAAGAGTGCATAAAAAGATGCATTTGTGACTCACATATAAATTCAGCATTCACATGTTAAGTGGTCTTGCAGTGGTAGCAATGCCAAATTCATCATAGAGGAGGACTTGGCAGGGACAGGGAGCAGCATTCAGGATAGAATCGCAGTGAGGACCCCCAGAAAGATGAACTGAGCTCCAGCCCCACTGCACCCATCCTTCCCCTCCGCCTGCATCCCATGCACCCATGGGGACATCTGCTCTGCTGCAGTTACCCTCACAAGAGTTCTTCAGTTGCACTGAGTTTATTTGGAGCAGAATTCAAGCTCTAACAAGTGGTTTTGGGTATACTGCCCATAGGCCTGGGTTCATCCCAAAAATACCCCCAAATGCTCAAAAATATCCCAAGCCCATTTCCTGCACTGTTTTTCCTCCCCTCCATATATACTGCATGCACAGCCCACAAATCAAGTTTTGTGGGTGGCTGCAGGGGTTAACTTTTCTGGCTGCATGGGGAAAACTGGGAGCGCTCCAATGCTGATTCTGCTGTATAAACCTCTAACGTATCAATAAACACGTATCAATGCCCTTCTACCTGCCTCCTTTCTGCCTTAGTTCTGCTGTGGTGGTTGGTGTGGGGATACAATTATTCATGCCATGCTGACTGCCGGGATTTGGGGTTATTTACGCCAGGCTAATTGCTGTGGTATCACAGTGTTCATGCTAGGCTAATCACCATGGCATTGGATTATTTATACTGAGCTCACTGCTGTGGTATTGGGTTATTTGTGTTGAGCTCATTGCTAGGGTATTGTGTTATTCATGCTGTGCTCGTAGCTGTGGTATCGGGTTATTTATCTTGTGCTTATCCCTGCGATATCTGATTATACTGATTAAACCAGTTGCTCCTTTTGGTAGGCTATTCCGGTGTCTGATCTGGTATTGGAGAGGAAAATTGCCCTTTCTCTGCTCTTCAGAGCGGGTTCACATGCATATTTTCTTTTGGTTAACTGTAAAACCTCCTGGCAGTGGAACTCCATCAGTGAATATGGATGTAGAGGCTCTAAGTGGTTTTACAAGCAGCAAAGAGGTGTTAGCAGTGTCAAGGATGCCCTCTCTAGTTCCAGCCCCATCTCCGAATTGGCATTTCTGTAGCAGCATGGTGGATGTTTCAGCAGCATGGTGGATGTGATTTTAGGCTGAGAAAGTTGGGGCTGTTCAGCCTGGAGAAGAGAAGGCTGCGTGGAGACCTCCTAGCAGCCTTCCAGTATCTGAAGGGGGCCTATAGGGATGCTGGGGAGGGACTCTTCATTAGGGACTGTAGTGACAGGACAAGGGGTAATGGGTTAAAACTTATACAGGGGAAGTTTAGATTGGATATAAGACAGAAGTTCTTTACTGTTAGGGTGGTGAGGCACTGGAATGGGTTGCCCAGAGAAGTTGTGAATGCTCCATCCCTGGCGGTGTTCAAGGCCAGGTTGGACAAGGCCTTGGGTGCCATGGTTTAGTGTGAGGTGTCCCTGCCCACGGCAGGGGGTTGGAACTGGATGATCTTAAGGTCCTTTCCAACCCTGACTATTCTATGATTCTATGCTATGAGCTTGGCCTCACTGATATTTGGACAAAGAGCTCTGATCATTTTCTTGAGGCCTGCATGGGATTTACCTTTATTCTGCTGTTCTTCACCATCAGGACTCTCACAAGCTGCTCTTTCTTAGAAATAACTGAATTTACTATGTAAGGTCATCATATTTGTAATTCATTTTGCAATTAATTTGCTGCCAGTTCCAGATCCATCCTTCTTGGTCTGAATGGCATTGCTGTCTTCTGCAGGTGGTTTACTCGATTGGTAGAATCCAATGAGTAAACCAACCACTCCTGAACCTTGCTGATTAGACTTCTGGCCACCCATATGGTGCATAGCACAGAACCAGACTTGTTGCCCTTGTAGGACTTGAATCCAGTAGTTGCTTAGAATTGGGATGATTTCAATTTATAAAGTAGCAGGACATCCACATGCAGCTGAGGTATGTGATGCATTAACCCCTTCAGCACTTGAAAACATGGCCAGGACTTCTCACCCCTTCATTTACAAGGTGTCTTACATCCCAAACTGCCTGTTTATGTTGCATACTAGAGTCAAGATACTTAAATCTGAGTGAGCCCAGTGGTAACATGCCCATTGTCACATGAATTTGTAGTACCCAAGTGTTCAATGCAGCTGGGGGACAGATGCTCATCCCCTTTTAGGGCCAGGTCTACCATACTCTCAGCCTTCAGATGCTCTACTCCTTGAGTAATGACTGTGTTAACAGTCCCACTTTGTAAGTGATGATCCTTTGGAGGCCTCTCCTAGAGTGACCAAATTGTTACACGCTGGTGTAAGTAGGGGCATTTGACATGGTCATTTTTCTCCTCCAGTTCTGCACACACAGCAGGAGGAGGGAACACGCTGTCATTTGCAGTTCCAGGAGCAAGGGATGCTCTCTTAGCAAAAGGACTTTGATTTGCTTGCAAGACTGCAACTGCAGCAGGGCTTGGGTTGAGCAGCAGTTGTTTGGGCCTCACTGGTGCCTTTAGATACCTGCACAGGTATCACTGGCCCGAATCACTTTATCTAACCTTAGCCACCAAAAGCCACTTGAACTCTCTGCAGTGTTGTCCTCTCCTTGGCTCTGAGAAGCCTCAGTGATTAGCCTCAGCTAGATGCCTAACTTTGGGAAGAGACGAATTTCATCCCTAATCTATGTGTCCAAGGTCAGACAGAAGGATTCAAGCCTTGCTATGCTCAGTCTTCCCCCAGCCCTCTCTATTCCTACTTTGCTCCAGCTTGAGCTGTGCATGCTGCTTGTCTCTGCCGGTTACACACAAACAAAAATGATCAGCTTAGCAGCTCCTGCTTTCCTTTAAATTGTTTCCAGGATTTTTCCGTGCATCAGTGACTCAGTGCTATCTATGTTTCAATACAGCAAACGTTAAAGGTGCTTAATACATCACACACAAAAATAAATCACTGCAAGAAAGAGGCACTGATGTTAGCTTAGGAGGAAATCTTTTACAGTGTTTTTGTTTTGCTCACAGAATGCTCCTATGTATTATTCATCACAGCCTCTGAGATTTAATTATTATTAGTGCTCCTGATGATTGCTAGAAAAATAAACTGTAGCAGAAGGTGTCCGTCATTGTGTGAAGGGCATAGATGTGTTGTAGAACTTCGCCTACCCATTTGCATTAATCTCATTAGCTGCCCACAGTGCAACTCCTGAAACACTTCTTGCTGGAAAAAAGGGGGAGCATAGAACAAAGGGACGCACCTGCCCTCCCTGCTCTGCTCTCTGTGCCTGGCTCCCCACACCTTCCTGGGCTTTGTGCTCTGGAACGTGGAGGGGAGGATGACTTAATTAAGTTCATCTCTGGCTTTTTGCCTGCAATAGGTCTGTACCTAGGATTCCTCTGTGGGACTGCTCAAGCATTTTCATCTCCCCCATGGGCAGCCCTTCCTACCCAGCACACTCTCATCTGCAATATTAAGGCACTTGAAACAAGGGAGAATGAAGTTGTTCTGTCAGGAGCAACCCCTGATATCTGCCTGCTGGCTCGAGGCAAACACAGGGAAGCTACCGGAGTGAGTTTAAGAGGAAATCTTGATTCAGCAACAAGCAATGCCTTTTAGCATCCTCTAAACAAGACACACAACCTCGCAGGCAGAGCATTCAAAGGCTCTGCCGTCCCACACTGTCTCCCAGCCTCAATCACTGAGATTCATAGAGGACTGGTATTTTCCTCACTCTACTTCAGCGTAATACAAGCCAGTGTAACTCAGTTCCACCCTGCACAATACATCGTTCCTTATCACACCAGCCACACAAACAGCACCTTGCAGCATTTCCTGGGATTAAGCAGCACAGGGACATCGATGTTTGTGCCAGGAGCTGTGGTGTTGAAGGAGGGGGCAGCACACCTTCCATCCCTCCCTGCTGCGCTGCAGTTCTGCATCCACCCTTCCCATTCACCCCAAGCCTTATATGACGCTTGAAGCCTCTCTGCTAGCACCTAATTTACTCACAGACTTGAAGGTCTCATTAATTACCTGCTAGATCTTGCATGGCCTCTCTCAGAGGAGCAGGAACTACGTGTGATCTCTGTGCAAGGGTTTTGACAAACCACTGCAGATATGCTGCCTTTCCATTTAGTAACTCTGACATCCCTGGCTCCACATTTGGGGCTCTCATTAGAGACCAGAGACAGGAGGAGAAGAACGCGAGTTCTTTAGACTTAAATTCAATCTCAGTCCCTCCTGTCCTACATGACCTTGTTAAATCACTTGATCTTTTGAAGATTCAATTTCTCCATCTGCTCCATTAGGGAGGGAGTGAGTTATGGCAGGCTGAGCATACCGAAGCTTATGAGATACTTGGCAGGGTGGGGATGGAATAAGGCCTGGGACAGTGTGACTATTCCATCCTTTGAACGTCTGCAGCACATGCAGCAGCACCGTAACAGACCAAGTCCTTGGGCTTGGTATTTCCTACTACATGGTGCTTATTAGTCAGCAATTTAAACCTCCTATATGTCTCAAGAGACTTGGTCTCTCAGATGGTCTCATGCCCGTGTGAGATTTGTTCCCTCCTTTTTAACCCCATTTCTTCTCCCTTCACAAAAGCATCACCTCTAAGTGAACAAAATGGAAAAACAACTGGGAGGCCACGATGAATCTGGAAGGAAGTTGTGAAACACATCCCTCACGATGGGCATGTGGATGTGAATGGGTCCAAGAACGTGCAGTCTCCAACCACAGGGGCTGGACAATGTTCAGTGAAACCTAGAGGCCTATAAGGCTCCAAAGAAGGGAGGCATATT
This sequence comes from Pezoporus occidentalis, assembly GCF_034315485.1. Lineage (NCBI taxonomy): Eukaryota > Metazoa > Chordata > Aves > Psittaciformes > Psittacidae > Pezoporus > Pezoporus occidentalis. Next base: position 512,887 of record NW_026915987.1, read on the forward strand.
CTAGTAACTTGCTTTTGCACTCCAGCTCCTATTGTGAGATGAATGCATTTACTGCATGAAGGCACATCAAAAGGGAAATAACAGGAGCTGAATCTTTCAGAAAAGACAAGAACAGAAGAGATCATAGGGCAGCAGGACTGGATTGAACCAGGTTATCCACTGGGGAGGTGGGATATGGGGGAGGTTTGATGCTCTTGATTTGCAAGAGATAACAAAGACAGATTGAAATCTTAGCCAGTTCAGTCTATCTCCTACAAAGCAGACACAAAGTTTGATGCTACTTGTTTTGTCTGATTACAGAAATGAGGTCTCTACGTGTCCTGTATCCTACGTGCAGATTTGGAGGACACTGACAGTCCTTCTCCTGTGCTGGCCCAAATACTTGGATCCAGTTTTCCCCTCTCTATGTTTTATGTAGGCTGCTGCCCTGGCTGCTGTCTTTAGCCTGCCCCGTGGCAGCATAAAATCTTGACTGGATTTTACATTATCCTTACACATGCAAAGCAACTGCTGTCTTCAGCAAAGGTTGAATGAAGATCTCAGGATTTAGCCCAGCAGTTTCCTAATCTGCTTCTGGGACCCTTTACAGTGAAAGGCAGTAGATAAACATGGGATGCTTGGCTGAGTGGAGCGCAGGCGGATGGGTTGCGACAGGTTATAACTCAGCACATCTCTGGTACAGCAAGGAGCCCACTCTGTCCTCGGAGCCACAAAGCCAAACGTTTTGACTGGGACCTGTGTGTTTAAAGGCTGGAGCTAATCTCATAAAATGATCGTGTAAAGTGCTGGACGTTTACACTTGGACTGTTGAAAGCATATGGTCATGGGGCCACGGAGGGTGTTTCTCTGGTTCTAATGCAGAAATATGCATTACATCTAAATTGACACTGAAAACTGACTCGAGCCTGGTATTGGAGAAGATTAAATTAACCCCCAGCAATAGTGCCATATTACAAAAATGGTTAGATGTTAATAAATCGAAAATGATAACAACGGCAAAAGCTGTACATTTTCCCTCATGTTCCTTTATTGCTGTAACACTTCTTTCCAGTTTATTGCTTCCGTGGGTTTTATTAGCACATTTCAGTGAAGTAGATTTGCTCTGAAGTGATAAAAGCCGACTGTAATCAGAAAGCTATGTTATCTGCAGCAAACAATGGTAAATGCCACCTGAGAAGGGCTCTGTTCAATGCCTTCATTACTGTGATTAGCTTAAGACGCTAGAAGATAGCAACAAACTTCAAACTTGCTGATAACAGACTTTGTTAAGAACACAGTAAACATTGAACAGCCTGTACTTCAACCTAGTAAAGAAACCCAAGTGCACTCATGGCTAATCAATACCACAGACCTGGTGGAGAACAAGGTCTCTTGACCTGTCCTCATGGTGAATGAACCTAAAGCAGGAGGCTGGGTGCCACACAGATGAGAACAGATGCTCTGATTCAGCAAAGCACTCTCTTCAACACAACTTAAGCATGTGCAAATATAAAGTGTGTGCTCCCATCCTTTGCTCACAACAGGCACAAGAAAGGAAAAGGATTTGGCTGCTGCAGGGACCTTATTCTGATCCTCTGCAGGAGGATGAATGTTGCTCCTGGCAATTAGGTGTGAAACAAAGCAAGATGTGCAGCCATGCTGTACTAATAAGTGCTGCTTCTCCTTTTGTAAAATGGGATTTTTTTAATTAGAAGAGTCTGTGTCAATGCAGGAAGGTTTTCTGATGGGTTGCATTTGGAGGAAAACAGCAAGCACAACAGGAAAACTTTCTGGATGGGCAGCCAGCCTCACAGAGCACCCCAGTGCTGTGTGCCAGGGCTGGGAGGGCACCAGGGGACCAGCAGGCTCCAGCACAGAAGCCAAGGCTTAGCTGAGGAACCCTGCCACCAAATGGAAAGGTAACACAAGCCAGCTTGGCTACTGCTCTTCTTGGCACTGCAACAACCTTTCAGAATACTCAACTTCCAGCAAGAAAAATCAATGTTGTGCCTAATTTCTAAACACAGAATTAACATTTCTATGGAAGAGATAAGTCTAATTGAAAATAACCCTTAGAAAAACAGCAGTCAAAGCTTTTAGGAGAAAAAAATCAGCTCTGATAGAAATATTCTGCTCAGATTTAGCTACAGGCTGCTCAAAAGTGTTTTCCCCTTAGTCCAGGAAACAGCATTTGGCTTTCTAGTGTGTGCAGTGGAGTTTGCACGCTCACTGCAGCTAGTCAGGGGGTCTGTGCCTATGTGTTAAGAAGAGCACTTTGCCCTTATTGAAATACACTTGCTTCCCAGCTCTGTTGACAAATGCAAAAGGCAGAAATCTTAAATGGATCTGGGAAGAGCAGTCCTGCTGCCAAAAGGTTAGTTTTGAAGGGTCTGACATTTTCTACCAGGGCTGAGCAAATCAGTTATCTGATTCATTTGGTTTCCTCTCTGTTCACAAGTTGTCCAGGAGCTGCTGCTGAGATTTGCTCAAATTCATTTGTTATCTGAAGTTCCTGCACAGCTCTGCAGCTTGTTTGTGGGCAGTTTGTTATAAGCAGCCCCAAAACTCAGAGCTGTGTTGGTTGTTCTTCATTGGGCATAGGTAGCAGGGTATTGTTTTAGCTCCCTGCCAGGGTGATCTAATCCTTTGAATTAGATTTGTGATGCGAACGCAAGTGAAATTTGTCCCTTACAAATAGGCTTTGCTGTTTGCCTATAGGTCACTGCAGCTGCAAATGCTTCTGCCAGTTCCCAGAACTGCTCTTGAGACAGTAAAGGGCTGTCTTGATAGTCCAGTCCGACCACGTAACACAGACCATAGGGATAGCATTCAGCTCCCTCTGCATCAACACTGAAACTTCGACAAGGGATGTCTCAAGTAAAGGCCACCCTTGGATGTGAACACTGTGAACTGCTGGAGAACAGGGTATATTCTATTACCCAATCTGACAGGGATAACTGGGGCCCTGGAAATAAACAGTTTGGATTTTAAAGTACTAAAGTGGATGAAGAAGTATTTAAAGAAAAGATTCCTATGCCTTTTGAGGGGAAGAAAGTATTTCCCTTAGTCTTCTGCACAACACACACATCATACTAATGGACATCTGTGATTTCTAGCCCCAAAACACTGCTTTACAGACTAAACCATAACGCCAAATGACAGGAGAAATTATAGCAATATGCTTGTATGTGGTGTGACATCAAAGTGGGAATAATGAATCCAGGGTTTGCATAATTGAGATGTTACCTACTTGGGCTGGAGGGCTCGTCTCACCGCTCACCGCTCGGTAAATAACAGCGTGAAATTACATCCATGTTTTCCTGCTTTGTAGGAATAATTTGAGTAACCCGGTTTATCCTTTCAGTAGCTCTTGGCATGTCTTGCTGACCTGTGCATTCCTCCAACCTGGGTGGAGGGGGAGCAGAGGATGAGGGGCTTCGTAATAGAGGCAAGGAAGGAACGGGGATTTCTGCTCTGTGGAAGAATTCTGACATTTAGAAATAAATAACTCGCAAAGCATGATGAACAGTCACCCTCGTGGAGTTTTCTGCCAACAGTTTTTGTCAGGAGTCTTGGTTCAGTGCCATCAAGACATGTTTTTCCAATAATGTCCAATCGCTTTAGTTTGATAACTCTAACCCAAAATGAACAACGTCCAGGCAAAAGCTGCAGACCTTTTAATTAAGATATGATAGATGATATAAACCTGCTACACTTCCTGCATTGCAATGAGGGTGCAAGGAGAAGCTGAAAGAGTGGCAACAGATTAAAACCAGGAATGTTTTCTCTTAGGAGTAGGTGGGGAGGTGATGCCTTTGAATTGAGCTCCCTCCCTAGAGCAGCAGCACCAATGTGTCAGGGGCCGTGTATGTAGATCAGGGGAGAACAAAGTCATCCTATTGACCCGCCAGACCCAGACCTCCTAAAACCTCTGCTGGTGCTCAGAACACAAAGTTTGCTTCTACCATACATCACAATTCTGTGTGGAGGTAAATTTTACCCCAAATGATGCTTCTTTATGCATTTCCAGCTTCAATTAGAAATTATGGGTCCCTGGAGCTTCACAAAGAATCATCATTAGAAGGTAAACTAGATCTTTTTCTTCCCCTTTTTCCGTCTTTTCCTTTTTTAAAGATCCCATTTCTTTGCTTCACTAACTGACATTTTTCATGTATTCCCAAGGAAATAATACACCACAGGCATTAAAACTTGGCAGCTTACAAAGACATTCACAAGTACCTCCTTTTAACAGCATTCAACGGGACTTTATCCAGCGACAGGGCCTTTCTAGTGCAGCTGGTTTTATATCCAGAGTGAAAGAGGAGGTGTTTCAGGCTGCTTTAGCCATATGGAAAGGATTTCTGTGAAAGGCCACAGCAGGACTGACCCTATTGCAATAACAGAAACTGCCCATGAACAAAACCATCCCAGTAAGCACGCAGTATGTTCCATGCACAGCATCTCTCCACCTGCTATACATTACTCTTTTGCTCTGTGCTATTCCTAATAGCAAGAAATCTCATATGAAATTGTGCAACACCAGTAAGGGGGAAAGAAAACCCCCTTGAAGACTTTGTTAGAGGTGGATCAGAGTCTTTGACAAAACCAAAATCACTATGTATTTAAATAGGTTGGCATATGCCTTAAATCATGTGCACAGCAAGTTACATAGAGGAGCAGCATTTGAACCTACTGAAATTGCTGACACCTCTTATTACAAAAACACTGCTGTAAGATGATTATAAATTTGGGCTGAAATTGTCCTTGCTTTCAGTTTGTATTTGATTGCTTTGCTTTAAAATATCAGAAAATACATTCCTAAACCAAGGAAATGCACTTCTACCACCACAGCAAGGGAGTTTTGGGTTTCCCTTGTGAGATCATGTGTATCTGTATGTTAACAGTAGAGCAGTAACCAGGACCCCAAACCATGGGGCAGGATCCCACTGTAATAGGCAGCACAAACAGCTAGCACTGCAGTACTTGCTTCAGATGAATTATAGTCTAAGCAAGGTATTCAAAATGAGTGGGACTTTTAAAAGTGCTTGTGTCCTGAGGTCCCAAGTGCTAAGTTACGTGATCCTGAGTCAAAACAAGACCTTGCTGGCATGATGGGTTTAAGGCAGTGAATGGTAAGCAGCCTTTCTGTCTCTTGCATGCCTGGTTCTTACGTTCCATCACACATAGGGTCTGTAGATGGGTGCCAAGTAAATACCGTGAAGGATGGGGGAGGCTTTTAGGAAATCAAACTCTTTGGCTTGTCCAGCTGCAATTTTAATTTAAAATTTGGCCTGAGTTTAAAGGATGGTTGGAATGAAGGGCTTAGAAAAAGGTTAAATCAGGTTAAACAACCCAAAGCCAAAGCATTTTGTTTCAGTTCATTTGAATATTTAGGTGGAAATATTTGTATCTTGCTTGAAAAAAGAAGGCAACAACAAAATAACCCCCAGAGCACCGCCATCATTTCTCTTGTTCTCCTTCTGCTTTCAGGTCCCTTTGCCTGTCTGACTCCCCCCTGCTTGTTTCTAGAGTGGCTTTATCAAGCTCTGCCTCTTCCCTTTGAAGTCCTCATTGCCTCCTGGTTGAGCACACTTTGAACAATAGTTCTCTAATTGCTCTTCAGAGAAAACTCTGCCAACAACTTGGAAGGGCCCTCTGGCTGTTTCAGAGGAAAGGGACTCCTTTCACAAAAGGTTGTCTTTTAAAACAGAAGCTGAGCTGGTTTTCTGATGTTCACACAGGTAGCAATGTGCCAGCCTTTCGATGCTGGGTCTTTACAGCACCTTGAACAACGGACATGCAGCCATTGAAATTAGAGACTGATGGAGGAAAAGACACCACGTTTTCCTTCATCTGCCCTTGGGACTGTTAAATTAAGGCGCTCTGGAGAATATCTTGGGTATATTATGTTCTTCTTTGATGAGGACATCAAAGGACACAATGTCAAGCGGTGCTGCTCTAATATCTGATGGGAGCGATCAATCATTCACGTAGGGCTTGAGAAGTGAAGTGTCACTCTGGTGTTTGACCACCTTTATCTGACCTTGAGAAACTCCTACTAACTGCTGAGAGGAAATGCCACCGAGCGCCTGCCATTAGAGTTTCTTGGTTAGGTGACCAACCCGAGAGAAAAAAGAGGTTTCCTAATGGGAAAACTGAAATTAACCGTCTTTAAAAATTCTCTGCAATGGGAAAGTGGAGGGAAAATTGCTCCTTAATCAATTAAAAAACCCTCAAGCTGATTGATTTTGGAAAGCTCTAGTTAATACCTGCATATTTGAGTTTAAATTTGATGAGGCTAGACTCGGGCTGGAAGCGGTACTCGAAACAAATCCCCTTTTAGCAATTGAACGCATTTATCCTAAGTATATAGTAATCTGCAATAAATTCCCTGATCCCTATACGAGTTCGGTGCCCTTATAGCGCTCGGAAACAAAGCAAGTTTGGGCTTTCGAGGGCTCTGAAGCCTCTGCAATTGGAGTATTCCGTCGAATTCCACTGGAGGTCAGTGCAGCATTACAGTTCTGCCTCGCACAAGCTGTCCTTTTCACTCTGATCTAGTGCTATAGCTAAACAGAAACCCCTGTAGAGCTGTTTTTAAACTAGATTTGTATAGTAATAAATACGGGTTTAAGAACCGTGTTTTGTGGTTATATTTGGAACATCCTAGCAGGGATGTGAGAATCTAAACTCGTTTGGGTGTTATTCTTTCTCTTTTTCTCCCCCTTTTTTTTCCCTGTTGTTGTGGTGGCTGTTGTTTTTCAAGAGCTGAGGGTGGGTTTTCTCCTCACAAAGTGAAATTGATTGGAATACAAAAGTAGCAGATTTGGTGACAGGTTTTCATAGCTCCAGAGAAAAGCCTAGCTTCACGTTCCTATTCTGCTAGAGCTGCAGCGATAAGCGCGGTCCAGGGGGGCCCTGTGCACTTGGGGGCTCTGGACCACACCATTTTTTATACTGATTCAAAGGCAAACTTGCTCAAGTCCATGCTTTCCTCCTCTTTGCCTCCCTTATCTTCCTCCTCTTTCTGGTTGTAGGGCATCCACACACTGTGCTCACTTTTCTAACTGCAACTTACATAGCGAGGGGTAGATAGACCCAAGTGAGCTCCAAACCATCCCCTTTGCATGATGTGCCTCGATGCAGGTGGTGAAACAATACAAAAAGCTGCCAACAGAACCCAAGCTATGTGCTTTAAAGTTGTTTTAGACAAGCTCTTGGGTCTGTAGGTGAGTCCTTAGGGCTTGCTGCATGTTCAGCTTTCTAGGGAACCTGCTGCTCCTCTGGTGTGAGCACAGGGTGCAGGTACATCACACATCTGCCTCCCTGTGTGGCTGTAGAACAATAGCTCCTCAAACCTACAGCCCTTTTCTAGTGGACATCAAAGGCAGACTCTAAAATATAGAAGCAGAGAAGAATAAAGAAGGGAAATCTGGGTCCCGGACACTACAACAAATGTGTCAAAATGCTTGATGCATGTGGAAGGCATTACAGGAGCAAGGTTAGCAACAGAAAGGAGGCACAGTAAAGAAGACTTAGCCAAAGACTATGGAGTGCCAGCAATACAACCAGTGACTGACATGGTCTAGTCCAGTCAGAAAAACACAGGTAGTACCAACCAGGATAATATAGAACCTGGTCTTTGCATGGCAGCAGTAGGCTGAGCTTGATGTGGCAGCAATAGGCATATCAGCGGTCTGCCCAGAGGCTGGCTGCCTGCTGGCCAGGCACTGAGGAAGAGGAAGGCATGAGGATTCAGCCCATGATCTGCTCTGGGAGCAGTTTAGGCACAACCCATCGGCTTGCTGCAAGAGCAGCATGCAAAGAGCAGGATGATTCTGTCCTTGGGGTCTTCAGGCAGGTCCGGAATCCAAACTTCTCCTGTTTCTGTTCCAGGTACTTTGTTCCTGGTCACTGAGTTATTTTTCCAGCTATATTGGCTAGAGAGCTCATTAGCAAAAGGGGCTGCAAACATCGGGTTTACCCCCATTTCTGTTGAAAGGAATGCTTTACATCTTTGGGTTTGCATTCTTCCTCCCCTCTCTGAAGGGAGATGGAGGTAGGAGCTTGCTCTGGCCGAACTGGCCATAAAGGACACTCCATCCAGGATTTGTAAGGGTCAGTTTAATTCAGGATACAATTAGCTGAGTCAAAGCTGTGTTGGCAGAGGGCTACATTAGACAGGGTCAACCTCCTTTATACACTCAAACACAGATACTTCATGCTGCTTAGACCACGGAGGATTCCTTGTGTTGGAGCAGCCCCATAAAGAAAACACTGACAGCTGTATCTACTGGTTCATTTAAAACCCAGCTGGAGCAAGCTGGGCAAAATATTACTATGAAGTGACTCTCATTTGTTGTTCTGTTACTGAAGCAACAGATTTTACCACCGGCTGCCCCCCTTGTGTCTTTGTGCCCTGACTTAATTTCCCTCTTGGTTCCTGCAGTAATATACTTCTGCTCCAGCACATCATAACACTCCTGCTCCAAGCCTGCTCTGCTTGACCCATCTAGCACATACAGACCCTCGTAGTCCCCTAAGCCTTCCTTCTGGAGAGCTGAGCAATGCCTCAAGAATGTTCCCTTTACTCTGGGTTTTGCTTGTGGTTCTGCAGCTCCCCTCCATCCCCATCCTCACAGTGGTTACAAGCAGATGCACTGCTTCTTTGCCTGCGTTTTCTTGCCCAGTGATGAGGCTTGGCTCACTTTCCTCTCTTTGCAGCTGGGTTTAGGGCTCTTTGGGGATCAATGTCGTGGCTTCCCAAGCCATTCTTCACCCCTTCATTCACCATCTCCCTGGAACCATCCAATCTACCCCTGTCGTATTTCCCCCACATAAAGGACCCTTTGGTGAGCGATACAGATCTCTGCAACAGCTGACTAATATAACAGTATTTTCTGTTCTAAACCTCATGACTCCCATGTCTTTCTCATGCTTCCATTCACCAAAAAGCTCCTTATAGGCCAAAATCAGGAAAGCTGGAAGCTTTGGCTTTGTTTTCACAATTAGCAAGCCTTTCCTCCAAGTCATGTTGTATAATATGTTTTATATTTCTCTACCCCTTTTCTGTGGCTTATTTTATGCTAATAGCTCCCTAAGTATTATTAATTAGATTTTTTCTCAAGTAAGAGAAAGTTCTTGAAAGTTAATTAAAAGTTGCACAGAGTAATTGTGCAAAAGTAGCTTTTCCATTCCAAAAATTAAACCTTTCTAATTAAAATCCGATATTAATTTAAAGATTCAAATGGGGTGTTTATTACTCATTTCTTATTATTATTTTTTTGCCACTTTGGAACTGGAACTGCTCCAGCAGAGGGAAATCAACCCAGCCCCAGTGCTTGAGGTGCCCTGTCCCTCTGTGGGAAACGGGACGTTTCCATTATCCCGACTGCATCAGACTGGGTCCCGAGTGGAGGGACAGGGACACACGCCTGCACGTGTCTTCATCTCCTCCCCTAACAGCCTGTCACTGGTGTTTTCCCCCTAGAACGTGAAAAATTTATTGTCTTGTTATCTCAAGGATGGAATAGAGATTTCAGAAGCTATCAGCATCCCCTATGTGCCGGCAAGAGGCACATTCAAGTAACACCGAGGCTGCAAATCAAAACAGGTACTAGCTTGGTACAGCCAACATTAAAGAAGCATTGAGAGGAGGGTTTGGATGATGGTGTAAATCCTGACTGACTCGCTTCACCAAAGCACATCTGTCAGTGGGCCTGGATCACCCCCATGCCCTCAGTGCTATGAATGGAGGGAGGTGAAGAAGCTGCACTAAAGCAAAGCCGCCCCTATGGCTGAGGCTGTGCTCCCAAGTTTCCAGCACTGAAGTGCTCAAAGAGATGTGGGAGAAGAAGGGTTGGGATTTTCAGAAGTGAATTAGCTGTTAAAATTTAGACCCCAGGGAAGGGATATGATTTTCCCTACTTTTGTCCTATTTCTTGGACATGGAGCTTGCTCAAGGAAGCCCAGTTAGCTGTGTGCTTGTCTAAAGATAAAAGGCATATCTTTGGAGTCCCACAATACTCCAAGTGTAAAATCACATTGTAAAAGCCCAAGAAGCCCAAAGCCAGCCAACCTTCACTAATTAATGTGGACTAATTATCATCTCCCTCTTTTGGCTCTACAAGTAGCCCTATATCAGTGGCAAAGTCACCCCTGCATGTAGCAAGCAGGGTGTGAACAGGCTTGTATAGGACTTCATGTGTCCCAGAGTTCAATGATAAGTAGATATACATCATTATCATAAAGTTATTAATCATTGTGCTGAGTTATTGTCACCTATTTGCCTCTGTAAAATGCATAGCAAGCCAATAAAACAAGAGAGAGCTGTAATAACCAGCATATAATTAATAAGCATCAATAAAGAATGCATTAATCAACACAGAACTTCCTGTGATGTGTTTAGGAGATGGCTGGTCCCTGGTGCACCTCCTATGGCCACAATGTTGGTATCAGCCATTTGTACTGAACAGCCCTTTTGGGGGTACCAGAGACATAAGGAGGAAGCAAATTTGCTTAAAAACTAAGAGGAATTACCTAAACATTGTGAAACTGGAAGCATTTAGGTCAAATGCAAAAAGAAAGGCTTTAGCAGCAGAGAGAGTGCTGTGAGCAAACAGGACAAACTCCAGTCATACAAGCATTACCAACAGAAACAATCAAGAATAAACAAAATCCGTGTTGAATTAGCGCAGAGGGAGATCTCATTTGTCCTTGGGCTGGATGATAGGAAGGAACTTTTCTAATGATATTATTATTACAATGCACTAGAGCAGCACACTGAGCACCTCATCAAGATAAGGGCCGTTACTGTGGCAGCTTTCTAGGATGAGCGAGTATTGCAAGAGAGACCCAACTTAAAGAGCTTACAGTCAGAACAGACGAGGCTTCAGAGGAGGGGCTGTCATCACACACAGGGAAGCTCAAGGTTGCAGTGGTACCCAGTACCTGATCCAGTAAAGCTGGGGTGTATCACCCTGATCATCAACCACACCATCCTCCTCCTCCTCCTGGGGATGCACTCACGTATCTAAACTGGGATTTACCAAGCCCAACTTCAACCCTTTTAGGGCTGCATTTAGTCAAAGGGCTGTCTCCAGAAATACCCCCAAAAAGTAGCAATTCACCCCAGAAAGAGCCTGCGGAAGTATTTGAGAGTTAGACACCAGTTTAGGTCTGTTGAATCCCAGCCTTAAAATCCTTCCCTGTGTGGTTCTGGAGGAGTCACTTCCTAGCCCCAGACCCGAGTTTGTAGCACTGAGGCTGACATCTCTAACTTTTGAAAGAGAATAATCATAATCCTGAATATTAACAACTGTATAGCAAGGACTCTGATAAAGGTGGTTTAATGAAATAAACGACCAGCACAAAACCAAACACAAAAAGAGAGATGATTATTCCCCCAGCATTATCTGTGTGCTCTGCACCAGTACGTTTCAAGGCAATCTCAGCTGAAAAGATGAAGACGTAGCCATCCTTATAAACAAGGATATTTCATTCAAGAGATAGAAAGCTCTAAAGGGTTCCAGCTTTGCTGAAGCACTGAGACACTGAGAATTGAAAGAGGTGGGAAGAATTAATTAGACTTCTGATATTATCCTGGTAAATAAAAGTTGTAAGCGAAGCTCTGGAAAGCAAGACCTGATTCATATTCAAACATTTACAGAATAAACAGCTGCAGATTCTCCTATCTAGCCCACTCCTTATCCTTTAAGACTGCAATAAGTGACCTCTTAATCCCAGGCAAAAGACTGCATGAGCATCTGGAATTGAAAAAGAAAGCATATTTCCTTCCCTATTCCAATTTCCACTCAATTTCAGTATGAAGATGTTTGTGTCTTCCCCCCCCCCCCCCCCCTTTCTCCCAGTTCCTAAAGCAATGTGCGTTTGATGATGAGATTTTGTGCATCTGAACACATCTGCAGCCTCTTTCTCCCCCTAAATAGGAGTACTGCAGTCCTTCAGCTTGGTTATATCTCCATTGTACTGGCCATGCTCTTAAAGCACTTATAGCAATAATTTCTTGGCATGATGGACAGAATCAGCAATAACCTGATCCTGCAATGCACTGAATAAACGCTTTAGCATTTAGTACATGGACACTAATGTGCCGGGAAGTAATTGCTTAGAGGTTCCCAGCTTCAATATAATAATGCAGGGATTGCATTTATACAGCATGCAGCATAGGAAAAAGAACTGTTATTGGCCAAACTCTCTCCCATTTTTGATTAGCGCAGGAGGAGAGAGATGAAGGTAAGCATGAGGTGATCCTGGTTACCAAGTCCTTCAAGCACTGCGGGCTGTAGCTGGCTGTGGTTACCCTGAAGTGGAGAAATGCCACCGACTTCAGCCCCTTTGCTCTGATTTTACACCAACGTTCCTCAGAGAAGTGCCTGACTGTTAAATATCCTCCTTCACAACAGTAATGCTGAAACGAGTGGAAGATTAAACAGCCTATGCTAGCTTGGCAATAGAGAAAAGTATCTTCTCCAGTAAATACATAAACATGCAGCAATCCCAGGGGTGAGCTGAGCTTAAGGCTCGGTGGAGTTAGCAGAAGTAGAATGAACCAAAGTTTTGCCTTTCCACTTATGCGAATAATTACCCGAGCCCTCATCAACATTGCTCTGCTTAAATAGCGTTTATAAATTCAAGAGGCCTAAACTTTAAATGGAAACTAATTTAGGTATTTTCTTTATTATTAAAAACTTTCTCCCTGGACACTTTGGATTCATAAATGATTACAAAACAGTTTTGCTGCTTGTTTTTCCTGCTCCTTCGCATTTCCCCCTTCCTAAGCACTGCAAATAACTCCTTAATGACATGCAAAGCGTGGTGGCTTCTAGGACAGAGAAATGCTGCTTGAAAACATTTTCTTTTTAAAATATTTGAATTTAGAACTACCCAAAAAAAAAGAAGAATATTCAGAGGAGCCAAATAAAATAAAAAGAACAGCTTTCCCAATGTATTATTAATACCAATAAATGGGAGCTGGCGGATTTAAAAGCCAAGATCTAATGCATTTTCCTGGAGCAGTGAGCCTTTAAACAAGTTGGAGTTACTGAGATTGTGTAGTAAAAAGTGGTAAAGTGAAATATCTTTTCAGATAGGATAATAAAGACAGGCTATATTAACATACCCTTCCTGGGAAACACAAGCACAGAAAAAACATCAGCTGCTATTCTTTATAGACTTGGCTGCGGGAAGCTTGGCAAGTGACCTGCAGAGCCTCATCTTTAACTCCTTGTTGCAGTCTGGAAACATAGAATCATAGAATGGTTTGGGCTGGAAAGGACCTTAAAGTCATCCAGTTCCAACCCCCTGCCATGGGCAGGGACACCTCACACTAAACCATGGCACCCAACCTGGCCTTGAACACTAGACAGGGATGGAGCATTCACATCCTTGGGCAACCTGTTCCAGCGCCTCACCACCCTCACAGTAAAGAACTTCTTCCTTATATCTACCCTAATATAATCAAATATGCTGATGAAAATATAGGGATGGGGAGAGCTTTGGTGCTGCTCAGCTTTAATTTGTCTCTATGGAGGCATTATGTCAACCAGTACCTCTGCGTCTGGAGAGTCAGCACAAAGCCTGGCATCACACTGATGCTTTACACTGACACCTTCATGAGGCTTCAGGGTGTTGGAGTCAGTCACCCACTGCACAGAAAGGGATGGGGTGAGCACCTTGTGGGAATAGAGGGAATGGATACCACCGGTATACCTGAGCCAAGGAGCCTTGCTGCATCCCTCTTTACTGAGTGATATATCACCATCCTTGGATGCGTATAGATGAGGCTTCAGTGATATGGTTTAGTGGTGGTCTTGCCAGTCCTGGACTTGACGATCTTAAAGGTCTTTTCCAACCTATTTGATTCTATGACCACATTCCTGTTCCCTGCCCCAAAGCAGAAGCCTGGCCTGGCACTTTGTCTCTCCAGGGAAACTGAGTCAAAGAGGATCAGAGCACTGGGACATATACCAAAGGCTTTGAATGAAATGCTTGTTAAGCCTTTGCTAGTTTGCTAATCTGTCAGAAGGCCTAATGCAAGCCCTGAGTGCTAGGGGAAGTGATGCCAAGGCTGTGCAGAGGAATGACTGAAGGATGAAGGATGCTGTGGAGCAAGGGGAGTTGATGCTGGTGATGGGATGGGAAAGGGTCGGATGCCAGTGGTGGAACACGGCTGTCAGTCAGAGCGGCATGGCTTGTTTTGCACTTGGTATCTCAGCTGTGTCACACATTAAAACCTAAGCTCTCCGATTGCCAGTGTCCCCACAGTATCTTGGCAATCTGTTACACTCTAGCTTGTTCGTTTAAACATCACTTATCCCTGAGAACTTCTTTTACTTTAACACCTGCAACCTACCCCCCCAGTATCTTTATGATTCTCACTCCAATAAAACTGATGCAAAAGCACTGATGAGTTACCCTGTGCTTTCTATACTCTTGATTGCTCCCCCTTTGTCACGGCCCTGGGAAGCTCAGAAGGGGTGGACTGCTTTTAATGCACTAAATTAATCTCCTGTTATGTATGTGTATGTTCAGCATTTTCTCCACATATTTTTAAGCAGCCTTTTCTCTTTTCATCACATCTCTCCTGCTGCAATCCCTATTCCTGCTGGCCTCAACAGGGAATCTAATGCGGATTTGTTGTTACCGGGGATGACAACTAACCTCTTCTAGGTAAGGTGTCCATCTGACAGTGACTCTGTCCCTGTTTTGGATATGCACAAACCTTAGTTTAGCAGGTAAAGCTAGGGACCAAACAGCCAAACCCTGGCAAGGAGCACCCCAGTATCACTGTGGAAGTCAAATGCCTGGCTCTGACTGAAAGGCAACTGCTTTAAGCACTTGTTAAAATCCCATCTATGATTGCACAGGGAGCCTTCCTGCTGGTGCTGAGAAAATGAAATCCATAGTTTTGACTTTAAAGATTTCTTTTAAATAAGTTCCCTCGGTTTTCAAATTTATTGTAATTATTTTTTTAAGCTCCTTTTAAGAAAAGCAGTGTCCTGCTGCTACTTTCTGCTCTAATTCTACCTCCACCTCGCGGGGATGCAGCGCTTAAGCACTTGGTGTTGCTAAAGGCAGAGGGTCAGGGCAGCCAGCTCTTCATCCGCATCCAGGGTGCAGTTTGCTGTGAGCAGCCTCCCTCTGCTTCCCAAGTTGCTCAGCTGCATGCTAAGAGCACAACAGCAACAAGACATCTGCAACTGCTCAGGGAAAGAGCGTTTTAAAGGTAAAGAGATTTAAGGAAGGAAGAAAAAAAGAGCAGAGATAAGGCCGAGGCAGTGTCAAAGAGATGGAATATACATCTCGGAGAAAATCTTAAAGCAGATCATTACCCAAAAAATACTAGCTGTAAGCAACAGTTTGCAGTGCAGAAGGAATATTTATCCACTGATGTTTTGGTAGTCTATTTCTTTCTTGTTTGCTTCCACTGAGGAGTAATATTATTCAGAGATTAGAAACAGAGCTTTGGAGGCGGTCGTGGGATGATGGTGTCTGATCCTAATTCTGCCCTTGCTACGTGATGCTACCTGCCTCCTTAACCCCACTGCCCATCAGGGACTGGGCACTGTTGTGCTGGGAGCTGCACATCACCAGAACAAAGAGGCTGCTTGATCCGAAGGGTTTGTACATGCATGGGAATTAATTTGGATAACTGAAGACCAGCTGTTTGGGGTCAGACTCAAGGTCCCTTTGAGTATCTCCTAACAGTGGGTGCATTGAACAGGGTATTTAGAGTGCAACCCTCCGGCTCCCACAGCTTCGCTGCTCAGGGGCGCCTGACCCAGAAAAGGTATTTTGTGTTTAAAAGCAGGAGATAGGCTGTGAATTTCAATTGGGGCATCTTTTCTCCGGCAGTTGGCATGCCTTATTCCTGTTTAGTTTAGCTCACTTTCAAGCAGATTAAACTAAACTGGTACACAGCACTCTTATTATAGAATAAGTGCTCACAGAGAGAGCTATTCAGGAATAATTATTCTGATTTAAACATTTCTGAATAATTCCATGCAAAGGCAACTTCTGAACAGAGAGACAGCGGGTTGATGTGGCATACAGATGGGGGAAGCACAAGGAGCTGTAACGCACAGCGTATGCGCTATCGTGCCAGAGTCCCTGTTCTAAATGTGAGCGCATCCAGTCAGGAACAGAAACCCACCAGGTGATCAACATATCCAATGAAAGCTAACATGATCCTGGTGAATGCTGACCATTAAACACGCCCAGTGAAGTCCTCTTGAATGAGACACGTAGCAGAGCTTCCTCCCCCAAAATCATTTAGCCAAATAGGTTTGAATAATGAACGCAACCCGGAAGAATCACCATCTGCTTATGGACAATTTGTAAATAGAAAAGAAGGAGCAGCATTCTTTTAATAAACGATCTGCTATGAATTATTCACACAGCTCTAATTAGCATTAGGATCCTTAATTTCTCCAGGCAGCTCTACTATAACAATACTTTATGATTCCTCTGCCTCTCCTACCCAAGACCCCGCCAAGCACCTTCCAGACATGCAGCAGGTAAACCCCACAGCCCTCCTTTGAAGGAGACCATGTCTTCATTCAGCAGGGGATGAAATGGAGACACATCTAATAATGTGTTGGTCTGCAACTTTCATCTATAGCAGTGTGCATGGCAGCTTCTGCCATTTTCATTTTGGGCCCTGTTTTTACACTGATGCTAAAGACCTCTGCAGGTGAGTGAAAGCAGTGATTTGGAGTACACTCGAGTGTCACAGGGACCTAAGATTTGTCCTTTGCATCTCATTTGGTAGTGGATTGCTTTAGCTTTAACTGCAAAACAATCACTCTAATGCCTACGGTCCTATTTTGGTAGAGGAAAACACAAAATAAGTGCCTAAATTGCCACGTCAGTGTAAGTTACTTATATAGCTGGAAATAAATTCAGGGGAAAATAGAATTTTTCCAATTTTTATGGATACAAAACAAGTGTATCTACCTGCATCCTTTTATCATCACTTTACCACAAACGTAGAAGCCTCAATTTGTGAAAAATGGTCTCTTTCAGCAAATATCTTATTAAAGCAATGGGAACCTTTTTAGCAACAGTATTCCCAATGGAAGCTGCGCATTTGGGGTCTGGAATTACGCCGTATGAGTTATGAGTCAGCATTATCCACTTATTATGATACGGGGATGGTTTGTGTATTGCTATCTGGGCACAGAGATTTACACCATAGCAGAAACCTAATGTGTAGAGATTAAAGTCAGCCTTAATTCTAGCGTCATGGAAATTAAATGTTAGGGTTTTTCACTACAGACAAGTTGGGCTAAAAATGACTCCTTATTAACAGAATGCTGTGATATATGGCTACATTTTCCTTGTTGGCCAATGTACCGGCTCTGAATTTAGCTCAACAATTTCAGATGGCATTTTCCTGCTCACTCCTCCTCCTTCACAGTTCAAGAATAGGAACAGCTCTTGCAGCTGAAGGACAGAAGTTGTTTTTCATTAGAATATGATAGCTTAGGGAAAAAAAAAACCCACAACCCAATTCATCTCCTCTCTCTACATGTCATTAAACACACTCAGCATGCAGCATCTCTGATGCCTCGCAGGTGACGTCCTCAGCCATCTTCAGAGTCAAGTTTGCTGCTTCCTGCATCTCACAGACTCCTGGCTCCCCAGCACTTCCATGGCACTTTCTCATTTCCAACTCAAACACATCTTTATTAACCTCTGACTTTCCCGAGTAAATCCTGAGGTTTCCTTGGGGAAATAAAAATCAAAGCCTTGCCACACTTCAAGATGTAGCTGGTAAAAAGGGAGGCACAAGCTTGGCTTTGTAGCTCAAAGGAGAGAGGGTTAGAAAACTTTATAACCTGAGTGTGTACCAAGCCATGGAGTATCTAGGGTAACATCCTGGAGTCTTGCTATGAGTGTTACAGCCTTATAATAGAAGGCTGCCTGAGAGGTAGGTAGAAATAAGTTCTATGAGATAGGATGGAGCCTGAAGGTTAGGTTTTAACTCTCAAAAACCTGTTCAACTAATACTTTATTTGGAAACCTGTATTTTTACCTCTTTTTACCCTTGCTGGGGACCTTGAGCACAGTTGTAATGCAAGCTAAATGAATGGTACTAATGAAGAAACAAGAGCATCCCCAGAAGAAATAGCAGTTTAAAAACCAAGACAGTTCAAGCACAGGTCTTTTCTCCCTGGGCTACCAAGAGATTACATTCCAGCCTTTACCTGGAAATTGTAACTATATAGAATCACTCTCCTTCCCCCCAGACTTGCAAAAAGGAAGAGGGCAGAATGTAACTGTCAAGGACAGTAACTCTTTCATATCGTCATCATCTTCAAGGGTACTTGGTACCGTCTGGGCAAGGGACTGGCTGTGTGGCTGCTGCTGCTGCTTTTGCATCATGCTGAGATATTTGGCAGCTGAACATGGAGAGCATCCATTTCCTCTTCTGTAAATCTGGAGTAATGCACACAGTGAAGGCAGAGGGTGAATTCAACATCTTTAGTACCCACCAGCACTTATAGCTAGTGGGTCTTTATAGCCTGAGCCATAGAATTCAGCTCATGCAGATGCTTCTTAATAGGACTAGAGTCACTCTTGCTACCTTCCCATTTTGCTTCCAGCACCCAATGCTGGGACAAGGTGCTGTCTCTGCTGCCATACTGCCTTACTTGCACCTCTGCAAGGATGTTCCAGATGAGAGAAGCTGTGGCTGTGAGGTGCTGTCTCCCACCCCAGCCCCAGGGCTGGCACCTGGAATGATTTAGATGAGCAGCCAAAATGATGCCCGGTGAGGAAGGACTCCTCCAGGGCAGCATTCCTCCATTCCTATACTTAGATGACCTGATGCCTCCCTATTCAGATACTGCTCGGCAGGATGCAGTGGCCTGGGCCCAGGGTTTCCACATCCTTGTGCCTGTCACTGTGATCTGATTTGCAAGTGAAGGAGAAGAAATCTCCCTTGGCTTCCCCTCCCCGTGTCTGTGTATGACAGCACGTCCTGGCAGCAACAGAATTGCCCAGCTGGGTCCTGTGTGGGCCTCTCCTCCTTGTTGAACTGCCGTGGTAAATCAGGATTAAACTACAGTCTGTGCTGCATCATAAAACCTTTAGCTCTCGAGCACCAGTTGAGAGGCAATACCACTCTCAGCCTCATCAGGAATGGTTTGCTTTTACACATGTTCACTGACCGTAACCATCCCCATCGCCTCTCTTCCCCACCCTCACTCCCTGCATCCAGCCTGAACTGCACGCTGAGTGATGCTGGAAGTGGATTTTTGTGGGTTTTGTTGGGGTTTTGTGTGTCTTTTTCTTTTTTAAACTAATAAAAATAGGAAAATAAGCAGCCCACAAATCTAGTTCTCCTGCCTGATCATTGCTTCCCTCCATGTCCCTCCGGCATTGTCGGAAAGTGGCTCTTGGAACAACCTCTTCAAAACGTATCGGCAAGAAGAAGGGAAATTGTTCTCGGTGACAACAATACCGTACACATATTTGTATATTTATTCTGAAGATCAAATTGATAACAACAGTTCCCTTCATGCCTGCTGATTTATCTGCTGAGCGGGTAGCTCTGCCGTATGCACCGCATGGCTATAACTGTCATGGCTGATACAGGGATAAGATGAATAACCTCTACAGACTTCAGGTACAAGTAGGAAAATGTAATCATAACTCACTTTAGAACCGAGTGATACATATTTATACTTTGCCTATCACAGGCTAGCAAGCCTTTCCCTTTTATTTTGCATTCATGGAGCTGTGATGCACATCAATCTCTTCTTCAGTTTGTTAATATTGTTGTCACTCAACTGAAATTCATCGTCACATGGCTTATGATTGGGAGACAGTTTCATCTGAGGAGCGTTCTCTTAATTTACCATATTCAAATTTCCTCTCCTTGCTTGACTCCGCATCTCAAACACCGACACTTTGCCTGGTTCAAACCTATTCCGCTTTATTCCTCCCAAACTAAAAGCCAATGAAGGTCGTAACTATTTATAAACAGAACAAGAACGGAAAGTCAAAGGAGGAAAATAAAATGGATATAAGCTCCTAATCAGCTCCATTGGATTTCGTGGATGGGCTCAAATGCCATCCACTTGGGCATGGATGGGCTCAAATGCCATGGACCATGAATCATCCTCATGGCAAAAAGAGGAGACAGGACTACATGCAGCAGCCTTGTGAGGAGGCAGTCAGAAAAGCAGCTTTTCCTACTCTGGGCAAATTATTAGGGCTTTAAAGGCCTCCTGCACTTCTAGTCTCACCATGCTTCATCTGAATTCCATGCCATGAGAAAAGCAGCAGTGGGGCTTCCTTCCCAAAGGGCTCCATCACCATGGCCGAGCTGCCAGATCAGAGCTCTTTGCACCTATGTGATTTGGGGATGAGGGTAACCCCGAGCAGGACCAGCTTGAGGCTGTTTCTCCTGGTCCAGCTGCAGCTCTTGCAGCTCACACCTGAGGAAGGGTAGACCTGGCCAATGCAGAAAAGCCTCCACCATCAAACTTCAGGAGGGAAGAATTTAACTTTTCTTTCTTTCAATCTTTTCTTAGAGATCATAAATATTTATGAAGAGCCTGTCAGTCATTTTTAGGGTTTCTGACTGAGTGTCACAAGAGAAGGGCTTTTATAAGGATTTATAGTAAATTGCAGTAAATTGTATTCCTGTCAGGGAGCACAGAGGAGTTACACGATGTCAGAGGAAAGCAAGCAATCTCCACAGTATGGCAACGATGCTGTGGGGTGAATCTAGCCCTGTCCCAGGGGTCATCGCGAAGTCTGTGCACTTTAAGTGTCACTTCAGTCCTCAAACTTTCAGGGTCAGGAGAAAGTCCCTTTTCTTGGGCAGGAATCACAGCAAACCATCCCCATCTAGCAGGTCCATTGTTTACGTGAGTTCTGCATAGCAAGATGCTACCGCTACACAAATGCATATCGATGCCAGGCATTATACCCAACTCTAACACTCCTTTAACTGCAGTCCAACAGGAAAACACTCCTGAATTCTCACACCAGCAGGAATTTTGGAACTTTAAGGGATGTAAATTGGGCCTAAGGCATCAATGCAACAGGAAGCATTAAAGACACTTTTCCTGTAATAAAGCAAAGCCAGTGTGTGTTACAGGAGCACATTATTGCAACTATCTGTTGTAAAGTGAAAACAGGAGACAGAGGCTGCTCTAACCCTCCACCAAACGGTGCTGCGACACGCTTGTCACACAAGTCCTTCATTCTCAGAAACCCCAAGGTTTTAACAGTAATTCCTCAAAAGCTGCACCCAGGAACGTCCTTGCACTAAATCTACTTTCCCATCTCATTGCCAAGTCCAGAAAACAAATGCAGGAGAGCAACATAACTCGCCACTTGTACTAAAGCATGAAGTACTCCTTCTCCCTGTCTCTCAGTGCCTCTCAGTCCTAACAACTTTAAAGCAAACGAAAAACTACGACGTGTTTCTTTTAAACCTGCCACAATTTCACCTGATTTTGCTGCTCACCATTAGGACTACAAAAGATTTAGGGGAAAAGTGACAGTACCCCAACACTGCAGCAAATCCTCCATGGATCACAGCACATTAACCTGAAAGTGCTTGACTGTATTACCCCACCTGCTTCCAGAGCCACGCTATTATTCTTTGGCTGATTCCACCACTTTCTATTTTGCTCATTAAAGTGCAGGAGGAATGTCAAGATCCCATTTTGCCCAACAAGAAAGAAGTGTGAAGATGGGAAGTGTTTTTGCACTAATTGAATCAAGGAATGACAGTGAGAGCAGCTTTGAGCCCTATAAATCTAGATGGGCTCTTGTCAGATAAAGTATCAATGCACTTTATCAGACTTTGCCCATAGATTTATAGAGTGCTCAGACCACAGATCTGTAGCTCCTCAATGTAATCACTTTGGCATTTTCTAGCTATGCTACCAACCTCCATGTGCAATAATGGAATTTATTGACAGAGAAGCAGGCACTTGCAATTTTGCTGTTGTTTAGAAAAATTGCCCATCAATGAGGTGTCGGTGGAGAAAGACAAAAGATACTGAAGGAAGATGACTCCTGCTGAACTGGTAGATGAGCCATTAGTTTCCATAGGGGGGAAAAGGGTTGGTCACTCTTCCAGAGAACTGCTTGGGCTGGTTTTTACTTACAAACTGTACTGCTCCAAGGCAAAACAATAAATAAGATGAAACCTCAAACCCTGGACTTGTTCCAGTCTGCTGGGTTACTTCAGTCACAGGTTGCAAGTCAGAAGCCTGGGTTATGTCAGTGTTGTTGTGGTTAAACTATCACAATAATTAACCTCCTAATAATATAGGTCTGTCTTGTGAATTCCTGTTCACATTTCACTGCCTATTAGGATGTGTAACTACCATTGATTGCATTAAGTATGTATTATTGTATTAGTGTATTAGTCTTCTTTTCATCATTAGGGGATACAGAGCTTGTGAATTTAGGAAAGACTGCTGAAGTAAGGCTGAGTATAATATCTTTTCTTTGCACTGCTTTAAGTTCCCTGACTTCTTGTTTGGTTTCAGGAAAGAAACAGGAATCTTGCCAAGAATTCTTAACAAAACAAGGTTCACATTTACTGCAGGGAGTAGGAACGCATGTTCATGTGGGCATCAATTTATGATGTGCTGTGTGTCTTGAAGCATCCTTTTCAGAGACAGCTGCACGAGCTGGCGGATGGTCTAATGCTTTTTGAGCAGTACTTCTGGGTTTTGCTGTGATAAAAGGGACTGCAGTGTGGGTCTGAGCTGACTCTAACTGGCTTCAGATCATCCTGATTTCAACAATGAGCACGACCTCCTTCTGCATTGATTGTCCTCAAAGAGTGTTCTAAACCTTTCCTCTAAACCTTGCTGTTTTCCACCTGCCAACACCTGAATATGTTTTATGACTGAATGATGGTTAGAGCCCAAGTCAGATGATGAAGCCCCCCTGGAATGCACCTATGCTTCTGTTGAGAAGTCCTAATCATGTCATCAGCAGATAATGATGTAACTTATCTCCCACTGGGTTCTATTAACCCTGCTTCCCCCAGCATGCTTTGATGCCTATTACTGCTTCAACTGTTACAGCAAGCTGCTCAAACAGATCCATGGACTATGGGTTCTGCTGCTATATGAACACCTATGGGACTCTAAACAAGAATCTTGCCCTTCTATTTCCAAAAATCCAGAGTTGATGCACATGAACTGAAAGGCGTACCTGGTAAGTAGACACACAGTGTCCCTCATCCTCCCTTGACATTGACTGCAAGACTGTCTCTTACTCATTAAATGCTACTTCATTCTGGCATCAAAACACTGTATGGGAGACACAGAGGTGGGAACGAGTTCATTCTTCTGTGCTACAGGAGCACAGGACCCAAATGAAATCAGGGCTCTGTCACTCTGGGCAAGATATGCTTGTTCAGACATACTGCCTGGCCTCAAGCACACACTGTTCAAGCAAATAAAGCAAAGGTAGAAGGGGAAGCAGAAATCCTGAAGAATGAAGTCACTCGCCTCAGGCTGCAGAGAAGGTCAGTGGCAGAGGCAGAGCCTAAGGAGCTTCCTGAATGCTACTCCTGTTAGCAGGGACCTTGACCTAAGAGATAATCAAGACCAAAGCGTAAGCAGTCCCAAGCCTGTGTCTCTGGGCTAGGAAGAATTCCTTGCTTTGATGTGACATTTTAAAATGCACAAAACTCCTGGCCTTCTCACCGTGCCTCAGTGACCCTCAGGGAACACGGGGGCATACGCAGCAAAGGGCAGCACAAGCAGTGGAGACAGGCTAAGAAATAAAACACTCGAACAAAGCATCGTGGTTTCCCAGCATCAGCAAAACCCCGAATTTCAGTCCAGCCACACACAAGGCATTCAGTGCAATAAGTAGCAATGAGGACCATTGCATAACACTGGCATGTAGCAGGGCAGGTACGTAGCCGGAGGGGGCTTATTTCAGGCAGAAAGCTCCTGTTGGAAGAGAAGGACTGGCTTGTAACATACCCCTGATACATGAACATCTCCCAGTTGTGAGGCCATTTGGTAGCACAACCTTCAAATCCTGTCTTGGCACCATGGGATGCTGTGCTTAAAAAGACATCGTGTAGCCAGGGATGGAAATGCTGCTCAACAGCTCAAAAGGAAAGCCTCTCCTCACAAGGTTTCCAGTCAAACTGAATAACCCCATGGTTCAGAGAACTTACACACAATCAAACTCACTGTATGTAAGGACAAGGCACATCCTACATCCCTTGTCAACTCGATTCATTGGTACTGTCCTCCTCTGACCCTGCTGTACTGGGCTGCCATTCACTAGTTCTGCCCTAAAGAGATGGACATCCCTTCACCAGCAGTTAGAGTCATTAAAACTGGTTATGGACATTCTCAGGTGAGGTGTACAAGCGCTCTGCGTCCCTGCACACACTGGTGAAAAGTCCCATAGGCAACCACTACCCTTCCACAGAAGCAGTTGCAGCATCAGCCTACAGAGGCAGTAAGACCTTAAACACACTCAGCCGATGCCTTGTGATAGTCTGGCTGCACCAGTGCTCCTTTAAAGCAACTGCCTCAGTACCACCTGTAAACCCAAACCTTCTACCTTCCCAAGGAGGGAAAACACACTGATGAGTCCCCATGGGCTCCCAGCACAGCCCTGCAGGCAGTACAGTGGCCCAAGGCAGCTGTCAAGATGAGCCTCCTGAGTGACAGCATGTTCAACAGCTCAGAAGCTATTTGCCATTTGGACACACTATCTGTGCTTTCCCCATTGATTACCCTGGCTTCTTTTACCTGACCTGGCAGCAAGGTAAACCAAGTGTATTGTGCTCAGGCTTGAACAAAATCACTGCAAGTGCAGTTGAGTTATAATGTGACTCACTGTTCCTGCTCCATAACGTGTGCTTCACTACTGGGGAAGATGCAAGTGAGCCCCAGGCTACAAGGAAACTCACCCACCCATTCCGGTTTTAGTGTGGTCAAAATGCATTTGCTTCATCTCAAGTTCACCTGGTCACAGTGACCAAAGATCTGTTTTCTTCTGCATCTCCTATGACCTTGCTGAGTGGCACTGTCTAACTTCAGTGTAATTTTGCTTCCCTTTTTCCCCATCTGTAAAGACAGTGCCGGTGATGCTGACATATGTAATGGCACACTGTGAGGTCTACAGATGAAATATAGTCATGATGATGTTTAGCAAATGAAACAAGGAGAGAAGATGCATGCTGGGGAGAAACACACAGGGAGAAACATCATAGAACAAATTAACAGAGGTCTGACATGGCAATGAGATGTCGAGAGTTCATTACCAGATAGGAGATTGCAGTATGGGTTCAGACAGTGGTGTGCTAATGCTGCTCTCGCTTCGTGTCTGAGGTCTCTATTATCCTTGTAAAAGAAACCATGGTCATAGCTGCTTCCCCTGTGGATAGCTGCAATAAGGAAACAAAGAAAAAGTGAAGCAAATTGTTTCTGAGACATTGCTAGCCCAGGACAGCACAGAAACCCACAAAGGTGAGGTGTCCCTGCCCATGGCAGGGGGGGCTGGAACTGGATGATCAAAAGATCCTTTCCAACCCAAACCATTCTATAAGTATCTAAAGAAAAACCTGTGCTGCATATCTTTACTTGATTAAAGTCCCTTAAAATAAGGAATGGCCAACCTATATCTTTTCATTAGCCCCAAATTCACTAAGCTAAGTTAATGGGAGGAGGTTGTGCAATAGGAATTAATTCCTTGATTTAGCTACAGTGTATAACTGCTTCTCACACTTAATAGGTTTAAAATGCAGGATCCGAAATACATATTGCGAAGAGATATTACAGAATATGAGCAGTGCTTCCAGGTACATGCACAAATGCACTCAAACATGCAGTAGCTTCCTTCTACTTTGTCATGACCCTGAATTAATTCTTACATTAACTGTGCACTACTTTATAACTACTCTGGGCTCTTAAAAGATTTGCACCTAGCTGACTGAAATTACCATGCCTGAAATTACCATCTGGTCTGTCCATCACTGTGCCCAGAGAATTGCAAATATCCAGAAACACCTCTTGCTTGGCTCAGTTTCAGCACAAATTGAGGTTAAACATGATCCAAACAGAACAAGAATGGAGCAGAGGTCACCGGTTGTGATGGTACAGAGGTTTGCTTTAGGAGACAGTTGATGCTGGAAAGCTATCCAAAAGCTACGGTCCCTTTCAACTTAATTTGTAGGTTTGTAACAGTAGAGATGAGTTGTTAATTCACCCTTGACAGCTTTATTCAGCAATCGATGTATAGTCCTTGGAAATTAAATAATGAGGATCAGTGGTGTCTCATATTTATTTTTAAGGGTATGAAAGGACATTAGGCATCATTTAGTGGAGAAGCAGAGTGATTTCTGTAATCAGAGACATGAGTAGAAACAACTTGATCCCCTAACGGGGTAGGAAAACCCAGAGCTCAACTGGAATCTCTCTCATCTAACAAAGGAGACTGGCAGTTCTGCAGCACAGCCATGAGAGGCATCTCTGAGTTGAATTTTGGTGGGAGGAAACTGCGCAATACACTACAGTGAAGACTGAAAATGTAGTATTAACACACTGGCCAGCAAAAAGCCCTGGACCTCCTCTCATAGAGGTTCTAGATGAATATGGTATTGGCAGATGAGGATGTAAACTGGAGACCATGAAAGGAAAATCAGGAAGAGTGCTCTCAGCTCTCCATGCGTTCTGATCTCTGGTGTGAAATAACCATCTCTGAGCCTAACAGAGCTCCTTTAACCCCCTTGGCTTGAAGTCAAATGAATATGAGAGCATCTTCTGACAAGACTATTCCCCTCTCCTGTATTACATGGTTCTGGAGAAATTTTATCTTGTCACCAATTAATTCTAATCTAAAGAATAAAAATGTAGTGAAATTTCTTTCTCTCTGTGGGTCTGTCATACCCCTGCATGCTATACTTATCTCTGATATTCTCAAGAGAAATAATGGGCTCACGGTACTTGTTTTAACATCCATGACATTATGGCATTGCAGATGAAATATCCACATATGCCAATGAATCTCAACTGAAGAGAGGGAACAGAGATAAAGAACAGAAGGGCAAGTTGCAATTCAACTAATACTAAAAAAGGGAGGTTAATGACTGAAAGTTAGGCTGACTCCTTCTTACTAAGTCACAAGATGTTCTTAGCATCATACTTACACAGTGCACATCAGGTAGACCTGATCTCCTGATCAATAGAGACACATGGATTGAAGTGGAGCTATTTCCATTAAAAATTAAAAAAAGGGAAAGAAAAAAGGTCATGGCTATCAGGGGGATTGGATGGCTCCGGGGTTAGAGCGTTGTTCACATTTCAAGGTCTCTGGTCTGATTACAGACCAGGTCAATAAGAAGAATGAAAGCCATTGCATTTAATGGCTGGCTAGTGATGGATGTGAAATGAATTGATGGTCTCAACCCAGTTCAGAGCAGACTTCACGAGAATACCTTAACCCATCTTGCATTATTTTTTCTAGTAGAAATGCAGAGAGCTGAGGAAGGAGAAAACTGAGATTAAAGCACTCAACTGGGGCATCTTCTGTCAGTTCCCACCTCTACTCTGCAATTTCTCCCAGTTCCAGCAAATCACCTGGTTCCTCACAGTCTAGATTCTCTGTATGTAAAGAGAGAAAGCATTTGAGTGCCTTTTATTAAAACTTCAATCTAAACACCTTAAAGTTGAGGCCAGGATATGGCAGGCTTGGGTACCCCTTACATACCAAGTGAACGCGTCCCTCAAACGCCCCACTCCCTTCAGAGATCACCTCTTTGCCTGGAAGTAAGCAGTAGAAAGATGCTGCTTGAGAAAGCCTCAGTCCTCAAGGCCATCAATCAGTCACCTTTCTAAAGCACTAAATTCATTCAAGGGAAGGGAAAATAAGAAGTAGAGCAAAGAAAGAACTAGATTTCATCATGTGGGAAGACCCGTGAGTGGGAGTCTGCCTTTGGAGTGCCTACAAGAGAATCTAATCAAGTCATTTACTATAAACAGAGAAAAATCGATCACTGAACATTTTTAACATTTAAAACATGTCTCTGTTTGGACAGCTGAGACATCCCATTACTGTGAATGACACTGCTGGATCAAGGGTCTACGCAATCTGAGAGAGCTGTAAATCATCCCCAGACCTTCAGGCACACAAACATTTACAGAATTGCTTTAAATTATTGGTAAATAATGGGCCAAATTCATCCTTGGGCACAGAGTGGCTCTGCCATTGGCTTCAATGGGAGCTACATTGCCTTATGGGAAGGCATGGCTTGAGCGGGTAAATACACGGGACCAGGTACTGATGTGGTGTAGAGGGAAGATGAGACCTGCATACCCAGAACATGAACTGATGGGCAGTGGGAGTTGTACAAATATATGTCCAAAAGATATGGGTCTGAATGCACACAGGAGCAGTGAGCAGCTTCTGTGTGTTTTTACACCCTTATGAGATGCTTATCTTGTGCAAAGCTTTGATGAGCCAAAGGTAACAGAGCAGGGAACAATGTAGGCTGATAAATGAGTGTGAGGGCATAGAAAAGCTGGATTACAGGAAGATGGGTGGCCTGTTCATTCACTGAACACCAACCCACACTCTTGCTGGAAGCAGCTGGTGCCTCCCGTACTGGTTGACATGGTTTAAATCATCATAACTATAAAACAAAAACCCATGTCTCAGATGCTGCTGCTCTCACAGCACTTTTTCTGTGAGTTCAGTGCATTGAGTTTCACAAGAGGGTCATGGCGAGATGATGTGCCTTGAACAATATCATCCAGCAAGACATGTGGGGAGCAAACTGAGGTCTGAATACTCTGCTGATTGGGCCACTCTCCCTGGCATTAAACAGGAGCTAAATCTCCTTCTGCAGATGAAAGAGTCAGGAAACTAGGAGCTACCTATTCAGCTCATGCAGAAAGAAGAGTTAATGGCAGGGATGCACCAGCGCTGAGGACCTTGGCCCCAGATCTCCAGGGGAAGGAAAAGACAAGGTTGCAGCTTGGCAAGAGCTGGGATCTGAGGCAAAGCCTGAAGACACAGCCTGTGTGACATCCAAAAACAATCAATGGGAGCCAATGGTGAAACTCCCCAGCCTGGCCTTTGCATTCTTCACCATATCTGGATGTTTCAAATTAGAGCTTATAATAACAGTATATTATAATATGAGCCAAGGTGGGATCAGTGGGGTTACCAGCACGTTAGAGCAGCATCGGGGAAGCAGCCCTCCTGCTTGGCTCATTACTGCTGGTGGAAGTCAGTCTCTCCAGACTCTATGAGAGTCGCATAAGCAGTAAGTTAATGGGCTGCTGTTACTGCTGCCTTTCACACCCAGGTCTGTTAATCTCAACAGGAGCTGTGCTAAGGAGAGCCCTATTAAAGGGGGGTTTAACAAAGGGCTGATTTGTAAACACATATGACCCCAACCTCATTTGTAATGTAAGGAAGACGTGTTCTCTCGCCTCTTGCCTGCCTCCTCAACTTTAAAAAGGCCATTTGCTGTGATACATTACCCTCAGAAATCTCAATGGGTTTTCCAAGAACACTTCCTACAGGCTTTCTATTGAATCTGAATGGAACTATCCATGTTAGATTCCTTTATAAAATCTCCCTCGCATTTCCTGCAGATGCTTAATAGACAATGCTTGCAAGCAGAAAGGAAAATAAAGAATGCCTGCTCCCCCTTCTGCTTTTCTATGGTTGCTGCAAAAGATGGGAGATAGTTTTCCCTCTGTGGGGAGCCCGTGGAGTTTCTTTGAGTGAAAGACATCTCGGAACATCTCTAAAGAGCATTTATTGATTTGTATTTGCACATTTGGAAAAGCAAACTCCAGAATGGATATTAAATAATGAAAAGGGTTTTCTTTTTTTATTTCGCACAAATATTAAAGGGCCATGTTCTAGCCTGAGTGACATCCCAACGATCCTTTTGGACCTCCAGGAGATTGCGTTGGGCAGGTATAAACAGCAGAGAATCTGGTTGAAATCAATACATAATATCAAAATACATATATATATTCCAAGTGCAGAAGCTAAACCCCACGTGATAAACTCAGCACATGGATTTGGCACTGAAAATTTCAGGATTTTAAAGGCTGATAGGTGATATTCCCACATCCAAAAGCCACTTCCACACCAAACCGTTAGCTTAGCATAGTATCCTAAATTGAAAAGCCCAGGATTACACACACCAGAGGAAAAAGGCCTTAGAACCAGCGTCTACTGTGACAGCCAGCAGAGGGATAACCTGCACTGGTACTGTATGGGCTGCTGCTGTCTGTTGGGCAGGTGAAGAATTCTTCTTCATAGCAACACTGACCATTTGTTATTTAAAGAGTAGCTTACTTGGCACTAGGCTGTCTGAACACTAGCACATAAATGCAGCCCATAGTATCTCAGCTCTTCATCCAAAAGAATTCTGTTGGACATCTAGAATTAGCACTGTGTTCCTTTGGGAATTTATAAATAAAGCAGAAAGAATATGTCTCTTTCCATGACTCCAAAACAGAAATACATCATCACTGATGGATAAAGCATTGGGAGGCCGCAGCATGCTTGCTTCTACTACATCTGCCACAGTCAGCTGGGGCTAAAAGCCTAAAAGCCAAGGATAGATGTTTCATACGTCCAGATGTTTCCATAGTGGGTACCTGGGTGCACGGGTCTGGGAGATGTTCCCAATGGCACCCATGTGGCTCATAGGGTGATGAACCAGACTGGAGATACAGCTTTGTAGTGCTTTTTCTCACCTATGACTAACACAAATAGGGTGACAGAAGAGGAAGAGAGCAGCCTGCCAGGGCAGCTCACCCCACCTTGAATTCATTCCCTTCTTTCCTAGCAGGGCAACCAGCACCTTCCTTACCAGGCTAATAATGTGTACCCCATACCTGGAGCCTTTGGGAAGAGGTGATGAGCAGCACTGGAGCTGGAGCCATGCACAGAGCCAGGTGTGTAACTAGGTACAAAACCTCACAGCCATGGCAGTCTGCTTCCAGCCATGCCCTTTCACAAGTTCCCTTATTGAGGAGCTACATGCCTGCAAATTGCCTGATGTGCATGCAAGAGCAGAGTTAATATGCTCTGCATGCTCAGTAAATCCAGAGCTCGCAGAGAGAGCTGGGCAGGCAGCATAGAGGTGTTTTTTTCAGGGAGATATTGCCCTTTTCTGACCATGTCAGAAAAGCAAATCACTTGCCCTGCAATAAAGGCTGGGCTGCCCTGATTTATGGTAAAGACTCATCTTAGCTATAAAGCTGTGGCTCAGAGTTCTCCCAATAATCAGAGAACACTGCAGTTATTTTTAATTTGTGCCTAGGGAAATGTTGGATATTGGGGGGGGGGGAGGGAAAATGAATGTTTCTGAAGAAATCCTCCTGTTGTAGTAATGGTGAAAAGCAAACATAACTCAGTTCCGTGCATGGAAACTGTGCCATGTGTTTCTTGCCACAGGGGATCAGGTTGTCAATGCACAGCTTGATAAGTTTGTTAGTATCAGCGCTACACACATTTATGCTGATGGAAAAAAACTTACTTGCCCTTGCGCAAGAATCTATGCTGCAGATGACCTTATTGAATTTCCAGATATGTGGGAAACAGCCATGCCTGCAGGCTGCTGCTTTCAGCCTAGTGAAGGAACATGAGAGCTAGATCAGCATACATCAACTAGCACAGCTTAGTTGAAGTCAAAAGCAGGATGCTACTCCAAATAGGTATCTGACTTCGTTCACAAAGCCAGCAAGCTGGCCCATCCTGTTCACACAATCTGAACTGCATATGCTTCAAGAAGTGATGAAATGTAGTCTAACTACTTCCCTTTAAGAGCACCAGCACAAACCATGTCAGGCCTGTGATGGACCCATGGATGCATTATGCAATCAGTGGAAGGGAGAGTCAATGCAGGATGATGCTTCTTTGGTGGGTAGTGTGGGAAAAGGCATTATTCACAGTGAAGCCTTCAAAGAGATGGTTAGCAGTGGGATATAAAGTGACTTGGAGCGTTCACAAAGGGAACTGGGATCCTATGGCAAAGCTGTAATCATTATTAATTATCTATTACCAGATTAGAGGTACATTAGTGACCTGCACCACTTATTCAGTGCACTAAACCACGCAAAAGGTTCCTGTCACATAATAAGGTTAAAACAATAAAACAATAATGAAATGGTACAAGAACATGGCACACCACATCGCAGCACCATGGTGTTAGTTGGGCTCCTGGAGGTGTTTTAGCTGAATAACAGGAGTTCGTGTGGAAGTGAGTCAGGTTATGGAGATGGGAAGGGGTTACTGTACAAGTAACTGCTCACAAACATACCTATTATTTTCATTAGGTGATACTCTGGATTATCACCTCAGAGCTAATCAAACTCTTGTGAATGCTCCCATTAATTTCTGTGGCTGAACACAACCTGCAGAACTTGCTCAAACGGGAGCTTAGTAACACAGATAGGGAGCTAGGATAAAATGAGAGGGACTGGCCTTTGACCAAACCTTGATCACTACGGTGGCTTAAAAAAGCTTTTTGTCTGTGTCTCTTAATAAGGATTTGCTGAAAAGGTGATGGAGAAGTGGCAAGTCTAACCATTAATTACATAGGGCAGGTTTGTGCTATAGGATGCAAGCCTGGTCATCAGCCGCGTGGCTCAGCAAAGGCCGCCTCTGGGTGAGTTAGGAAGTGCCACCTTCCTCTTCCTCTGCATCGCTCTGAAGGCAGCTTTCAAGCAAGTGCTTAAAGCATTTTGTTGTTAGCACTGTTGAGCTCCTACCCAGAGGTCCCCATCATCATCCAGAACCTGTTTTCAGATGTACTACACAAGAAAAGCACAATTCTTCCTCTGATGAGCTGATGGTCAGTAGAGCATCTCCACCAAGACCTCCTTGTCCTCCTGTATAGCTCCCTGGTGCTGTCCTTACCTTAGAGGAGGAGGAGGAGGGTGAACTGGAAATGCCCACATTTGTTTGCAAACCCTGACACGCTGATGAATGTCTCTAATGAGGTCTCCCAGTGACTGAAAAAGCAGCCCCCTGTACACAACCTCTCTTCCTGACCTGCAGATGCAATGTGCATCGTCATAGGTGTCCAGGGGAGAAAAGACCATTTATAACCCCAGACGGCCGGCACCAGCTGCATGTCAAAAGGCAGTTTGGTCTTAGCTAAAGGATTATGATGCTGTTGGAAGGAAAAAAAGATGCTTTTTAGTCTTTTCTTTTTTTTTTTTTGTAAGTCTTACCCTTGTCTCAAGTCAAAATTAAAAAAGAGAAAAAATCAATAAATCTGAAATTGTATTCAACTGGGACAGATGGCAAAGATATTACATGTTCTGGCTTTTGGCCAAGTGCACATTTAATGCAAAAATTGATGCCAGTGGAATAACCTTTTCTCCTTTTAAAACCCCTCTCCAAGTTGATTATTATCCACTAAAGGCGAAGAAAAAAAAGGAAGAAAGGAAAAAAGGGAAATCTAGCTCCAAGATGCATTAACAGATCACTCTGAGTACCAGCCCAGCAGAGTTTATGGCACAAAATATGGACCTCTATTTAGAAAGCATTTGGTTTGGGTTGATAATGCACAGTATCACCAGAGACCAGTGCAGTCTGCTCTGCCTCCCGTGGCTGAACTGTCTTCCATCTAGCACTGATTTAGTGTACAATTAAGACAATGTCTATGAGATCTAAAGCAAGTACCTGCTTCCAGGGGGATACTCCTAGATCTAGTTATTAGCATGCCAGCACATGAAGTATCTCCTTCCAAATAAGCACCCAAACCCTGCTGATAGCCTCCTGACAAAAGGTACAATCCTGCAGAGTGCTGAGGATGCTCAATCCCCACTACTTCACTAGAGGATAAAGGTGCTTATTGCATTGCAGAAGGTGTCCAAAGGCTAACATTCAGAACTCAGCATCTTTCAGGATCTGGCCCAAAGCATATTTCCATTCAGAATTAAGAGCAAGCAAATCTCTTTTTTTCCTTTCTTATAAGTGAATCAAATAAATGGACTGAGAGTTATTTCTCCCCTGAATACTTTTTGTGCTTTGGAAATATTCTGCTGGCAGACTGATTGCTCTGGAATATTCATTCAATTTACCCCTTTTTTTTCAATTTATGCTGTGAATGTACATTCACTGTTCTCTGGGTACCCACACAAGGAAAATATACCCCTACCCTTATTGAAATACAGCATGTCAGAGGTGCAGGCAAACAAGAATAACAGGAAGGTGGAAAGTGTGCTGAAAAGAAAGGCTGAGACAGAAGCACAGCAGTGCTGGGATCTTCTCATTGCTTGGAAAATAGGATCAATATTAAAGAAGCCTGCCATTACATATGGGGAAATAGAGGCATAGAGTATGGGTGCAACCTCCCCAGTTGAAGAGTACAGTCAGTGGTGGCCAGAGACCATTAAGAGTATGCTCAAGTGCTCCCCTATCCAAAGCAATGTCCTGGTATCAAGACCTTAGTTTTCCCCCTTCGTTAGAGGTTGTGATTAGGCCCTCTAAAACTTCCCTATGACCAGCCTATGAAGTGCCTGCCTTTTCTAGGGTTCCACTCATAAACCGCTTTAGAAAACCAAGCTACCTTTTAATTTTACATCTGTTACAACCTGTAGGTACAAATCAAAATGCCTGCAAAAATATTGGCTTTAACATAAGCACACAGATGTTTAAACCCTATGCTTGCGCCAGTCATTGATTGCCAAAAAAAAAGCGAGTTTGGGTATTTAAACCCTCCTCCCTCAAATAGGAAAGAACCCTCAAAAAAGCAGCCTTCAAAACCAACTGCATTTAATTCTCGAGTAAATTCTCTTTTTTTTTCTCTCCAGGTAAAATTAGCAATGTGCTCATTGATTTTTGTGTAGCTGGAAATGCATAGGTAGAGCTAAAAGAAGGGTAAATAAAACATGATGGGCTCTCAGGGTTAGATAAAAGAAAGTGCTTATAAATGCAGAAGTCCATGGGCAGAACAGAAAGCAGGAAGGGTACAGGCAAGAGGCCAGGAAGCCGATTGCATACTGTAAGCTATTATTTGCGTTGAAAATCTCCAGGAATTGAGTGAGTATAAGCTTTCTGAAGCAAGACCTTTAGCCAAGATCCATATGGTTATAATCATCCCATAGTATTTATATCACAGGCATTTCCATAAGTATTATGCTGCTTGTCTTTGCAAACAGAGAACTGGTGCAGGTACAGCTGGATGGTTTAAGCAGGTTGGTTAACAGGGGTGACGTGATGCAGTGCTGTTGGTTTAAGTGATCTTTGATCAATAGCATTCATGACAACAGCCGAGTTTGTTTGTCCTTAATGCCAGGAGGTATTTTACCACTTCAGTAGTTTTAAAACCAGGAGACTGTGTCCAGGAAAATCAATATGGAAGTGAAACTCTTCTAAGTTCATAGTGGACCATAGAAAAAGTAGGATGCAAAATGGTCGGAAGCTCAATGAGAGCTGGGAATTCCATGGATTCACTGCATGATCATCTACACCCTCTTTATATGACAAGGGACAGGTCACCCCTTTCCTCATACCCTCAGTTTACCCACTTTCAAAGCTGAATAATTAGACTCCCTGCACCAGTGTAGTTGCATCAAGCTGATCGTATCTTGGGTGGCATTCAGTATCTGAAGTAGTTAGACCCAATGCACATAGGGATTTAAAGATCTGCAACCAACATACACCAAAAGCAACAACTACGTTAGACCCAATACATATAGGGATTTAAAGATCTGTAACCAACATACACCAAAAGCAACAACTACAATATGTAAGAAATGAAATTTTACAAATACATAGATATTTAAGTATCCATATGTATACCTAAAAATATAAAGTATCTCCATCAGAACTGACATAAGGAGGGTGCTGCCTGTAGCAGGTAGTTCTCATGGATCAATGCTGCCCTGACCTGTTTTTGAGGCTGTTACATTTTCCTGCAGAATCAGACAAGCTCATACTTCTGTCAAGGAATTGACTGTATCTCAGTGATACAGACTGCCGAGCATTTAACCTTCCCAGCCCAATTTTAAATGGGGTTGTGCATACACGTGTGGTGCTGCATTGCTGGGCTGTAGAGAATTGCTACTTCCCCCATGAGTCTTTTAACTCCAGGGCAGTCCTTGCATGGAAGGGGCTGCAGAGTCAGTATACAGAGGACAGCACAAGCCATAATGCATAGGAGTTTGGTGAATGTACAGTTGAAAACATTAGAGTCACATAGTGAAATAAACCCTTCTGTTGTATTAAATAAGACCAGGAGCAGGAATATACTGTCTATTGGCTTGATTGCTGTTGCAAGATATGAGAGCACAGGACCATATAACTCAGCTCAAGAGCAAAGCTGAATATGTCACTTCTCTGCTTTCCCCATCAGAAGCCTTCTGGGACACAGACTGTGCCCACACATGAAGGAGGCATTGAGATCCACTTTGGGGCCTCTAAAGGATACTGCCATGCAAATACTTATTAACACCATGAATAAAGCAACCTCAAGCAGCAAGCTGAAATGAGAAGTGGTCCAATCCTGCATTCATGCCCTCACTCTGCTGCAGATCCACTGGGTGATACTGCACCCGCTGCTTTTCCAGATGCCTCAGTTTCCACATCTGCAACAAGGAGATAACTATCCCAACCAGTGTGCCTTAAATACTTTGAGCTATAAGAGCTTTGAGACATAAAATTTGGATGGTAGACTGCAGTATTATTCACCAACTCAACATAATCAGCAAGAAGGATGACTCAGATATGGCTCTCATTGCTCCAGAGCAATAAAAAATATCTTCCACAATAAATTTTAAGAATTAGTTTGTGTCATTTGAGTTACTGGAAAAGTAACTTTGCTTGTTCTGATCTTATAAATCAAATGCCATCATATTATCACAAACAGCATGAAACATGATGTTCAGCAGAGACAATCCATAGCTAGGGGTCTTTTTGCCTTCACAGAATCAGCTATGCGGTCCTCCTGCAATTCACCTGTGAATTGAACCATCTGCAATTAACTTAGTCTTGCTAGTAGCCAATAGCTATTAAATTCACCCATCAAAAAGCATTTCCTTATGTAGAGCATCGAGTGTTTAATCTCAGACCCAAACAACAGCACCAGAAGGTTTTATTTATCAAATCAAGTCACACTGCGTAAGTGTCAAAAGAAAGATTTAAAAATAAGGTTTTAAGACTATTGGGAGAAATTGGAGCGTTCCAGGTACAAATAGAGAAACACAGTCTGTCTGTCACATGGCTGGCAGCAGAGAGAAATGTAATCTACAGTAACAGCACTGCTTTCTCTCTATTTTCACTTTGCTCAGAGGGCGCTTTTCATCTGCGGTTCCCAGCCTGGTGGGTGGCAGCTA
Source organism: Pezoporus occidentalis (assembly GCF_034315485.1). Classification (NCBI taxonomy): domain Eukaryota; kingdom Metazoa; phylum Chordata; class Aves; order Psittaciformes; family Psittacidae; genus Pezoporus; species Pezoporus occidentalis. The sequence goes on from NW_026915987.1 coordinate 550,221, forward strand.
CAGCATGGGCTCAGGAGTCAGCCCCAGAATAAGCCATGCCATCCCAGTTGCATCCTGCAGGACTTTAAGAGGTGGCAGGTGGCTTCCCCTGGCCCAAAGCAATTTACATCAATGTATAGAGGAATAACAAATGAATCTATAACATCCCTGGGATGGGACCTGCATGGGGTTGGGGTAGTGCTACCTAGGCTGATCCATGTAAGACCTCATGCAAGCTGTTGTGTGGCTACATGAGAGCGAATGTCCCATGGGTCCAGGTGGCCTACGGCATCCTGTCCATGGCATTGCAAAGGTTCATCATTCTGGTTCTGGGCATTCAAATGCATTCATTTATTTCCTCTATTTTGTTATTTCCCCTCTTCTCATAGCGAAGAGGATACAGTTACATCCATGAAGGTCACCCTAAGGTGCTCGGATTGATTTCTTACCAGATCAGGTTTTAAATAAACCCTACTCCACCATTATGTGCATCCCCACCAACCCTTAGCCTAACAAGTGATGGGATCGATGGTCTAGCGCCTCACACCAGCTCTCCCCACTGCTCCACAGCAGAGCTTGCTGCAGCTTCAGCTCCTTCCAAAGGCCAAAATGGGTCGCATTTTGTCCTGAAAGTTGAGCGTGACTTTCAAGCTGAAGCTACTGTTTGGATTGTAAGGCCAGAAATAGAACTGTTGATATTAACTGCTAGCAAATAATTGCCTGATACAATAAAGCGGAACATCACCTGCTCCCTCTGCAAACTTCTCTTTTTTCCTGGTGCCATTGAAAATTGTCTTTTCTCCCCTATTCCTGACACTGCAGCAGAGAAGACTAGAGATTTCCTGTCACAGGGTGGATACCAGGATCCATTTACACCTTCTGTGGGGAATGAGGTGCTAGGGGTTGCAGATCAATTTGAATTAGCAGCCCCTTTAATTCTGAATTGCCAATTTACTTGCTGTGCAATCAGGGCAAGAACAGAAGGGAAAGGAAATAAGAATCGAGGGCTCTACTCAACAGCATTTGGTAGTAGCTTACCTATGGTAACGTGCATAATTTTCAACTCCTTATCTGTCTTCCCCAGACAGGTGACCCAGAGTTATTAGCGCTGTTTATATCATTAAACACTGGGCTGGGATTATGGCCCAAGTGACTGCACAAGACTATGTGAAATCCAGATCTCCTGAGCACCTTAATTAAGTTCACTTGGGCTGATCTTCCATCTCCAGGCCTGGCTAATCTAGGATTTGATGGAAAAAAGCCTCTTCCAACTCCTTCCCAGCTTAATCTGCATATGCAAAGATCATCAAAAGCAAGCACATATAGTGAGGGAAGGGGAAATAGCACCCCAAGAGAGGCAGAGCCAGGCCAGGCAGTGAGACAGCACAGACTCATTTCACCACCGCCATGTGAAGTGCTTTTAGTGCCACGCAGCTAAACTAGGGAAGGGAAACATGCAAATGCACCTGAATAGAGGAAAAATGCTCTCTGCAAGCAGAGCAGAGCAGCAAGACATGTCAGCATGTGCCTTTTTGTGTGTCTGGTTTACCAGCTGGAGGTCAGGCAAAACAGGTAAATAGTGCTTATCAGCAGAGATTCATTAATGCCTTTTCATGCTGTCACAGATGCTCTCCAGAGCTCAGGCTTGTCCCCATGTCGTGCAGGAGGCAAATATTTGCAGTGTGGAATGAGAGTGGCTTGCTTTTCAGATGGGCATGGCGGTGGTGCTGCTCAAAGACCCCCTGCCTGGTCCCACTTGTCACTAGGGATGGGGGAGAGGGAGAAAGGAGAGAGCCATTTTATCCGCTGCATCCCACTGCATGCTGCATGTGCCTAAATACCAGCAGAGGGTCTCTCAGGTCAGGAAAGTGAGGAACATACTGGGGAAGTCCTGGCTCCCAATTTATGCCCTTGAATGTGTTCCTTTTTTTTCTCCTTTTATAACAAAGTACATCACCTTTGGACAATAAACAGCCTAAATTGCTTATAGCCCCTTTGAGCTATGATGTGGTTGGTGGATAGGGCTGTTTCTGGGACCACAAAAAGCAGTTTAAATAGCTCCAGGTGCCGTGTACCTCATCACTCAGTGATGGATTAGAGTCTGCACCACCCAGCCTGCCTTACCAATAGCCAGCTCTGATTTTGTTAAGAATAAATGCTCCAATTAACATCTATCTTCACTCTATTTCTTCCACAAATTTAACAGAAGAAACTTATTAGTACTGTTACTATAGTAATAGACCTACATATAAAATATAACATCAGGGAAATGATGCTTATTTAAAGTATTTAATAAGCCACAAAATGTACAAACTGGGGTATTCCAGTTCAGGCCTACAGCTGATGGCTGAACCCTGGTGTCTTCCTGATACAGGAGTTCAGGTGTCTCAGAACTCTACCTGAACCTAATTAAGCTACTCAAGATGCAAAAGTACTTCTCAGAGAAATGGTACTAGAATATTAACTCCAAGATACCTTCTTGGAACCACTGATATCAGCAGGTGTGCTTAAATGGAAGCCTTTAATCATAGAATCATAGAATAGTTCGGGTTGGAAAGGACCTGAAGATCATCCTGTTCCAACCCCTGCCACGGTCAGGGACACCTCACACTAAACCATGGCACCCAAGGCTCTGTCCAACCTGGCCTTGAACACCCCCAGGGATGGAGCATTCACAACCTCCCTGGGCAACCCACTCCAGTGCCTCACCACCCTCACAGGAAAGAATTTCCTCCTTATATCCAATCTAAACTTCCCCTGTTTAAGTTTGAACCTGTTACCCCTTGTCCTGTCACTACAGTCCCTAATGAAGGGTCCATCCCCAGCATCCCTATAGGCCCCCTTCAGATATTGGAAGGCTGTAATGAAAGGAAGGCTTAATCAAAGATGTAATGAAATGAAGTGTGAGAGTCCAGCCCCTTGGTGTGGAAAATAAGTCGATTTGAACGCTGATAGGTGGGCAATAAGAAGTGCTCTGTGCAGCGAGCTGCCTCGACAAGCAGATTCACTCCATTCTCCTTCTTCCCATTGCCACTGCAAAGCCAAAGACACTTGGGCCTCCTCCTGCCCTGGAAAGGGAGGGACCAGGGACAAAACACGGACAAAGAGACTGCAGCACATCTGAATGAGAGCAGAGCAGTCCCAAACCCAGATGGGAAACGGAGGTGCAGAGCACTGTGAGCTGGGATCACGCTTGGACCCCTGAAGTGGTGAGACACTGCTCTGGGACACAGCTTGGTGTGCTCCATAGTGGTGTCTGATATTGAGGGGCTAGATCCCTCCTGTGCTTGGTGTTGAGCACCAAGTGATGCCAGGTTCACGCATGGCTCATTCCCTTTGTGCTAATGCAGGAGCTGCTGTCACCTCCTGCATGAGCCCTATCCCTGGTGAAGGATAATGTCAAGGAGAGAGACACACAACCTAAGCAGGCTTTTGGCTTGGCCATGTTAAAATCAAGCTCTTTCCGCAGCCCTTGAGAGGATGCTGCAGGGTCACGCTGAGCCCAAGGCATGGCTGAGGAAAGCAGCTGAGATTTTAGCTGTTTCTGCACAGATATGAGCTTGTTGCAGATGTAACTCACACCTCTCACAGATGGTTTCTTAGCAATATAAAGAGAGCCTTTGACTCAATGGAGATATCTGCAGTTATCCTAAGCATGGCTGCGCTCTAGGTGCTTTGACCTTACCCAAGGTCAAAATGAGTTATTACCACACTGCATATACAAACTCCTTCATAACTGATATTGAGAATAAATTAACAACCACCACTGCTTGAGCAGCCCAACATCTCTTCCCTGCCCTGAGCTCTCATTTCCACACATGAAGATAAGGAGATGAGGAGGCGTTTGCTTATACCTCTGCCCAGCAATGTGCACAACAGGGCACAGAGCTGGGCTGTGACTGCAACCACCTCAAAGCTCAGTTATTTCTCAATATTCACTCTATTTTGGTAAAAACAGAGACGTTTAGGAACCCTTAATTAGAAAGGGTTCTGAAGCACAAGCCTGGGCTTCCTCCCTTCCCCTACACAATCTTCCAACACACACAGATAGGACAGGACACAAAGCCCTCACCAGGGCAGGAAAGCGACAACCGGTTCATGGAGGAGTGCTTGCAAAGGCATCTTTGCACCTTTGAAAGCGAGGGGTGGAGGATGCAGGCTGCAAGTGCTGCTCTCTGTGGCAGAGCTGAGGTGCTGGGGTACATGTGCCCCCTCCAAACTGAGCAGCTCCTCTCCCTGAATGGGGAGACCTGAGCTGTGCTGCTCCTGCAGCAGCGCCTGATGTGTTTAGGCAGAAGCTTCTTGCCCCTGGGTACAAAGGGCAGGAGGGAAGCGGGGCTTGAGGGGGCAGATGAGCCAGGAACAGATGTGGTAAGGATAGGGATGTTGGGTACACAAACAGATGCTAATGCTGAAGATGGACACGTATGAGGGAGATTCCCTCCTTCTTTGTTTCTGGAGTTAAATAAATAAAACCATGTTCTTGCCCTAGGCATGTTTCTGCTGGATGTTCAACTGAAACCATCGCAGTGATTCACTTAACAGTTGTGAGTATGATAATAGCAGTAATAAAACCCAAACCAACAACACGCAAGGAAAGCACAGGGTTTTGCAAGACCTCATATCCAATTGCTCCAGGTATCAGAGATGCCATCACACTTTCTTGCTTGGTTTATAGGGACAGGTGAGTTGGAAAGAACTGGCTTATTTCATTCCTATTCTCTTACTTATTTGACATTGTTTTGATTAGAAAAGAGAAGCTATTGGCACTGGGTGCAATAGCTTTTATACCTCTCCTCAGTGTCAATATTAGATGCAGAATTCTGCTCACCTACCAGCACAAATTGCTCTAACTCACTGAAAAGAAAGAAAAAGCACCATTTTGGTAGAAATATAGCTCACTTGGAAGTTATTTTTTTATGGATATTGAAAAAGTCTTCATCTATGCTGGAATCCTCCAACCTGCAAAGACTTCTAGTTTGAAACAGGTAGAAAACAGCCAGTCTGTGGTCAATGCAGTATATCCAGTTTCTCCCAGAAGAATCCAGATATACACATTTCTTAAGAATTATGATTCCAAAAGAAGTCACAAAAAGTGATGGGAAGCCTGCAGAAAGCCCTGGGACAGTGGCTATGGGACCTTTTGCATTCGTTTCAGGGGATGATGCAACTTATGAATGCAGAAGTCACTGCTCTCTGTCCCCTCTCCAGCCCTGTCAATAGTGCTCTCAGTTCTGCAATGCTCATCTTCATTGAGCTATGTGTGTCCCAAAGCTGGCAGGGGGGCATTAGAAAATCAGGAATTGTTATATGGACTTGGCCACTAGATAAATGGGAGGCACCACAGGCTTCACAAGGCACCAGCTAAGTCCAAAGATGTTGATTTGGATGATGCCTTTACCATTCCCATGAAGTAGGAGATCTGCTCAGGATGAACTCTGGCTAACTTAACAGAGAAGTGGTCCACTGATCCCTACTCTGAGCAGAAGTGAATTTGATATCTTAGTAGACAGTGTCAATGTTTACAGTACTGTGGTTGGTGCAAACACCATGTCTGTGGCACTAACAGCCCAGGACAACTCACACATCCAATCTGATGCATTACAGCATCATCCTGAGAGACAGCTCTTTGTGCATCCACTGTGCACGCTGTTATTTTTCACATCACACTCAGCAAAAGCACTACCCATTGCCCTGTGTATGCTGATCCAAATGGGCTGCGTTTCATCTGCTCATTTTGAGCTTACTGGGGCTGACATTTCCCTTGCTGCATTGGCAGCACCAGATCTGGCAGGATACATCTCATTCTTCGTAAAGTGTAAACACTGACAACTTCCTGGTCTAGTCTTTGAGCGATGTGGTTGCAGCTCTGAAGGAGATGAAGGAAGGCTTCATATTCGCCACACAGCTCTCTCCCTGCGTGTCATCCTGAAAGCAACAAGCACCGCTGCCTCCTTTGGGCTGTCATTTTAACATCTCACTCACGCAGGTGCTCGAACATAGGTGACAAAAGGAAGCCCCTTCCTGAGCTGACACAGCACAGCAGCGCCTAACAGAGCTGCACTGGTGAGAGTGCACATCAGAGGCAATCAAAGCCTTGCAGCACTTCAAAGCGTTCAGATTTACCAGTGATGGCAATGGGGAAAAGTCCTAAAAATAATGGTGTGGAAAGGGCCACGTTACCTTGTTATACTGTATGCTGGGAACAGACTAGTTTTAAAAGCAATTTGCATAATTTAGCTTCTCCACTCTTAGAATAGCAAATTAACAGTTCATTTTATGACTCTACCAATCAACACCTATAGCCCATTAAATTTAACAACAAACTTGCCTTATGAAGGAGGTTGCAGCTGAGTCTTTCAACAAGCCCTCCTTATCGCTTATTCTTCCTCCTGAATCTTGTGTTTCTTTGTTTTATAAACTGGCTTTTCTATTTTCTCATTAGCAAGTGAGATGCTAAATTAATTCCAGGTGTTAATTTACACACTGGGTGCTCAATTCAAAACTCAGCTCTTCTGATGTCAATGGAGAGCAGCCTTACCATGTCTTCAGTTAGAATAGTTAGGGTTGCAAATGACTTTAAGTTCCTCCCGTTCCAACCCCCTGCCATGGGCAGGGATGCCTTACATTAGACCACATCACCCAAGCTTCTGGCCTTGAAAACTGCCAGGGATGGATCATTCACAGCTTCCTTGGGCAACCCATTCCAGTGCCTCACCACCCTAACAGTAAAGAACTTCTTTATATCCAACCTGAATGTCCCCTGTTTCAGTTTTAACCCATTGCCCCTGGTCCTATCACTACAGTTCACTACAGAGCATTCACTACACCATCCTTGTAGTCCCCTTCAGACACTGGAAGCTGCTTATCTTCCCCAGGCTGAACAGCCCCAACTTTCTCAGCCTGTCTCCATAGAGGAGGTGCTCCAGCCCCTGAGCATCCTCATGGTCTACTCTGGACCTTCACCAACTGCTCCCTTTGTATGTTGAGGACACCAGAACAAACCCAGAGCAACCCAACAAAGCTGCTGCCAGTTACTGCAGTGCAAGTCTTGGCTAAATCTACCCTGCACTCTGCTGCTGTAGGAAAGAAGAAACCCAGAGTAAATCCACTAACCCCATTCTGTCCCCAGTTAGTGTGATTTGAAAGTAACATCACAGAACTGAACAAAAAAGGAATTACTGTGGGTATAATTAAATATAACCGGAGGCAAAAATCACCACAAAGACTGAAAACACACAAAAGCTCATTTTAAAAGTTCATTTTCAGGACCAGCTCCTGAATACGGGGTCATTTGAGTAAACAGGACCAACATGCTGCTAATTGAAGGGAATACCACGCCACACGGCTTCGTTTGCAAAGCCATTTGGAAGGAATTATCAATATTTTATATATATGTGAAGGTGGTGATAAAAGATGCATGATGTAGTGTGTAGGTAGGAAGCCCTTCTGAAAGGAAATGAAGAAATTATAGATAACCTTGACATGTCAAAGTTATGCAGTTGGAATTGTTAAGGAGAAGGGGGTTTGAGATGCTTCAAGGGAGGAAAGCGATAAGAATTCTTTAAAGGAACAATGTCACTTTGTTTAGGCTTAACATCTGGTTTGCCAGCAGTGAAATGTTTGTATCAGCTCTCAGACAGGTACATTTCACCCATGAACTTTTGATAGGCATGTTTTCCCTGCGCTCCCCATTTCATCCAGTATCTCTCGTACTTCTTGCAATACCTGTCCAAAACTCTGGACAGAATTCTGCTCATCCCAAAGACTGTTTGGAGTGACAGTAATGGGGTAACACAACAACACTTGTACTAATGGGCTGTAGTGAAAACTCCTCTTTACAGTGCTCTTTTAGTCTCAGAAAATGGGAAGGAGTATAATCTGTGTACATTTACACTGGGTCCTTGTGAACCACAGAGAAATACATGCAGTTCATGGCTTTCACACCTGAATTCTTGCCCTAACCTAATCCTGCTCCAATGAGCAATGGTTGCAAAGACTACACAAAGCTCTGTTTGCTATAAAGCCCTTTGCAACTGCAACCTGCACTCTAAACCATCAGACAGGAAAGAAAGAACTTGCAAAAATTACAGGTTAAAGGGTTAAAATGGAGCTTTTGTTCAGAGGAGCTGAAGAATAAAGGCCATGAGTGCCTCCAACCTTTTGCAGAAGAGGGAGAGATGGATTTTGGGAGGTGACAGAGGTCTGGCTATAGGTTGGGAGCTGATAAACATCTCCAGGTACTAGTGGGAGGTCTTTTGCGTGTGTATGCAGAGACATAAAGGCATGTTTGGACTGCCAGGACTGTGTTTGCTGGGGTAACACCTGAGATCAGCTTCCTGTTGTTCTCTAGGACAATAAAGTGGAGGCAGACAGGTCTGATAAAGGAGAAAGATCTGAAGACTACTAAACACAAGCTGAGATGCTTTCAAATGCAGATTTCTCCTAGGTGGGAGACTGTAGGAGTGAAGGAGCCCTGCCTGGTCCATGTCTATATCCAGACAGACCTGCTGGCAACAGGGCTCTTGATTTCACTGTTCTGATGCCCTTATGCTCACCGGTGTTACCTTTGAAGTTCAGGTCTTACATAGCATTTTTCCAAAGGAAAAGCTCACTTAAATGTGTCTATCTACAAAAATGATGCAAAGCAAATGATTCCACCCACAGAAAGAGTGTGGATTTGCTTGAATGCAAAGCCTAGCTACACACACTCCAAATGAGCAAATCCAGCATGGATGGGGATTAGGACTTGGAATCACGTTAGTTTCCCTGAATTTTGAGTCTTACTGCCAAAGACTTCTGTAAACAGCTTCAGCTTTTATCCTTCCATCCTTTGAACATACACTGCATGCTTGACCTGTGTGTTTCTCAAAGAGGTGGTGTGCTTGGTGAGAGCCTTTGTTGGCACAAGTGCACGCAGCCCAATCTGAGCCAAGCTGTGCTGGATTTCACTAGCGGCATCGCCATGTTATTTGTTGAATGCCACATATACATAGGTGCATCATACAAAACACAAAGGCATGCTTCCTCCTTGGTCTAATTCATAGAATCATAGAATAGTTAGGGTTAGAAAGGACCTGAAGATCATCTAGTTCCAAAGACATCTCCCAACCCAGCTATAAGCTGGCATGCTTGCCATTTGGCTAAGCTTATTTGAAGTAAATCAAATGTAACACCCTCCTTATTTAGAGAAGCTAAAGCCTGAAGTGTACTTCCTGCCCTTTCCCCCTTAAACATATTATCCTTATAGGAGATTAAATCTGGTGCAGTATCATATATAGCCACCCAAAACACCATGAAGAGGCAGCACCCTCGATTAGAACAGCCATTCATAATGCCACAAGCACAGTGGAGAGGGGGGGGGAATAAGATTTGACAACTCTCCATTTTGCTTCAAAATCTTCTTTTTCAGGAAAAAAAGAAAATCCTTATCAAATAATTGTCACTACTTAATTATAAAAAGAGTTGACAAAATATGCTTCCTTCTGTAAGAAAACCAAACCCAACATCTTTAACCTGCTCCAGTACAACAGCCTCTTCCTTATGCAAAACAACTGGCTCCTACTACATGAATAAAACGCTGTTAGCATTATAGAACAGACGATGCAAACAAGCACAATTAAGTAACTTCATATCAAGCAGCGGGGGGCAGTGGTAAATACACACCAGACAATTTGTAATTGTGCTCATGTTTAAACATTTTACGGGTCTCTGAGCCCCCAGTTTTAATTTGAATATACCCACACTTCAGTGTATGTAGATGAATACAAGCAGAACGATAGCTCTCAGTCTGACAGGGCCCAAATGTGAGAGAGAGCCTACACTCAATAAAACACTTATTTATGTAGGTGAATAAAATATGGCTGGATTCCTTCTCTATATGCAGATAACTCTATCCATCACTTGGGGCTTTTTAGTATTATTTTTGTTCTGAAGTAAACAATCCTGAAGGGAAAATAATGGGAGGGCCATTCATTGCACATTGTAATTTGGGGACTGAAATGATTGACGTCCCTAAAAATGAGGGATGTATCTGAAGTCTGTTTCCCATAATTATTTTTCAGCATCCTTGAGGCAGTTACTACATTTCCTCAGCATAGGGAGGAAAAGACTGAACCACTGTTGCCACTCTGCAGCTATTACTGGCAAATGGTGACTTTTGAAAGGCTGCTGCAGTGTTGGGCACCCTTCCAGCAAGGTGGCTGGAATTACACGTTTTCCTCTTGGGATTTCTCATTTCATGTTTTTAAGTCCCTAAACACATCGCTGGAAGGTGCCCTGGTGTAGTTAACTAACCTGAATCCGAGCTGCGAGGATGAAATGGGAGTGGAAGAGACCCTCCCCCAGGAAGCTGGAATAATGCTGGCCAGGTATTGAAACCATGCAAAATACCCACTGACCAAAGAGATAAGGGAATCACTGAAGCAGGAAACGGGCCAAAACCGAAACTAAACCCACAACAGGAAAATACCAACCCCCAAAAACACAGAGAAAAACAAACCTGAAATCCTCTATAATTGTGCAAGACAGCTCTTGAATGCTTCAGAATTTGCCTGCCTATATATAAACCCTAATGAGATCATTCACACGTCTCTACAAACACAGCAGTACATAAGCATTTCCTTCCTGGAGGCACACATCAGACGAGGTTCCCACCATGCTGGATACGGTATAAACATTTATTTTACATGATCCTCCTCCCCAAAAGCTTTATTTAGTTCCAGGGCCAACTTTTCCCTTTCTGAAGGCCTTTCAGCAAAGGATTTGGCTTACTCTGCAATGTCTGAATGCAGTTCTTCATACAGTACCACAATATCCCTCACTTCCTACAGGTTTGGTACAGAACACGTTATTCAGAGCAAGGTGGCTGTGGCAGAACATAGAAGGGTTAGGGCTGGAAAGGACCTTAAAGTCATCTAGCTCCAGCCTCCCTGCCATGGGGAGGGATGCCTCACACTAGACCATGCTGCATCCAAACTCATTTCACATTGGGAATTCCAGAGCTTTTAGGAATTCCCAAACAGTGATAAGATTGGAAAAGCACTCTTGGGTCTGCTGAGATTTTCTTTTTGAAAGAAAAGATTGATAAATCTTTCCTTTCCTCTTTTCATATGTCCCGACAGTGCTGACTGAATACATCTGCTAAGAGCAATTGGGATTGGGGAGAACGAGCAGTCAGATCAGAAACTGGACTCTTTGGGCTATACTCCATCTATATCACAAGCAGGGACAAAAAAGGTGAGTGTATTTCTTATCACACTATTGAACTTTATCTTTCAGAAGGAAAATATATAGATAGGGCAACATTTAAGCCTTTTTTTAGGCATACAACAGCTCCAGAGGACTTTAGTTCCTAGAGTCCAGATTCTGCTGCAGCTTAAATCCCCAATTATAGTAACAGGTACTTGCAATACAGGTTATTTTGATGGACATAATACCCAAAACTAAGCTTTCTACCATCTGTTCGTCCCTAAAATTTGAAAGCAAAGAGAACATATTTCACCACTACGTCAGTGAAAAAGTAAGATAAATGCTATTTAAATGCATGTACAGCATATGTTCTTTCTTCTATGCCTCGTTCATCTGTAAGGCTTTACTCATTTCTCTGGAGACACAAATCAGTGGGGAATAGAGGAAAAAAAAACCCCAATCTTCTCCCACATCAAACCCCTCCATAGAACCAGGTTTCCTGAGTACAGGTAGGTTTGTTGGAAGTCAGTATCCAGACTGCAAATGAGAGTGGACTGAACACATTACATTATTTATTCACCTCTCCAGTTCTCTTGCCAAGTAGTTTTCATGACATGACATAGGAGGAACTTGGGGTTTTAGGAACCACGAGAGGATCAGCGCGGTGGGGTGGAAGGGTTTGTGTTACCTATTCAAACGGACAGTGCGGGGTGTGATTTCCCAGCAGATCCCTCAGCATGGCCACCAGTTTGTATGGTTGCTAAGTAGAAGGGAAATAGGGTTACTGCAGAGCTACCGAGCCTTTCACCGTTGGTGATTTAGTGATGTCCCATGGCACTGCCAGCTCAGGACACCAGATACAGAGCAGGACATCGCAGTGATAATCTGGGACATAAGACTGTCCTCATCAGAGCTCTGTTTGCAGTAAGGAGCGTGTGTCTCCTATGCACGAGACGTTGATGGGTATCTGACATGTGCTCAGCATGTACTTGCACGGCAATCTTACTGTCACAGAGCAGCTATGGCACAAAGTCACTGTAGGACGTGACCATCTCGATCATCTAGGCACCTAATGCAGCAGGTGAGCCTGATCCCATACCTGCAGGGAGCTCTGGAGGAAGCACAACTGCTGCTAGCAGGGAACATGAGAGGAGGAGCTCCTGTGCAATGTGTTTAATAGGTCTGCCTTTGAGAAACTTCTCTCTTTAGGCTATATAGCTATGGGTTTGCTGAAGCATTAGTATCCCAAATCTCTTGTCCGTTATGAAACAGTGGGTTGATAAGATGAAGGAATTTTGTTAGTGCCTCTGTTGGGATTCAAGAGTCTTTGCATTCTACCCATTCTTTCCTAAAATCTACAGGCTCATAATCTATATGCAATGACTTTGCCAGGAGTTTCAGAAGCAAGCCACCTTCTGGCTACATACAGGCATTTTTACACATTACTTGGAGATGCTTCAGCAAATCTTCTTTGGGTCCTTCAGGAATGCTTTGCTTTCAGTTCCTGGCGTTTTCTCACTTCCCAGGCAGCTGGTTGTGTCTGAGACACGACCACATCTAAAGCGTGGTTACTGTAGGGTCAGCCTCAAAGGTTGCCCTCAGGAAGGGTCTTGGAGCTCCAGCCTGGATCCTGATTGAGGTGTCCCTGTTACCTCAGTGAGATGTTGGGTCTCTTTCAGCTGTTGGCTTGAACTGACAGAGATCTACGTAAGTGCACCAGATGAGCATTCTGTTAGTTCTAAGACTGGAAGGAAGAGAACAGAGGGCAGATAAGGGCTTGCAAGGAAGAACTTTGAAACAGAAGATTTCTTTCTCTTAAAAGAAAGCTAACATGATTATATATTTCTAGCTCCACTTCCCATCTGTTCACCTTCCAAAGTGACATTTAAAGGAGCTGAGTTTACGATGCTAGAGGCATCAGCAGCACTGGATTGAGTGGATCAGATTCCAGACTGACTCTAAAGCTACTCAAACCTTGCCTAAAGCTCAGCTCTTATTAATTTGGTTTCCTACAGCAGAGGTACCTTGATCTCTGGAAATGCTGGCATCTGCCCTTTTCTTGTTTGCATCCCTTTCTGCTGAGAGCATTATCTGTCTATTACAGCATATGACTTGGTAGAACTGCCCAAACCCCCCTCATACGTCTGAAAGCACTTTGGATGAGGCAGATGGTGACTCACAGTGTCTGGAATTTAGGACCCACTGATCAACATAAGCAATGAGTTGCAGGGTTGCTCTTCTCTCCAGGACACACACAAGTGTGGTCCAGCACAATACGCAGTTAATAACCAGAGAAAGGCTGACTTGGGGATGTGGCTGGAGTCCTTCATTCCCCAGGACACTGGTGGGAAACAAGCACCTTCACCTACTCTGTGGTCCAAGCAGGAAAGGCAGAGCTGCAGCTGGTGTGACAGAGGCATCACTTTCTCAAACACTAAGATGAACTGCAAGTATTGATGCTAACATGCCTTTAGCAAGACAGAAAGGTCCACCTCTGATTTAAACCAAGGGATCACTAGGAAAGAATGTCTGAGGAAGATGGAATATTGTGGAAGATGTTAAAAGTAACTGAAAAATGTAAAAGGTGGTAACAGGAGACATGCCTGGATAAACTGATGCTCAGGACAAGAGAGGAAGAAATAGCCATGTGAGAACACAGGCAAGAAGGGGAAGAACATCTTTGTACTTAACAAGCTTAAGGTCTGAGGAACAGCAGGTTCTTCTTCCTCAGTGACCCAGCCTAACCCCAAAGGAAAGGATTTAGCCAACATGTCAATGCTACCACTGCTTCCTCCTCAGTAAAACAGGAGAGTCATTCTGCACCTTCTTTGAAAGGCATTTGTGACTACAAGTACAGCGCTCTCTGTGAGAACCCAACCTCTGTGTGTGTGTGTATATCCTAATCCTGCAGTTGCCCCTACAAAGGTTTGGGTTTATTGCCTAATGACACAATTAAGGGGAAAAAAGGAAGCAGCCACCCACACTGCTTCTGTGTCTGTTCTGTCTCTCACAGTGGCAGGGCTCTGGCAGCATTTATAGGTCTGTAATTTCCTGGAAGTTTATATAGCATGAAAGTAGAAGAAGTGATAAAATATGCAGTTTAATTGCAAAAACCCCCATGCACTAATCTCACTAATGTGCTAGATTAAAACTGTAAATGTGTGAGGCTTCAAGGTGGTTACACAGATTTAAAGCAAATTTCCCTTCTAAGCATCTCTCTCTAAACCCGTATTTTATGGTACCCCAGCCCTTACAACTGACTTTTGTTTTATTTTTATGAATGATATTCCAAGTCTGATGTTGGCACAAGGCATTCTCTTACTCTGTGGATTCTTTCATCATTGCAGGATTTCTATTAACTGCTCTCTGGAATTCTTTGTCACATAAGGCTGCTTTAGCTGCTGCAAGCGCTATTGTGTCACACTGGCTTGTGTTAATAGCTCAGGCTGGAGTTTACCCTTCGAGTGGAGGGCTCATACATGGACTTGTCATGTTGAAAGCCTGCTTAAAGTCTGGTTTGAGGACTTGGTACCAACTGGGACACTCCTGCATTGCTCCTGTGGGGTGCTGGTGACTCACAGCATCTCCATTTCCCCGCGCTTCCTGTCTCCTCCCCAGAAGACTTTGGCACAGGGCATGCTCCTTCTGGTTTTGTATAAGGCCTGCCACAGTGATCTTTAAGCCCTGTTTCCTGGTGATAATTAATAATCTATAAGCAATCAGTGTCCAATGGGGCTCTACTAACAGAAAGGGCCATAGAAATGAATTCCAATCCCAGAAGATACTCACATCAGCTCAATATAAAGAACTCTGGGATTTTAGGGGACTGGTTACCTCAAGTTGCATTCCCCCCCCCAGTAATGTTTTAACAGCTACTTCAGCATGAAATGGACTTTCTCTGAGCAATAAGTGTGTATAGATCTGCTGTTTAGTTTCTTTAGGAAGGAGCTGGTTGGCCTTTTTCTGTTCATAGCAACCTCTTAGTAACTCCAATGCAATTGTTGGGGATGGACAGCAGGCTTAGCACTAACCTCCAGGATCATGTCAGAATAAATCTGTGGTGAAGATAACTGGGGCCCCCAAATAGCCACTGGCTCAAGGGAGTGGGACAAGGGAACAGGCTAAGTGTCCCCTCGCCACTCACTCAGGCAAAGCCTTCATGTACCAGCCCATGGCATGGCTGAACTCCCAGGGCAAAGCCTGTCCTCCTGTCCATGGCCAGGTAGAAGCCTGTTGTGGAACACACACAACAGCTCTGGACCTAGAGCTCATCACATGTGGCACAGATGGGGCTGGACAACAGCACTTGGATGCCTTATTCCAGGAATGAGGACCACTTATTCTCAAGCCCCACAGGCCCCTCCATTTACAACATGTTTTATGTATCCAAAGGTAGGACATGCTGAACTGTTGGGAGAATTGACTTTGGGACCTGGAAGTCATCCACAGATTGCTCACATTCGCTATATACCAGTTATATTTTAATGCTAGGAAAGGAAAAGAATCTAAACATCATTTTGCAAATGTTAAGCTATTAAACTAGCAAATGATTTGAGACAAGAGTAAGCGTACAGGGTCAGCTTCTCTTTCAAACACTTCCAGGGTACCATTATTATTTGCATGCTTCATGCAAATACCACGGCCTTGAGGTTTTTCCTTGTGGCTTTGTTCATTCTCTCATTTCTGCAAGGAGGCAGGAGGAATAAATAGATGTTTTTATCACCACTTTTTTGCTTTCAGAAAGTTCACATATTGCATTTTTGACATTATGTAAATTAAAAATCACCATGGCATTACCTGAAATAAACTATTATATCACTCCTTTCACGCTGCTCTAGTTAACTTACTGTCAGCACTTCCACTACTAGCCCTTATTTCAAGGAGTTTCAGACTTAGTTGGTAGAAAGGTGAGGGATATTTCCTCTGAATGGAAACTTCTAATGAATTCCCAGCCTGGGGAAGAATTTGATTTCCTCCAGATTTGAGCAAAAACCCCTTGCCCGTTTTATTGTTCAAACACAATGAGAAGATTAGCCCTCCACAAGTGTGCAACATTAAGCAGAAGCCTTAGGAATGGTAAATCTCAGATGTTGAAAACTCAACTGGGGAGTTCCACTGGAGCAGGTCGTGGTGGAGGTTTAGATCCCAGAGCAGGGCACACGCTGCAGTGGAAGAAGATCCATTTAATAACAACTTATTTCCTATAGAATTAGACAAACAAAAGCTCTGCTCCATGGGACAGATGGCCTCATGTTGGGAGTTCAGGTACCCCAGGAATTTGATGTGTTAGGATCAACGTTCACCTGTGTCTGTGTGCTTAAAAACCTCACGAGGTTGGACAAGCTCATCACACTAGCCTGTATTTGGACTGCTTAAGCAGAGATTTCTGTCTAAGACTTCTTCTAGGTAGCAGAATCCTGAAGCTTGTTACTTGACCTATGTATATATATATGGATGGATGCAGACACACATATATACACACACACACAAAGATAGCTGTGCAATTATTTAACCAAGTCCTCAGTAATATAATAAAGCATACCTCAGACTACCAGTTCAGCTTTGCTTAGTGCATACTCTCTGTGCACACCAATACAAAATCAGAGTACTTCTTAATTCATCATATTCTCCTCAAAAACATCATTTGGGTCACTAGCATAAGACAGCAACTCTGGATACCTGCACAGGGCACATCCTTATTCCCAGGAATAACTGCTGAAGGTCCAAAGCAGAGTCCTTATGCTCAGGTCTTCCCAAAGGCCAGCCTGTACTACCCAAGTGGCACTGCAGGCGATATGGATATTCTATATAACTGAGCTGTGTAACAGCTGAATCCTGTTCTGTAGCCCCAGGTTGATATCCCACTTCTGTGGGCGATCCACTTTCCAGTTCTGGTTTACACTGGGTCAGCCTTGCCAAATCAGTGCAAAGAATCAGCCCAGCCCTGGTGCTGGGGCACCAGGAACTGACTACCCTGAGGAACATGCATGTGTGTCACTGGTGTGCTCTGGAGCAAGCGTTTGTGTCCCTGCTCCTACTTGCAGGCTGAACAATACCTACATCTTTTGGAAGATACCTGTTTTCAGAAACAGTTGTGCAGGAAGGAGAATAAATTTGGTGTCGGTGTCAGGTAGAACAAGGAGTAATGGACTTAACTTACAGCCAGGGAGATTCACACTAGACATTAATATAAACTTCCTAACAGCAAGGGTAGTTAAACGCTGGAAAAGATAGCCCAGAGAGGGTGTGAAATCCCCACTCTGGGAGGTTTGGGCACAGATTAGATGAATGCCTGACAGGAGTGACGATTCTGATGTTCCTTTGGGGCAGGGGATTACATCTTGATTTCCCTTCCAGCCCCATTTCCTACAATGCTCTGGAAATCCTTTAGAAATAAGAGTACATATTTTGATGGCTTGCATCCTACCCTGCATTCCCGTGTGTAATCATTCAGGCTGGGACACTGTGCTCTGGCTGCCTCCATAGGAACAGTGTGTAAATGCCATTAGCTCCTCAAATCCACCATCTATCTCCCAGTGCAAACCCTCCTTTGGCAAACAGCACACGGGGTGGGCTTTAAGGGGTTATTCTCAGGGGCATCAGCCAGGCAACCAGCTTCACAATGAGTGAGCACCAGGACTCAGAGGAAGGTGGCTTTAAATGGGTAAAGCCTTCAGCAGGTGAAACTGAGCCCCTTTCTGTTGGCTGCAGCCAAGATTGCTGCCGCGCTTGCCTCTAATGCATCTGCCTCCCCCGGCAGCGAAGGGATGAGAGAGCAATTGGTGAGCCACAGGAAATTCCACAGGCAAAACGCAAAGAGCCAGTTTCAGGCTTTGTTTAGAAGCATTTGCTGTGTTTCTTGCTGCTGCAAGAAACCAAGAAGTGTGTGTGTGGGGGGAACCCAAACAGGAATTCATGCAGCCTCTTCAGTGCACTCATTATTCCACCCCCAGGAATGCGACATTCAAGCTGCAAAACTGGAGGAAGCCACAAGGTGCAGAGGGAATGCTGATAGTCTTCATCAGTCGCTGCTTTGCTCTGCAGCTCTCTCTGAAGTCTTCACACCCCCTTTCCTCACCTGTCCCATTTCACCTCCTGCATTATCACAGCCCAATCCTCTTCCCAACCACTGAGGTCATCCTGATTTTAAACTCCATAGGACTGGAGACTGCCTCACTCCCTATACCATTCTTACTCCTGGGTTCCTTGGCTTGAGCTCTTGCTGCCTCTTTAGCCTAGCTTAGCCAATGCAATATTAGGCAATCAGTGTGAATGCTCCATCCCTGGCAGTGTTCAAGGCCAGGCTGGATGGAGTCTTGGGTGACGTGGTTTAGTGTGTGGTGTTGGAACTAGATGATCATAGGGTCCTTTCCCACTCTAACTGTTCTATGATTCTATAACATATCCCTTTTTCCAGCCTCAGCTGATTGAGTAACTGCAGAGACAGTCTTGGCTTGTTGTAAAATCCCCCAAGGTAAATCCATGTGGTCACATATTGCCTGGCTGAAGACACACAGAGAGCAGCAAAAGCAAATATCATGGAGAACCATATGTTTTCAGTTAAGTTTTAGTGTGAGGCATCCCTGCCCACTGCAGGGGGTTGGAACTGGATGATCTTGAGGTCTCTTCCAACCCAAACCATTCTATGATTCTATGAATTTCAACTGGGACAATTCTTTGGCTTATGCATCTCTCCATGCCTTTGGTTCTGTGGCTCATCTTTCAAACCAAAGAAAAAGCAATCAGCATTTTCTTCTCCTACTATCAAGCACCTATCTTGACATACACAGACATTACAAGAAGAGCCTCAGCGACAACAGCCCCTGCCTCTTTGAGCTGCTTATACACAGATTCATATTCAGAATAGGGACTCAGTTTTCCATAGTCATCTTCCCTATCTTTTTAATCATCTACACCCATAACGCTGGCAAGTACATGGCCAGACAAAAGGGACTCGGGCTTTTTTTTTTTACATGTATGTATGTCAGCACATACAGATTCTTCATTTTTGGCTGTTTCCCCTTAATCATATCTTGAATTAATGCAGGGCTTGTTCATTCGGAGCTCTCATTACCCTCTTAATTAACTGTGCACAGATGGAAAAAGTCGGAATTGCTTCACTCGAGTTGTTCTGCTAGTTTTAAAATGAGGTGGCAGATGGAGGACAAGGCAGAAAGGGCTCAGCTCAGAGGTAGGAGACAAGTTTTCAAGCTGTCACAGGAACGTCAACAAACGCTCCATCTGTTTATGAGGTGTACCAGGCAGAGGCAGTTTTCAGTGCCATCCGCAGACCTGAGTTCAAAGAACTCCCACCAATTAGCAGCAAAACGAAAGCTGCAGTTTTGGTTCGAGATTTACCAGCACATCATCAGTTCCTATGGCTGATACTGGATTCAACAGCCAGCACATCACTTGTGGCAATGTTCTCAGACTGGATGAGCTCAGGACCCTCAGGCCATGTGTGTTGGCTTACTAAGAATACATCCCTACATCTCTGCATACAAGCCTCAGAGAAAGAAGAGATGTTCCCAAAGACCTCACCTGGAGCATTGTGTGCAGTTCTGGTGTCCTCAGCATAAAAAGGACATGGAACTGTTGGAACAAGTCCAGAGGAGGCCACGAGGATGATCAGGGGACTGGAGCACCTCCTGTATGAAGACAGGCTGAGGAATTTGGGGCTGTTCAGCCTGGAGAAGAGAAGGCTGCGTGGAGACCTCATAGCAGCCTTCCAGTATCTGAAGGGGGCCTATAGGGATGCTGGGGAGGGACTCTTCATTAGGGACTGTAGTGACAGGACAAGGGGTAACGGGTTGAAAGTTAAACAGGGGAAGTTTAGATTGGATATAAGGAAGAAGTTCTTTCCTGTTAGGGTGGTGAGGCACTGGAATGGGTTGCCCAGGGAGGTTGTGAATGCTCCATCCCTGGCGGTGTTCAAGGCCAGGTTGGTTGAAGCCTTGGGTGCCATGGTTTAGTGTGAGGTGTCCCTGCCCATGGCAGGGGGATTGGAACTGGATGATCTTAAGGTCCTTTCCAACCCTAAGTATTCTATGATTCTAAATATCTCTCTTGAGACTGATAAATAACACTCAACAAAGCAGCTCCAAGTTTCTTCCCTATGAGCATGAGCCCAGGGAAAGGAAAGGTCCTCAGCTGACACAGTCCTTGTGGAAAAAGTCTCCTCTTGTTTCAGCTTTCCAGATGTTTCCTATAAATGAATGCAGGATGCCTGGAACAAATCAGCGCTAGCCTTTGGGAAGTACAGGCAGCCAAGTGTAACTGAAGCCACATACACAACGAGATGCAGGTAAGAAAGAATAAGTTTCTACCTGCTAGGTCCATAGAACAGCCCTTCTTGAACTGCTCCAATGGGATATTAAATTGCTATCCCATTGGAAAGAACATGTACATGTTGATCTTACTGTGGGTAGGCACAGTGCACTGATTAGCGTTTTAGAGAAGCAATAGTGTAATGTTAAGTAACCAAGTCAGGGCTATATGTAATACAGTGGCTTTGGATAATTAAAAAACCTAGGAAGCCTACAAGGAACACATCTGCTTCCTAATACAGGAGCCAACTTCAGTGAGCAGTGTACATCTGTATCTAGGCTTTGTTGGTTTATATATGGTTAGCAGGCATGGCTATTTGAAACTGAATTATACTCATGTGGTTTCCACATATAGAGAGATGCTGGGAAAAACAGACAAAAAAAGCAGTTCTGCACAGCTTCTTGTGATATACTTGCTAATTCTTTTTCCAGTAACTTCAGTTCTTTCTGGGCAACACCATATGTTACAACAATACGAAGATCAGGGCCCCACATGTAGACACTCTCATTTCAGAACTGAAACTATGGACTTGAGTTTTACTCTGCTTCAGAAGAGTCTGGATCTGCCTCAGGTCCAATACTTTCCATAGCATTTTCTCTTAATAATCAACAGTTTTCAGACACAATCTGGAAATTAATCCTCTGGCAAATGCTTAAAAATGACATTCCCAGCACCAGCTGCAGTGAAAGGTTTTCTATTTTTTCTTCATATGCTGCATATATTTTTATTCACATGAAAACCCAACCGCTTTTTCCTACCTCATCTCTCACCCTCCATCACAGGTCCATAGCATATATTTTGTTTAGACTCAGCTATACATGTTTTAGACCCAATTGGAAGGGAATATACATGAACCACGAAATACTGCCCATTCCAAGTACACACTGAGCATTACCTATCAGTTAGAAAGAGCACAAGACCAGGCTGCTTGGTCCTGTTCATAGCTGCCAGAATTTGCTCTGCAGTGTTAGGCATTACACATTGCCTGTGCGCATGCATCTACATCAGTCAGACTTTGGGACCAGCCTAAAGTAATCCCCTTTAAATTATTATAGCATGGACACCGGTCTTTTGCATCAACTCTTTGTTCTCCACAGGAACCACACTAGTTGTGTCAAGCATAGACACTGCCTCTGCTCTGCATTATTCAGTCCCCCTTAATGGGACTAACAGGATATTCTAAGTCTGCTTCTAAAGGGAAGAGAACATTTGAAGTGTAAAGTGATGCAGGATAGATGGGATGCAGCTCTAGTTTGCTGTGAAGCTGGGCAGCTGAGGGGCGTCATCTTGTATGGCCTGGAGTGCATATGTTTTACCTGGTTTTGCTTGGGGATGGAAAGAGTGGAGTTAAACTTATGTCTGAACTAAACCATTATAGGGCTTTCAGTAGGGTGTGAAGATCCACATGCACAGGGGGAAACCATCATCACAGTTTTGCCTTCAGCGCTGTTCATACACTGTGCGTTCAAGCCCCTAAACACTGTCAGCCCATCAAATGATGCTCAGGCTGCAGAGCTAATGGCTACTGGGAATATGAGTGTACTGAACTAGGAAGTTTTGTCACGAGCAGACCACCATAGGTGACACCAGGACAATGCAGCTGCCGACAGTTCACCGGAGAGGAACCCAGAGATGTCCACAACCCTGCCAGGAAAAGCATGCAAAAGTGATTTTCTTCAGCCTGCTGCCCAGGAAGCTTGAAAGGCACAAACCTCACAGAGCTCTTCCGTAAGAACAAGAGAAAAGGGGAAAGAAATAAAGGAGAAAGCAGGATAACAGCAGAAACTCATCTCTGTGCATGTTCTCAGCCTGACAGGAGGCTACCCTTCGCAGGGGCTTCTTGTCAGATCCTCAGCTCCCTCAGGGTAGCAGAGCAGGGTAATTACACTCTGATAAGCACAGTCCTTGCTCATCTGCAGTTAGATGCTGTGGTCCCTCATTTTCTGCTCTAAATATTGGGACAGCATCATCGCCCCACAGCACCTGCAATAATGTACATCTCCAAACTGGTTACAATTCAAAGGCATGACATGCAATCCAACTCTGGCACTGGGAAAAGTGCTGTAGGAGTCTTAGGTTCTAAACAGGGGACCGAGATGCCCATGTTTAGGAGTCTGATGATATCAAATGTTTGTTGTGGGCTCATTCAGTGAAATCCTACAATTCAGGCACGGAAAAATCTGCTACAATATCCTTTGTTATCATGACAATCCTGAAGCACCCACCATGGAAACACAACAATGGAAAGGGAAGGGTTATGTTCATCTCTTGGGAACTCTGCAGTGAGCTGAGATTAATCAGTCCAGGATGCTGCATCCTGTGCTGCTCATATTTAGTAGCTTCCTATACAGATTACAAACTGCTCCACAGAAGTGAACCATACAATAACATGTGCTATAGACTCTGCCATCTCTTCCATAAATACAGGACAGTCACACATGAATCCTACACCAGACAGTTCTTCCTATTGGAGCACTTGCACACAGAGGTTGGGGCAAAGGACAGGATCTCTTCCTCAGCCATTACTAGTCCTCAAGTTCAGCAGTTCCCAAGGATGCTCTCTGCATAAGCCGTCCAAGAAGCTGATCCAGATAGAGCTGCTCCCAGACACACCAGCCCTAAAGTCCTTCTGCAACCTGGCTGGGCTAGAGGTTACAGTGAGGAAGACTCCTGAATCATTGCTGGGTTACGAGTTCATTTAGTGAGTGAGCAGAAAACAGTTTCAGGTTCAGAATATCCCCCCACACACACACCCCTTCAGTCTTTTCTCTCTACTAAAACAGGTTCTTGAATCATCCCAATGCATAATAAGGATGCTCACCAACCTTATTTAAGGCAATTTCCATTTCAGCCCCAAGATCATCCTCAAACATTCTTTTCCCCTTTATCTCCAGAATGGTCTGTTCTGTACAGCACCTTAAATAGAAAGTGCTATGCTAGCTAAATGCTGCCTTTCAACTATTACAATAAATATCTGACAGGGAGGAAAATAAGAAAAGAGGCAGGCGGGGACTGATCTGCCTTGTCATATGCTAGGGACTTGGCACTGAAAGCTTTGTCAGTCCATTAGCTGCTGTTAATTTCCTTGTTCTTCATGGCAAAGGTGGCCATAATTGGTGGAGCTGCTGGAAATATCACATGAATGGGGTGATTCACACTCAGAACTGTCACTGCCATAAAATCCCATTTAGAAAATGTCCCCTTCACCCAAGGAAAAAAAAGCACCGAGCTTCAGAGCCTGTCCTCCCCCTGTTTTCTCTTGTCGGAACGCAAGACCCATCAGCATCAGACAGGAGCACAGATCTGTCCATCTGATGGCTGGTCATAATTTGCAAGCCACATCAAGTCTGATGGCCTATAATCAGCTCAGACACAACAGTTTCTATTTTGCCATTTTTTAGTTGGATTTTCAGGCTGGACTTCAGCCAAGGAAACAGAGAAACATGAAATAAGCATCAAATTCTTGCCATTGCCAGTATCGTGTGTGTGTGTGTGCTTGAGGAAGTGATAGATGTGAAAAGAAGTGAGCAGAGCTGACTTGAGGAGAGGTAGCACACTGGAAGACAGCTCATTTCAGCAGTGCTCCCTCTTATTCTTACTCAGTCCTCAGAGCTAGAATATAAACCCCATCTCCCCACTTGTGGTATGAGGTGAGGGGATACCTTAACTGAAGTGGTACCTTTTAAACCTATGGGAATCACACGAAGCTCTAAAGTCTGAAAAGGAGAGATTTTAACTTTCAGTACCAAGATTCCTATGGAAAAACCCAAATGATGTACTCCTGGCCAAATCTTAGATCTGTTCAGATATCAGATACTAGGTGATTTTGTTGAAGCTACCAGAGTTTGCAAAGCCATTGGATTTCCTTCAGAATGAGTTCTCTGCCATATCTGAATTCCATTGAGAAAATATGGAAGAAAGACACAGATCTAAATAGCAATGTTACATTCATTTCCCAAAGCCTAGAAACTGCCTCCTATGCTTGAGGGTTGTTTTCTCCGAGTTTCTGCCCAGAGTTTTGGCCCCAACAGCAAAGCTTTTACTAGTTTTGGTGTTAAAGTCCATACTAAATTAAGATTTGGATGGTTTAGTTTGAGAACAAAGCTCACACTCAGTTTGGTAGGTACCAACTGGGGCATGAGGTACGCTCAGTACCCAAGTGGGGCATGGGATACCTTCCACGCTTACCACCCAGATTCTAATAAAAACCAAAACCAAAGTGGGATATGGATATCCATCCCTTCCGGTCCACCCTGAATATGACTGCTGAGCAGAAAGATGTAGCGGGTTGGTTGGCAGCTCACATAGCTCATTAACGTGTACATTATTAATTACTCACAAGACCTATCACTCATTAATGGATTTCCAATAATCAGGAAGAACAAGACACAGGGACCTCCAAATATTCTCACTGAATTAAGTAAAAGCCTTCAACATGCCACAAGGATTAATCCCAAACCAAGCATAGGGAAGCCCAGGTACATGCCCAGCCTAACAGAAGCACAGTGCAGAACACACCAGCATATCAAAGTATGTTGCTGTGAGGTATGTGAACACGACTCTATTCCTTCTTCAAAGGATAACAGGAGGATTTGCGGTCAAGGGTTCGGTGTTTCCCCTTCTGATTGGGCCGCTTAGGTAAAGGCTTGTCATTGAAAGGGCTGGATTTGGAGTGTTTTGCTGCTGTGCTTCCCAAAATATTTACTCAGTGTCCACTGGAGCAGTTTGCAAAGGCATCAGCAATCGCTTTAATCTTCCCGAGCAGCCTGAGTGAGCGGTGACTCCAGCAAAGCCTTCAAATAGCTGGCGAGATTAATCTTGTCAAGTGTAAATACTTCTTGACTCAGCAGTGGGTTGGGGTGGGGAATAGGAGGCTGGTTTCCTTTCTTGACAGCCCCACAACTGCCAGTTTTCCCCAATTAGCACAGAGGAAAAGAAACAAGGTGTCTGGATATGACAGGAAAACCCATAATGGTAGGGAGAAACCTAACCTGCAAAGCTGTGATGTTAAGAGGCACAGCATGTTTGTTAGCTCTCTGCTCAAGCAGACATTACTTCAGTAATGAAAAGCTTTCCTCATATGCAGAGCATGCAAAGTAAGGTCTCTGAGCTCCCAAAGGTTTCTGCCTCCCTCACATCAAGGGGGCTTTGTGGGGGATACAGGTGGAAAAATCAAGTTCTTTATTACAGCAGGAAACAGTTGAGAAGGAAATGTCCTGCCCCTTGCCCATATGAGTCCAACCAAGGCTAAACCAATAACCTTGGGAAACATGTTCTATATTTTAACCCTTTAATGAGACCTGTCTTTTTACAGCCTAGCCAGTCTCCCAAGGGCCTGGAGCTCATCTCCAAGCCAGAAGCAAGACCAATAGTAGTTGATGTTATGTTATTAGTAATCAGTGCTATGTCCATAGCGATGACTAGCTTCAAAACTCAAAACAAGCAGGTCAATTCAGCAAAGGATTTTAGCACACAGAACCAGATCTCATTGGCTTCAACAGACCCGATACATGCAATGTAAGTTAAGGATGTGCAGACGAGTTCTGCCACACACCGGTATTGTGGTCATGGGGCATATCATTTGACCCAAACAACTCTATGAACATGAAGCTCAGGGGCCTCCCTCCTCCCCTTGCAGATTAATAAGGCACAATAAATTAAGACAGTCTGAGTGACATCAAGGAATACAAAGCACTCTCAGCATTGCTTACACCAGACAAATAAGTACCTCATCTCTCATAAGCAATAGCCTGAATTGGAGCCTTAAGCACAGCCTTAACAGTTGGTGATAGTTGTGATAGCTAGAATGAGCCAAGGAAAGCAGGAATCTGGCTTGGAACCAAGCACAGGTTCTGAAGATGAAGATATTTTAGCTAATGAGGAGGTATAGCAGAGAAAACAAGAGAAAGACACAGAAGCAGAAGAAAAAAGGCAATCTTCACAGAAATTCACAATCAGGCAAACCATGGTAGAGCTATTGTGTTCTATTGTAAAGGGCCACAGCAGGACCAGACAGCAAAGGAAAAGCTGTCCTTTGCAGCATCGTTGACCTCCCTCTTTTCTGCCAAGGTGCCCGTGGCTGTGGCACTGTAGTCCATTTGCGCATCCTTTGCAAATCATTACGTCTCCATGATGGCCCACCTCAAATAAGATGTTTCACACTAAGAATAATCCCATTCCTCTCCAGGAGGAGAGCACATAATGAAACACAATTGGGGCCCACATCTCTGCTTCAATAGTGTTGCGGCTTTTCAGTTGCTCTGAAGTTTTTACCACTTTATTATACCCTCCTCCTTCACAAGGAGTAATTATCATCACAAGCAGTGCTCCTGAAAGTCTGTACTACTTCTCAACAGTACACATGAAACCAATTTCCAAACACTTAGTAGCTGAACTATCCTTATGCAATGGCGTTTACTCCTTCTGATAGCGTCCAAAGAGAGAACATAACCTCACCTCTTGGGTTTTTCGCCCATTTAAAAAGCGAGTTCTTATTCAGGGCTATTAGAAACTACCAGATTAAGAGGAGGGTTACACTATAAAACAGGTAACAGCATAAAACCTTTATTCCACTTGCTCCCCTCCCCACCCTCAGCACAGTACCCAGTAATCCACAGCAGGTCTTTCAGTAGTAGTAGCTTTCCACTGGTTTTCACTGCCTTTTACAATACTTCTGCCAGAGAAAACAAGCACGGCTTTAGAACGGAGCTAAGTAACAACATTAGAGAGTAACTGATGTTGGGAGGGCTTCTGCGGGTCATCTGCTACAGCCCCTGCCTCCAAGCAAGGACAACTTCAAAGTTACATTAGATAAGCTGATAATCGTGATTACTGAGGACCCCTGTGTCTGCCCGCATCTCTGGAAGCCAAAGGCACACAGCTCCAAAAAAGCACCATTTATTGCATTTTCCAAAGGACTCCGCGTTAGCCAACCCCCTCAGACCGACAGGAGAGAGGGGGGACACGCAACAAAGGGAGGAAGAATCGCTCAGCCGAAGCGGGCAGATAGAACCAAGACCTCACACAACTCCTCCCACTTTGCCACCATTACAGCTCACATCCTTCGCTCCCAGCTCCATAAAAACACCAGCAATCCATCAGAGACATCCTTTCAGTGACCAGCAGGCTCTCCAGTCTAACAAAGCTATCGCTGTGCGTTACCTGGTTGTATTTTCCCTCTCCAGCAGCTCAGGGCAGACTCAAACCAAGCGGTCCCAAGAACAGGCTACAGGCAACTGCAGGACTCCTCTCTAGGGCCAGGAGGGCTTGGTACCTCCCCCTTTATAGGAAAGAGGCTAATCTAATTAGCACCCGAAAGCAGCAGCAATGAGGTCACTTGCTTCCTGCCTAAAGCTTAATTTTGTATCATTTCTTTTTTACCTTTTCTAATTGAATGAATATTAATTAACTGGAGTTTAATGCAGAAGATGAAGCCATTAAACTCTCATTAACAAACACCGAATCCTGTTCATCCCCAAACACTTCACATCTGTAGCATTAAGTTATCAAAGGCAAAAAAACCCTGCTATGATTTATGTTGTTTTCTGGTGGCAAAAGGGAGGCAATGAATCTGCTTTATCAGCTAATTGTCTGCAGGGTGACACATGGCTCTGCGTGCATCCCATCCCAGAGATGGGATGCGGGTTCTGGTGAGGCACTGGCATGCAAAAGCCATGTTGTTTTGTTTTGCATGAGGTGACATCAGTAAATGACACGTAGCACAAAGCTAGAGAGTAAACGTGAGCGTTGCATGAAACTCATTGGAATGGGTACCAGGGAGATGAATACAGTGATGTTTCAGAACTGACATATGGACTATCACTACCAAAGGCAATGGACCTCACTGGTGGCCCTGAGAAAAGAAAACGTTTGGGGCTTAGCTTCTGTTATTTGAATCTGAAGCTTTATTTGTTACAGTGTTCACCATATGCAGTGATTAATGTCATGGAACTGCAAGCCCCTTAGTGGATCACCCCTTTGTTAGGCTATTTCTCCTCCTGCATGAGGTGGATGATGAAGGGCAGGAACTCTCTTCCCACTTGCAGGAGGCTCCTACAGCTGCAGCTCATGGAGGGATGGTCATTCCAGGCAGAGTCACTGAACAGGGAGCAGAGGAAGGAGTCCAGGCTGTTAGCAGCTACTCCCACAGCTCCTTCAGCAGTCACCCTAGTTTCCCTGTGAAGGGAGATATGTCAGATTCTTCTCTGGTTCAATTTACTTTAAACACTGGGAGATGTCATTTTCCTTCAGAAAATGGAGCATAACTGGAAAGTACTAAAAGTGTCCCCAAAAAGTGAATTTAAAGCGTTTCTTTCTTGTCATGTCATTTATAATCTAATTAGTGGCAGGTTGTCAAGCAATAACTATAATCTATAGATTTATGCGCTGGGGAAAAATAGCTACCTCATCCTTAAAGCAGCAGAGCTTGCTTCCCCTGAGCCTCCTGCTGGTGGAGTTGCCATCTGCTGATAGCTCCCTGGAATGTCTCTTGTTCCTTTAAGTATATTTATATCAATGAAACAGAACATCTTTGACACCTTTTTTTTTGTATATATTCTATGATTTATTTGAGCAAGTTTTACATTTCAATACCTTTTTCATTTTTCCAATAGAAATCCTTTCTGTACATGAGACCTGAATTTATATCCGAAAGTAAACGGTACACTAAAAGTGGCACCAATAATCAACTATGAATTGTGAAAATAGCATGAAGAAGTAAGTCTAAGAACCAAAACGAGAGGTGACAGTGGAGACATTGAAAAGCTGAGGGAGAAAAGCAACTCCGATGGTAAAACCTGTTTCGTATCAACAGGAATTCAATAAGCTGGAGGAGAGGCAAGGAAAAGGAATCTAGGAATCAGGTAGAAAACAAAGCAAAGAAAGACCTGCCCCAATGCCCTGCAAACATCCCTCAGCTGAAGCAGAAAATTGAGCTGTTGGTAACAAATAGGAAAGTAACACCTGAACAGTAACCTCCTGTGACACCCAGGAACCTGAGAATGCACAATACCTCTAGTGCACGCCTTTGGAGAGCATGAAGCAGAGCAGTGATTTAACCAGACTCCAGATTTACTGCTGTATCTGGTGTCAAACCCAAACAGCTAAGAAATACAACCAGCAAAAAACTCACAGGGAGAGCAATGAAGGGAGAGCAGGGACATGGAGCTGACTGGTAGGACTGATGTTGGCCAGATTCTGGGGCAGAATGAACGGCACCTTTTCCTTGATGTAAAAACAAGGAAAGCCAAAGGAATTTTAACCCCAGAACTACGTTTTATTTGAACCCAACCTGGAATTTCTTTATGTGGTGTGTAAAGGTTAAAATTGGTTGGAAATGGACTTCTTAAGGGTAACTCTCACTGTTAGGAGCTTCTTCACTTGTACCCAACACCACTCGCACCACTCCTCTTACTCAGAAGAGTCCCTGCAGCATTCACACCCCTCTCACACATGCAAGCGCCTTATGGCTGGTACAGCTTTCACATAGAAGGAGTTAAGATAAGCATTAAACTCAGAAAAAGTTATCCCCCCTTGTTCAAAATAAGCTGTTCTGACCAACTGAAAATATTCTGGTTGTGACAGTTCATTAAAAAGGAACTAAAAAATGACACCACAGGGCCTTAGCTGCTCCTGAATGTATTTATTTTCCTCTAAAGGGAGTTTTCTATGGAACAATACCCACTGCCTGCCCAGCTCCCTCCTCTCTGCCTGTACTCTGTTGTGTGACATGACACAAAACAGTGGTTCTCCCCCACTCCTTGCAGTGATGCAGTCTGCTTGGTTTTAATGAAATATGAATAGCCTAAAAAGAGCATGTTAGCACTGGCAATATAATCCCTGCTTCTAGAAATCACATCAAAGTGACTGCGCGCTTGGACTTGCCATGTCCTGTCTGGATGGGAACACAGGCTGCTGCTTCCCGTGTTTCAGGGTTTTACAGGACACCTCAAGGATGTTGTTACTGAAGTGAAAGGCAGTGAGGAAAATAAAATAAAGATGATGCCTGCTGTAGTTTCGCAAAGGGAAATGCGTGATTCAAGGACTCGCTGAAGAGCAGCTGCTAGAAAAAAGGCATGTTAGAAAAAGCCAGCTAAAATCCCATGGTTAAATGGACAATTTGCCACCTAAAAGCTACCTGCATGCTCTGGAATTCCGATGATTAATGTGCATACTTATGATAGATCTATGTTTGTAGTCTTCACAAGAAAGGAGATCCTCCACGAGCCAGTACTGGGTAGACTTGTCTTTCTATAGGTGGAACAGTATGGTGCCCATAGCACAGCCAGTGAGTTTGCTGTGTGCAGCCAAAGGATGGGCAGAGCAGAATCCTTGACTTTCTCTATGGGATTCGGGAGTTTTGCTGGGTTCTAATCCCTATTGCTCTCCCTGTTACTCCTACCCAACCATCCCTTTTCCTAGGGCAGCCCAGGGTAGGATAGATGGCATGGCAGGGGGTGGACCTGCAAAGGGTGGCCAATATTTCTGCAGGAAGAAGGATATTTTTTCCCTTCTGGGAGATGGAAAACAGCTTTTGGGTTGGCAAAAGCAGGCCCAAAAGTTTGCTATATGTGAACTGGTATTCATAGGCAAAAGGGGTGTTCAACGGAGGAGAAAGCTGCTCCTGTGTGTGGTAGTGATCACCCACCACGAGGACTGCAGATAGCTGAACTCAAGCATAGCAATACCTGTCAGATGTGTCTGGAGGTGAGCAGGGGATGAAGACAAGGCAATGGTAACACATGAGTTGATGGATGTGGGCATATAACATGGTATATGCTGCACCAAATGTAGAGTTATTGTAAGAGAAAGAAGCAGAGATTTTTATGGGGGGCATAGTCCTGGTGAAGGCTTTTTGGCTTTTTTGTTTTGTTTTAAGACAAATCCAAGATGTGATTTTTTGAAACCAGAGTTTACAAAGCACCTCTGAGGCTTAGTTTTCAGTGGATGAAAAGCATTTCTGAAAATCAAACTTCAGTTCAAAACACAGAGCAAAAACTAGTTTCATTTTCCCACAGCAAACCTTCTTTACCAGTGGGAGGGTGAGTTTTGAAAGGTTTTCAACCATCCCTGCCAATAAAATAAAATATATATAAAAAAGGAATTAACAACACAGCTGTTGATCACTGCACCTTGAAGGTTTTCTTATCTCATTTTGGGTTTATGTTAACAGCTCTTTTCCTCCAAATTTCATCTGTTTTTCCTGTCTAGGTTGTAAACTCTTCACAGCAGGGACTGTTTTCTTATAATGCATTTGTCCAGCACTTCCCATGTTGTGAACAATAATGTGATGTGAATAATATATGGTACTCCTCTCTTGAGCAAAAGATAAAAACTCAGAAGCAAAGAGCAGATGATGATGGCTGTGTGACAGTGAAACACAAAGTCGAGACAAACCTCACTGCAGCATGAGGTCTCCATTGTGGCTCATGAAAGTAAACGCCAAATGGGTTTACTGTGACGTAGATGATCTCTAAATCATTTCAGGCTATGCAATTGCTACACATAATGCTCCTAAAAAAAAACCCAACCAAAACTCTTCTCCATCTAAAAGTGTAGTGCAAAGTTTTATTTGAGCAAGCTCCTGCCAAGAATAGCACAGAGCAGCCTGCATGCAACATCTGCTCACATAGAGTGAGAACAGAAACATCTGGTAAGAGCAGCTCACAGCCCCATCTACCTTACCTCTTCTGGTTCTCTAGAAAGGTGGGAATGATGTGGCTCAATCCTTGGAAATAAAAGGGAAGAAAGTGTATTTTTAAAGCAGCACATTCTAAAGAGAACCGTGGCCTTCAAAGAAAACTTCACCCTTGTGGATTTTTCTCTCTCAAAGCATACACCAGCTCCTTGTGTCTCTTCCACTTGTCTTCATGGTTGCTCCTACATGAAGCCTCCTCTGTCATCAGCAAAAAGTCTAGGCCCTACAAACTCTTTCAGCATGTAAGAGAGAAAAGTGCCTTCATGTATCAGAAGAGATACTGCTTCATCTCTGAATAGAAAGTAGGCTTGCTTCTGTTCCTAGTGAATTCACCTCTTGCTTTCCAGCTCATCGCTTCGTGTTGCAAGGAGGACACAAGCAAGACAGACTCAAAACTGGTGTACAAGACTTTGTTGCAAAAGGCAATGGCAGCTGTAACATGACAGAAGTTTTAACAAAAGATGGAGGAGGAAACGGAACTCCTAACGCAGCACTGAGAGCTATCATTTAGCAAGGATTAATGAGTCCAAGATAGCTTAGATTCATCCTATTGTCTAATTCCGGAAGAAAACAGATGACAACTATTCTAGGATCAGTGTTTGGAAATATACAACAAAAGGAAAAAGCTTTATTAACACTGGAAATGTACTCTTAGCTTGGATTTCCTTTTCAACACTCAGCTTGTTCATCTCACAGCTCAATGAACTGTTAACATCACATATTTCTTCTGTTCCAGCAGCAAGTCCAGTTGCTTTGGTTTCTGCTAACTGCAGACAGTTGAGGTTCTGCCTTCCCAGGGAGACAGGGAGAGGTGGAGAGGGGCAGGAAGGGAATGAGAGACACTAGTTCTCAATAGATAACTAGCAACAGCGAGGAGCTGCAAGTTGGACTTACTGAGATACTATTGAGCTGAATGCTGCAGCGTTTCTATTCTTTGTGTGAAACCAACTTTCTGCATTAATGCGTTTTTAAACTGAGCCAATCCCTTAGCATTCAATAGGGTTGGAGAGCACTGTATAAACAGCTAAACAGAGGAATACTGCTATGTGTTTCATATTCTCAACCCTTATATTCCCTTGTCCTTTTATAGCCTAATGCAGTCTCCCCTTACAGAGAAATACCAGGAAATGTTCTTGTTCAGATGTGCACAGATACAATGGGCAACCACTTCCCATAATAGAAATGTCTGTAAACAGTAAGTTACAGCTCTAAATGAAACATTCACAGTTTAAGTAAAGGAAAGATGCAAGGGCAGACACTGGCATGGTATTTACAAATGATTTCATTTTGCCTTTATCCTCCATCCTTTGCTACAATATCCTTTGTTATATGTCTATTTGTGCAATGAGAACATGGAGAAATTGGACAACTTACCCATGCAGCCAGGTAGACTGAGAAAGGCAGGTGTCATTAAGGCTTGTGTCTCTTTCATATCCACCCCTAGTTTGGGATGGCTCCGATAGCTCCAGAACTAGTGGAAAGTTTTCAGCTCCAGGGATGCCAGTTGTGTTCAGTCTCTGGCCTCATTTCTTAGGCAGAAAGAAAACCTGAAGAGGAGAAGAATAGAAACAGGAGCAAGGGTCTGGGCAATAATGTAGATTTTTCAGTACAAATTTAAATCAGTTGGACAAGAAATGTTTGATGGACACAAACGTGCGATAAATACAGAAGATTTGAGCTGACCTTGAAAAGGTTTCACAGGTGAAGGCAGCCTCTGGCTCTAATCCTTTCTTCTAACCCTCCCTGGTTTCCTGTCAAAACTGCCTTGTGCACCCTAATCTATTAGTGTTATGTATGTGGAAGTATGAATGAACTTCTATTTTCAAATGACAGTTTCGGTCATGACCCATTGAACTTTCTTCTCATTTCCAACACTGTCTCCGTTTGACTTTTGCAGATCAGTCCCGTGGTTTTTATGTCACTAAGCAGGGAAAGAGGTGGGTAATCTGTTTTTGATCACTGAATTGAAAGGAAATGCTACCAACATCCTACTCCTGTGGTACAGTGACATTTGACTGCAGTTTTGTGCAGAAGATGGGATTCAGCGTCATGTGGGAATCCTTTTTCTAAACATCAGCTCCTCACACATTTCCATGAGAGAGAGAAAGGAAGAGACACTTGCCATTCAGGAGGGAAAAAAGATGAAATCTAATGAATTCCTTCTCCTCTCGAGGTTTAGAGAACAGTTCAATATTCCTGATTAAGGACAAGAGAAAGAGAGCCATGTGTGATGCCATAGCTGTTCGCGCTGCCTTTCTAACACAGAAGTGTTCAACATGCTGGAGGATAATCAAGAGAATAACAACACTACCAGCAGGCAGGAGTTTTGGACTTGTCATCTTACTTGGCTCCATGCAGTTAGGTCTCAGTAAAGATGACTTGCTAAAAATCTAACTAACGTATCAAGGCTCATTGGGTTTCGCTAAGCTCCTACCTCTGTAATCACCATTTACTAAATTAGAACAGGGGGAAAATGAGCCACTTCATCTCTGTGTCATATAATGAACTTTTTTGTGTGTGTACCAGGAAGGGTGATTGCCGCTAGGTATAATTATTATAATAAAGATCAGTAAAACCTCAAGTTAAAAAGGAATTGGAATTATTGAGCCCACCAGTGCGATTCAAATGGAACTGGTCCCCCTATCTCACACAGATGAATTTAATCCACTGATCTCAACCACTGTAACAGCCCATGAAAGCCAAAGCAATGATCCTGTCCAATGTTTGCTCATCTGTCTAATGTAATTCAGATTATTGATTCTATCTGATGTGAAATCCACTGATTCCACTCAATGTAATAAAATCAATTAATCCCATCAACTCCAGTCCAATCCATGAGTACAATCTAGTACATCTGACAGTGATCAGCCAACAGACAGAGAACAAGGCAGGCATGAAGATGAATAACAAAAATCAATAGTTTTATAAATAGCATCTACAGTGCACTAGGTGTTTTGCAACCAACTGTAAAAAGCAAGGACGTGAATATTCAGCACATATACATTTTTCAGATACATCAAAATCAGGAAAGTTAGACTCACTTGTACCATATTTATGTTGGCTGGGGTGCCTATTCCCGAGTTTTTAGCTGGTTAGGATGCACTTGTGAAAAGGTCTGTGTAAAGTTGATACTATCAAAGATCTCTTGGCTTTTTAATGCGAATGAACGTTTTCCTCCTCAGCATAACAGGAAGTCTTCTGAAAGTGTTTTTATTTGAGAACAGAGCATTTCACAGCTGAAGGGAAAGCTGCTCTTTTTAACAGAGTTAAGGAGTTCTTAGGAACAGCTCTTTAGTTGGTTGGTTTTGGTTTTGTTCATGACTGTTTTCCTAATTGAGGAGACAAAGGCAATCACAGTTAAACAGGAGATCTACCACTTGTGTCTCCACTGCTTCTTGGACATACAAGACCCTTGAACACAATAAATACCATAAACAACCTGAAAAACTCATAGAGGAGAATTTTAAAGGTGGGAAGGTCAGGTAGGTGCACTTTTCTGATTGCAAAACTCACCTTGAATAAGTCCCCAGCTCCACATACTCCCTATAATGTATCTTCCTAAATAAAACAGACAGTCCACATAAGAAAAAGTAGGCACAGAAAATAACACAAAGGCCATGGTATAAAGCAGTCACAGTTCCATTTGAGAACTGTTCTCTTGTCCCCTTTGGAATGTCTTTCCTTTTCCATCTGCTTCACTCATGTTTGCTCCATCTTGCGTTGCTGGAGATAGTTGAAGTCAACATCTAAGATAACAAGAAAATGAATCTTAGCCTTGTGCAATGCAGGAGAATGGGCCGGATACGTGGTCCTTTGTTCATCTGGACACTTGCACTGAGATTGTCTGCAAGCAAGATCCGGAAGGGACACTCCTGATAGCTAGAAGATACAGTGAAGGTGCTGTGATTCACATTTTCTGTCACCTGTTTGCCAGGGCTCCATTGAGTAGTGCTGGGCTTGCTAGACCTGCTGTTGTTTTCTTTCAGATCCAGGACTCCTAAGAAATATCGTCCTTCAGTTCCTTCCTGCGTCCTTCAGTTTTCTGTTTGCCCATGTGGACAAGCAGCCTTTTTGCTCGTGTTTTTTTAATTATGTTTTATAATAAGGTCAAGGAATTATGCATTCTGGCCTTGATGGGAAGAGTGGCTCAGCCTCATTGTTGTAAATTGTTGTGAATTAGGGTGATACCAACGCTAATTGTCTTTTCCTTGCTTCGCTGACTCTTTAAATAATTGCCCTCCTCCTTGGTCAGTTTTTTCCTTGCACCTCTGAGAAATTTGCACCTTCAGTCTTATCAGTCTCCTTCCACCCAACCAATGCAAATGCATTGTGGCCACTAAATCCAATTAATCCTCCCAGCACTCCCCAGTGAATGAAATTAGTTACATTTTACACATGGGCAGTCAGGGGTGCAGGCAGCTTTCCCAGCGATGTCTGCATTATCGTTCCTCTCCTGAAAGCCTGACGTGCCTCAGGAATAGTTGGGTCTTCAGAGGTACCGAGTGCCTTCAGCTGCAGCAAAAGTCAGGGTGAGGAATGGAATTGGAGCCCTATGGGAAAAACAAGTGTTTTGGTTGTACCCAGGGCCAATCTAAGTTTGAGTCTGTTTCTGTCTAGTCTTCTGTGGGGGTTGATAGGATGCATCCACAACCCATCTTCAAACACACACACAAAAACACCAACTGGCAAGGACTAGCTCAAAAAAACACAAATATGAAAGATCCATTTATCTCTCACTCCATTTTTATAATAACATTACTCTATCATTTTCCACAGGACTGCACATCCTTTGCGAGATGAGTGGAAAATGAGGTGTTGAGCTTTCATTCAAACAATAGGCTTTGCCAGTTTCAGATCCTCAGTATTGGATGCAATAGCTATTTGCAAATGAGCTGAAGGCTTTTCTCTCCCCCTTAAAACACACAAGTTAGTCCCCATGAGCTGCAGACAACTTTCTCAGCTTTTATGCCTTGAGTATATATTCAAGTTTGATTTTGAAAAGTTCTCCCAAGCGATTAGAAGCCATTGTGGGCTAATCAAGCAAGAAATTTAAACATAAAGTTTGCTGAAATCTCTCCTTAAAGTACAGCAAAAGCATATTTCACTTTTATTGCCCTGAGGTATTTACGTCTATTTTAAATACAAAGAGCCAGATTCTCTGCTGGCACAAATCAGTGCGATGTTACCAGGTTTATGATGACTCACAACTTGAGTCTTTGGCCCTCTATTTTATGATCTGTCTTCTTTTATAACAATGTTCTCTCTATTGCACAAATCTTGCAGTGGATGAGGGCATGGTGGATGGTTTAATACATCCCATGAACTACCCAGTGAGGTTTTGAGATCCCCTGGGTATGTTATTATGTTATGATTACTTTTATGTTTGGAAAGCTAAATGAACTAAGCCCATGAACTCCAGAAAGAGGGAACTTTGGCTTTTGTAATATTTAACCTACTGGAACTCATTCTAGTTTTACTGAACTAAATATGACTTTCTAATAGATGAATGCTTACAGTGTACGTAACACCTTCCATTGTACAGCATGCAATAAAAAGGAAAAGATGCTTTTGGTACATTTGTGACAGCTTTACTTACAAGGAATGCTCTGTATCATCTAGTACAATTTCTAATTCAGCCATACACTGAACCATGCTGATAAAACGATGTCCTGGTTTCAGCTGGGATAGAGTTCATTTTCTTCCTAGTAGCTGGTCCAGTGCTTTGTTTTGGCTTTAGTTAAAGCATAACATTGATAACATACTGATGTTTTAGCTGTTGCTAAGTAGTGCTGACCCTAATCAAGGACTTCTCAGTATCCCATGCTCTGCCTCCAAGGAGGGAGCACAGCCAGGACAGCAGACCTGAACTAGCCAAAGGGGTATTCCATACCATAGAACTTCACAATCAGTATATAAACTGGGGGGAGTTAGCCCTTGTGCTAACGAAGTGGTTGTGTTCTAAGTGCAGTAATGCTCAGGGTTGTTAGGAGCACCATGGTATGCAGAGCATTGTCAGGCTTTAAAAAGGCTTTAAATTGATTTCGATTATTCACTTGTTGCATGATACCCCACTAACCTATAAAGATTTTAGGGGACTTCAGGGCATGCATAATTTATTGTAGCCAAAAACCAAAGAGAACAGTAAGAGGATAGATGACAGCTCTTTTATGGAATTACCATGGATTTGCTCAGTTGCTATTGAAACATCACATAAATTCTTGATCTTGGCTAGATGCTTGGCTTTAGGCACATGGGATACAGGAAAACAGGACTGCACATGTTAACAATCCACCAAACATTTTCTGGTATTTGAAAATTAAATCCGATAGTTCAAAAGGCCAAAAGCCATAAAACCTTCAATTTGCCAGAGGAAGACAAGCAGATGATATGGAGGGAATCAGCAGGCTCATGGGTTTCTGCCACAAAAAGAAGGAACAAGTTATTGCTTTTGTTTCAAAACGGGTAATTCTCATGTTTTAAGTTAAAGCTTCAATTAAATATTTTGCTGGCCTGACCTTTTCTTTCTATCACCCCAAATGGCCCACTGCTCACTGATCTGTTAGGAACAGCGTGCAATTTAAAGAGCAAACAAGACAAGCAAAATAGAGCAGGGAGGTCGAGGACCGTGGTCACGAGCATCACCACCTTTGGCACATATGTGAACTGCAGCGTGAGGACCACCTTCTGCTGGGGCACCAAGCAGAGTGTTGGCTGCCTTGATATCAATTTGTGTTGATGCAGGTTCCCCAAAGCAACAAGTGGTGGAGCTTGTGGACAAGTGACAGCAAGACAACTAGTGGGAGGATTACAACTGTGAACAGCAAGGGCTTTTCATTCCTTTCATCGCACCAGACAAGCTGTCCCTATTAAAAGCTAATGTTTGAAAATCATCTGTTTCTCTTAACCTCTATTTGTATTCAGGGAGCAGAGCAGTAAATGTGACTAGTGCAGTGGCTGTGAGGGATGAGCTCCTACTGGCTTGGTCAGTGTGAAGTCCATGTGCTAATCACTTACAAGCCACCCGCAACCCAATGCGTTCATTTGAATAGGACTCGTTGTCCTCTCTGTTCAACTGCTCTGCATCTCAGGCTATCTCCTTGATAATCCTTTTTAGATTAGTGTCAGAGCCCCAGATGAAATCCTTGTTCATTCTCTTGCCATGTTTACCAGGCTGACTTCCAACACTGTTTCATATGGATTAGGCAGAGCAACTTAGTGCTCATATGTTTTTCAGTGCATCTCAGTACCTCAAAATTACATTATAGATTCATTGTATAAATAGAAGACTGAACACAATTACAGTCCAAAAGCCCCAAAGCGGAGGACTAGAATCTGAAAGTAGATGTGACCAGATCTTGCTGTGTGCAAATATCTCATAATAAATTGGTCACACACTTGTTTATTTAATCTCTGTTTTCTACATTTCCCCCTTTTTTCTTGCATAGAAAGATAGCCTTTCTTCACACTTCAGCAGAAAGACAAAGGCAGGCAAGTGCACATTGCCATAATTGCCAGGTCAAATCAAGGATGTCCATGGTTCAACCCAACTAGGAAAAGCAAACTGCATAAAGGGTGTTTAAAGAGAAGAGTTTGTTGTTTTCCAAGGTCATGGCATTTTAATCGTAGCTGTTATCACCACTTCCCTCATAGAATCATAGACAAAGCTGGGTTGAAAGCGACCTACAAAGGTCATCTTGTCTAACCGCCAGCTCAAAGCAGGGCCAATTGTGCAGTCAGATCCATCCACGGGAGGATTAAACTGGCTGAAGGGCTGTATGACACTGGGAGAATCATCACTGAAGAGTCAATGAGCTTTTTATTGCTAGTAGATAAAAAAGTTTGTGAAGGAAATGAATAATATTGGGGTCTGTGTGCTTGAGGACACAGGAGGTCACGCTATTGATGGAGAACTGGGTTTTATGTAAATGCTGAACTGTGCCGACAGACTCATACTTTTAAACTACTAATTGATATTTGAAATTTCAATGATGAAGATCACTGGGTTTCCAGTTGTTGCTAGAAACACAGGCCTTTCCTGTTGATGAATATCGCTCCCTGAGTAGAGATTAGCAGAGACAGCTATCATTGGGCCTGTAGGTGAATGGATTACCCTTGATTTAATAAGAAGTAACAGGCCATTTTTTCTAAAGCTACAGGATGGAAAATGACATCTGGATTCTCGATGTAAACATTATTCATCATGTCGGATGCTTTGCTGTTCTTGCCAGTACACCATGCCCTGACGAGGCTGTTGTTTCTAGGGCAAATGAATGGTGGCTACAGCATGGATTTATTCAGACTGGTCTGTTGCATCTATGCTCTTGTGTTGCTCAATACAGCTAGTGTATCGGTCCAGCCATTTGGCCCAGTCAAGAACTGTGCATTCATTGCTTCTGGTCCTCTGGCTAGGGGTGATGGGACAGATCCTCAGCTGGTATCAGATGGCCTCAGTCCATTGATGGCAATGTAGCTGTGAGGATCTGCAGGCTGAGAGTTTTCATGTCATATACTGACTTCTTGTGAACAGTCTGGAGTGGCAGCCACTGCAAATCCCCTTCAAGACGTATTAGGATCAAAAGCAAAACAAGACGAGGAAAGAAGCTGCCAAGCTGGAGTTCAGTGTCACAGGTGTGATGAACAAGGACTGAATGACTTCTGCCAATGCATACAGAGGGTTTTCAGGTTTGTGTCACAAAATCCACCTCTGCTTTTTGGAAGGAAAAAAGGAGTTGGAAGGTACATCCATAAATCCCATCAGTGTTTGTTTACATTGAACACCCAGTGAACCTATTGTGCTGAATGTTTTGAGTTATTTCTATAGAGCCTGACAACTGGAAGGCCTCAAGATGGTAGATCACAACATATGGCACTTTCAGCACATATTTCTGACCTGCAATAATGGTAAATTAAATTGGGGTAAAGCCTCTCAATTCTATGGGAGATGAAAGTCTTTGAAGTCTGTCTAAACTTGGGTGGTCCAAGAAATCACAAAGGAGTGACAGAGCTGGTTCTGTCAAGAAGAATAAAATCATCTTTATTACAATGGAATTGTTGTTACAAATAACTTTGTTCTTACTTTCCTCACTAACGTGCAAACATAGTAAATGAAACACGGTCTTAATGCAATTGTTTCTCCTTGCAGCAAATTCAGGAAGGAAGACTAGAGATGAGGGGACAAAGGAAAGAAAAGCAGGCAAAGCTGCAAAACTAGAAGTGAATATATTTGGCAGGAATTTTGCAACAGTAATTTAGAAGATTTTGCAAAAGAAACAATTGTTTCTTACCTTTCTTCAGTTACAATTTTCCAACAGCACACAGAAAATTTATGAAAGTGGACCTATTATGAAATGAAATGCTGAAAAGGATCCTGAGAGCTGCATTCTGCAGGAATCATGGAACCCTAGAATGGTCAGGGCTGGGAGGGACCTTAAGATCATCTAGTTCCAACCCCTTTGAAAAGTCTCCTTGCACACTGGCTGCTGTGGCTAACCCAGAACCAGTTAAATCAGTCACTTCATTAAATACTGGTTTATGGTGAGTGAACTTCTATGCATGCTGGAGGTTTGTGTATTCAGACCTTAGCACTGGTGAGAACGGAGATGTTGATACGAGATCTCTATCCATGCCTCCCTCACTGTCTCAGCAGATAAGATGCGTTGAGTGACTGCTTTCCTGGATGTAATTTCCCATAAGCACTGCTTGATGAGGGTAGATCAGAAATTGCAGATGGTTCAGGAGCCTTTTGAGGTGGTGTTTGCAAAAGGTGTGCTCTGCATATTAACCACTGCAATTCCAGATAAAGGCCACACATGTTTCTGGTACACACAAACACCTCCTTCAACACCAAAATGCCACCAGACTGCAATCATTTATAACAGCACAAGCTTGCTCCTTCTCCCCTTCCAAGTGTTACTGTCAGTGTGTAGTAATGAATTCATTGATTCTACCATTTTTTTAATCAAAACAGTAGTTTCAGAGATAAATGTCTTTCATTTGCAGTTATTAAATCTGCCACATCTGTTGGAATAATTGTCCGGTGTGGATAGAAGAAGAAAATATCTATGTCCTTCCCTTTTTTGGGACTGTTAATTAGAGGCCAGGTGGTCTGATGTGAAAATGATCTGCTGAATCATTTCAGAGTCATGGACCATAATGAATTCCTTTTCTCCTACTTCTGGATGGGGAAATGCTGCATTTCCATGCAAGAAGCAAAGCCAGCCCCTTCCATCCTGGCTACTTTTGGCTTTCCTCTTTTTAATTAGCTGGGTACCAAGTTCTTCCTAGTTAAATAGAGCTGACTAATGGTGGTAAGCTATTGAATTGTACACGGTGGACAGAGTGTGCTCCACAATGATGTGGCAATGGTGAGATGCTCTGGGACTGATGCATCCTTGTCTTTTGCTACCCGCAGGAGCCTACTCCTCCCTGCATTTCCATGCTACAGCATGGAAAATCACAGGTCTCTTTCTCAGGAGAGCTGACCCGTCACTTTAATGAAGGAGTCGCCAGAGACAAGCACTTTTGCTATCCTGATTCTTTACTGCTGAGCCCTTTGGGGTTCACCTGGTAAGAAATGTCAGAGGTGTGGTGTGGTAGGAGGATCTGTTCTGCTGGCTGATTTAATATCCAGGGTCCTTTTAATGGCAGAGTCTGAAAGGTAAGATCTTAAAACACACCTAAAGTAAGATAAAGAGCTGCAATTAAGAGTATTCTCATGGGACTGGAGAAAGAAATCTGGATATTTCCTTCTGGGGAATTGGGAGCAGGAGAAAAGAGCTGCCTGGGGACCAGCAGTGCCATGTGCACAGTGACTGAGCAAACCATCTCTTCTGAGCGAGACCCAGTTCCGCATTGTTAACCTCTTGCTATTATTGAACAGTTGGAAGCTGAATGTTGCAAATGAAAATTACTTCTTTGGCTAGCCAGACCAATCCTTCATCTCTTCAAGGCTCTGATCCTTTCCTCTGGAGAGGCAGAGAGCTCTTTTTAATAAGGCTGGGGACACGACACAGCCTGGTCCCAGAGCTTAGCAAGTTGCTGTGGATACACTGAAGGCCCTGTTTCCCATAGCACGACCATCTCTACACAAGGTTCAGTTTGCAGCCACCTTTCCAGAGCATTCATTCTACTGAACTTCATACAAAGGATGGGAACAGCCAAAAGCTGAAAGAAGCTCTGATTGCCTTGTGCAGACCTCTGTAGAGGAAAGAATATATCCCAGAGAGTGAATCCCTTAACTGCTCATTGCAAGCCTTTCTCTACCTTTCAAAGCCATGAAGGTGTTTGCGTCTCCCTTCCTCACAAGTGCAGTTCACAAGCTGGAAGGCTTCTGTTCAGTTTGGACCTTGTTTAGAGCTGGA
Organism: Pezoporus occidentalis; assembly: GCF_034315485.1. Lineage (NCBI taxonomy): Eukaryota > Metazoa > Chordata > Aves > Psittaciformes > Psittacidae > Pezoporus > Pezoporus occidentalis. Next base: position 593,772 of record NW_026915987.1, read on the forward strand.
CCACATCCATTACAGACCTGCATTGAGGCAGTGGTACAGCCTGTTCCTGCTGCAAATGGAAACGGCTGTGAAGACGGTTGCCAAGCCTATTACAGAAATGGAAAGTCTGTTGAAAACAGCAGTCTTTTACTAAAGAGTTGAGTGCCTGCACATGAGATGTGTCTTGAGACCAGCCCCATCAGTGAGGGACAGCAGGAGTATGAGATAGGAGTAGAAGACCATAACTAGCATCATCAGTTGCTTTATTTCTCAGTGGTTTCCCTTCATGTTTCTTCCTGTTACACCTCAGAAATCTATTACATTCACCAGCTCTAGGGAAGACCAGCCAATGGCCTGATCCTCTCCACTGATAAAGCACAGATAATGCTTCCAGGGAGCTGAATAGAAGAACAGGACACATAGAAGGACCTGGAAACAGCAGACTTGAGCTCTTTAGTCAGCTTATGCCCTTGTGTGTGTTTTCAGTCAAACCTCACCTCTGTGGTGCCATTTTTCCTTATACCTTTCATCTGTCCTATCTCATTTACTCATCAGTCCCAGACAGTCCTTTGCTGTGTGTCTGTCACTGTTTTGGCTGGATCTCAGCTGTGGACACCCTTTGGTATTCGGCCTGTCCCAAGACTGTTTCCTCTACTGCATGTGGCTTGTGTGAAATACATGGCGTGGGTTAAAAACTGCAGGCTTCTCTCCAAATCAGTGTCCATGTGAAGACAGGAAGGCGGATGTTGCCATTTGGCTTAGGGTCAGCGCATCTTTCCCAGGTCACTGCACCTCTCCAAGATAAAAGATTGCTTCTGAAAGATAATGAAGTCCCTCCTTCAGCTAAATTGAGGCCCCTGACAGCCTCATGCAGCAGCAACTACAGACCCTTGTCCCCTTCAAAATCATCTTCATTCCCCATTCCTCTTGCCTTAGCAATGAAGTCAGGATCCAGCAACATGGGATCCGAGCCCCCTGACGATGCTCAGAGCTGATACTAAGGTATGCAGGAGTTGTAACGCACATCTATACAAGAAATAAATAAATAAACACACACTGATGCTTGCGTGAGGAAAATTCCACATATTCATCCCCCTGTTTCCTTTATCACTTATTCTGTAACAGCTGTTTAATTAATTGCTTGAGTGATTTCCTAATACATCTTATTTACATACAAAATTACAGAAGAATGCTTTGCCTTTGAGTCGAGCGAGGATTTAATGTCTGCTTGCCATGCCTCATGGAAGCTGGTTACTCAACGTGAAAGAGAGGTTCTGGTTGGGTTTGGCTGTTTCTATCTTTGATTATTTTTTTTTATTCCTAAAAAAAAACCAAAAAAAAACAATTTCCTCCACAGGTTTTGTTGTTGTTTTGGCAGGCATTAGGGAAAGATGCTGGAATGATAACAGCAAGAAGGGGGGCGGAGAGGGTTCCTTTCAAAGGTAACTCAAATCCTTGAGGAAAATAGTAAGAGATCATGTACCTGAATAGGATGGCTTCTACTGAAAAATCAAACGTCATCATCAGTGGAAACAATACAACTTTATCTCCACTCTTCAGGTTTGTTTCCTGGCTGATGGAGCTTGTCCTGGAAGAAGGAGGCTGTGTAACCGGCAAGTGTCCCGCTTTGGTGGGCTTTTCACTAAAGGATGCCCCTCTTGCCTCCCGACACAGAAATCTTTTCACTGGATCACAAGAGCTTCAGACAACTGTGTCGCTGCTGCTGATAAGCTTGTATCAACTGATGTCTTTTCTTTCAGGAACCCAATTGCATTCAGTCAGCAGCTGTACCCATGGACACAGACCCATGAGCTGAAAATTCCCTCCCAGAGAAACACTGGATGAACACATCCCCTCTTAGCACTTTGGTTTGTGTTTTCTTTACAGCCCAAAGCTTAACATTCATCTCAGCTAACGTCATTGAGGGACTTGATGTGCCTACATTGAAGGACTAATTCAGCATGTTTTCATGGTTAGTGAATAAAAGAGCCAGACACCTGAGGGGGCAGAGCACCAAAGTTCCAGTTGCCCTCTGGATGTGCCACCTTCTCTCTGCTGACTAAGTGGAAGACGTAAGCGCTTACATTTCCAACTTAGATTCCAACAGATGGAGTCATTTGAAGAGCTGTGGAGGCCCTCATGCTGATGAGCACCACAACATCTCTAATGCATCTGGTTTTGGCGCTGCTCAATGCTCTGGATCATGTCTCAGGATGGGTAATGAGTTGAGTTATGGGCTGGCTGCACTGGAAGGTTTGTGAATCTAGATATCCCAAGTATAGTGCTTCAGGTAATACTTTGCATAGGATTGCTGCTGGCACCCAGCCCATGGTTCCAAGGCAACAGTTGGTCTTTTGGGTCAGGTTTCTTTTGAATCCCACCTTCCATTCCCAGCAACAATAGGAAAGGGCAGGACTCCTGGATTTGAGGCCTGGGACAGAGAGGGGATGGCTTGGTTAAGGGGCTGTGCTTGACAATCAGCCTTGGTAGTGTGATGTAAATACGTACCTAAAGCATCTTGCTTGAAACTGGTCCTTAACTACATAGGTACATCCATCAAGCATAGCCTTGCACTATTTCCTAGAGATCTGCAGTTTTGGACTAGAAGAAGAAATGCCTTCTATTTACTACCAGATCTCACAGTTGAAATCTGAATGCTGTCTACTCTAAGAGTCTTATGATAACTTTCTGGTTGCTAATGATCCAGTACTAGTATGTATAAAGCTCTTGTACATACCGTGGCTGTGAGATTCTTTTTCCCACCACTGTTAGGGCAGCTGCTATTGAATCCAGACCAAGAACTATTACACTTTTTACTAAGTGTAAAAGGGGAAAAATATTACTGTTCATTTGTGTTACTCTTTCTTTCTAACTATATTCACTTAATAAGGTATTTGCTTGCAACACAGTCTCTTATATATTCTGTGTTTTGTAAAGTATCTCCTGGGAAAAATAACCAAGGAAACACAATTTTTCAGCACCATCTCCTTTTATTAAGAATAATGAAAAGGAAACAAGAGTCATTCCAGCAGTCAAACATCCTGCTACTCCTTCTTATTGGTCTTTTTATGATAACTGGGTCTTTCAGCACATAATCTGAGCTGCCTGAATTTGTTTGTGTAATTACATTTGTCCTTTCAGTTGCTGCGCATGTATCAACATAGAGATGACATATAATGGACATGTAGTGCATCTAACATCTATATCCACACACACAGAGGATAGAGATCTGTTCAAATACTGGACAGGATAATCTCAGCAGTGAGGTATAGCCTCATCCCCAAATTTCAAAGCTTGAACAGAGAGTTTGATCATTTTACTTGCTCTGTATATCAGTTTTCCCCAGGATTCACAGTATAACAGGAGCTACTGCAGCCTGCTCTCTCTGTGGGCTGCAGCAGTGACTGCTTGGGCTATTGGAATTAATTGTACACATGCAGGAATACATCCCAAAGGCCCATTCCTGTACCTTTTTTCAATGGATTTTGTATCTCCATTATTCTAGTTATAGCACCTCCCAGGACTACTAGCATCAGGAGAAAACAGGACAGCCTATCTCTGCATTGTGTGTGATACAGTCCCAAGCTAGAGTAATGCTTTTCCCTCTATGTCTATCTCAACATGATGAAAGAATGTATTAATGCTCATGAAACATCAAATGCCCAGCGTCTGTCACTAGTAGAACCTGTTTCAAGCCGCTGGGTACCTATGTTACATTAAAGCTGTAATTTATACACTTGGCTGGTACTCAGGCTTGTTTTTAAAGCATCAGTCATTCCTGAGTAGTCATAGATGAATCAGACTTACTCTATAGGTTCTTCTGCCAGATATTGATCCTGAAGACATTAATTATCAATTACAAAAGGTTTATTTCTCGCAACATTCATGACTAAAAGATCTGCATATTTATTTTGCCTAGTGATTTATTGATGCATCATTATACATTTAATGGAAAATTGCATTATATAGATGGCAGTGGGGAGAAAAGCATCCAAAACCTCCACTTCAATTAGAAGAAAGCGTTCAAAGAGCAATAACATGATAGTTCTTTGGTATGCCTCAAATGTAATGACTGAAAACCCCTCCAGTTCACCCACGACCCCTGGACCTGTCCTGCAGTTAAAGCATAAATCACCACACTGGTTATAAACCATCCTGTGTTAGAGGTGCTCCCTACCACACACAGTTTGCATTAATGAAAAGTCTAGGAGTGACACCTCTGGGCAGTCATATGCTAAGGAATGGCTTGGAACATGCAATGTCTTCATCAGGGAGAGAGCTGGAGTCATCAAAGGGATCATATCATCAAGTGGCTTCCTCTTTTCCCTAAAAAGATTCATTCCTGATATTTCAATACGCTCTAAACCCCTTCACACTAAAGATATCTGAAAGTGAAAACTAATATGTGGGTTAAGGCGAAAAGATGATTCCTTATTCCTTCCTTTTCTGTGTATTTACCAAAGCTTGTATCATCTTTTTTGATTAAAGGTTGTCTCAATGGGTCTTAGTAACTTGAAGGCTTCTTGTAGCCAAAGGCCTGACCCTTGTCTTCTTGTTTAGTGTAATGCAGCGACAGGGGAAAGGTTAATATCCTTCATTGCCCATAACCACCACTTGCATAAAAAGCTAATGCATCATGTCTTCCTGCACAAAGCTCTCTCCACTGGACCGTATCATGTCCACTGTGCTCCTCTGCACTGACTATTAAACATGTTGCTAAGCATTGGTAGCAACAGGCCTTTGAGTGATAAAAGGAAAAAGAGGACAGAATTACTGAAATCCAAATAACTGTAATACAGAAGATGTAGCAATCCCTCAGTGTCCCTTCTTATTTGCATCATTAATTGTTGCCTGATTAAAAATCATTATGCAGCCGAAAACAAAACAGGAAACCAAAACCTGGTGTGGTAGGAGACATAGGAGTTTGTAAATTACGGTAAAGGCTTAAGCAGATTCCAATCTGCAAACCAGAATTCATTCCTCTCAATAAACAGAAACGAGGATGCCAAAACTTAGACCTTACACAGTACAAAAGGGTAAAATAAAGAGATCGATAGAGTCCTGTAAACTGAGCAAGCAAAAGGATGGAAATTCACTGCATGTTAAACAGACATGAAAGTCTGAGCCTTGAAGATGAGATATATTCTGTTGTGTCCCTGGAGAACCTACCGAAGCAATGAATTACCTGGAGAGGAAAGCATCTTGTCTAATGGAAACCTGGGTTACTGCTCTTGCTCCTGCTGCTGCCATAGACCAGCTGATGGCTTTTTCAGGCACACAGGCTGGCTTCAAACTTGGATCTTAAGATGGAAGTCCTCAGTTGCCTCACCACAATCCATTAAATGAGGAAGTACTGATCCCAGGTTGAAATTTGGGTTTATATGCTACACTTCAGCAGCATTTCCCTGCCTCTCTCCACCACATCTCAGTGCGACCAGAGGAAATCCTAGACCTTCCATGCTGTTTTTTGGGAAGGCTAAGCCCACTGCTTCCAGAATACTACTCAGCTCATGGAACCAAGACCTTCCTGCCGTGAACATTATCAAGCAGGACTCACCCACCCTGCTTGATTAGTTTTGCACTGAGCCATGCTGGCTTATACAAGAACAATCACAACAAAAACGTTTGTATAAACCTCTATGTAAATAGATTTGTGAAGCCATCAAAAGGTTAATAATCCCAGTACAAAAATTCTTAGACAAACTCTCCTGCAGTTGAGCTGTTAGCAAAGCTATTAAATTTAATTGCAGTATAATTACATAGCCATATACCTAGCTGATACCCAGCTATCAAGCACACACAGTGCAGGTTTAACCACAAGCGTACAATACATAGGGCTTTGCCTCAGGTGCTATAAGCATCCCGCAGCCAGATGTGCTTCTGCTGTCCCAGTCAGGCTTTATCTCAGTTACAAACATGCTTAGGAATAGATGTGGAGGTTCAGTCCAGGATGCGTTAGTGCAAAGAGGGTCAAGCTGCTTTGCAGAACAAGGATGAGGAGCAAGGTAAACTCTTATGCCTTTATAACAGCTGCGGGGGCACTATTTGCAGAGCATAAAGTTAATGCTCCTCTCAGTGTTTGCAGGATCAGGGCCAAAGCAAACAGCACATATCACCCTCCTGGACTGGTCAGATATGCCTATATTTTCCTAAGGGAAGCTGCTGCCTCCTGAATCACTCTCTGCTCAAAGGCAATGAGCCCAGAAACATGTCTCTGTGCATCCAGACCATGCCTCTTGAGGATGGGGTTTGCACGGCAAACACCCCTCCTGGCTTCATAGATGCAGGTTTTGTGAGGGAGATGCTTGGAAAAGGGATTAGTGGGAGAGTACCGGGCTGCCAAGTGCTGCTGGGATGTCCCTGTGAGTGTATGTGTAAATAGGTGCACCTTCTTGGGAAATCCACAACCCTGCAGAACCAGGTAGTGACTGTAAGGGCAGACCTGCAGACACCCCTGACATGGCACCACTGAGAACACTCAGTGTGTTGGTGGGTAAAAGACTGCTGCAGACCTGCATATCTAACCCACACTGAATCCAAATCAGGCCCTGAAATGGGGAGATGAAACTCCTTCTTTCCTTGTATACACTACATTCATCTGACTTTGTATTTCTTAGATCCAGATCAAAAGCAGGAATGAAATACCTCTGATGATGGGTATTTTCATGCTGTTTCCAGCCCATACAGAAATGCCAGCAGGAAGCATTGGAAAGCCTGTGGTGAAACATCTTTCCTGTACAACTCTCACCTTAACTTTGCAGATGCTGAAAACTTGAGGCATGAAACCACCAAGGCTTCTGGGTGCTCATTGCAGTGCAAGGGTCACACAGGGGAGATATCTAATGTCAGTTCCTTGCTTCCTGGCCTTTGACACTTGGCAACGGATCTCAGTTAGGTACCATTCTTAGGATGAGATGAAGAGGTTCCAACAGATCACCTAGATGACTTCATAATGCATCCGATCTCTTCACTTGTCTGAGATGCTTCTCTGGGGTCATGGCAAGTGAGGCTTGCTATATAATAGCTGGAAAGGTGAACATATATGATGTGTGGACCTTATTAAACATAACAAGAGCACTTACATGGGTGTTATATGCTATGATTTGCCAAGAGGCTATGGAGGCTCCTTTAACAAAAGGGAGAGGGCTTTCGTTAGGGGCTTAAGAGCAACTTTTGGATAGTGCCAGCACTGCAGAGCAGTGAAATCCCTGCTGGGGCTGTGGATCTCTTACAGTGGGCACAGTAGGTCAAACTCTCTGTCTCCCTCTGGGCTTTCATTTTACGGTCTTAAACAAACAATTCCATTTAAATATAGGAAATGGCTGGAAGCAGCTCCTTTGCTAGGAACTTACTGAGCTCATCAATTATTGAATAGGAATATTTATGGAAATGGTGCCAAACTCCACGTTCCTTGGGGAAGCTACCAGGAGAGCTTAGGCTTTTCCATTAAGTGGGAGCACAGGATTTGCCATATCTCCTGAGATCATCCATGCATTTTGCATTGGTTCCTGCCTTTGGTGGTGGCCAGTCTGTGATGATTCAGAGGAAAATGACCTCTACCCCCAAGCCATTTTTCACTAGACTAATCGTCAATGCATGGAAAGAAATTACTTCTGATCCCTGGGGGAATTCACTAACGCTTTGAAGCTCTGACGCCTTTCGCTTTGGCACAGGTTAAGGCTGACCGTACAGCAAACCCCATTGGCAGCTCAGAAAACCCTTTGGGTCTCTGTATTTTTGGCATTTAGATCATTTTGCCACCAGGACCCACTGCTAGCTAATGTAGTTAGTATTAAATCCATCCCCACCTGTTCAGTCCCCTCAGTTATTGCATTTGATCCTCAACGGATAGGATAAACCACTGTTAAGTATTACGAGCCAAGCTGGGAACTCAATTGCTCCTTGGCCAATCTGATACGTGTCAAACAAAATGAAAACCTAAATGAAGGGAAAAGAAAAACTCGGCCCACAGGTGTGCCCACTGTGGGCAAGGACAAAGTAATGTGCAGCTAGGAAATGAAGTAAGAGAGGGACAGGGTTTCTCCATGCTGTTTGATTGAATAAGCTCCTACTAAAATAATATTGTAGAGAGTGGTGCTTTCATTGCAAAAAGCATTCATGAGAGCACCAAAAAGTAATACCAGGGGTTTTAGGGGAAAACGAGGGGTTCCCTGCTGCAAGATAATGGTACTGGTAAAATGAGAGTTATGCTTAATAAATCATAGAATCATAGAATAGTTTGGGTTGTAAAGGACCTTAAGATCATCAAGTTCCAACCCCCCTGCCATGGGCAGGGACACCTCACACTAAACCATGGCACCCAAGGCTTCATCCAGCCTGGCCTTGAACACTGCCGGGGATGGAGCATTCACAACCTCCCTGGGCAACCCATTCCAGTGCCTCACCACCCTAACAGGAAAGAACTTCTTCCTTATATCCAATCTAAACTTCCCCTGTTTAAGTTTTAACCCGTTACCCCTTGTCCTATCACTACAGTCCCTAATGAAGAGTCCCTCCCCAGCATCCCTATAGGCCTCCTTCAGATACTGGAAGGCTGCTATGAGGTCTCCACGCAGCCTTCTCTTCTCCAGGCTGAACAGCCCCAACTTCCTCAGCCTGTCTTCATACGGGAGGTGCTCCAGTCCCCTGATCATCCTCGTGGCCTCCTCTGGACTTGTTCCAACAGTTCCATGTCCTTTTTATGTTGAGGACACCAGAACTGCACACAATGCTCCAGGTGAGGTCTCATGAGAGCAGAGTAAAGGGGCAGGATCACCTCATTTGACCTGCTGGTCACGCTCCTTTTGATGCAGCCCAGGATATGGTTGCTTTCTGGGCTGCAAGCGCACACTGCCTGCTCATGTTCATTTTCTCATCGACCAACACTCCCAAGTCCTGGGGTGAAGAAGGTTCTGTATTTTTGGCATTTAGATTGTTTTGCCACCACGAGAAGTTTCCTGCTTCCTTTGAGGGCATGTAACATGGAACTGGGGAGGGACTCTTCATTAGGGACTGTAGTGACAGGACAAGGAGTAACGGGTTAAAACTTAAACAGGGGAAGTTTAGATTGGATATAAGGAGGAAATTCTTTCCTGTTAGGGTGGTGAGGCACTGGAATGGGTTGCCCAGGGAGGTTGTGAATGCTCCATCCCTGGCAGTGCTCAAGACCAGGTTGGACGAAGCCTTGGGTGCCATGGTTTAGTGTGAGGTGTCCCTGCCCATGGCAGGGGATTGGAACTGGATGATCTTCAGGTCCTTTCCAACCCAAACTATTCTATGATTCTATGTAACCAAAAGTAGTAACTGCACAGTGAAACTTGATGTGTCCACATGCTTGCTGCTTTTCTTCTGCATGAGGCAGAGACCAGCTACTGGAAGCTCAGGTTTTCTCCGTTTTGGCCCCAGGGTTCATCTAACTTGCTGTTTCTCCTTTTCTCTTACAGGCTGACTTTGTGATCAGAAAAAGCTTCCTTTTTCCTTGCCCCACCTTTCCTTTAAACTTAATAAAACTGATAGCTAAAGCAGCTTTTCTACCCAGTGCCTGTGTGTTCAGTTTAAAAGACCCCTTCTGCAGCCTAAACCCCAATCCAAGCTGCTCAGATGAGGCATGTGAGAGTATTTAGCTTATTTGTGACTCAGTGATTGAAAATCCTTAAAACTGATCATTTGCAGCTGGTTATCCATGATATAACTAGCTGGCTACCCCAAAGTCTAGGTCTGCAAATGAATCTGATGTTTTTTTTTCCTACCCGTGCTCTGGAGGACTTTATGTTAGCTACAGATTTGCTAGGTTTTAAGCATCCTGCAAAGCCATGCCTTCAATTTGGTTGGCAATATGAGTTCTGCTCTCTGAGAGCTCTTAATGCAGCCCTGCTTTCCACAAAGGGGATCAGGAGAGTCAGGCACAGAGAACGGTGGTGTGATGTGGATATCTTATGGAGATGGTGAGTCTGCAGGGACCTGGCTTCACAAAAGCAATTAGGGTCCTACGTGTCATCAACTTCATTACTCAACATAAGCCTGTGCCTGCTGTAAATATGTGGGAGAATGTTCCATATTTATGTGTTTATGAATGGAGTTTGTGTGTGGTTGTCTTATGTTCATATGTCAGACTGTACAGAATGAAGAGGTAGGTGACTGCATGTTTTTGCATGATTGCAAAGACTGGAAACACATCTGTAGCCACATATATGCACAGCTACATGCAGCCCTAATAGGGTGACTATAAATCCTTCAAACATTTGCCTTTTGCAGGGCTGAAATGAAGATCTATTGTGCTGAATGCCTGGAGCTGGAAGTGTGTTTTTGTGCTGCATATTAATCACCAGGGAGGTGTAAAGACCTGAATGCCAATAGGCACATGTGTTGTTTGGTGTGTATTTGTATAGAAATACCACTTGTTTCTTTATGGAAACTGTACCTTAGTCTTGCAAAATAGGAAACAGGACAACTGTGGAGACAGCATGTGTAGAATGAGCCATAAAGACGGATCCTATTCAAAGCCTCCAAAAAGAGTGTTAAGTCCCCCATAGCAGGGGATGGAGGAGCTGGCACAACAGAGGTGATAGACCCGTACCACTTGAGTCTCTGTTTCTTTCCAGCACTCCTATTTTCAGGTGTTACAGCACTCAGGTATGAATCTGCCCCTGGGATCCTGGTGCTTTTTCAGTGCACGTTAAGTATGGGTTATTGCGACTCTTTCAAGTATGCAGGGGAATTTAAGACACAGGTCTTTTGGGAAGCCAGAAACATACGGTGATCATATTACTGGTGATCTTCTCGAGTGAACCTGTACCTTCTGGGCAATGTAATGTTGTTGTACAATTTTCTCTGTGTGGTACATACTGAAAAGTCAAAAATCTGTTTATCATGCAGGTGTACACTTGATGTACTGGGAATACGGATCATTCCGCGTTCGTATCTGGGTATTTCTGTGCCTTCAGCTGATCGAATAAACAAGAGCCTGTGGTACAATTCAAAGAAGAGCAATATTCCCTCTCTCAATCCAGTGCTAAGAAAACGCTGGAGAATGCAGAGCCCACAGCTCGCCCGTGTCTACAGCTGATGAGAGCAGATATCACTAAGATGACATCCCTGTCACAAACAATTCCTCTGGTCCTGCATAAATCATTGGTCGGAGGAGGGACTTTGACTAATTACTCTCAGGGTGCTGGCATGCTTTCAGCTCAGCCAGATACATGAGCCAAGCAGGATTTATCAGGTATGAACACTTTGTACTACATTACAACACCCAGTCACTTGTGATTGGATTTGGGAGTAAACTAAGGCCCAGATAATAGTCTGTGTGGATGGCAAACACACTGAACAATAAAGGGTGAGAATCACCTTCATGTTCCCAACACTGCCCTTCATCTGTCCCCTCCCTCTCCCAAGCACCTTCTCCCTCTCTATTTCTCTCCACCTCTCCTTGATGGATTAGGAGGACAATGAATAATGTGCAGCAATGAGCAGAGCAAACAAGACTTCACAATGGAGTGGTGCTGCTTTGCATTACCAAGAGACTTACTCAAACACAGTCCGGATTTACTCATCAGGTACAGGGCTCTGGAATTCCCATTGCAGAAATGCTGTTTGGAAGCATTGCTATCACCTGGACATATAATGGGGAAAATGGCTGGGAATCTGAGAAATATTCTTACAACATTCATTCATCAAGAACCGTTAAGGGCAGGATTTCCCTGTTTGATTCATGCTTTGTATTGTGCAAGCCCTGACTGAACTGCGAAGCGCCAGTGAATTGGCCTCAGATCCACAAAGTGCCACCTGAGCCACCTCTGACACCTGAATCTTGGCTATCTGAAAGATCAAGTGTTGCCCATTCTTTGTCTTTGTTTCATGTCAATCCACTTCAGGTCTGATCCTGGACCTGTTCCAGGTTCAGGAAGCTCCCAAGAGCTGTCACTTGGGTCACATCCTTAACCTGATCCTCAGACAGAGGATGCAGCACCTCCTCTGCACAAGGTCTCCCTGGGATGCAGTTGATATAATGCAAGAGGAATGTGCATCCCCTTTGTCAAACTTTAAGAAAATAGCTTAGCTGCCTTGGCAAAAGGGGGAAAACTGACTGGAAGAGTCCACATAAATATGAAGACTTGAGTGAGCCTTAAGTCTGTGGATGGGCTATTCCTTCCCTGCTGCTATGTAAGACAGATTGAAGCATCTTCAGGACAGCCAAGCTTGCCCACAGCCTCTAAAGCAAAGGTGTATTTTGGCTGATGCACAGGCTGGTGGCATTTTTATTCTTGTTTTCCTTTAACTGGCATGTCTTTTATCATTCCCAGCTCAATATTATCTGTGACTCAGTGAATGAGGAAACTGAGAGGACAAAATATATGCACCTAGATGTATGTGAGAGATGGGATTGCCAGGCAAAGGGTCTAGCAAGGAGTATTTTGCCTGCTACAGTAGACAGAGGTATAAATAGGGTGCATTTTTAGGCACCCATAAAATGCTCCCCCAGATCTTGGGATAGACACAGTCAGAGATGTCTAGAGAAGCATAATGAAGCCATTTGCTGAGCAGTATTAAAGAGAGTGTGAAAATACATTTCAGAGAGTGCTCAGTCAGTGGATCTCTGCTGAGACAATAGTCTACACGGGGGTCTTTGGTAGTTGTCTGGGGAAATCAAAGTGCTCACTGGCACCATGCACTGCTGCTTGGGCAGTACATCAGTATGTACAGCTGCCTGCTTTACCTCCAGTGGTGGGCGAAATGATCTCGCTGTGAGCTGTGGCTGCCTTTCAGCTCCGGGCACAGGTATAAATACAGATCTAAGCAGGATGTTAGTGAAATGCTTGCAGCCCTCCCTGCCAACTACGTGTGCACTGTGCCCATCTCTCCCCCCCGTGCCTGTCCTGTCAGGCAAGGAAGGTGCAGAGGGCCATTCCCAGAGAACAGGCTAAAGCTTGCACTTCTCTGCAGTCAATGGTTTTGTTTTACTGCTGAAGAGCTGGGCATCCCTTTTCAAAGCGTGGACCCTTTTCTCCATTTGCCTTCCCTTCTTTTCCCTTCCCTTATCTCTTCCCTTCATTCCACCCCCCCCTTTTTTCTTTTCCCCTTCCTATTTTCCCCTTCCCCCCTCCCACTTCCCTTTTTCCCCTTCCTTTCCTCTTCCCCTTTCCCTTTACTCTCCCTCTCCTTCCCCCAGGCATTCTGTAGGTACAGGCAGTTCAATCACAGGAGTTCAGTTGCGAGACAAGGACATGCAATAAAGAGACAATAAACAAACAGTGGTGTATGAGTGGAGCTGAAGAAAGAATAGACATGAACTCAACCCCATTATTTGCTTTCCTTTGTGCTTTTTCCATCTGGATACAGAGGAATATGTGCCAACAAAGCTGATGGGAAAGCAGACAAGGGGGTTTTCTATGAGCCACTTTTCCAGTACTCCTCAGAAAGTTTCAGGTTTGTGGTGGAGACACATTGGTGCTTTTGGAGGTAGCTGAGCCAAGGAAAGAGCATTTGGTTGGGTGCTGAGGATGCTGATGTGTGGGAAGCTACAGCCAGCACACAAGTATCCAGAAAGACATTGGTTTCCACATAGACTTGAATGTCTTTTAGCAGAAGGTGTTGTGCAGCTGCACTGGTTAATCCATGTTAATTAAATTGTTATCACCTTACTCACATTTCCTTTTGGAAAGGTTTGGGTTTGGATCTTTACATTTTGGGGTTTTTTTTTGAATAGTAAAATGCAGCTTCTGCAGAACAAGACATACCCATGTGAAAATGTTGACCTTCGTTTTTGTGATAGGGGAAGGGGAACTGCAACAGTTTGATTTGCTGTTTTGAAACCAGCGTATTTCATTTGGCTCAAACTGACTAATGTTTCTTTAATCTTCTATCTATTACACTTCTGGATCTGGTTCAACGTTAAGCTGTATATTTCCTCTGAAGGTGTCCCATGGAATTGTGGCTGAGACATCTCTACCCCCCAGCACTGACCTTGCTGGCTAAAGCAGCTTCCCAATGCAGGGTGGTCTCCCCTTGGAGGGAGGTGGGTGATGCACCTTCCTGGTGCCTCATGCCTGCAGGTGTATCCTATGCTCTTTGCAGCTTGCCAAAGCGTTGCCCCATCTCTGGTCTATGTGCTGTTCAAGACCACATTCACATTTGATTCATGGAAAAGGACTAAAGCTTAAATAAAGCTGCAAAAGCCACAAACTTAGCTTTAAAACTTAGCTTTTAACTCATGTTAAGGTTTGGCCAGTACACGTGGCTGGGTAGCTTCTCCTTATTGCAAGCTCTGTAGCAAACTGAAATGCAAACCAGGAGCACTCTATGGTTGCTAGTGGTTTCAACACCTAGGCCTACACTTGAAGAAGCATCTGACTTTCTCTTTTTAATCAATCTTAAGATTACATTGGTGGTTGAGGCTTTTCCAAAGGATAGAACCAGGCCAGCACTGGCTGCATTTGCCCTGATGTGTTTTCATCCTGTCCCCCAGAATTACCCTGGCTGCAGCCACGAAAGTGTCTCCTGGCATTTTCAAAGATGGTGAATGTCAGACCTGCATGTAAATCCAGACCTTGGTCCTCTGCAGAATGAGCTTCAAATGGCAAAATAATGTGCCATAACTACTACATTGTGCAAAGACATTGATAAGACTGTGTCAAGGACAGTGTTAATTACTGTTAGTCTCTCTGGTATCACTGCTTGCTTCTTTATACATCACAGTAACAAGATATGATGGGGATTGTACCTAAATCAGGTTCTCCCTTCCAAGTGTCCTACTGGCTGGTCTGGCCACTAGGAATCACAAGGAGTGCATGTTTTTGGTGGGGAACAGACCACCTAAGCAACAAAGTGATCCCGGGTGGGCTATAAACTTACTGTGAAAAAATGAATTGGAAGTGTGTGGCTTTGGCAAACATATTTTTTGTGGCTTAAGCCTTCAATCAACCCATCATTCACTCAACAGCTGGCAGAAGAGGAAAGAAAATCCACTCTTTTGTGATAGAGCAAAGATTTCATAACGAAGAGGATGCCAAAATCTGCTCTTTGCTATGCAGAAACAGGTAGAGTACAAATAATCCTCACGTCAGTTTGGTCACCTAGATCCCATACCCATTTAAATGAGAAGAAAGCATGAGGCTGCTGAACTCTCTGTTAGTTTTATATCCCCATTCAGATCTCCCTGCTTTGCCATTCTGTTCTCCATGCCTTTCCTCAGCAGAATGGTTAGTTGCCTCTGGAACTAATTCACTTTATGTGCTGCAATGATTGCACCTGGCATCCTCTCCCGTATCTTCACTTGGGCTTTCCTTTAATTCTTCCTTCTCTGCTTTCTTAGAAGATGTTCTCCATGGTATTAAAGGTGGATTTACTTCTGAGAAGGGAAAAACACAAAGTCATAAAAATCCTTTACAGTTCTAATTAGACTTGAGTAATGTATGTAGACAAAGACAGCCTTACCTGTACCAGTAAATGGAGGATCTGGGAGTCTGACTGCCTTTTGCCTTATTACTCAGTGGAGAACTGGTGTATCTCGTGATGATCAGGGACAAAGTAAGTAATGAGCACAGTGCTGTGGGCATAGTGAGGATGAATGGAGGATTTGGGGGTCAGCCAGTCCTCATGGCTTATTGCGCCTCAGGGCTTTTTCCTTTGACTTCAGATGAGCCACTTAAATTTCTCTGCCTCTGCTTCTTTGCATGTGACAGGCAAGGAAAATGCATATATGCTCTGTGTGGTAAATGATATGAAGTGTTTGAAATGGTGGCAAGGTTTGTTAGAAACCTTGTCGCTGGAGGACAGATGCGAGGATAAAGGATATAACAGGAATACAAGGAGGAAGAGCAGAGACAGCTCAGGTGGTCTCAGATGAAAAGATCCTTTTCTTTCCCAAAGAATTCCCATGAAAGCTCATGCAAGAACCTCTAAATTAGGAAAAGAAGCATTTGCTTTAGCTTTCAGGTCAAGGATTAAAACACAGGAAGATTAAGAATTGTATTCTGTGCCTCAGTTTCCCCTTTCTCTAATGGCAGCTACAAGCAATACTGCTTCTTCACTGTGTCCCTTTTGGTTTCCAAGGCCTGTCTTCCTTTCCTATATAGACCAAGACTAATGGCTTGATTGAATCCTGAAGCTTTGAAAAGTAAATGCACTGCCATTTAGGAAGTTGTTTTCTTCACCAATAAACAGCTTTATCTGGTAATGGAAGAAAGTAGACAAGAACATATCTGAAAGAAAGGGTGTTAATAGGTTAAAATGAATCCTCCCACCTTTCCCAAAGTGAATGCACATTTATCTGAATAGCTTGATTGCAGTTGGTTATGTAAATGAATTGTTAATATCTACACATGCTTTATTCTATTACAATGAAGTCACAAATCAAATTAGGACAAAGATTTCTCTTTAATTTCTGTGCTTTTCTTCTCCTTTTTTTTTCAATTACTGCACTTTATGTAATTTTTCATCTCTCTCTGACAGCTTATTAACAGGCTTGAAGCTCACAAATTAGCATTTCTTAAAGCCCACAATGAGAAGGAATGCAAACAATTCATCAATACATATATTTCCTTCCTACTTCAATGATCTACTGACAGATATTTAAACCTTAACCTCTGCCTCTTTCCAGTCAACCTTTGGGCAAATCCATCTCTTTTCTTTATAAAGTAAAGTGCTACCAAAGTCACAAATGGAGGGGGCAAAGTCATTACCTCAGCTGGGTTCTGTCAGCTTAAAACAGATGCAGACATTTAAATAGATGGTGGAGAGGACTGGGGAGCACAGCTTCTGAGGACACCATGGGTGTTCCTACTCCCGACCTGCCTGTCTGTATACACCAAAAGGTAAAGCAAATGATAAGAAATAAAAGCCTTTTGTTTGCAGCAGATATTACCCACGCTTTCCAAAGACCAGAGCAATCCAAGGGAGTTTAAATGGGGAGATGTTGTGTGACTTCAATGTACCCTATGGAATGGGTAACGATAATTTAGATGTAGAAGGCACGCTGAGAAATACAATTTCCATTGCAGCAAATCAGGGGGGAGAGGGAAGGAAGAAACCAGTGTGATGCTGTTTGTTCCCTAACTGCAGAAAGGCTTTCACAGGGGATGGCATCAATTGCTTGTGCAGTGATCTTGTATGCTTTTAAAATGAGAACCTGCTCTCTTTATGGAATGGGGTGTTGCAGCTGGACAAAGCATCTCTGCAGATTAGATCAGACTTCATTCTAACTCCAAGTCTTTCAATTTCTTGCTGATAAATTCTTCTTCCAACACAGCTCACTTTTTCCCTATTCTCTCGCTATCCCTATGGGCATTTTCATTTGGATTTCCATGGAATGCATTTTGGAAATCCAGCTGATTCTTTAGGCAGATTAAATCAAGCATGCAAGAGAACTTGAGAAATAACTGGAATAAGAAAACTAAAGGTTGATTATTTGTGACCATGTTGCAAAGTTTGGCTGTTATTTTACCTGCTTTGAAGTATCTCAAAAGCAAGATGCTCTGTCCTTTGTAAGGATGGTTTATAATCACTACTACTATAATCACATTTTTCTTCTCTACAACGAGAACCGCTGTGGAGAAGAGGCAAATGGGGGCATTTTGATCCAATTCAGACAGCTTAAATGCCCTCCAAGACCCAGTGTGTTGTGACGTCTATGGGCTGGCTTGTAGCCCCCAAAGTAAGCAGCCAAAGCAGTCCTTGCCATCTGAGGTATGGGACAGGGACTGAATAACCCAGTAGAGCAGGAAGGGTTTTTGGAAGGATCCCAGCTGTTGTGCTTCATTGTTAAAGCTGCTTGAGAGCTGAAAAGATTCTCCTGCAATAGAGGCTCTCGCTCATTTATCTACTCTAATTATTCTCACATTTTTTCCTTGGAAGCCCATGATAGCAGTTCCTGAGAGGCAAAGAACTAGACCAAATAGGTGAGAATCCAGCTATTCTGTTCTTGTTCATCAGTTATTTCCCTCAGTAATAGGCTGCCCTTCCTAGCTACCACACCAGAATTAGTCCTCTGTAACTCTACACGTCCTTTTCCTGACGGAGCTTAAATGATGTTTGCTCATTTCCATGGTAAATCAGCATTTTTTTGGTGCAGAGAGTATTTTACTGAGAACTGCTTGAATTACCATCTATTTGTAATTGTCTGTCAAATGTCACTCTAAGTGAGACCCACCCAGCTGTGTCTCTCCTATCAACTTGACAAGTTTCTTTGCAGGGCATAAAAGAGATCCTGTGTCTTTCAGTGTGTCTTCATGGGAGGACTGGATCTTATCAATAATGCAAAGTTAATAACAGACTAATACGTGACTGTGCCTGCAGAAAAACTCCTACTGACAAGTCCCTGCACGTGTGCATGGCCGGAAGACCAGTGGCCATGCATGAGCAGCAGAGCACTCACCTTGTCATGTTTTTTTGTTGTCTTGTTTGTATGCTGCTCGAACAAGAGCTTTGGGGATGTTTAATGGTTGGTTCCTCTCTGAAAACAACACAGGGGGAAAGGGACATCTCCCTCTTTCAGCAGTGAAGTTTTTACTTCACTTACTGCCTTTCTCCCTTGAACTTTGCACTCATGTCTACTTGGTGGGTGAAAGAAAGCAAATCTGTGCTCATGGCTACCTTTGCACAGCATTCACCTTGTATGCATGGATAAGAGTTTTTAGGATTACAGATTACAGGATCAGTTGTGTTTCTTGTGTCCAGTTTAGAGAGACAACAGAGAATGTGGGTTGTGGTGGGAGGAATCTTTGGAGAGCAGTCCCTGTTTGGCTCACCTTATTGTTTTGTACTGCTGCAAGATCCTGGAACAATTGGTACAATTAGACATGCAGAACTATTTGAGCAGCCATACACAGTCACAATGGAGCAATTAAGACAATTACTGTATGTTTTATGTAACAGGACAAATGGATCTCACTATTAAAGTCTTTGAAAGTCTCCTATAAAAGCTGTAATAATGCATTAATATATTAATCCTCTTAATCCTGTCAAACTACCCAAGTATTTCTGTGAAGGGGCTGACAGGAGATCTCAATACTAAAAGAAATAGCAGCAACCACTTGCTAGAGTTGCTTTTTTAACCATTTCCTTATGTGAGGTGTTGCAAATGACTTTGGTTTAGTGGATGAAGGGAAGGAGTAGAAAAGATTTGAAAAGCCTCTCTTCGCCTCTGACTTAGAACAGGTTACCTGGCTCATGGACACTACCATTCCTATAGGATTCAGTAAAAAATACAAGGTTCTCCTGACCCCCAAAAGTAGAAAGGAGAGGACTGTGGCCAGGAGTAAACTAGTGGGATTTGGTGGTGCAGGATCCACCTGGCCAAGGAGCAATCCCAGCTGGTGATTCCCCCTGCAGCCTGGACCTCTTATCACAGATGCAACTTGCATCAGATACTTTGGACACCTGAACTGAGACTGACCTTGGAGAGTCAAAGAAGCCAAAGAAGAAGCAAATATGCAATTAAACATAAATTGAAAGGCTGTCTTATAAAATAAAGGTGCAGGTAGCACAGTTGCAGCATCATGGAGAAAGGGGGAAGAAACAAAAGAAAACCGTTTCTATTTGCCCATGCTTAGATTGCATCCAAAAAGACTTCTGATTCTCCATTATCCAGCTGGCAAGCCATTTGCAATACCAACTTGCCTGCGTCTCCTGCTCTTAGGCAAAGCCCATATTGTCAGATTGCCATCAGGTGAGAGGATGCTGATTTGGATATACGAGTTTTGTGTGTGGCTGGTGTTTTGCTTTCTAAATCCTGCCTGATAAACTATTCCAGCTGCATCTCTCTCCCCACATGGACATCTTTAGTTCCCATCATAACTTCAAATCAGTGTTAACCCTCCACCCACCACACTGCTGACAGCCTCAATGCTTTAGTAACTCCTTAACAAGTTGTTAACCTATTGTAAGATAACAGACTCTTTTCTGCCTGGCACAGCAATGCTGAAATCTCAGCGTGAGGCCTTTTTCACAGAGCCAGCCCTCCATTTCATAGCAACCCAAAATTGCCAATCTCATTTCTACAATAATATCCATCTCAGTGCTACAAGTAGCTCATTAATAGGTCTTAATTGAGATGAGACTCAATGGCTTAGCAGCCACTTCAGAAGATAATGGGTGTGAGGTGAGTGACCCCTGTTCAGTCTTGGAGAGTATTACAGTACCTGGATTTTCAGAACAGCCTAGGGAAATTAGGCACAGAAAAGCTATTGCATTTCACTGAGGGTGGGTTACCTAGTCTGGCTTAGGAAAATAAAACTCTCAACTTTAATCTTCCTATGGTTTAGATCTTCATCTGAAAGCCCAAGCTAATTCTTCTTCTCCTAATTTAGAGGTTTATAGATCCCTTAAGGTCTGTGAATTATGTAGATGTTAGTTTAGTCGGGGCTAGTTAAGTAAGTACCGTCTGAAAGCCCAGGACATGTATAAGCAAAGACTCTGCTTTCTATAGTATTTCAAAAGTATAGGGCAAAACAAAAAGGTTTTGAACCCTCTCTATGGCAGATCCTATAGTTAACGAGTGCCCCTCTATTTTAAGAGATATCCTTGTGGTAAATGCTGCCCTATCCTCACCTGCACTGATTTATGTTGATTTGCAACAGATGAGTATCTGTCTCTCTATGCCTAGAGGTTTCAGAGACTTTCACAAAGTCTTTCACTGAGAGAATGAGAAGAGAGGGGTTATGCTCTTCTGTCTGTTAATGGTTTTTGAAGGGAAGTTTTCTCAACAAAGCACAGAAGTTTATGCTCAAGGATGGTGTGAAATGGTTTCTAGAGGAATACAAAGAAAGCTGAGGGTGCAGTGCTGTGGGGGAGCACAGAATCTGCCCATGGAAGAGGAACTTGGAAAACCTGCTGAAACCAGGCCATCACCAAAGGCAAGTGCTGCTTATGTTCTTGTAATAAATTGGGAGCTGGCTGTTTGAAGGATGAAGGCATTGGGGTTTTTAGGCTCTCTTTGAGTTAGTCATGCACAGGAGACTGCCTTACAAGGCCAGTGTTGGAAAGGGCTGGGGCAGAGAAGGGGACTTGGCAGCCTGATGTCCCCAGCAGGATGCTCTTCTCCAGCAAGAGAATAGCAACTGACAGCCACCCATCTACCCATGAATGGGTAATTAAGGTAAAAACTCATCTAGCAATACCGTTGCATTTTGGTCTCTGAATAGCAGCCTGTGTTTTAATGCAGATGATGATTCAGCCAGGACACCTTAGGGGTTGTCAAACTGGGGCTGGTGAGTCAGTGTTAACAAATCTCTCCCTGTCAGGAGTAGGTTGTAACACCCAGACCAACCTTTGGCATGCACCAAAACTAGGTTTATGCATCTTAATTGAAGTAACCCACTGTGGGAGGGCTGGTGACCTCAACTCCTCATTCTGGGAGCAGAATATGTTTACTAAAATGAAGGTTATCGATTGCAGTGATTCTTTTCAATCAGCCTATTAATGCTCGTTTTATGTAACAGGACAAATAGATCACAGTGTAAAGTCTTTGAAAATCCCCTGTGAAAGCTGTAATAATGCCTTAATGTATTAATCCCCTTAATCCTGTCAGACTCCCAAAGAATTTCTGTAAAGGCTGACAGGAAATCTCAGTACTAACAGCAAACCCAGCAGCAGACACTTTTCAATAGGTGGGTTTTAACTATTTGTCAGTCTTCTGGCTTTAAAATACTCCTCAGCTGAGGGTGAAGAGAACTGCAGTTTGTGAAGCACAGGGAAGGGTTTTAAGCCATTTTGTGGGTTGGGTTGTCCTTTAATTTACTTCATGTTAAAGCAGAACTATTGCTGGATGCTAACATGAGGGTGAGGATCAGCATTTTACACCCTCTTTTTCTGTATCTCTCTGCTTTTTGCCGTGCTTCATGTGCTTGCACTTTGCTCTTGTCATTTTTCTTTGGTCTTTGCCAAGCATTTGTATACTCCAGTGCCTTCCTGCGTGGGATAGTGATATACACCTCTGTCTCCTGCTCTCTAATTGCATTGCATGCTCCTGCAGGTTTGACATGCTTTGCAAGCAGGCTTGGGGACGCTGGTTCTTGGGGTTACGGGATAGAGATGCTCTGCCAGAATGCCCAGGAATCTCAAGTGCCTGAATGTAGAGAGTTACTTTGAAAAGACAAAAATCAGGTAGTGCCACGCTAGGAGCATAATGGCAGTGCTGATGTGGAAGATGGCACCTCCAATTTCAGGCGTGTTCTTAGCAGTCTATAATTTAGATGGAGTTGGAGTGTTTAGTCTGTAGGACTTTGTTGTTTTTCTGCCTTCACCTTTTCTTTAACTCGTAAAGAAAATGACATTCTATGTAAAATGTAATAACCAAGAATGAATCCTTTAAAGTGCAACATTATCTTTTCAGCACACATTTCCCCTGCACCTCTCCTAATTATTTGATTAAATATGTGCCTTAGTGGGTTTAGTGTTTGCTGGAGTGATCAGGATGAATTCATTTTTCTTGTAGGGAACAGGAGATAGTGCATGTGGGGATCCTGTGCAATTACATCCCTTTGTGATAGGGGAGGGAAAAACAAAATAATGACAGCTATGCAGTATCACTACAGGCCATGTATTGACTCCAAGTCAGCTTTTGATTCCATTTACAGCAGTGCAAATGGATAGTCGTTTCAGTAAATCAGCAGACTTGCTCTGAACATAAAATCAGAACCTACGTTCTCTTGTCTGCTATCTCTAGCATGGCTGGTGGCTCTGCACCTTCTGCCCGGTTAGTTTAGAATCAGATCTTTCCATTCAGGGCAAAACCAATGGAAAATGAAGTTCTCCCTTGGTATTCGCACACCCTTCTCCCTGACTGCAGCTTTCCTGATGGAGCAGTGGTGAGGGAAGAGAATCGTAGGATCATAGAATAGTTAGGGTTGTAAAGGACCTGAAGATCATCCATTTCCAACCCTGCTGCCATGGGCAGGGACACCTCACACTAAACCATGGCACCCAAGGCTCTGTCTAACCTGGCCTTGAACACTGCCAGGGTTGGAGCATTCACCACGTCTTTGGGCACCCTGTGTAAGTGCCTCACCACCCTCACAGTAAAGAACTTCTTCTTTATATCTAACCTAAACTTCTGCTGTGTAAATTTAAGCCTATTCCGCCTTATCCTGTCATTACAGTCCCTAATGAAGAGCCTCTATCCAGAGGTCTGGAGTTGCAGACAGCAGAAATGGGCATACTTTGCATTCACAGCTTAGAACACCCTGATCCTCAGTCCATGTATTCCTGTTCTCTCCTTTCATGTGCCTGTATCTTCTTTGGTCTGGACTCTGCACTTGGATACACAACTCTCGGTGCTCTTCAGCTGGGAACTCCCATGATGAGCAATGGAAGACAATGAAATTACAATGTGCTGGGGGAAACGTAGTCCACCCACTGCACATACCCCACATGGGAGAATGCAAGCACAATGAAGGCAGAGTAAAAATGCCCATGAAGTACGGTAGCATCATTTGTTAATCTCTGGTTTGGTGTACATGATGTGCAGAAGTGTACAGCTTAGTGGTTTTAATGTAAAGATCAATGTTTTCCCTGGGTAGGCAGCATAATAATTCTCTGGCAAGCTTAAACTCTGAGTCACCACCAAAACACTAAGCTGGGATCCTGGAAGGTAGCTCATGGGACAGCATCTCCAGCGGGATTGCTCTCTGGTTGCTCCAGGCATAGCCTGAGTGTGCTGTGTGGCTCCCCACTCTCCCCAGCAGATAGACCAGCTTAGCCTGACTCATGCATTTTCCACTTTATCCTGTGCATTGATAGTTTAGTCGAGCTACTTTTGCAAGAATAGCATTCAACATTTTCCTGCTTAATGCCTTGGCAACAGCATTTGCTACTTTTTTCTTCTTATTTTTTACTAGTGCAAGATGCTGTGCCAAGAAAAATCTCAAGCTCATCCAGAAAGGATTAACTAGGTATCATAGCAATATCCATCAGTTTACCCACAGAAGAATGGAAATAGTTTCCTTTTGTGCAGCACATTTTAGAGAGTATTTCACCTTAACTCTTCTGTTGAGACTGTTTGTAGACCAGAGATAAGTCTTTGCAAGGAAATCGATAAGAATTCATGCATGCACAACTCGCATCAGCCTCCACAGGACATTAGGTACTGCATTAACATAACTGAAAATTGGAAAGTTCCTTTTTCAATACAGTAAAGATAACTACTGTTAAATGCTTTTTCAGATGTGTGTGGGAGTCCCACACAAGGAGGTAGACCATAAAATGCAGTTTTGTAGGTACATTGTTTTGTACAAGCTTTGCATTGCAAGTGTTGCCAAAAGAGCATCAGAAATTCATGACACATTAGACTAGCTTCATTAGAGACAGCCAGAGCTTTAGGCTTCATCTAGAGAATTGTAAATGATCAATTTGTCATTTCTTTACCTGTTGATCAAATAAGGATGAGAAAGAAGGGAATTTGTAGGTCTGGGACTGAAAGGGAAGCGATGTCTCTTTGGTATCATAAAATGTCCCTCTAATTAGTTTGGGAGTGTCAACAGAACACAGAACTTCACAAACAGGAATTCAAGGGAGAGCAAATATCATATAAAACATAGGCACTGTAGGCCTAGGGATTACAGATTCCCCCGACTGTTTTAAATGATATGTCTGCTCTGTTACTGACGCCTCTGTTCACTGTCCTACCTAAGACTGAAATAAATTATACTTGTGGTTAAAAGGTTAAAAGATAAAATATGGGGTATTTTACTGTTTTGTGATGGGTTTAAAATCTGGGCTAGGTTTGCAATGATCTGTGACAGGTCAGTTCTGTAGCTCAGGTTTATTATGCTGAAAACCTACACTGCAAGGCATATTCCAACATAAAAGAAAAGCACCGCCACAGCTAGAATTGAAACCAAAGGGAAAAAAGCTTTCTGTCAGTAAATGTTCATGCTTTTCTATTCTGGGATGTAAAAATAAATAAACCAATCCATCAAGGTTCCCTTTAAGGTACAGAGGCAAGTGTAGCTACTGGTCCCACTTTTGTGCTCCTTGCCTCAGAGGACTGCTGAGATTTGAGCAGTGGACGTGGCAGTCCTCTGGCCGGATGCAGACCATGTTTGCCACAGCCCTTTCTGTCATACCTGCCTGTCATGCAGGTGTTTACTTCATGTTAGCCGTTAGGAGAGCTTGAGTTGATGCTCAGAGCTTGCATTCAGCTCATAGTGCTGGGAAAAAATAAGTGTATATTCTCTGGCAACGCACAGGGCTGCATGCAGACACCTTGTGATGCTTCGGTGTGTGTATGGGCAGATAACAACACTGTCCTTCTCCATCCTGTAAGCTAAATATGTGCCATACCGTGTCATGCTAGTGAAGGGTTTCCTACCTGCTAACCTCCTCCCATCCCTTGTAGTGTTACACTTGCATGTGTCTGTTAATTACTGGTGAACTTGTGGGAAGCTTGTCAGTATTTCTGTTTGGAGAAGTAGTTGATGGCTGTTGAATGTAAGCCAGTCTTAGGGGCTTGTGCTTGTTTTCATTCACCAGAGCATGTGTTTAGTTTCTTTGAAGAGGGTTTTAACCTTCTGCTTGGTAGGTATTGGCTGAGGTTTATCTATTTTATCAAATAGTGAAAACCCAGAACACTCTGGAATCTGTTGTTGACCCAACTGGCAGAACTCATTGCTCTCTGAGATCTTCTTAGTGATGGAAAATCTAAAGCAGAAAAGTTGTTCTATTGCTTGGCGTGGTCTGACTCATTTGTCATCATTCTCACCAGGGAAACCGGCAACCAAACTCTCTGTTGGGACTGAGCACCTATGAGCAGCCTCTCTAAACTGGGGTTGTTGAACAAGTGAGGGGAAACCTCTTAGTAATATTGCCTTGTTCAGCTGGTTGCCAGGCTATGACTTGTCAGAATTGGCTCATGATAGGGCCTATCTCACACTTCATGTCTGCAGTTGGAGTGATATTGCAAGTGTCTGACTGGAGATATCTGTAACTCTGAAATTTAGGTTCTTAATGGAGATATAGCAAATCCTCTATGAAAAAAAACCACCATAATCCATATCCTTTATTCCTTTAGAAAATCCTGTCTATGGATTTCCGCTGTGACACAGATTCTCAAGCCCCACAGTTACTCAACTGCAAATGACAGAAACTCTACTCATGAAATCATATGATCCTTCAATGGAAAAAAACCCTTATGTTATAAAGATGATCAGTTCTGTGGTATATTTACACTATTTTATAGAAACATGCTTGTGGGGGTATATATATCCTTCAGTAATTACATGCTCTGTAGTGCTCTGAGAAGAAAAAAAACCATGCCAAGAATAATTCCAATAAATATTAAGGCCTTGACACAGCTAGTATTGCAGTGATGTGGTTTTCTAAGAGCAGAAAAATTTCCCAGCTCTTTGGTATGTCGAAAAGGAATAATGAATGCAAATGCTGTTGATGATAGTCATTAAAATTCTGCAAATGAAAAATGACTCACCCCTTCGTTAATTCTAGCCCATTGCATAGAGAACCTGTGAATGCCTTTGTCAGTGACACTGTTAGCTTTGGAAAACGAGAAGAAGGCTCTTGAGTAGCTTCCCTGTTCCTGAGAAACTTTGTCCTTGTATGGTAGCAAGTTTTTCTGACTGCCAAAATGATGAAAGCCATTTAAGCACCTTGGATGTGAGAAATGGCTCCCAAAATAACAGCCGCAGATGACAGTGGGATTGGGATGTGTATGAAAGGGTCAGTGATGGTGCTGATCGTTATGATTAAGAAAGGAATATCACCTATGTTCGTGAGGGAATTTTGGGGCTCCATTGTGCTCGCTTCTAAATAAAATGTCTCTGAAAAGCTTGTGATATAAATAGGAAAGACTGACAAAAGATGAGAATGATTTTGGGGACAGAGAATTGAAAAACTGAAGGATTATTGTTAATCTTGAAGCTCACTGAAGCCCTGTTCACAGACCGGGACCTCATCTGTGATGGGTGGAGCAGGACAATGAATATTTGTCATATGTGGAAACCATAGGGTCATCCTGTGGAAAACCAAAAGGTCCATGGGAGGCAAGGGAAAAATGGGACATTTGGGAAACTGGATTTGCATTGTCCTTGGAACAATGTGTTTTTACTGCTCGTAGGATCTTTCTTGGTAGCTACAGTGGTATAAAGAGGCTAGAAATGGGAGGCCAAGTTGGCTGAAAACAGCGGGAGGAATAATTTGTCTTTGACAGAGCTAAAGTCCTTCATTTTCATTTAATTGGATAACGTGAGCTACAACCTTGCGATTTGCTAATTTGTTGCACTGGAATATGATTAGAAGATGTTTTGAGACCGGGTGATGAGGAATTTTAATAAGATGTTTCTGAGGTGGGGCTGTGGGGTTTTGTTAGAGTATTTGAAGCTCATTGTGACTCTAATGATGTTACAAATGTGCAAGTGAGATAAATATAAATGAATTGCTATTGAACCAGTGCAAGGAGAAACTCTTAAAGTGTTGTGGGACATACGTAAATGAATATGTAAATTAAACGGTTTGGGTTAGAAAAGGACATGTCTGAGGAGTGGTTCTTTGGAAGTTCTTTGGGTCAAGGATGCTGATCATTTGGAGCTTTTACATATGTTAATCATCTAGTTCTTCCAGGCCAAAGAGGCTATGAATGTAAAAGTGCTAACAGCCTATTACTAAGTTGTTTGCATGAGTCCTCATAATAGAAACGTTAACTGTATAGCTTTATTTCTACTTAAATAAACCTACAGCTTTCTGTAGTAACAGGAGTGTGATTGATTGGAATCGGATCTTTCTAAAGTAACCAGTGTAATTAAGAGGCCTTTCTTATCTCTGTTTAGTCTGATGGTCAACAAAAGGTTTGAAAAGGAAACAAGTTGGTTTAGAGGTGATGGATAGGAAGTAGCTAAGAGATGGTAACAGGACAGCATGAAGGGGTCAGAGTGGTGGGAAAGGAAAATGATGTTTGCAACAGCATTTGGAATTAACAGGAGTTGCCCAGACTGTAGCTTTCCAAGCCAAAAGTAAAGCATCCATCAGGATACAAGATGATGACAGGGCTCTATTGATTTAGCTAAGATTGCCCAACTGTCCCGATGTTTCCTTTTATACCAGCTGTGATGGGTCTCAAAGGAAAAATACCTCTCCCAGACTAGTTTTTGGTTTCTAACTCCTTGCTCACAATAAAGACCATGAGTAGCAACGCTCCATGACCATGGGTAACACAGATTTGCTTTTTGCATTTCTGCTTGCCAAGGGTGAATGTATCTTATCAGTGTTTATTTTTGCACCTTCCTGAAGATGATGGCTCTCAGACCTGTTGGTCTTGAGTGATGGGAAGAGAAACTCAAGTTTTTCCCAGTTGGAAATCACTGAGGCACAAAGTGATGCTGCTGATATTTCCATACAAATTCTTTTCTTCCTTTTTTTAGGGCTTTTTGAGGAGCACTGCTCCCACGAGCTTGGCTTTTGGATGTGATAACACCTAATGTAATTTCTGATGTATTTAACTGAAATCTAATTTCCATTTTTTTCTGTCCTGTAAAGAACAACTGGCTCTGGGGATCCCTGATAAAGCTGTGGAGGGACCCCCTGCTTCCATATGCAAGGAACTAATCAATTTGCTGCCAGGAGTTTACACTAATATCTGTGGTGATTGCAGCTCACGTATAATGAAGACAAATCCTGTTCTGGCTAAAGATCAATAATTCAAGAGGGGAAAGGGGGATGGAGACTGCAGGAGCACCTGCCAATGAAATGCTTTTTGGAAATAACAAGCTTTAAAACCAAGTGTAGGACAATTACTGAGAATTAGCGAACATCCTGTGGGTATGAAGAAGACCCTGTGAATACAAAATACCCTCTCACACCCTTCCCAAAACTTCTATTCCTTTTAGGAGCTCCTAGGAGAGATATTTAGAGCCTATTAGAATGGCAGGAAGTCAGCTGTTAATGAGGATGCTAATTCTGGGATGACATCATATGGACCAGTAGTGCTACCTGCATACGTTAAACATGAGGGAGCTGAGCTGGCAGCCTTGGTCTGATTTCCTCAGCTTGCAGTACCACAAAACTCTGGCATCTTTTGGGGGCTAGGAAGCACGTAGGGAGGATGGAGCATCTGGGATGCAGATGTAGAGGTTTTGCAGTTCATTTGTAATGTCAACCTTATCTCAATGAGATGGGGAAAAAAGTGTTTGCTCACTGTTAGTACAGGCAGTTGGATGAGGACTGAGAGGCAAGCAGGCCCATGAGACAGCTTGGCTGCTGGTTTGGATGTGTTGGTGGGCCTGCCATGCCAGGTAGTTGATGCATCAAACGAGACATGGGCACCTGGGGGTGACTGATGTCCTTTGCCTCCTGTGAAGCAAGGATGCTGGCTCCCACGGGCTCATCTCTGCCCAGGCATCGTACCCCTTCATTACACTTGCCGTGGGTCTTAATATTTTACCACACATATCTCATATTTGAAAATATTTATTGGACAAGGTCTCAGGCTGTTGTCACAACATCTTGAATCAAGCTTGACAAGGCATGGATAACTCTGTTTGGGCTGCTATTTCTTCTCTTTAGAGTGTGGAAGGGTTAAAAAGCTGCCTGAGACTCTCCTTTTGCTGAGACAAGAGGACTAAGGATGTATTGATTTCAGCCCACTCCCCCCTTCTTTAGTTTTGAGTGCTGTGAGCTCTGTTTTTTCTCTTGCCCTGCAAAAGTGATTATTCAACATAAATACAGACAGTTTACAGTGTTTACAAGTTAGCTGATGTAGCAAGTCTCCTTGTCATGTGCTCCTAGAATATAGGGTAGGGTCAACGTTGCCAACCTTGAGCATTCAGGAATCACAAGGGAAATGCTTCTTGAAATCACAAGACTGGTTCCAACATCAGGAGGGGTTTTTATTACTGAAGAAAGGAAAAGGTCCAGAAGTTTGTTGCCATATCAGAGCCTAGAAGGGGACACATGGTTATAATTTACATTGTGTCCTCAGTGAAAAGGAAGAAACCCTCATGTTGTCTTCCCGTGTTCTTTGTTCAGTGTGTTCCTATGTTCTTTGAATCTTAGTACATGGCTCTGGAAGCTGGCTTTTTAAGGTTAAAACCTGTCAAAATGTGAGACAACCGCACTGAGATGTCATTGCATCGACTCAGCTACATCTTGATTTTCTTTGGGTACCAAAACCAAAGGGGTAGGAAAGTTCTGCTTCCTCCTCAGAAATGTTTTAGCATGAACTAAAATATTCTGTGCAGTTAACTGAAAATACAAAGAAATATAGAGCATTCCTATTGTCTATACCCACTACTACTTCACCCTTAAAACTGAAGGTAGGAGTACAATGATGTGTGTCTTGGTGTAAGAGGGGGATGACAGGCCTGTAAGGTAGGCTCTCCAGAAACACAACCATCACCCCTGGCAGAATCAGTGCAGGAGAGAGGCAGGGAGAGAGGCTTGAAAGCTGGACATGCCAGCAAGCATCCTGCTCTTTCCCTGCTTATACAAGAGAGGAATTCACTAATGCTCCATCTCTAGGGAGTTAGTGAAAACAAAGGCTTGTCAAGGCATGATACAGCTTTGCTGGATATATTCTTTCCTGTAGCTTCACTGTTGGAGGCATTCAGGAGCCTCAACTGTGGGTCTTTTGGGCACATTGATCCCTGAGACTCTGACTGGTCCAGAAGGGATTTCATGCCTTGCTCTCTGTCAAGCAGGAAATGTAATTTCTTTTGGGTGGGTATCAGGGATGGATGGATTGTTTGGAAGAAATAGGAAAGAACTTGTGGAACTTGCTCACATCTCTGCAGACTCCTTGTAGATAATTTCTGGTGTGTTTTCCCCCTGTGTGTAAGCTGAGATAATTTTCATTAGCGATTAAACCAGGCTAACAAGTTTCATATCTTGATCTCCTCAATCTCTGCTCTTCTGCAGTGACTGCCCTCAGGGTTCATTCTCTGATGATATTTCCCAAAACCTCTTGGATAAGTGTTCAGGGTCTGACATGGCTACAGATCTCCTCTGCAGCACTGCCACCGCCAGCTGAGAAAGCACCTTCCTTAGGAAGCTGCAGGGCAAAGAAGACAAAGTCAACTCTCTCCATCATAGCACAGTCCAGCAGCAGAAAGGGCTGGTGAGGAAGGCAGTGAGTAGGAAATAACCTTCTGCTCTTCCTCCTAGCTGAGGTCAGACTGGGCATCGCGGCGAGCATCTCCTTGTCCCTGCAGTAATAGTTGGTAGCTGAAAAGAACATCGTGCTCCCAGGATTGATAATCCAGGAGCTTTAGTCAGTGCTAAATTCACTTTAATAATAATCCTCCATGAATCAGAGGGGGAATATTTCACAAACTTAAAACACCACAGAACCTGCAGGATTCTCAAATGGAAGCTCATGAAAGTGAGTGCTGCCCATTTATTTTGAGGGGGGACTATGAAAGAGAGAGTAGCAATTTAATAACATTGCAAAGCTGTAGCAGAGGGAAACATTAGAATGCTCATGAGCAAGGTCCTGTTCATTTTCCTTCTCTTCACTTTCATACTGCAATCTTTTCTACCAGTTGAAGGCAGAACAAGAGGCCAGCATCCCATCTGCCCCTGCTGAAAGTTAAGCTGATGTATGCAAAATGGGAGCTAGCTGGAAACCCAGTGGACTTGCATGGGATACAGGGACACAGGAAAGGCACATATGCTGCAGCTCCAACTATGTCATTTTAAAGCTATATGTAAAACACCATCTGTGGTGTAGAGACCTCTGCTATGAGGGAGATACACATTCAACCCAGAAAATCGTCAACTGAAGTGCTATAAAGTTCTCTATAAGTGTCTTCATCACTCATTGCTTGAGAAAAGCACCTAATATCGTGGAACACTGTAGCAAGAACTAATGTAGATGTAGTAAGCCAAAACCAACACTGGTGTCAATGGCTGCAGCTTGACTGCCTTTAGTAGTAGAAGGGGATCCAAGCTCCATGGATCTCACAGATGAAAAAGGTGAATTTAGTAGTTTCTCATTGCAACACCATTCACAAATGCAGTGAAGGGGCTGGCATCTGTTTCTATATGGTTTAATTTGGGCCATAATCTTTTTCTTAAAGACAAGTTTTACGGCAACGGGAAGTCAAAAGGGCAGA
This sequence comes from Pezoporus occidentalis, assembly GCF_034315485.1. Taxonomy (NCBI): domain Eukaryota; kingdom Metazoa; phylum Chordata; class Aves; order Psittaciformes; family Psittacidae; genus Pezoporus; species Pezoporus occidentalis. The sequence continues at coordinate 625,799 of NW_026915987.1, forward strand.
GACGTATCCTTCCCTAGCAGGGCTGTGTAATTCTGCAAGGTCATTTGGAATTAGTTCCTTAAGCTTCACCTTCACATCTTTCTCCAGGCAACAGCCGCCTGAAGGCACAAACTGTCTCCCACTCACAGGGACCAAAGACAATTACAACCTATTACTGTGGAAGTTTGGCTTGCGAGGAGGAAGGTAAATGGCTGTGCTTTCCTGAAATGCGGGATACCACTTATTGCCGCGGAGCGACCTGATGCAGTGTCAGTGAGCTTGAAAGGTGTTTAAGTACAAAATAGATACCACGCACACTGCTGCAGCTCCGCGGTCAGACCTGGTGGGCAAAGATGAAGTCAGTGCTGTTTTGTGCTCCTCAGACTCAAAAACCTTGCTAGAATTATTTCTTGATGGAGCAAGAAGGAAATGGGGGGTGGGAATCCATTCCCTGTAGCAGCGGCTGAAAACTGCCAGCTTTTATCATTAAATGCCTTGTGTGCATGATGCTGGGCATCATGTGTCTCTCCCTATGTGTCTCTCCCCTTTCCCAAGGCCCAGCATCTGGGAGCTGGCAGCGAGGTGCTGTGCTATTGCCAGCAGGAGGGCCCATGCCAAGTAAGTGGCTCATTAGCTGTTGCAGTAGTGGGGAGCTTGCTGTTTAGTTGCCTTGCTTTTGCCTGTAGATTGGGCTTGCTGTTGAGCTCGGTGCTCATAAAAGCAGTGGGATGTTCTGAGGCGTTTGCCTCTCAGCAACAGGCAGCGGCTCATCCGTCATCGCACTGGAGAGCTCTTTGGTGGTGGTGCAACCATAGCCAGGGAGGAAGAAAAGGCCAGGGAAAGTGTGCAGCTGGCAGGCTTGCACCCAGGTTAAGAGTGCAGTGGTAGAGCAGAGAGGAAAAGAAGGGGGAAGATGCTCTTTTTCCTCCCAGCTGTGTTTATTGAGTTTCATCACTGCAATTGGTAGAAATGAGGAAGACAGAGATACCAGCAGGAAATACGAATATTGAGTGTAGGTGGTTTTATAAAGGGACATATGAAATGTGTGCTGTGCAGTATGTTCTACTGCTGCAGGGATCTATAAAGACTCAACCTATAGCCATTAACAACATTCAGGGCTCTGGGAGGAGTGGGTGTGTATTAGAGCATCTAAAAATCACACAGGTATCTTTGATGTAGGAAGCTCCAGGTACAAAACTGGAAGAGCTTAGGAGGAGGTAAGATTCCCCTAAGTGCAGGACTGGGAACAGAGGATATGGGGTGAGGACAGCGCAGACAGAGCTCCTCATAGTGGAAGGGTCTGCTCAGAGCTGACTGCTCAGAGCATGTTAAGGTACTAGTTGCTCCTGCCTCAGTTCTGAGCTCATTCCTGTGTGCAGCTCTGTACCTGGGAGCTTCTTCCTCCAGCCAGGGCTGAAGCCTGTACTCAGATAAAGCAAGAGGTAAATGGAGGTGCTGCACATTAAAGACCAGCTTTCCTGGAGAAGTGCACAACTCCTTTGCCTCGTTTCCTTTCTGAAGTGCACAGATTTTGACCTTTGCTGGGCAAGTTGCTGCCACTTCATTGTTACTAAAATGCACAGAGAAAAGACCCCGAGCTTGCAGCCGTTCCCGTTGTCTCCACTGTGGGTTTCCTGTCTTCTCTCTCCTCATTTGTACCACAGCCTCCAAAGCACAGGGACTGTACTCTTTCTCATCTCTCAGTAGCACATAATGAACCATCAGAGCCAAGCCTGTAATAAAATTGTAATAACCTTCCCTAACTGTAACTAGACTCCATTAGTTCCTGCAGAAGCCACAGTGCTGTGAGGACCAAGGGCTAGCAGGGTGAACAATACTCCACAGTGCTAGCTTGCCAAGCCCAGGGAATAAACCTCAGCATGCACAAATTCACACTCTCATTTATTACAGAGCGTTAAGATAGCAGCTAGAGATGCTGCCCCTGGTCAGGGTACACAAAATGTTTACAGTTCCTCCCACCAAATTAATTTACAATGAATGTAGGATGGAAAGGGAAGAATTGTTCCTTCATTTAGCACAGGAGGAATTGAAGTCCCGGGTACTGTAAAAGAAGCTGGAGACAGAACCAGGAGTTAAACTCACTTCTTTCAAGCTTCCAGCACAGTAACTCTTTCTCTTTCCCAAGCATGTGATATGAGGGCAGTTATGAAACAAAATAGGCCATTCTTACTCTTTTCCATTGCATTTTTGTGCTGCTTGCCACCACTGTCATCAGGAAAGAAAGGCCATTTTGTGCAGTGAATATACCCCAAAGGTGGCTTAGGCTGAAATCAAAATGTTTTGGTCTTTCTGTACTGGAATGTGGAATAGCTCAAACTTCTCCTTGTTTCTTGTTAGTGGGACCAAGTGCTGCCATTGGGACTGGAAATGTAGCATGGTTACAACACGGAAACCCTCCTGACATCTATTCCACTTCAATTCAATGCAAACCACAACAGGAAAGTCTTGGTCCATCCATCTCCTGATGGGCATTCTGGCACAGGGTCTGAACCCATTCCTTGACATTGGCTTATTTTATGTTACCAAGCTTATTTTTTGTTCCCTTGTGCATTTTGCAAACCATTTATAGCTTGCATCCTTATTCTTACAGGCTTTAATCTGAAGCTAAAAGTTAGCATGAATTAATGCTGTAAATGCCAGTCTTTTACCCAGTACTAGAGGAATACTCAGAAGTCTAATTTCTCCTCAGTGTAGGGTAGGGGTCAGTTAAGTTTTGCCCAGCTTTTATTTTGATCCCTTGCATAAAGGCACTTCTCCAGGGTTTAAGAACAGTGTTTTAGTGACCATCACAGTAATATTCCACACTTTACACACACTTCAGTTTGAGCAATGGGAAGTACAACTTGTGCAGGCAGTTTAAGAGGGAGATATACATCAATCCTGGTTTGTGCTTGCTCTGTGCTTGTTGGCACCTCACTGGTCACCACTCTATATAAATGCCATGCACGGAAACGTAGCAGATTAAAGATACCTTTAATGCTTTTATAGCATGCACCTAGAAAAGTCATGAAAGATAGATAGGTAGAGTCCCTTGGCACCATCTCTAATTCATGTGTTTGTGACTTTAATCCTTTGCTTGATGGTGTTTTAATTGACAGAATGTAAATTCCTTTTTGTGGTAATCCTTCTGGCACGTGGAGATGTGGACAGATGCGCTCAGCTCGCAGTATGAGAGTGGGAATAGACAGGAGGGGCTGCTACTGCGGTTGTATTTACACAACTATTTCCTGCTCATACATTTTTGTGTATTTCACCTCTGAAACTTCACCAAAAACTCTTTTCCACCAGCTTTTAGCTGAGGAAGATGATTCCCTTCATTCCTTTCTCATCGGGGTGAGAATACCTGCCCTTAGAACTTTATACCACAGGAGGATGCTTGGTGAAGAAGGGACAGGCAATGCCCTTTACAGAGGAAGGCATTAACAGCCAGACTGCCTCCAACTCTCCCTCCAGCTCTGTCTACAGTTATATCCCCTGGTAATTTAGATTCAGATTAACTTGGTGACCCACCAGTGCTTTCAGTGTTTGCAGAGCCAGTGGGGATCTAACATGGAAGGAGCTCTCAAGAGATACGTGGAGCTTAGTGTACCAGGCTTGCTGTGCTCCCATGCCAGCCGAACCAGCAACTGGAGACATGCCTAAAAGTGGATAAGCTTTAATAAACCATTAAAATAAAACCAAGCTGGTTTTTCAAGGCTGGAGGAAGAGCAGTGCTTGGATTCTTTTTACATTTACTGTCATTCACAGTAGTTTGGTCTACCCAGCTTGTGTGAGCAGATTTCCTTCTAAAGCCAGTTTTTCCTTTCTGGATATGCCCATAATAAGAGAAATTCTGACCGTTTTAGTTGCTTCTGGTACCAAAAGATCCCCCACTGAGTACAATTAGAGTTTTGGTGCAGAGAGAAATTAATAGCATCTGGGACAGTATTTTATCTCATGATAGAGGAATTAATGGGTGTTTATTTAAATATCTAAGCATTTACCATCTTAGGGGTATGAATAATATGTCCAAGACTTTCCAAGACAGATAAACTGTGATATTTCCAACCTCCCTTGTTCTGCCTAGTCTCTATTGGTAACCCCAGTCAGACACTGCCCTTGTTCCCCATGTTGGGGAAGCCAGAACAAAGCCAGGCAAACTCCAAAAAACCTGGTTATTTCCAAGCACTGCTGTTCCTGCTACATATTATTAAATCCCTCTAAATTCCCTTGTATTTTCTCTTTCCCAGATAGTTGCAATGTCTGTGGCACTGCACCAAAAGATGGGAACAGTGGGCAGTGAGGGGATGAGGATGCTGCAGTGCTCCATTCTGGCTGCAGCCTCTGCTCCCACCTCCCAGCACTCGCATTCTCAGTGATAGAGAAGGACAACTACAACTTGCATGTCCTTTCTCTGTATTTCTGCTTGATTTACTTGCCCTAGATGTAAAACTTTTGACTACTTCTTGAGTTACTGCTGGAAAAAACAAGTTCCATATGCATTACCCTTCATCTGCATTAGACACAGAATAAAAGGGAAACTTTTCCACCCGAAGCTGCGTCATCTGAATTAACTTGCAGAGTGCCTGAGTGAAAATACAGGGTTTGTGCAGGTCCCTTCTCTTTCTCTCTCTCTGAAACACTACTTTAACTCTCTGAGATGCTGCTGGGTACCAATGAAGACAGGACACCAGTGCCATTACACCTCTTTTCAGGGATCTGTGGGAGCCAATCAACTGAAAATCCCCTTTCAGTAGGTTCTGAAAGAAAGACCTGAACTTCCAAGCATGAAACTGAAAAATGAAAGTCAAACAAGCTCCAGTGAGGATTTATTTCCTCTAATACAATCACTCAGGGATCAGAGGGTTTGTCTGCTATTTCTTTAGCTGCCTTTAGCAAAGCTCTGCACCTTTCTTCATCTTTAAACACTTCATTGCTGTGTGCATCCCAGTATCCTGCACGCTTCTGGGCTGAAGCACTTCTGGAGCCTGCACCAAATCCTCAGGTGTCCCCCTCCAACTTCCTTGGGGTAGTATTTTCTCCTGGTAGCTGGTAAGTGATGGTTTGAGCTGTTCCTACCTGTGCTTGCTGGAGTAGCAATGAGAGAGGATATAATGGCATGTTGACCTCAGAGGGACGAGGGGATGGGCTGATGGACCAGAGTGCCATGGGACACCTCTGATGAATGGGCTCTGACTCAAGAGTCTACCTTTTGCTTGTGCAAACAGAATAGGGATCTTTGCACAACACAGTGTTCTTTCTGCCTCATTAATATCATCTGCTGCCCTGCTTACAGTGACAGAGATTGTCACTCTCAGCACAAACGCAGGTGTTTTTGACAGAAAGGCAAAATTTGTATTTAGATACACTCAGCACTTCTCAGGGAGTCTGATATTTACCACTCTTATGAGCTTCAAAACCTGTCCATAATCAGACCAATGAACCAGCAGTCTCATGGCATAAAATCTTAACCATAACTTAGTTCTCGTCTGGGTCTGGTTTAGGTAAATTTCCTTACAGAGCCATTTGAGTCACCCGTTGCTATTTCCCCCCCAGTCATCAGACAGCAGGAACCTGAGCAGACAAGTGAGATTAATCACACCAGCCAGTGACAGATTAGATGCAATACAAGTTAAAGAGGTGGCAATTTCACACCCCTGAAACTCAAGCCAAAGTTGCCATGACTTCTGCAATTCCAGCCTTCCATGCAGCACTTTGCAAGAGTGTTACCTAAAAGTGTAATAGCTTCAGGGTGTTTTTAGTTCAGTACCCTCATGCTGCCTTCCCTCCATACCTTTCCCTTGGCATCTACAAAACCCATCTGCTACTCTGACTCCAAGCCACTCCCAGCCATAGATTGACAAAGGAATTGAAGGGCTGTCCAATGTCAGGAAGCATGCTGACTTTGCAAGGTTTTGAATGCAGGAAAGAAGATGCTTTTTCTCCCCACAAAGCAGTCTTTGAAACAAGCATTTCCTCCCTGAATTAGGAGATTTCCTTATGGGAGTTTGCATAGCTTCACTTTTGGCATGGCCATGCAAGGTGCAAAGTCCAAACTAAACTTACATTGTTCACTAGCTCAGCAGTACACTGAATTCTGACTAGAGCTCTGTAAGAAAGCTTTTGGTTTGTATCTTCAATCCTCCAACCAATAAAGCAATATATTTCATAGAATCAGAGAATGGTTTGGGTTGGAAAGGACCTTGAGATCATCCAGTTCCAACCTCCTGCCATAAGCAGAGGCACCACACACTAAACCATGTCACCTAAGACCCCGTCCAACCTGGCCTTGAACACTGCCAGAGATGGAGCAGTCACATTTAGGTCAAACAGAAACATTATCCAATCCTCTGCCTGTACCGTTCCCAGTTATTCAAGGATGCTTTCTGCATGCTTACTACGCAATATTTGTAAATTTTCTCCTCTTGAGACTACACTTTTTGACTATTTTATAGCTTCTGAAAACATTCAGCAGCCTTATTCACATTCACCACCCCCTGTTTGCATTCAGCAAAGCCCAGGGCAGGCAGACATCATAAATAAAAGTCTGATGGACAGGGTTTGAGAGCAGCAGTTCAATCTCTCATTTGACCTCACATACACTGTTCAGTTCTCCACTTTACTGTTGATAGTACTAGCAGCAAAGGGAAACTCTGGAGGGAAACATCATGGACTATGCACTATGTCCTAGCTGCAAAGCTCCCTGCCTAACACCCTGAAAGCTAACTGTAATATATGAAGAGTGATTCAGTTTATTGATGTGTATTGGCCCAAGTACTGGTGAATATAAACCCTCAGTGATCACGGGCTTTACAGCATGGCTTTGTTTGGATCGTTTCAGGAGGCTTCAATGGGTTTTGCATTTTCATTTCGTAATGATGAATTACCCGAAATCATTCCTCTCGGAATAGATTCCTCCAGCTTTGGCTCCTGTGAGGATGTTTCATTTGATGTCGAAAATTGCAATAGAACATTTCCTTGAGCCATTGATATGTCAGAATGGAGTTTATTATCACTCACAGTCCCAGCGTATTGGAGCTGTGTGACAGGCTTTGTAAATAATATGACATGGGGAAGAACTCATTTGATGCTGTGATAGGTGGTGAACGTTTCTAGGCAGGCATACAGGGTGAACTGAAGTAGCAGAAAGTGTGACCTTTCCTAGTAAGAGGTTTTCTCACTCTGTAATGTATATTGGTAATTAATGAGAAGTTTTAGTGAAGGAAACAGGGTTTCAGTGCCCGATAATGGCACAAGGTGTTGTCTTGTTTGTGTGTTATAGCTGCTTGTTGTTCATGTGCCTTTGGATGAATTAGAAGATGGCTTCTGCATGCAGTCTCTTGAAGTCTGTTTCAGGTCCTGCTACAAGGATATGTTCAAGAGTGTATTAAAATTGCTGTTTGACACATTTCAAAGCAGAAGGTTAATCAATAATTATCCCAATGCACAACCAAAGGCAATATCATCCCTTCCATCACTTTGGTGAATTAGGCGGTTGACCTGCTCTGCGTGCCAGTTTTCCTAAGTAAATATTAAGAAAATATCAGGATACTTGCAGTTAGTAAACTCACCATCAGTTTAAATGTGTTTGTTTCAACCATTATCCCCTTAAAGCTGGTGGTTGCTCCAAACTCCGCTGTTGCAACGATATGCACAAGGGCTACTCTGTGCTTTATTGAATGGAAAATGAGAGGTGTTGCCTGACAGTGCTTTCCTTATGGTTTCTGTAAACACTGAAAACCAAGTCTTTATTGCCCTAAAAGTCATACACAGCTCTCATTAAAATCAGGTTTAATCCATTCATCTTTAAGCTTTCAGGTGTAGGTAGCAGAAGGAAATTAATTTGAAAATACCCCTGGTTTGCCCAGGTGTCATTATCTTGGTGTCTAATCATAGTTCTTCATTTACATATGAGGAAATTGACACATGAAGAGGTAGATTTTCTCATTATCAAATGAATATCTAAGTTAGGCTGTAGCTAGTGATTGCCAGGTTTAACCTTGATGTGTCGTGTGTCAAGTCGCTCCTCTGTGTAAATGGGTGGAGGAGCAGGGATGCTCTGCTGCTCAACAAAGGGGCTATGGGGCTACTGACTTCTCCATATCCACACCACTGGATCAGTGGGAAAGATACTTTCAGCTTGGGGTTGTCTCTAAGCTCCTTATTCAGGCCTTGTGCACTCACTATTTGCGGTACGTAGTGCTCAGGCCATTCCTCTCGGGCACGGAGTTGTTCCAATTATTTTTAAAGACATTTTGTGCACCGCTCAGTTCTGTTTCCTTTCCTCTGCTCGGAGCTCTCTTGACACTTCCTGGTGGTTTCAGCATTAGTTTATATGCAGACAGAGTACAGATTTCGTCCTCCTTCCCCAGGTTTTTGGCTGATATTTTTTGGTCAGAGTATTTGTCATAGCCCAAGTGGTGTTTCCAACTGGATGCTGCCTAATCGGTTACTATTCAGCACAGCTAAGAATGAGATTTTATTTTCAGGTTCTGTCAGTCCGTGTCTTTCCATTTTAAGATAAATCCATCTCCGATGTCTCCTGTTTCTGAGCGACAAAAGCCCAGGTTTCATTTCCAGCTCCAAACTATTTCATTCATGTATTAACTTAGGCCTTAAGATCTCTTGCTTTTAGTTATCAGCTGCTTCCAGAAGTTGTTTTCATGTCACTGAGCACACACTGGCTCCGTTGCAGCCCTCCCCTTGCCAGAGGACTGCTGATTGTTGACTGTATTACTTTATTACCCACAAATAACCTTTATTTAGATCCAGAATGATGATCTTAATACATTGGGACCAAGGAAACTGAGGCATTTAGTGGTATGGACATGCATTGATTGCATGGACAAACTTGATGATGGGAGGGATGGGATGGGAGGAAGCATTCTTTTACTTCCAGCTTAAAATCTCTCCTGTAGAAGTTGCCTCTTCTGTATTGTTTTCCATGCAAATGTTTCTCAGGAGGGTAAGCAAAGGGCTGGAGAATTTCATTATAAACAAATCTTTTTTAGGCAGTTTTTCCTCTCCAAACCTCAGTTTTGGAAATACTTCTGATTTAATAACGCAGCACCATGCAGGTTTTGGCCTGGTCTTTTCCCTCCTGATGCTGCAGGCAAGGCTTAGACAAAGTGGTGAAGAAGAACAACAAAACAAGAGGGGCGTGTTGGACCGCATCAACCGCAGTGATGGAAAACTGCGAGAGGAGTTTGCTTTCTTGGATGTCTCAAATGAAGGCTGCAGAAAAAGGTCAGGCAGATGGAGCCAGAAAGAAGCAAAAGAGATCTCATGGAGGCAGGCAACAGCGGATGGTTCACTGAAAGCTTTGTAAATATGTGCAGGTTTGGCCTTAGCTTCAGATTTACTGAAGAGCCCAGATCGTTTGAGCTGCGCCTGATTGTGCTGTGGGCAGCTGTATACAGGTTTCCGCGGTATGGTGAAGCTTGTTCTGCGAGTTGTAATAGCTTTTCTAGCATGACTGAAAATCTTTTCTCCTTGTTGCCATGCTCTTTGTATGTTTTATTTTGATTGTATTTCATAGAGGGGGAGCTGTCCTTATCTCGGACCATTCTGACGTTGTCATGGGGAACCGGCTTCAAAAAGGCAATTTCTTTCCCTCTCTATCCCTCTTTCCTGCAGATGCAAGTGTATCTAACACAGCCTGTGCCCTCCTCTCTGCACCTGCAGCTCTGCCAGGAGAGCAAATCAATTAGAGGCAGTCAGAGCTGCCTGTATCCGTTGTAAGGGAAACAAATCCCATACAATACATACAGAAAGTTAGCTGTTTATCAGCCTGTCTCTGTGTTTTGCTGAGAAATTGTTTGGCTTAATGCAGCTGTTGCAAATATTTAAGGTTTCAGACCCTTTATGAGTGTTTCTCAGGTGTCAGACTTTTAAATGATAGATGCCACTTTTCCCTCAGCAAGTGATTTACTGCAGCCTTGTGAGTTACAGGCACACACAATAAAGAACTGATGTGGGTGTTGTAAGGCACAGTTTTCATCCTGGATTCTGCACTGGTATTTTGGGACAAGTCACCCCATCTCTCCGTGCCTCAGTTTCCCTATGTGTAAAAAGAGGAGAACCTATCTGCTTTATAAATCCCTCTCACAGCAGCAGCTAGGAGGCACCCGATAAGAATGAACAGCGGTTGTGAGCATTACTGTTGCCACTCAGGCACTGGGTTTCCCCTGTTCATTCCCTGTCACATTCACTCTTGGTGCCTGTGTTGTCACTGGTTTCACATCCCACACTTGGAGCCTTTTGTCTTGTGCTTTGCAGCCTGGTAGAAATTTCCCTTCGGGCAGTCCTGCCATGGGCTTATGAACTCATTTAAAGCTGAACTCTAGTTCTTTTATACTTCTTCCCCACCCTGTCTAATCTCCTTTTATTCTTGCTTTATGTGCTCATCCATGTGCTTCGTGAGCAGCTTGTTTTCCTATTCGGCACTGTGCTTTGACTCTTGTGAAAGGCACTATATTAGATCTCTAATAAAGTGTGTGTAAGTTATTCATGTCACACTCTGCACCAGGGAGCATAGTCCATTATGCAAATGGTCAGTGCAAGCTTCCTATAAACCACATATACTCAAAGGGCACGGTCTTTATATTGCCATCAGCCAGCGCAGACATGTGAAAGGAATAGGAAGGATATGGAAAGGAAGTTCTTTCTATCAAGTTCATGCAATTTGTTCCTTTCAACAAGAAAACATCCTCAGGAAGCAAAGCAATGGTTTTCTACCTCCAGGTTAATACTGTCCCTGCTGGCCTAAACTCAGTGAAACTCCTTTTCACCAAGTCCACTGGATTTAGGAGGTTTTAGCACAAAATGTGTCAGCCCCAGTGTTGTGATGGACTTCAGTTGGGGATTCAATACCTGCAAGGGCAAACTGTGCCCTTGATTTCAGTGCTGCAGTCATCCAGGCTGTGTGGTGTAGAACAAGGTCAGAGGAGCCCACTGGTGTTATCCTCCTCTGACAGCCAGGTAGCCCTAACCTGCTACTGCAGCTGCAATGGAGTGGTCCATATATTGCATAGATCCACCTTTAGCTATCCTTCAGTGCAGGTTCTGCTGCACAGCTCTTAATATCCACAGTAGCCTCCAAACCATCTCCTCCAGTCAGGAAAGAGAGCTACATCGTGGAATTGATGGAATCGCTCAAACCAGCTCACGTTTAGTGTGATGCACACCCACAACAAATCCTTCCGAAACGGCCCATGATTAGACACATAAAGTGATTGTCCACTGACGAGTTCCAAATAATGGACACGTTGAGAAAATGACAATCTGCTGGCAGATAGTTTGCAAACAGAAAGAGAGATTGAATTCGTCAGCTAAATGATTCATTCTGGCTTCCTCCGGGTTGTTCATGGCTAAAACAACCCATGCATGGCTCCAGCAGGCAGTTTTGTGAGCTTTGCCGTTTCTTCCTGTGATTGTCATGCATATAATATCTTATTACATTGGATATTAATGGCAGTGTTGTGCTCAGGTATTGAAAATCCATATGGCCTGTATAATATTTACAGTATGACACAGTAATAAGTCACAGCGACAGCCTGCTGCCGTGCACTCCTAGCGCTCCGCTCCCAGCGGAAGCAGAGATGTACCACGATGTTTGTTGGGATAGAGATGAGCCTGGCTTTTAATTAGTTGGATCTGTGGCTTGAAGTGGGGGGAGCTGTGGAGGGTGGGTGTTGCTTTGCATATGTTACCGTGGCATGAAGACTGATAGCAGAGGAATAGTTCAAGTGCAGCTTGAAGGCTGTTGGGTTTCTTTTGCTTCGCTGCTTGCTGACAAAGCAGATGGGGAACACCATGAAAACATCTTGCTCTTTGCGGAAGGACCTCCCTGTTTCGTGGGGGTCTGCATGTGGTAGGGAAGGAGTGCTTCTTTCTGCACTGCAGTGGATGTGGGAGCATCACTGAGAAGCTGAAATGGTTTCAGGAAAGGAGGAGCACTGGGCTATGACCCTGGAAGCTCTCAGGAACTATGGAGACCAAGCAGGAGCAAGGGCACAGAGAGGAGTGTAGCAGGCAGGCTGCAGATGGTTGTCAGTGGTATCTTGGTAATACACCTGCCAAGCAAGGGGCAGAGTGTGAAGTTTATGCTGTCAAGGATGGGGATGAGGATGCTCAGTGAGAGTTTGAGCAATGGTCTAGATCTGAGAAGGGAGTAAAAAAAAACCCAAACCCTGAGATTTACATGCAGCTTGGTGTTGTTGTGTGTGGCCTGGGAGGGAAAGCAAAAGGGGGAGGTCAGGGATGACTGACGGGGGCCAGACCTCAGCGATGGGAAGGAAATTGCTATTGTGAATAGGAGGCAGAGATTGGAGGCTACAGAGACATTCTCTTGGGGGGGGAGGAAGGTCAGGAATACAGAGCAACAAGACAAGCACGGCTAAAGCTTCAGCTCCTGGGGAGGCAAAATGAGCAGTGTGACTGAGCCCTGGTGACCCCACACGTGCTATGTGAGGTCCCTGCGGCTCCAGTTTTAAAAGCCCTGGGAAGCAGTCCCCACACCTCTGTGCCTCAAAGCTGTGTTTATCCTTTCCTCCCTGCAATCTGCATCTCGGCAAGTCAGCCCTGCCCCATGGAGCCTGCAAAGATGCTGAGTTCCACCGTGCTGGCCAGGGGCTGCAGCGATTCCTCAGTTCCCCACTCTCCCTTTCAGATGCAGGTGGAATTTTGTGCCATGGGGGATAGAAACCTGCTAGCATCTGTCACTGAGGCTTTGCTCTCATTTCTAGGCAGATTTCTTCTAACTATGGGAACTTATCAACCTGAAAAACTTCCCAGAGACCATTTCTTGGGGGATGGAGTGGAAATGGGATCTCCTCCTTCAGGATGTGATGGCCTTTTCCTGGGGACAGTTTAATCTCTCAGAGGCAGATGAATATGAGGCTCAGTAATTTGGTACAAGCAGGAGGTGAGGGGAGATGGAGAGAATTTCAATAAAGCAGCTGAAAGCAAAGAATCTGGAGCTGCTGTAGAGTCCTGTCAGAGCCCCTGCTTGATGAACCTGGGGTGGAGATCACCCAGGGTAGGTGGCAAAGCATTGCCTCAAGGGTCAAAGCTGCTTTATAATAGAGCAGCTGGTTCAGTTCCCCCATTTTTCTTGCTTCTCAGTTACTCTGACCCCTCATAGCTCTCAGGCACTGTACTCTTGCTTTCCCCTCCTATGTGTTCTCACTCTTGTACAGGCTTTTCCTTTCCTTGGCAAGAGGTTGCCTGGAGCCTGAGCTATTGTGAAGGGTTTCTGCTGGTTGTCAGCAAAGGAGGGGATTTCATCTGGGCTGCATAAGACAAAGACACTGGATAAGGGGAAGCAGACCCCTGACTTCTGCTTTTATTACAGTCATCTCTGGGCAACAAACAGTGCACCAGGCACTGAGAAACAACTGAAAGGGCGTATGTATGAGAGGACACACACTGCTCACTGTTTCCTATGCTGTTACCCTGCAGAGCTGGTCCTCTCCTGCTCGCTGTAGCACTTGAGGCAGGGAGATGTTCCACTGAGAACCCCAAGGTCACCAGGTGTATGTGTTACGGAAGCATCATTTTGCTATGTCTAACCCAAAATCCCTCTGCAGAGCCACTCTCTGTAGCCCCCCCAGCGAAGTTGGGCCCTGAAAGTTGTTTTTATTCTAGTAGAGATGTCACGTCTGACAGTTGCTGTCACCCTGTGATTAGACCAACAATCAGCCCTAGCTTCTTTTGATAGAATATGAGCCCTGACTGATTAACAAAGTGGCCTTTGGCCTCAGGTTAATAACAGATTTCACAGCACTGCTATGGAGTGATTATTATTTAACAAGGACTTAGTGGAAGTTTGATATTCTCCTACAGGCTTCTGTCCATCCGAATGCAGAATTGGAAAGTAACAATTACGGACATGAACACCAGCCCAACTGGAGGTCTTCTGGTCCCAAGGCATCAGTATTCTTGGTGCATCTGTCACATCTCTGTATTAGATGGACTAATGTATTGGGTTTGCTTCTTTTTATGACACCTCAGTGTATTCATCAGCCAAAGTATGAAGTTGCCTCAGTCCATCAGTTATTTGAGTTATCAAGTTATCTTGTGTATTGCTTTCCTCCATCTGTCAGTCGTCTCACTAATGTCAGCCAGTGAAGTCCCTTGGTAGGTCTGTCTTGCAGGTGTATCTCATTCACTTTTGATTGTCATGACTTCTGATTGTCATGGAGATATCAATCTCCAAAGCATAATCTTCTCTCTTTTCTTAGTTATCCAGGTTAATCAGTTTTCCTGGTGGGTCTTTTGCCTTGGTGGCAAAAGTGGTGTAGAATTGTCATGTGAAAGGTGCTGTGCTATGAACTGAGATCAGCTGCACATCACTGCCTGCAGCCCATGTACCCCAGTTCGGGAACTGCAGATCTGAGCTGTTTCTGCCTCACTGAAACACCTCAGCGCCTTGGGTTTTAGTACAGCAATCTCACATTAATCCAGCTTGCTACAGAAGTGCTATTACTGTTGTGTCTCAGCGGGTCACCTGTGAATAGTCACTCTAAGGGCCAGACGGGTAAACTGATAGATGTGCGACTGTTCAAAACCATATGGCTTGAATGACTTTGATGTCCAAGTGACATATTCAGGGTGATGTATTGGATTAGGAGCTTAACTATAACTGAAAGTTAATGGACTTAGTTTCCTAAGTCTTACATATTGCAGCACTTTGCAGAGCAATGCCTAAGTGTTGCACTTCAGGAGTTTACCAGGAGGCAGCAGGAAGCTTGCAGTGAAACAGGGAACTGAACTTGGGTCTCCTAGTTCCCAGTCCAGCTCCCTTTCCTGAGCCATCCTTTCTTCCCTGATAAAAAGAGGGAAACGATGCCTATTTCACCAGTTGTGGATATCTCAGAATCCAAACCCAAAGGGTAGAAAATGGTCCTGCTGAAACCCAAAGAGGAGAAAATGGTCCTGCTGATGCCAGTAGAGAAGGTATGGCAATTTCTTCTCCTACATGTTGAAAGGACCTCACTGAATGTGCTCCTTTACCTACAGACCTCTTCAGCTCAGCAAATGTTTTTGCCAATTAGAGGGTTTCCTGCTGCTGTGGTTGATCCACACGAATGGAAATAGAGGGGAGGGTGGAGGAAGGAATCATTAAATCAGCAGAACAAAGGCATGAGGGCAAGTTAAAAGACCTGATCTGAATAAAGGAAGCTCCTCAAAATATCAGCTTCTTTGTCCTGCCTGTCCTTCATCCATCCAATTCTCCTGAATGCTGTAGAGAGGCTTTGTCATTCTCAATGACATGGCAGGAGGAGCCAGTCCTTCAGCACGCTGCCTAAAATAGCAACAGACAAGAGACAAAGTGCTCAGAGGTTCAGCTCAGTCTATGAATGCTCAGAATTTCAGGGCCAGATCTGGATTATTCAGTCCTTACAATAAGATTCCTCATCACAGATACTTGATGCTTTGTAGATGGAGCTATGAAGATGGCCTCATTCATGGCTGCCCCTCTCTCAGTCATTATCTATATAAGTTAAGGTAATGTGTGTTAGACAGGTGAAGTACCAATACCATGGTAGTATTGCAACTCAAAATTGGGCTCAAATTCCTGGGATTTAGCAACCTATATACCCCTAATGGAATTGAGATCCATTTTTCCCTCATCTCCAAAATTCCTCATCCTTTAGGCAGTCACTCCAGTATCCGTACTTCTTTCCAGGTTCTTGTGCAAGGTTTATCACCACAGCATTTGAGCAGCTTCCAGTGTATAAGTGACTTAGTAGCATGTGAGTGCTGAGGTTATTGCAGCTCTACATTTATATGATCAGAATTTCCCTTACTACTGCCTTTTTCTTCCATCCTTTCCTATTTATCTAGTAATTCACCTCTTGGGTCTGAGAGATATGACCTGTGAGAGGATTCCAGGCTGAAATGCCAGTTCAGGAGCTATGATTGAGTTAGTCTCCCATAACTATTAATATTGCACCTCCAAAACTTGTGTATAGGACATTGCAACATGCCCTTACTTGCATTGTCAGCAGCTTGCAATACTGCTACAGGACTTTCCGTCCTCACAAAACAGTTGCACCAAGAGACCTTTATATTCCTTGTTAGTATTTACAGTGGTCTCCTTCTACAAGAGAAAGCAACCTTAAGCAATGCAATCACATCGCTCCCATAGACCTTCTCCACTCTATCGTCCAGTACATGCTTTTGTGTATATAAAGCATGGATCGTGGGTGTGTGGATAGAATAAAATGAGCCTGCTGAAGTCTCTGTGTTTCAGACAAATAGAGCAGACCATGGAAAACAATGTCTTTGTGCTATGCTCCTGCAAACATATGTTGTGTTTGTGACCCCAGCCTATTGTTCACAACAGTGAGATGGAATTACTTTTTCAGTCCAGTGGAAGATAGAGAGTTTCAAATCCCACAGAAGCTTTCAGCTGTGTCTTCTGCTGGGGTTTGGGTGCCTTTGCCAATTCAGGAGCAGAGCTTAGTAGGTAGCTGGCTTGTAATTATCACTCCTTGCTGAAGAACACAAGGGTTAAAGGGACCTTGCTGTGGACGGAGGCTGTGTGTGCATAAGCCTTTTCAAAGTCCCTGAGCATTCATCATCGTTCCTGTCTCCCAGCTAATGAGCAGCTAAAGTGATTTTCTATTGCTTGTAATTCAGCAAAATTGTTCTAACTGTTCGAGGAGCCAAAATTGACAGGCTAATGCGGCCGCTGCCTGAGTGTCTCAATGGCTCATCGAAGGGTGAGCTGATTGCTGCCTCGGTGATCAGCCGAGGTGCTTCAGACCACATCATTTCTGTAATACATCAACAATCTGAAAGCTGAAAACAAAGGCCAGAGGAGAGCAATCATAGGTCAGTGATGAATACTAAAGAGTACAAGGAAGAAAGAAGTATTGTCTTATTCCCTGGTCTTATTTCTCTCTCTGTGTCTCTTTGCTTTCAGTCTCCAGGCAGGGTACTGATAGTTCTGGACCTTTCCTTAATTAAGCAGACTAAGTTAAGGTGGAATTGAGGATGATGTGGGCTGGTTGGGTTTGTTGTTGCCCTAGTAGGTTTGTTGTTGGACCTTGGAAGACTAGAAGGTGGAAAGAGCAGCCACTGAGTACAGGATACATCAGCCTGAGACACATCCTCCGTATATTAGAGCTGGTGTTTGCTGCTCACTCCCCTTCTCATGATCCATGTTTCAGGATTTGGTTTTAGGATTTTGAGGTTTTAGACTGTGGTTTGGGTTGAATTTCTGTTGTTACTTTTCCTCCAATGACAGGAATTAGAGAGTTATTTGAAAACAAACCAGAGCACAGTTGGAAAGGCACAGCAGTGAGA
Organism: Pezoporus occidentalis; assembly: GCF_034315485.1. NCBI lineage: Eukaryota > Metazoa > Chordata > Aves > Psittaciformes > Psittacidae > Pezoporus > Pezoporus occidentalis. Next base: position 643,094 of record NW_026915987.1, read on the forward strand.
ATGCCTGGTTTCCCATACTGTGTATATTGGTCTCTATGATGTCCAAAGTGCTGTGAGCTGAAGACTTGCAGTTTAGAGCTGCAGAGCAGCTCTGCTGTATGTGAATTCTCTGTTGAACTCCTATTGTAGATACTCTTCAAGTCATGGCATAAGGTCTCTGCCTTCTAATCAGCCACCTAACTCCACAGAATCTACAGGAGTTCAGTGTGGTTTAAAGTGCTTTATTTTCTGGCTTAAAAATGGCCAACATGTTCCAACCTTATTGTTTTTAGGAGGTGAACACACAGAGTGACTACATGACCCTCATTTCTTTGGGGAGAAAGACTAAAAAAGCCCCATAATCAAGCTCTCAGTTGTAGGAGCTGAGATTTCAGAGAACTCCCTGAATGGCTGGACTCAAGAGAGAAAAAAAGCACTGGGAAAAACAAGGGTATAGAGAAGTCTAACTGAAGCTTTTAGCATTCTGGACCTAACTCCTTCCTTTTCGTGCTCAGGACATCAGTAAGCATGCAAACCCGATTTTTGCCCAGGTGCTCCACTGCAAACTCAGTGAACCAGGAGATGCCTTTTCATCTGCCTCCTTGCAGACATCGGTGTCCCTCCTGGAAGTTAGTGTGTCTGCCAGTGTGGCTTTCAGGATCACCGGAACTCAAAAGCTTTCTCGCATCATCAAGCGCAGACCCCAGGGAAGTCATTTTCACGTGGTGCTTATGCACTCGGGCCTCTATATCTGAGCTAGACAGCTTGAAACCTTGAAATACTATGGCAATTCTTCTCTGTCCAGTCCAGTCTCATCATCGTTAAGCTCAACTACAGATGAAATTTGAAGGGATTTATCCAGCTACTCTCATCAAAGGCAGCCACTAAAGAGAGCTCTGAATATTTACCCCATGCTGGGTTTATTTATTCCCCAAAACATTTCTTTGGAGTACAAATTAGGTTTTGAACCTAATTCTCAGTGTGGGCTTTGTTTGGTGTGTAAAACCTGAGCTTGTGTGGGCTGACCAGGGGACTGTCTTAGCAACTGCTGCTTTGTCCTCAATAGAAGGTATAATTACCCTAATTTATTCTGAAAGAATGATGGCTCTGCCTTCAAACCTTAGAGATAATCAAGAGACAAACCTAATGCTTTTTCAAATCAGAAGTTTTGGATTCAATTTTTTACCATTATGACCCAGGAGCATGCATCAAACTGTGACTTACAGTGGGTAAAAATAGCCAGGGACATATAGGATCAGGTTCCCTGTCACAGGACCATGAATAACTCGTGCTATGCTGACATTTGGGATCTTTAGATACCATATGGTTGATCTGCACAAACATCATATAAAACGCTGTAGCATAGGTGGGATCTGAACCTGTATTTTCTGAAGCCCAGGAGAAGGTGTTGCCTGTTGAATTGCATAAATAGCATCACTAATTGCTTTTCTGAGACTTGTTTACATTGGTCGTGATTTTAGTGATGGTTGGGGGCACTCAGAGGAGGTTTCTTGAAGGACTTGCTTATGTGCTAATCTTTCTTGGCTTTTAATGTGGAGGATCACATATCTAGAAGCTAGAGGAGAAGATGGGTAGCTGTTGAATTACTGATTTAAGGTACCTGCCTTGCTTTATTAATTACTGAAAGAACCAAAAGATTTTACTTAGCCTAAAGCTAAGAAAAAAGCTAAGAAGCAAAGCTGCCAACATCTTCCTTATTTATTCACAGAATAAAGCCCTCTCATGTTAATTGTCCACATCTCCATCTTCTTCAGAAGGCTTGCCTTTCATATTGCTTGATTTTATATCGTTGGATGCTTAGGATGTTTCTAACCAGAGAAAAAAGCAGAAAAAGACAGAAAGCACAATCTGAAAAGGAGACTTAAATAGAAAAGATGCTTAGATTTAAAGAATTGTCCCCATATTCAATAGCGACGCATTAAATCACTGAAGTTTCAATAACTCGTACAGTATCTCCATGGAGATGTGCACCATATGGAGTTAATTAGTAGAACAACAGAACAATCAATTAGTTCCTTAATAAGTTTTACTAAGAAATGATAACAAACACAAACAATTTATTCAAACAAATGCCTGGACCACAATGATAGTTTAATGGCCTCTGTGAAACTGGCTCCATGCTGAGCCCCTTACTGGTACTTTGATTGATTCTGAAGATATTGAGGGTAAATGTTAGCTTTGGTCCAGCCAAAATGTTTTATCAGGATGATCAATTATTTACAGTATTAGAAGACAGAGAGGAGATTGCTGAGAGGTTTTAATTTAGAAAATGATAATAAAAAAGAGGGGAAAGAAAACCTTAAATAAGAAGATTCCATCAAGACAGTATTTAAACTGGTAGCAATATGTGGTGAGTAAGACAATAGGGATTTGCCCTGCATGCCACATTTAATCCTAGAAATAAATTGGTTTTCTGTATCATATCAAGATTGGTATTTTTGGTATATACATTGGGTAAGAGAATCAGGCATGCACAGGTCATCCATTAACTTGGACATATTCAAAGCGAAGTGATGCTGGGAAGTGGAATCTTGGCAATTAAGTGGTGTAAGTCAGAATGAGCAAAGGGAGTTGGCTGTGGGGTTTTATGTTGATCTGTATCACAGGTATTTGTGTGAGGCTTTTTCTGCATGAAAGGAGGCATCTCTACATGGCACACCTGACTTCTACTGATATCAAGAAGGACTCAAGAGCTCTGGAGAATGCATTACCCATGCCACCAAGGAAAGTTGATATCAAAATTAGCTCCTTTGCTGCACTCAGGGGCTGTGATTAATTGCTTGTTAGCAAGATGTTCAAAGTACCACGATTTATGAGAGTTTGATCAGGCAGATTATGGAATATAACATTTCAATAAATTCATGGTGACTATAGATATATGTTACAATGATAAATAGGTCAAGCTACTATAGACATTTTAGATCCAATAAAGTTATTTTTAGAATGTGTTTATGTGATGGACTAACCTATTATTTACCCAGCTGCATTTTTATGAACTAATCCTTTCCTTTAAAAAACAAGCCCAGACTTCAGGATGGTGTTTTATTGCTACCATCTTCCCCATAATTCTTCTTTCTCCAATAAATAGATCTCTCTTTTGTGGAAACAAACAAAAAAAAATCCTCTCTTTGCAACTTTGGAGGCTGCTCAGGCCTTGCAGCCAGAGGCTGTGTGGGAATGATGCTCAGGATGCAGATTGTGAGCGGTCATACCCAGAGGGGACACATCTGGCAATGCTCTTTGGGGAAACTCATCCACTGAACAGTCTCTCCCAGCTGGGACATCTACAGCAGGGAAACAGGTAATGAAAACTGCTGGCAGAGAGAAATGCAAACTCTTGTGTAAGTCATCAAAGCCACTGTCAATCTGTAGTCTTCATTTCTTTGACCAGTGGGGTGTGTGTGTATATTTGTGTCTGTTTCTGAGGCTTCCTGTTAAATCAGAGCAAAATGGAGACTGCTTCTCTTCATGCCCTTGCTTTAGTAGCATCTTTTACCTGTCAAGCTGGCTGTGGGTTTCCAAGGCAGCCTTTGTTTCAGGAAACAGGTTCAGGACTGCAGTGAGTAGGTGGCACAACCAGCTCTGCTTCTGGTGCAGTGGCTGTCACCTCAGTCCCTGAAGAGGGAAGTTTGAGAAAAAACCTAATACAATCTTTGCAAGTTCCAGTATCTGTGGATTCTCTACAGCACCTTCACTTTGCTTTGCTCTTTTTCTTTGGAGACCATATTAAATGGCTGTCTCAATCTTGTGGATATGGTTTATTATTTCACTAAGGAAAAGGACCAAAATGTCCTTTTCATGTCTGTGTAAACTAAGTCTTCCTCTTGGCTTGTTCCTGCAGGTCACTGTGAGGTGTTTCAGTAACACAGCCCCCATCATCAGCACCCCAGCAGCCTCCACTTGGTGGCTGAGTAGCTGAGGATAAATCTCTGCTTGCAGCCAGGCTGCTGGTTAGAATGTAAATGTCTAAACTTTGGAGAAGTGACCTCTGTTAAGTGGTTTAATGCAGTGTGTTGCCAGGAGCTCATGAATTCTGTATTACAGCAAGTAGTTCCATGAGATTGCAACTATCTTCCTAATAATACAACCTCAACATATTTATCACAATAACTCAGACATAGAGAAAGTATAAATATCTTTGATATGGGGAAATGAACTGGCTGCCTATAGGCATCCTCTTTGCTTTATTGATTTAACCCTTTACGGGTGTCTGTCAGCGACTGCTGCAAAGAAACAGATTCAAAAGGATTAAATGATGATGCTGGGTGTCTGCACAACACGATTCAGCCTGATTCAGTGCTTTACAGATGTTACCAGCAGACCCACAGGTTGGAGATGTGAAGGTTTGCTTTACAGCCTGCTGAAATGAAGCAATCTGTGCATTTGGGGTAGAGAAAAACTAGGTTTCTTTTACTGTGTAGTATATTTAGGTATATTTGGGAGATGGAATGAAGAAGAGTGTGTCCAGCTGAGGCACCCCAGATAACCTCAGGGAGGCAGGATGCTGGTCCTGTTCCTTGGTTGAGGCCATCAGGCACAGCACAATGCTTGGGGTTGCCTCATGCTTTCTGACCCTGTGTGCAGGATCCTGCTGGCCAGATGATCTCAGATGGGTTGTAACTGGTATAAGGTGCCAAAAGCAGAGAATGACAACAGTGGTATTCTGAGAGTGCAGTAATGTGTATTGGGTGACTGCTTTTCCTATATAATACATGAGCCTGGATCAATCTGGTACCAAGGAGTTGTTACCAATGACCTTGGTTTAAACTCCACCCCACTGCTCCCCATGACATCAAGCTCTTTTTCTGTTATGCTGGAGGATAAGAGATCCAATTGACACTTGCTAAACATAACCCCCATTCCCTGTATCTCAGATCTCTCCAGTGATCAGATGATGGCTGTATGCTAGCACTAACCCTGTCTGACTTACGTTATAGTTTTCTGATGTGATCAGAGACTAGAGTGGTGCAAGATAGATTGTAAAGCACATGGATATGGTCAGGTAGAGCTGATTTCCTAAGGGATTTAGGGTAGGGAAAATTAGAAGTTCTTATGCACTAGCTAAAATCTTTTGTGTGTGATCAGGTCTGTGTGATAAAGTGACTCATGTTCTGGAGTGATAAAAGCCTAATTTCATGGGCCATCCACACTGCTTTTCTTGAGATAGATAATGTTCTTACAACACACATTTCCTATCTTCTTTCCCGATAAAGATCTCCTTTCACTTCTTTTTAAAATGAAGTAAAACTTGGGAGTTGCTGAAGAAGTAGCACTTTTTATGGTCACTTTACCCCCCCAAAAAAGTCTTTCAATATTTCAAGCAGCAGCAAACTTCGGAAAGCAAGAAAAAAGGGTTTTGAGGTTCTTTTCATTTGATATATAGACTGAATACAGACAGGAGAAGGTCAGGGATGCAGCAGCTGAGACAAAAGGGGAGGAGGAAATATAAGGGCTGCTTTTTATAGTTTTTATGATACTACTTAGACCCAATAAAATGCTTCCATTTCAGATACAAACCACTTTAGATGGGTCCAGAAACAAATATGCCAAGACTATTGAAATGTGGGCTGAGTCGCATTTCTCACTGTAGTTTCACTCTATGATGGGTGCACAGACCCTTCCTCCTGTTTGGGGGAATCACTCTTTCAGTTAGCAGACGTACTTGATGCAGGGATTTAACTCTTATGTATTTACTTGTAGCAGGAGGATGTTTTCAGCTGTGAAATCCCCATGAAATTGAGATTTCACTGCACGTTGAACTTCACACCCTCTGGATAACCAGGGTCCCGTTTCAATGGTGCGATGTGCAGCTGCAGGTAGCTGGATCTTCAGCTGGAGTGTGTGCTCAGCATGCTTAGGGCAACAATCCTGCTAGATACTAAGCACTACCCTACTTCTGGAGGATGTGAGCAGCGCTCGTTGTACCTTTATCTCTGCTCACTGAGTGTGGAGGGATGCTTCAAAGCAAGAAAGAAAAACTCTGTGTACATGCTAACCTCTAAAAGGAGCAAAATCTGCTGACAGAGAAACGGGCCCCATAATCAGACCTACGTGTATCATTTTAGTATGACTTTTATTAACCTTTGTCATCTCCATCCAAACGGATTCAAGGTGTTTACGGACTTTACAGTGGTCACTGCAGTGTTGCCCTAGGGAGATGAGAAGGGGCAATGCCAGCAAGAACCTACTGAGCCAAAAGGAAGATTAAATATCTCTTTTGCCAGTTTTTGCACAGCCTGCCCACTGATGTACATTTGCTCAGCCACCCTTTTCAAGGCAAACGTTGGCTCAGGACATTGCAGCTACGTTACAAAGGGAAAGCGCTCCCTGATAGAGATGTAACTGTCTCTAATTAAAGTGCCTGGTAGGGGATCCCAAATCCACCTGACCTCACCACCACCTTGTCCCTGCAAGTGGGAACCTCCGAGGCTCAGAACTGGTCTCTCCCTTACCTATGTTTTAATTTGTCTTCCCAAGGCTCTCAGACTGATGAAACCTCAATTATCTGATACTCAAAGCTAAGCAAACCGAGACAGCTGTCTGAGGCCACAACTGCTTTTGCCCATTTAGATCAGACACTTTCCCTCTAATCTTTTCCAATTTCTCTAACATGCACTTCATTTTTTAATGCCCCACTCTCTCCCCCCCCCGAGCTGCAATCTTTTACACCACTGACAACAAAAATCCTTTTACTCTCTCTGGTCCATGCTGTTTTCCCAGCCCAGGGACATGTACAAAAATAAGCAGCCCCACTGAAGCCTGCTCTCTCTTTGCATAAATACAGTGGTTATGGAAAGGTGTTCATTCTATTTTCCACAACCTGTCATGTTGACTTTCTAATGAACCGGTTACTCGGCTCTGGGAAGCAGATGGAAACCTCTTCTGACAGCCCCTGTCAAAGAAATAGGCAGGAAGAAGGAGAAAAGAATTGCTGGGTATGAACTCCTAGTGCTTACATGGACAGTGGCAGGGACTGAGGAAAGATGTAGGTTTTGAACAGGATTTAAAGGCTTCATCAATCATAACAGTGATGGAAATGCAGCCATCAAATAAAAATAAAAGGATACATAACTGATTTTACACCATGAATTGATTTCCTCCCTGGTGAAAGCAATGCAAAGGTGGTGTTTTGGAAACAGAATCAAGAAGCAGGTAATCAGTCTATTTACATACTCCAAGCCAAAGGGAATATAAAAACCCAGAGGAAACAGCAGAAATGAGCATTAGTAAAACTGATCTAATCTCTGTGTTATTAGTTGCTCAAGCCAGGCTGTATGATAGATATACATATATATTGCTTCTCTCCTCTTTCAGCCATGGCTTCATATAACATCTGTCATCTCGCTCGTCCCCAGTGACAGAGCCAGCCCTACTGAGCATGTCCTGCAGATTCAGCTCCTCAGGATCCTCTTTGCAGAGCAGTACAGGTATCATTTGCTCCATGAATAGGGCAGGGTGTTAACAGTGAATTGCCCTTGCAGGGTGGGTAGCTATTCAGCCCTGGCGCAGACTGAATGTGTGTTGGTATTCTGCAGAAGCTCACTGTACATCAGTATAAGAGACTAGGTGGGCTATGAGGTTATAAAGACTAAATTCAAGAGTTCAATTTAGTTCCCTATGGAATTGAGATGTCTGTGATGCAATGTCCAGGCACCTATCAGACATCACTAAAACTTCAAGCAGAATGGTCAAGCTCTCAAAACATCCAAATTCCTGTGGATTTCCTGAAAACAGATGGATGAAGGAGAGGAGGAGCCCTAGCAATAGGCCCAGGCTGCAGCACTAGCTCAGCCCTTATTAGGCATCAGAAATCCTAAAAGACCATTGAGTCCAGAGACATAAATCCTTCAATGGCTCAGCTACATTGGTTCTGCTGCTCAGGGAGCTGCTTCCTTAATCTGACATTGTTTCTAGAATTGAACACCCTTAGGAGAGCTTCCAGGCAGGTTCGTTCGTGTTAAACACACTTTCTTTTCCCCCCAGATCGTATAGTCAGAGCTTAAATCCCTTGAAAATAAAAGATGATGATATTTGATATGGTAATCCTAATGTTAAGTGGCAGAGGCAGCCCCAGCCTTCCTGATGACAATCAACAGCCTCAAACCGAGATGCCGACCAGCATTAAGCTGTACAACAGCCAGATGATTGTCTTGTGTAATTTTGTTGAGGACCACAAACAACAGGAGGAATCCATAAAGGGGTGGATGTGTACATCTCCTACTGCCATAGGAGCTGCTTTATTGTGGTTGGTTCCAGGACCTCTCTTCAGTTATCATAAATTCAAGGTCAAAGATCAGCACATACTCAGGTGCTATCAGGCCAGCATGATGAAGGCAATCCAACACCTATAGCCAGCATCCTGCCAAGGTTTATATAGCTAGCATCATCCCTCTCTGTCTTTGACTTTCCAAGTGAATAATCAATAACTGTTTATGGCTGAAGGCAGCCTTGAAATTCATGGCTAGACCCAGAGGATAACACTTTACCCTTTTCCCACCACGCCTGTTAGTTACACATGCAAATCAATTGCCAGCATGAGATGACGGGATTTATTGTTATAGAAGTGTGAGGGAAGAAGGTTCAACTACGGTTGACAGAAGGCCACATAGGAGGATTTTATCAACTGGAAAACAGGCTCATGGATGGAGGAGTCCTATGCCTAAGTCTGGCTCCCACACAGGTGCCTTCTGAGCCTAAAATAGCTTTCTGTGTGCTGTGCTTGCAGGCTACTTCACTACAGCGGGTTGCTGTGCTCCTGCTGGTACTGCAGTTCCTTGCATGTAGCACTAAGGCTTGTGTTTGGCAGTGAGGGGAGGAGAGAGGCATACAAAACCCTAGGAAAACCTTTGCTACATGCTTACTGACCTATTCCATGCATTATTTCCCTGTGGATTGTGAGAGCCCCCTGGAGAGTCCTCCATGTAGGCTCCAGTGGGGGGAATCCTGAGAAAGCACTGGCAGACTGGGAGTATATTGCACCAACACTAGTGATTGCTACAATGAGCAATGACATGGGTGAACTCGAGATTTATCCCATGTTTCCATCAGCCAACTCAAGTTAACTAGCTCCAGCATGCCAAAGAAAAGAGACTTTTGGCACAAGCAGAGTTGAGACTAGGGGCCACATCTAGGTGGCACAAGTTGACTTGTATGTTGAAAGGGATGTGTGGTTAGCTTGGGGTGCATGTCTATCCCAGCAGGATGTGGGGTGCTTGTTTCTGTGGGTGGCAGTTGACTCAATAGCTGGCACAGATGTTTGGAGTTACTGTGCATATCTCAGTGAAAGGGGCTGAGACAGAGAGAGCTGCTCTAGGATGGAGGTAGACTGAGCAGTGATGGGTAAAGCTGGATGGAGCTTTGAGCAAGCTGCTCTAGTGGAAGATATCCCTGCCCGTGGCAGGGATTTGGAACTGGATGAGCTTTAAGGTCCCTTCCAACCCAAATCATTCTATGATTCTATGGGATATGGTAAAACTCTGTCTACTTTGACGCTCACCTTCTTAGGCATCAAACAATGAGACAGCGAAGGAAAACTGTGCTTGGAATAAATATACCACTGATCCTAGGAGGGCTTCAAAGAAGCCTGAGAGCTGGGTGTCTGAATGCTGTAAATAAATCAGACTCGAACACCTAGCTGCCCCTAAGATACCTTTTGAAAGTACAAGCCAAAAGCCAGCACCCCCTTGAAGAAACTGGGAGGAGGATTAGAGGGGGCAGCTGGAGGAAGAGAGCCGCGGGAAGAAGGACTCTTTCCTTTGTAAGGAAAAAGCATCTGCCAGCACTTTAATGCAGGCTGATGGGTTCTCCTGGGCTGTGAGGGAGCTGTTGCTGGTGTGCAGAGCTGGTGTGTACAGGCGAAAAGTGCTTTCAAATATTTTTTAAAGAACCCTGAAGAGAAATGTGATTTTTTCAGTGAAACTCCTGAGAGTTTTTAAGCATGGATTTGTTTGGGTAAATTGTGAGTGAGTGCCCTCCCGTGAGCACAGGGGAATGGCTGTTTAATTGGCTTACACCTGGTGTTGATTATGATGCTGCTTTTGCTTTTTAGCTTTCCTAATTCCCTTCATTGTATCTCATTTTGAGCAGCTTCCCTGCTGCACCCTACGGTTTGGGTTTGGCACACCCGGTGTAAAGCATAAAGAGTGCTGGGAAAAATGATGCAAAGCTCTCGCCACCTTCATGTTGTTCAGTGTTAAAAAGCCAAGGCACAAGTTGGGAAGTCTTAGATTTGGTTGTGAGAGGGGCAGAGTTCGCTCTATCTCAAGATGTGTTTTTGAAGCAGGACTTCCCCTTCACTCACTATTAGGTTCTCAGTCATCTTTAAGTGAAAACAAACCATGTCCCTCATTGCTGCCTTTATTGGCAGGTAAATGCCTGGCACAGCTTGCTGTGCCCATGCATAAAGACTGAACTTTGCTGCATTATAGCCCTGTCCCAGCTACCGATTAACTGCCTTGCAGGCAACTAATTGGGCCTTGATGCGCCGCAGTCAAAAGGGGCAAGTCCCAAGCCATGGTCTGGACCAGTTGTACTGGTGTAAATGCAGAGGGTGCTTTTACTTTCTCAGCTCTCTGGGTGCTCACCTGAGAACCAAAACCCATCTCGTGTCTAAAATAAGAAGATCCAGTTCTGGAATCACATTTATTTGGCTCCCAACTGCCACTGTATCAGCAGAGGCAGAAAGAATAGACTTACACTTGCCGTTGGCTGGGTGTGGATGGGAAAGGGGGTAAGAAATACTAGCAGCTTCTTCAGACATTGTAATTTCATTTTTGCCAGGACTGTAGAGTTAAAATAATTTGGCTTTAAATTTGAATAGAAACTGAAAAGCGGGAGAATTTGGGAAGGGGTGGTACCCATGCAAGGCATTAGCTGTTAAATTATAGGCTTGCTATGAAAAGCAGTCGTGTGTCTGTAGAAGTGTACTGAGAGAGCTTAGAGCCGGGAGGGGGTGTGGGCAGGGAAAGACGTTTGATTTAATACGCAGCTTTTGCTCAGTCCATTGGAGACCACTTTTGGTGCAAGAAAATAAGAACATTTCAAGGGCTGGATTCTGCATAATATTTCAGGATTAAGCAAACAAGGCAACAAAAGCCTCCAACCCAAGCCCAGTGCTCTGAGTACCCTTCTCATGGGCTGCTTTGTTATTTTCGAATCTGAAGCCTTCCTTTTCACACAGCTCCAATCTTGATTAAAAAGATGAAACATCTGGAAGCGCGTGTGTGTGTTTAGATAGAGATCCTCTGCACCGAGCCTATGTCTCCTCTGTGCTCATTAACAGGCTGCAGACTCTAAATGAGGGCTGTGGCTGGAGCTGAGATGTAGGGAAGAACCCACCTGGCGAGCAAGGCTTTACTATTTATTTTGCTTAAAGCCCTCAAAGTTTACTCAGCTGTTGAAACAACAAATCCCATTTCTTCAGCTGGAATGGTATAAAGAGAGAGGAATTAAAGGAAAGAAATAAAAGCAAGTGGAGGAAAGCAGGGAAGGAAAGAGAAGAAAATGAAAGGATTGCCTCAATCTGCTTTGCTGTTTGTTAGACAACACACAGAAGAATATCTCTTAAGAGAGTCAAACAGAGCCTTGTGCCCTGGGGGCATCTCTTTAGCATCTCATCATGGGTCATTTATTGCAAGACATAGAATCATAGAATGGTTTGGATTGGAGAAGACCTTAAAATCATTCAGTTCCAACTCCCTGCCATAGGCAGAGATGCCTCACTCTAGACCATATAGCTCAAGACTGTCCAACATCATGTAGTGCTCACAATCGGTCCCCTATCTGTATACATGGTGGATTTAGCCACCCTAATTCCAAGCTCACAGTTGGGATGCAACTGCTCTAAGTGAAATTTGCCATGGTAGGAGATAGAAATACTGTGGACACAGCAATTTGATAGACCTGTCACCTGCCAGCTCATCAAACAAACCTACCAATCAAACTGCTCACAGAGCAGCTCTGCTATCCTCTCCTCTGTTTCTTCTCACTCACCTGATCCTCCTGACCCAGTGCAGGTGGAAACTCTGATGCTTATTACTCCAGCCATTAACTTTTCTCTGTGTTGTGACTGTTCTCTTTTGCCTTATTCATTTTGTTTAGGTCTGAGAATAAGTTTTGTTCCAGCCTCGTAATACCCTACAGCCATGAGCCAGGCAGCTGAGATTTTAGAGAGATAAAAAGACAAAGCAGAAGGAAATACGTGAAAAATCGCAATGACAAGGTTTCTGCTGGTAGCTTGTGATACAGAGAAATGAAGTCCCAGGCCAGCAGGCTTTGGCAGCTGAGAAAATGCTCATTGTCTATCTGGCAGACAGGCAGGCAGAGCGGATGGGTTGGTGGGGGAATCGGGTACAGAAAACACTTGCAGGAGGCTGTACAATACAAGAAAATCTAAACTTCCAAGCAAGCACTCAAGTCAGTCTCCTGTGTTTTATAGCTGTGGGGCTTATACGCAGCTTTCTCTTCCTCTTTAACCTGGTGAGCCCTACAAACACAAATAGGGAAGGTTGCTTCCATCTAGTCTGGAAAATACACCGGTCCCAAAGGGTCTGACTTTGTCAGCTTGGTGGCAGAAAATGTTGATATCCCCATTCCTGTGAATTTGGAGGACCTGTAAGCTATGCACAGCCTTCCTTGGTGGAGTTGAGACTCCACCGTGCGCTCTGGTGCGGGCTGTGCTGTGCTGGGGCCAGCTCACAGGAGCATCTGTGTGTTTTCGGAACTTGTCTTCATACATCTCACAGCAACGCAATGCTCTGCCAGGCTCCAGCAGACTGAAGGTCAGCAGAGTTCCCTGTGGACAACAGTGATAAAATCGTGCTCTTGCAGACATGCAGTACCAGGGAAGATTGGGCTGGGGGATTAAAACCTCATTTCTGTTCCATCTCTTTTGGCAATCCCATTTCCCAACTCACAAATCGCCTTTGTTCGCTGTTTGTCCCTGGCATGTGGCGTTATCCATACACAGATACCAGCAGCGTATTGGCAGCCTCTGTCCTTCTCCCACATTTAGCCCTTTTAGATGTGCAGAAGAAAGAGTTGGATCACAGCTCATTTTAGGTGCACATAAGCCTAGGGCTGGTCAAAAGAGGCCAATCAATACACTATTGCATTCAGATATATAACCTCCATCATAATGACAGCACTTTCCTCTCTTTCTGTATGGCCTAGAGGTGGAAATACTGCCTGTGAGCAGGAGTGAAGCTTTCTCCCCCTCTGGAATTTGTGCTTTTCATGGTGGTGGTCAGACAGAAGGAACAAAACCAGGCTTGTTGATGCAGATGCGAAATTAAACTGGTTTTAAGCTGACCCACAAACAGCTGTCTCCTAGGAGCTTGTCTAATAAACCTCGTATGCTAGATCTGAACCTGTGGTCAAGACAAAGGAGCCTCAACCCATTATCAAACCACTGAGCTCGCAGCTCTTGATATGCAATAAATCCCCCAATGGCAATTAGCCCCAACCTCTCTGTATTTCTCCTGTCCACAGGACCTAACCACATCTCTGTCTCCCCTCAGTTGCACGTGGTGTATTTTGGGCACCAGGAACTGTTTTTGAAGAGCAGTGATTGTGCACGGCTATAATAAACACACTGCCACGTTGATGGCTTATTGAAGTCCCACCAGCACCCAATTATGTAAATCCAATTATCTGTTGAGGAGGCTTTGCTGAAACAGCTTGGAGTTGTAACACTTTATTTTGTGTGGGAACGGGAGAATATAGTTGAAAAATGCCTTTTGAGTCTTAAGCATTAGGCTCCCAGAGCTGAATAGGGCCGGCTCACTTGCATGTGGCTCTGGAAGGTGGGTTTATATTCTTCAATGATAATACCTTTATCTCTTTGCCCTCACACCCAGGCTGAGTCTGGTGGGGAGCTGTTGATTCATCCCTTTTCAGCGTGGCACGTCTGAATGGGTGCAGCTGGGAGTAACAGACCCCCTGCTGACAACAGACCTCAGCAGTGGCTCTGGGGTGGCTCTTTGGCACAGATAACTTGCTCTGCTGCTGTCACTGGGATTTTGTAATATTGACAACGTCTTGCCACAGGTAAATTTATAGGGACCTTAAGTCATGCTGCTGGCTCATAGTGACAGCTTGATGTGCTGAGCTGTTTAATATGAAGCAAAGCAGTGAAGTCAAAGAGTATAGAGATGATTTTAATTGTTTAATAATAATAACAATAATGATAATAATAATAACAACAATAGTATCTTGATGAGAAAATTAAAGCTGTGCTGCTGCAAAATTCCTAGCCTACCCACATGCCATAGGGCTGAGGTGTGGAGCTGAGGAATGGACTTCTTCATGAGCATCTAAAGGAGCAAGGCACCCACATGCCTCTGAAAGCAAGTGAGATCTTCACCCCATACCTAACTAAAAGGCAGATGGAAGTGTGAGTGCACTTCCCCATGATACACCTGCACAGATACAAAGCAGATCTCAGCCAAGCTCTTGTATTTGCTTCTTTGTGTTCATATCTCAAGCAGGACTTTTTGTCCAGACTTAGGGAGAGGCAGAATTTGACTAAAGGATGTGGCACTTATGGAAGTAACAGCCTGAGCTTTGGGTCCCAGGTGCTTTCCTGGAGGTGGTACATCCCGAGCACAGGTATCATCAACCCACAAGGATAGAGCAGTGGTCTCCAAGCCCTGCTGGAGACAGGACAGATCCAGGAGGCAGCCCAGGCCATGCGTACAGACACCCTGGAGGCTCTTTTTTTTTGTGGAATGGTAGCTACAGCCTACACTGGATCAACTGGATGCTTGGATTTCAGGAGCTTCCACCCTCAGGAGGCTGCCTTGCTGAGATGCAGTCGGGTGTGCACACGAGATAAGGCTTGCAGCCAATTTTACATATGAGTATTTGATTTTATTTGACTTCTCTACAGCAGAGGGAAGGTGTTAGACATCCTCACTGCTCCTGCTGGCTGTTCCTGAAGAAATCTGTCAGCCGTACTGACAGCAGGGGACAAGCCAACTTTCAGCACCCCTGCAAGCTGACTGACATGTTCTGGAGGCGCTGGTGCTCCTAGTGAAAGGCACATTGGTCAGGTTGGCTCAGCTGAGGTGGGTTCATCTTGCTGCCATTCAGGGCTGCACTGAGCCATAATCACTGCTGTTATGGTAATGCTGGAATGTGGCATGCAGCCCTTCTCCCCCACCCCTAATCCGTTCCCACTTCTGGTTGGATATACATCCCGTGTGAGCAGGGAATTATTGTTTATGAGCATTAAAAGCAGATGTTTCAGCCAAAAAGGGGGGTGAAAAAGATCAATTAACACGTAGCAAAGTGACAAAGATAGCAGAGAGAGGAAACCTTGAGTAATTCATCTTATTCCAGAATGGCTGTGCATCTACCCCAGCCTCCTCCATGCACCACAGTGATGTACTCTCCATTCCTATGTAATTAGAGGCTCTGCTGTTTCCTGCTCCTTCCTCCCATCTCTCCAGAGCTCCATAGGAATGGAAGGAAAAACGGCTCGTTTCAAAATGCCAACGGATCAGGAAAGAAAGATGCATTTGCTGCCAGCAGCCCCATCTCATCAATTTAATCAGGAATACACCCACTGAGGTCTAGTGATGGGAAAGGGAGGAGGGCTAACCCTGCGAGACCCTGGATGAGCAGACAGCGTGTGCTGCTCCTGCCCAGGTCAGAAAGGGATTTCCTGATGATGCTGCTGACAGCAGGAGCTGGGCTTGCCTTCCTCATCTCTCCTGTGATAAATCTTCCAAGCTCCCTGAAAGAATCCAGCTCCCCTGTTTGCGCCTGCTCAGAGGTGAGACCTGCCACTGCCTCCTTGCTGTGCTCATCCCCATTGAACGCATCTCTGGGACTTGAGTTGATCAAGATATTTCAGGGTCTTTTAAAGGAAAACAACCAACCCAGCTTTTTTATTATAAAGAAAAGGAGTGCATTCTTCATTAAAAGCAAGTGTTTTATTAAAAGCTTCATTCTCTCCCCAAACCCTTTGCATTGCAAACATCTTCCAAATGTATCCTGACACATTCTGTTTACTAGCACCTGTGTTTGCAATAAATGTTTTCATTAAAATGTTTCACCATGAGTAAATGAGGAAGAAAAAAAATGACCCACAAAAGAGAAAAGAAAAGAAGAAATGAGTCTATTTTTAACCTTTCAGCATGAAAACGGTTTTGAATTGTTGTGTGGAATTAATTGCAGGAGTTTTAATCAGCTTTAACCAGGTGGAGGAGGGAAGAGAAACAACTGAGGGACACCAGAAAAAGGCAACGAGACAATTGTCAGCCTGGATCAGACTATGACTATGGCTCTCAAAAAGAGAAGGGATGACTATGACTATGGCTCTCAGCCTACAGCTATGGCTAACACCAGATGCTTCTAAAGCAGATAGAAGCACTACACAACACAGATGTAGGATAATTCATCTCCCCCTCCCTCCCACTTATTCTCTGTTTTCTAAGGGAAATGAGTGAAGTCTCCTCCGAGGGTCTGTAGCATTGACTGCTCTAATCCTGGGCATTCTCCTTTTCCAAGTAAATGGCCAGTCCCCAGGCAACCCTTTAAAACTCCTATTCTCATAGGTTTCCTTTGGCAGTCAAACTGTGAAGAAATAGTTCCTTTCATCAATTTTGAATTTGCTGCTTCTAAGTGTCCCATCAACTGTCTCTTTGTTCTCCTGTCAGGAGACACGGAGAGCAGAGCTCCCAGCCCACCCTCTCCAGCCTGTTTGTCATTTCATGCAACGTTCCTATATCCCTTTTGCATTTGTTCCTGTGCTGAACTGTGGGGATTCCCTCAGGTCCCTTTAATGAACTCTCATTTTGCAGTGTCCTTTCTCAGTTGGGGTAAGCAGCACATCGCACAGTACTCCAGAGGGTGCATCTCTGCCTCAACTCATGGATGCAGAAGGGTTTATATATGAATGTCTACTGAAATACTTCTGCCTCCAGCTTCCAGGGCTTTGATTTTTGGGGTCATTTGTTTGTAACAGTTTTGAATTGAGAGCTAAGGTCTTATACAGGATGTTGCATCATTGCTTGCAGGGACTGCTGACCAAAGCAAAGCAGAGCCAATGCCTTTGCCATGCAGCCCCATATGTGATCCCTTGGTGGCTCTAATTACCTGAACACACAGATCTTGCTCCATGTGTGTGTACCAGAGCCTCTTTAAAGCAGAAAGGAGAGGGCTTTCCTGCCTGACCGCTGCTGGTATGAATTGTCACGAGTGGTGTGATTGTAGGCAATGATGCAGTTTGACCTTCAGCCTGCAGGTTGAAACTCAAGAAAAGATGTTCTGATCCTGTGTGAGACAGACCAGATAAACACCATGAAGGGTCCATAAGGCTTTTGAGTGACAGATGAACATCTTGGTCCAGTTTCTGCTAAACAAACATGGAATAGCCTCTCAGCAGTGCTTTCACTGTTCGCCTCTGTGCTGTTTATCCTACCAGCACTCTCCAGGCTGTTGAAGCCTAAATGTAAGTGAAGAAGTGGAAGAAATGAGGAAGATCAAAGTATGTGGAACAAAATAATGGCAGTTCTGAATAAGAAAGAGCTTTAAGAATGCAGTAAATATTGGGGTGTGCGTGGAGGGAGTTGTAACAGAGATAAAGCAGGCTTTTTAATACAGTAGAAAAGGAATAAAATCAATGACGGCTGAGTTACAAATAACACAGCCGAGCTCCTGAACTCCTCTTTTCAAACTAACCCTTCACAGAAGAGCACAAAAAACCTGGGACAAACAATTAGGCAGCAATGAAGACCTTGTCAATAGAGCTGTTGATAAGGAACAGATAAAACGTATACTTCTATTGAATGCAGCAGAATTCCTTTTTACTCATCGCTCCTCCTAGCTATCACCCAGCCCTCTGGATCTAACCTGCTTTGCAGAAGCCAGCTCCCATTTGTGTTGTTATGTTTGCTTCTCGCTTAGGCTGCTCAGCAGGGCTTTTGGTCATGAGGATTAGTCTGAAAAGTTATTTCTCTGATTTTCTTTGATGCTTTCAAAGGTGGAAGAGAAAAAAACCCTTGTGCTCTGAAGGGGCTGTAAATCTCTGTGCCAGTTTAATGAAGTGTGGGTTTGAGCCAGTTATAATTTCACTCATCTCTTTTGGCACTAAAATGCCAAGCAGAGCTCACCTCATTCTCCTTTTACACATTTCTGGTTTTATAAGTATGCCTGATTTGGAAAGCTTGTAGTTCATGGACGTCATGTGGTAAGGATTCGGTCTTAATAATCATTACCCATTGAAGTCAATGGCAGGGTTTCCACTGAAGGCAAGGGAGTTTAGCCTCTGCAGAATCAGCTTTTGAAATAAATATATATAACAGGGTTCACCCTTTATGGGCTCATAGGAACAGAGCATCCAGGTGAGCAAGTCGTGTGCCTCTAAAGAAGCTTCTTGGCATTGCTAAAAAATGATCTTATCAGAGTATTTAGGACGCTTTTTTGTCTGACGGTTTGTAACTGTTTCCCTGCCGATTTTAAGGTGCAAAATCAAAATGAAGTGCCCCAGGTGGTACTGCTCTTAAAAAGGTGAAAATGAGAGAAACTGGCGATTACTTCTGAGTCTGTTTCTATGGATGGGTAGAGAAACTAAGTTCTTTATCCCCTGGCTTCATACCTGATTGTAGGCAAATGATATTTAGGTGTTCAAAGCAGCACTTGATTACTCAGTAGGAGAATCCAAATCAGTGTGAGGTCAGGGGTAAGATCATTCTGAAGATGACCGTAGGAGGAGACAGCATTTATTTAGGTTTCTGTGAGACATGTGGGATGCATCATTCTCCAAAGCAGGATGGGTATTGACAGAGGTGGAAAATTGCCAGCCAGACAACAAAGGAAGGGTAAGAATTCAGTGGCACAGTAAGCAGGGTTGCAAACGCTGTCCAGCAGAATGCCTAAAAGGATCAATAGTATCACCACTTTTACTCCATATCAATCTTAATGACATAAATAAGGTGTTTATCCTAGTTGCAAGATTATACTCCAGGGGAGTGATTGCAAACACTGTAGACAATGAAATACTCAAATGTACTGAAGTGGTCAGAGGTATGGGTTAATGAAAAGCTGAAAGCCAGATCTCTGTAGACTGTTTTTCTTTCACTTATGCTGGTGTGAGTCACTGGAGAAGTGAATTGAGTTGTGCTCTGTAAAAACAACAGGTTTACCACAGACTTCCTGCATAAACTCATCAAATTCAACATGATCATTAAGTTAATTATCATTAATTTCTGGACTGGGTTTAAATGAATGAAGAATGAAGGCAGGGCGCTGTGTCTAGCGAGAAATGGTCTGAAACAGAGAGGAAGACAAGGTTCAGGCTTCTGCTTGTTCTATAGGCAGCGAGCTGTGGTTTAGTTTTGAACAGTGACTCATAAGCAAGGATGCAAAAAGGAGTATCCAGTCCTTCCCTCTTCCCTTACAGTGGATGTAGACCATACTGTAACCTGATTGCCACTTGTAAAAATATGTCTTTAAATTGTTATTAAATATTTCATCACTTATTAACAGCAGAAAAAAATCAACACAAAACAGTGCCTGTGATTTGTTAGCAATATTTACTCTGTTCCTACCCAGCATATCTGGGACGTATTTCACAGTCTTCTTTATAATGGTGATGCTAGAGATATAAACAGCATTAATAGAAAAAAATGCATAATAGCAATACAAAAAGGGCTGATTATTAATAAACCATTGTCAGGTTAACTAACAGGAAAGTAAAGCCTATCTAGTGAGTGCTTGCGAGATAATTCTTCATTCCAAAGTAGTATTTGAGAGTTATGCACTAATAAAAAAAATTGCTTTAAACTTTCTGTGAGATTAAAACTGAATAGGTTTTTCTAAAGGGCTGGTAAAAATTCAGGTTAAAAGTAAGCACTAAATAATAGATAGCAACGTTGAAAACCCATTGTGGACAGACCACATTTCAAAGCAAGGGTGCTTTTTATGTTTTCAAGAGGCAAAAGGCATCTGATAGTGCAGATTCTTCCTTGTTGGCTAAACATCTGTTCACCTGTGTGCTGACAACTTTAAGTGCCAGTCATGGTCTGATCTACAGCCAAATGAATGGGGTTTTCCCCTGGCTTTCACAGGGCTATGAATTGACTTCAAGGCACAGAAAAATATGGTGTGGTAGCATTTAGATGACCATGAAGTCTACAGCAACCACTGTCTCTGGAGAATACACGTCCAAGGAGCTGATGCAGTTACAAATGGTCTCCTGGTCAAGCTGCCCTCCTTTCTTCACAAGAATCAACTCAGACCACCCTAGTATGATGTAAGGAAGGGTGTCAGATAGAAGAAATCCTGAGGGGGGATGTTAAAAGCAATGGTCTGTAAGAAGGGGGGATAAAACTGAGCCCGCACAGTTCAGAATGTGGTGCCCCAAATCAGACACTTCAATCTCATATTAATATTATGAAGCATCCATGTGAAGAAATAACAAATATGCCTCTGAATTCAGTGGTATATCTACACAGGTAACTGCAGCTCTGCTACACTGGAAAATTGTAGCTTATACATATGTTGTTCCTCGGTGAAATAACAGACAACCTATGAAAGAATCTGGGCTGTGAAAAATGCAAGGCACATTCTTGTCCTGGTCTGCAACTAGGAGTTACAATAATACAAATAATAATAATAATAAAGAATAAAGAGAATAATTTGAGAGCCAAAGGGTAGGGGCAGTTGAAATAACTGTAATAAATCATCCTGGGCTATAACTGAACAAAGAGAACCTGAAGATGATTATTGGCAAACACTTTACATTGGGAACATTTTTCCTGTAGGATAGAGGGAAACAGATCTAGTATTTGATAGCGGTGGAAGCAGAGAATGTAAACCTGGAGGCAGTTGCCCTGCTATAGCAAGAGGATGACCAGAGGATTACTGATCCAGGATAAAAGAGGAGGAAACTTGCCTTTTCCAATTCCATCCTGTAAGACTGATGCAAAATTTACTTGGCACCAGCAGTAAAGCTGCTGGGGAACTTCCACACAAATGCTGTCAGTGCTCCTGACCAGCTTCTGCTTCTCAGAGTTTGAAGGGTAAAAAGTCCCTCCAGATCAAGAATCTCTCTTCCTACCACCATTAAAATGAACCACCACAATCCTACAGCATTTATAAGCTCTGAATATGATTGATCTTCTGAACTTGAGAAGGATATACTTGTTAAAGGTACTTATTTAGTTGTCTTGTTCCTGGAGACATTCCTGGTTGATAAACAACCTCAGAAAGCCTATTTTAGCTTTAAGAAAGGTTTTTATTATAGATGGACATGACCCATTTTTTGGCAATTTCATGGTAAATGAGATCATTTGAGCCCAGTACGTCTGACAAGTCAATTGTGAGGTTTTGCAACTGGTACGTCTGAAGAGAGCAGCGTGGGTCTGAAGGTAACAGCCAGTTGGGTGGGTGCTCTAAACTGAGCTTCAGCTCAGCACTTGACAGCAACCATCCCGCTGACCCTGAGCACAGGCACAGCCTTCCTGTTTGCAAAAGGTCTTGCAGAGGTGCCATTACCTACCTGAGCTCGGAGTAGTAGTTAGGATGCTGATGGGGTTGATAGTGTTTGTTGCTAGACACTGCAGCACATTTCTGATACTTGTGTTTTGCTATCCCAAGGTACTCACTGTTTCCAGGCACAGTCCCAGAGGATTTAGTAACAATAGAGTGAAAGAGATGGAGTTTGAGGGAAAATAAAACAGCTGGTAGATAGAAAGATGATAGCAGTGTAGAGAGGAGTCTCTGTTTCAACTAGTATTCCGTATTTCTTTTTGCTGGAGTTCCAGCAAGAAGGTATTAATAATAAATAAAAAGAATTGTGAAGGTTATCAACACTGACCCTTTTCCTCTTTCAAGTAGATCTCAAGTTCTTTTTATTGATTATACACAAACTTTAACACATACAAACCAGTTCTGTGCTGCCTTTCAAAGAAGACTGCAGCTTGAGCAACCCAGGCCAGAAACTTCTCATTTCTGGGCCAAGTGGCACCACGAATGGATGGTTTTCACTTTGCTGGTTGACCACTGGGCTTTTAACATGAGAGACATCACGTTGAACAGCATTTTACTTTGCAAGACGAGGCTATCATCTTTGTGCCTGTCTCGGGGACGTGGCCGTTGAGACTTTACCTACAGAACTAACAGCATGAAAGCAGATTATGTGCAAATCATTGTTAAAGACAATGCAAATACCATTTGTTGCATATCCTACTCTATTCTGCACCACATGCAGGCACTACTCTTTTAAATTAGCCAGAATCTCAAATGAAAAGATGTTGAAGGTCAAAGCCAACTCCTGAAGTGGTAGAACAATGTAATGAGCTAGTCTGTTTTGCTCCTTCTCCGTCTTTAATTTCAAAGGGCAAGAGGATGGCATGGACATGATTGCCTGATTCATTTTAATATAAATGCAACATCATTAAAGGTGTCAGACTGAGATCTTGTCAGAAAGCCTTTCAGAGTGATCTGGACTCTTCCCCTTAAGAGGAAAGGAATGGCAAGTTGATAGTTTCTTAAATGCTGTGTGGTAAACTGAATCTCATTTCTCAAGTCATGAAGTTTGCAAATGAACTTATTATGTATCCAAAAGGAGAAAAAGATTAAGTTTTGATTATTTTATAACATTACCAAATGGATACTTACAGATGGGAAGGGAAATGTGTGTATAGGAGAAGAAATAACAGATGACAGCATCACATGTCCGAAGTATTTGCAATTGCTTCTCTTATCAAGTCTTTGATACAGCAGGTCCTTCCCTCCAGCCACAACCTCTCTTCTATTTATGTCACCCCACACAATGATGCTGGGAGAAAGAAAACAACCTTGAATCGCTTCCAGCCGGGTTTCTGGTACCCTCAGGCTGGGTGGTGTGTCTCTATCAGTGGCATGAAGCAGTGGATGTGTCACACATGTTAATATCAGGGCTACTGTTGGGATGAAATACCATGGCCTGCTCTAAATGTTTCACCACCAGCAACCTGTTGTTCAGCTGACAGAGATCCTGTGCAACACAGCACAGCCCTGAAATGTGCCAGGCAAAATCCAATATTACAGAATTTATAACTGCAAAGTTCATCTTGTATTCTCCCCCCTTAGATGCCTTCCTATATTTCAGGCCTGTTGAATCAATGGAACCAAGGGGCAGTTTGTTGTAGCACCCTGTAGTATGGTATTAAATTCTTGCTTTATTGCTAACTTCAGCAATTTTTGTAGACTGAGACAAGAAAGAAAGAGGGAAAGAAAGAAAGAAACACTGTGGGAGAGAGATGGGAGCTACAAGATGTATTGCTCATATTGCTTATATTGCTGAAGTCTTAACTGGGGTAAAAAGTCCAGTACCATAAAGCCTAAAAACATATGATGCCCCCATTCTATAGCAATATAGCATGCCTTTAACAACCATAGCTAGAATGGTAACAAAAAGAGATGTTAATCATGCTGTGCCAGGGTAGTGCCCAGTGTGGCTCACAAAGGCCCTTTGAGCAGGAGCCAAGTGATTTCAGAGTCCTGCTTTGCCACTCTCACCCTATCCCACCACTGAAATCTGCTGTCTGGGTCCTTTGTTGTTGCAGAACACAGCATTCAGCCTGTTGACTGTCGTTAACACAATGGTTTGGGTCCCAGTATGTCTATATTATGCATAGATGCTATTTCTAGGCATCATGGGCATTGTGTAAACCCCTTGCAGCAACTGTTCCCACAGCAGGCGGATAAGAAAAGGAGTCATGGTCTCACTATACACATCTGGATAGTTTCACTGAAAATTAGGGAGATTACTAGTGTGGTAGAGGATGCTCTTCGCTGCTGTGGACAGAGGCAGCAGGGGTTGTGTTACCAACAACCCCCTTTAACCCACCATCCTAAGCCCTGCTAAACAGCTGGCTCAGTACCAGTGAGACTTGGTCCCTAAGCACTTGAGGATTTTCCATTTTCTCTCTGGCCAGGGCTTAAAAGCATCTCCCTGTTGTGAAACCACTGCAAGAGTGAGGGTTAAATGTGCAGGTGCTAGGTACAGCAGAAAGAGACGTCATATCAAAGGCTACAATTGCTCCATAACTCTGCCTCAGACCCTGGACCAGCCCATCACAACCTTACAGTCTGTTTTGAAAATGCCCTGGTGTTGATTTATCCTGCAGAATTATAATCATAAACTGTAAGAATGAATTGGCAATTAATGCCTGGAGTTAGTTTATTGCTGGTGTAAGCAGGGGTGACTCCTAAATCACACAGAGTACCTCCCATTTACATCTGTGATGGATCTGGCCCACCAAGCGAGCATGGTTACCTCCTGGGCTCTCTGTGATCTCACTCACTCGCAGCAGCGAGATGGTTGTTATGCAGCATGGATCCAATCTGCTTTCATGGCTGTTGCATGGCAATTAGAGTAATTTTGTGCAAAAGGCTTCCTCAGAGATGATATCAAGGCACTGGCTGGATGAAATGGACACAAACTTTGCTCGATATAGAACTAACATTAAGCATAATGATAACACCCAAGGCTTCCCTGGGGTTTTTTAATTGCTCTTGGAGCCCTAAGAAATATTTTTTCTCTGGTTAGAACCACAATAATATTTCATTCCACTGCTTACCCTAAAAAATGGATTTCCTTTCCCTTCTCAGCTGGTGATTTGTTTTGCATTAATGCCTTTCATAACTCATATGTTTCGCCATTAAAAATTAATGCTTGGTGCTGACATAAACAAATGAAATTTGTATTATTAATGTTTTACATAGGTAAGGCTTTGTAATAACAGATTCATCATAACAGACTGTTTTAATTAAAAGACTTGCTCATTCCCTAAACTGATTTTAGACATCATTTTGGGCAATGCGAAGAAAGTCTTGTACAACCTCCTGGAGAGGAGTGATCAGTAAGTCCTCACAAGCCATTTTTATAAGTTGGCACCTGAGTTCAGGCAAGGTGTCTGCTGTCTGGGTTCTATTCAATGAGAACAGCAAGTGGGAAAGGCATCAGTGATGGCTTTTGGTACAGCTTCAGGCCTCTACACTCATTAGAGTTTCTACCTGAGGTCCAGCTAAACATTGGAAAACACTTTGCTTCGTGGGACTACTTTGAAGGTTAATAAAGTGCCTAAGTGGTGGGACTGTGCTAAGGGTTTGGTTTCAGGTCTTCAGACTCTTTTGGCTGGAAAGCCAAAGAAGAAGAAGCAACAAATGCAGTTATAACCTGCCTCAATTTACGTTCCTTTAACAGAACAGTGCATACTTGAAGTCCACATTAATTACAACGTCGAGTGAGCCTTTATTTGAAAGTTTCTCATTAAAAATTTGCCTCTGGTTCTGAGGGTAATGGTGTTGACTGTACAAAAGAAGAAAACTTTGTTACTTGGCTGCGAGGCTTCAGGTGATGCCTCCATAATACGGCTGTATGATATATTCCTAGGCAAATGAAGTTCTGCTTGAGAATAACTCAGTGTAAACCCCATTACAAAGCAGGGGTAATTGTTCCACAAGACAGGGCTACAGTCCTGCAAAATTCATAAAAAGAAATTCAAACACGTTAAAGCATGGAATGGTGCGAGAAAGAATGAAAATAGGAGCAGGCTTTATAGCAGAACTGGGAGCAGTGGCATAAAGCGTGCTAATGACAGGGAACAGGGTGATGGGAAAACATCAAGGGGGGGATTTCTAAAGCCCAGTGCACTCGCCTTACTCTTCCCCTGTTGAAATCAATGGAAATGTGCACTTCTGTCTTTCTATACTAGTGAGTTCAAGGGGAGCTGGATTAAGCCAGGGTGCTTTTAAGTCACCCACCCTCCATATCTGTAAAGAACAATTGGAAGAGTGAAGAGCTAAGAATTGAAGCCGTTGTAAAAAAGCCCTAGAAAATGGTTCTGGGAAGCCAGGAGTGCTAAAAAGAGAAAGATGATAAGAAGAGACTATCTGTATTGGACATCAGGAGCTTATAAAAGGCTGCGGGATGTAAAATGGCATCACTCTGGAAAGGACACGAAAGTGATGAAGTGAATAGCACGGCTATATGACATGCTCATTAATGGGCAAGATGACTTAGGCTGGTTGGTTACCTAGAAGCAGTTGATAAAACTCCTCTCTCCACCCCCTATAGCTCCCAGTGTGACCAGTGGAGATAGATCCAGGCAAAAAAATGGTATTGCAGAATGGAAAAGGAGGTTTGTGTGTGTCTAACATGATGTTGGAATACAGATGTGGAGGGACCGGAGGTGTGCATCTATTTCTGTGTCTGACTCTTGCTGTCAGCATCAAGAAGCTTAAGTGTAGCCTTTTGATACATGTGCACTGTAGAGGTTTTTTACGTTGCAAGGGGCAGCTTCCACCAAAACAAAGGTTAAATGTACTTTTTGCCCCATTTACAAGTGTGTGTTGCAGCTCTACAGCTACGTGTCCAGCATGCGATTGCAGCCACTTCTGCAGGCTTTGTGCTGCTGAACCTATTTAATTAGATGGAATTGGATTGAATCTGCTAAGCAGTTATTGTCAACACTGTTTTCTGTGCACGGATATATTGTTTGGGAACCCACAGGAGTGCTATGCTGGACATGGGAACGTTGTGCCTTCAGTTGAACCCAAGCCAGCTCCACAAAGGAATGGCAAAATAAGACAGAGATTCCAGGCACTTAATCTTAAGGCAAAAGTGAAAAAAAAGAGGGATATTTGCCCAGCTCAGTGATCACATGAAAGGGAATATGGTCCACTTCTGTCTGAGGCGGATAAGGAAAGCTGGTATTGCCTGGCATGGTTTCTCCTAGACTTCAGGAGCTCTCCAAAGGGCATTGCAATGGGAGGGGACACACTGCCCCCCATGAGGAAACCAGGCTGCCCCTGCTAACAGAGAGCTGTTAGACTGGAACAGGGATTGAACAACGTGCTGTGCAGAAGCCACAGCTTCATTTACTTGATAGGGCTGTGCCAAAGCAGAGCAAATGTTCATTTTCCTAACTTTGCATCAATAATTAATCAAAACTGGTTTTACATAAGCCTGAACATAAAATTATTAGCTCCTGGAGGTTTTTCCAGCAGTTACAGCAGGACCTCTGACAGCAGCTTCAGAATTGATGTGCTTTAAAGGAGAGGAGCATTGATAAATACCCATTAATTGCCCCTGCTGTTGCTCACTCAATCAGCTCTCACCTCTCATTCTCTTTTCCTCTTGTGTTTGGGGGGGAACAAAAAGGAAGGAAAAAAGCAGGATTTTACTTAGAACAGAGAGAAAAAGAAGGAAACTTTCTTTCTTGACAAACTGGTCTGCAGGATAACAAAACAAACTGAACCTTTCCGCAAATCCGGGTGTATTCCTGGAATTTCAATTAAATGGTGAGATCTCTGGGGCACAGTGTAGCCTTTCTACTCTCTTTCCTTAAGATGTTTAATGTGACAGGGTGTTGATCCTTTGTTATTTCTCAGAGGTGCTTTTGTGGTAGAAATCAAACAATAAAGAGAGCATTATATCTGGACTTGGCTAGTGGGATGACTGGTACAGTGTGGGCTGAAATGGAGGGCTCACGCAGTGGAAGGGCAGACCTCTGGACCTGAGGAATAGCATTCTTTACTTAGGCTGGGGGCTTTTATGGTCTTCATTGAGCTTTTTGAGGGAGTAGCCTTGAGGTCTGTCCATCTGGTCTGGATCTGCAATGGGCTGTTCAGAGCAGAAGGTTAGCACTGTGTGCTATGAATTATTGTCAGAGGTTCCCTCCCTCTCTCTTTTCCCCTTCTACTTGCCAGGGATGGTCCCACAATCCTCAGATTAGGTCCAGTGTTGTGGAGACCTCTGAGATTCCTTCTCTCCCTGCATGGGACTGTGAATTCATCAAACGTTTTAACCTCTGAACAGCTCTACTGTCCAGTGGAGAAATCTGGGGTTTTTTTAGGGATTTTCCAAGAAGTTTTGACAATTCAAGGACAGATTCTTAACAGACAAAATTCAGCCTCGATCCCCTGACTTTTGGAAGGGATAACAGTTTGCACCGTATTTGCTGGCCCATCCACCTCAGGGTCTCTACAACATCCAGCCTTTCTTGTGGCCATATCCAGAGCTTAGAGAGTTTGGATCACCTCATAGCCTTTGCAAATCCTCTGAACACATTGTAGTAAATAATGTTCATTAAAGATTTAATTCCTTTCTTTTATAGTTTCTAAACCTGGCAATGCATGGATGGAGGGTGCAATTGTCAAATTATACCTGAAGGGTTTGTAGAGGTCAAACTTCCACTGAAGTGAACAGTAATAAGGCAACCTTTGAAAGTCCTTTAAAAGATTTCTTCCCACTGGTTTATCCGTCAGGATTCACTCCACAGAATGATAAAGATTTTAGACTTTGGACTGCTGGAAAACTGTCTCCTCACTGTTCATACTGAGCAGGCAGTCAGCTAAGGCACTGCCTAATTCTTCTTGCTCACAGTGAAACAATGGGAGAGATGAATAATGAATAAAAATAAGAACTTTGGGAATGTCAAAAGCAGCAGAAAAGAAACACTGGAGGTTTGCAGGATCCACCTCAAACAGCTCAAACAGTTTGTGTAGGGACCTGCAAAAGGGTGAAACCCAGCCTTGCAAAACGCAACACACAAATGAGGCTCCCTTAAATGGGAAAAGAAACAGTGCTGTTGAGATATATATGTACTATTTCTCCCCGATTGCTGATATTTTTCCTTAGTTTTCCCGGCAGATCCACATGCTATTTTTCCTTATAGTTCCCTGAATGTAGTTATTAAGTGGAGGAAAACTAAATAAATAATCCGGATGACAACGTGTAATTTCTTGCAACGAATTCTTGAGATACCAGTTATTTCCCTAGATTAATCTGAATGTTTCTTCTGCTAGATGGGAAACAGGACCTATCACCAGGGTTCCTTTCATTTCCCTGCTTTTTGCTTTTATAATGACCACGTTCCTATTTATTTTTTTTGCCTTGCTTGGAGTAGAAAACCTTCTTTCTGATAAATCTCTTCTTTTTCCCCTCCTGAGACTCTCCAGCAGTCTGTCAGGAGCCCAGGAAGGAATAGCTCATTTCTGTCAAGAGCTCCATAGTAAGCATTAAACGTCTTCTACAAAGCTGTCACACTTGTTTGAACAACAATTTACTCCCTTTCATGGCAGAGTGAGAAGAACTGCTTGGAACTGGGAGCTCAGAATGGGGAAAAAATCCTCATGACCCACTTGCACTGAGATGCTGGCACGATATGGTAGGGTATTGTGATAATGAGACTGCATTATGGGGTGGTTGAAGGGAAATGAGATGCCTTTGTAACCACCTGAGCAGCACCATCACTCAAATCCAAATGGCTCCTACTGATCCTGAAATATAATGTGTCACTCACTCGCACAGAGTGGCACGGAAAAGAGCGAATGAGATGGGATGGCATCAGTCTTCCTCCCTTTCTATTTCTGCTGCACACTTAAACTACTACCTAACAGAGTCCACACTGTTAAGGAACCTCAAAGATACTTAAAAATGCCACAGATATCTAAATCAGACTGACAACTCTCTATTCAGAGGGTTTACTCATACATTGACCCAGTGGAAGATGGACCCCAGTGGGTGTTAGACTATCTTCATGCATCATTTCCAGCTTTTCCTCAGTCTTCTGTTCCAACAGCTTTACAAAGCTGACACCAAATATGCTGAAGAGGAGAGAGAGAGACGGTCATGGGATGGCATTTTCCTTCTGTTCTTTGTGACACTGTGTTTTTGTCACTATCACTAAAACCCAGCCTGGCTTCAGGCAGCGTTTAGCATCTTAACTACAAGATCATCCATCTTTTCTGTATTACTAATGGGCTGCACCTGCGTGTGGTACTAATAAGCAAAGTATTGCAGAGCTGTCGAGTTCTGCAGTGTTAGTGGTGAGGTTTTGGGGGCTGCAAGTAGGCTCATGGAGCTCTTTCTACCCCACTAATCTTCTTACCAAAGCAGATCTGATCTGACCTGCTGATGTGCCTGCAAGTCATTTCACCCCATAGCTGCATGATATAGCAGCCTTGCTTTACTTTAGTACTTTGTTAGGAGAAAGAGTGATGCTGATAAATAGAGAGGTAGGCTATGTCTCTTCCCTTTGTCGAAAGGTAAGGTTTGGTAGAGAGCAGCATCCTTCCCTGACTGGAGCAGATTCACCGGGATGATGTGGTGCTGAGTAGCGCACAGAGAGTTTGATGATCCAGCAAAAGCCTGGTTTCATAAACCCAAAGTCCTAACTCTCCTCTAGTGTTTCTGATATCATTCAGACTTCTGAGATTTGCTCTTCTGCATTTTAACATCTTGTTTTCTGCACAGCTGGGAAGGTAGGTATTAGCTTTCTCATGAGTATGACCATTGTGTCCATTCATTTATGGAGCAGATCATGGGAAATTACCTTAATCTTGCTAATAGCAATTATAATAAAAATAGAACTACAATAAAAATGAAGATAGTGCCAAATCACACAAGAGAGTCCTCACTGCACTGGGAATTGTTGCAAGGCAATGCGTTCCCTATCTGTTCCTGAGTGATGGATAGCACCAGCCCACCAGAGAGCAAGATTATCGCTGCTGCCCTTCCTATGTCCTCTATGATGGCAGGAAAGAGTAAGTGGGTGTTTGCTGCTGGAAGTATCTGCAGGCTCCAAAGTCTAGAAGCATTTTCAGTACTGGGAGCATGAGGCAGAGGATGTATCTCTTTCTCAAGTCTTCTCTCTTTATCTATGTTTCCCACCATCAGTATCTCAGATTCTGCAAATGCATCAGAAAAGAAAAATCAATGTAAACTAGACAAGAGACTTTCCAGGCTGTAAAGCAGAGATGGCATTAGGTGTCCATTAATCCCATGGCTGTAGTAAGTCCCTGAAGCAATGGAAATGGAAGGAGGCAGAAGGGAGGAGGAGGGGAATGCCAGGGGACAGAGAGCTAACAAACTCTCCCTTATGGCTGAGGTTGTTTTCCTTTCTTTCTATTTTTTTTCCCTTTCATTCCCAGTTTAAAGAGCTCATAAAATGAGCTGATGCAATATTCTCTCTTCTCTAGAATGCATGCACTGGTTTCTAATGTCAGCAGGTCCAAATAAGATCATTTGCATTAAACAAAAGCAAAGCTTGCAGCTATCCACTCTTAAAAACGAAAAATACCCTAGCTTTTAAAGTAATCAATGACCCCTCAGGATGATGCATATATAGAAAGACTAAACTAAAAAGTTCTGCTTCTAATCATGAAATCTCTGAATTAACTATGTCTTGTTTGAATCAGGGTTTAATGCATAGCGTTTGCTCCACGGAGGATGGAATCAGTGGCATCCAGCATGACATTTTCTTTGGAGAGGTTGTCTCTACCTCCAGTGTGCAGGATGC
The DNA here is from genome assembly GCF_034315485.1 of Pezoporus occidentalis. Taxonomy (NCBI): domain Eukaryota; kingdom Metazoa; phylum Chordata; class Aves; order Psittaciformes; family Psittacidae; genus Pezoporus; species Pezoporus occidentalis. The sequence continues at coordinate 674,392 of NW_026915987.1, forward strand.
AGCAGGGCACGACCCTGAACACCAGACATGAAGATCCTCTTTCCAAGGATCTAACCTACAACCATGTTTTCCCTTCAGCAGCAGCACAACTAATAAAGGTTTAGCGTGAGGTGTCCCTGCCCATGGCAAGGGGGGTGGAACTTGATGATCTTAAGGTCCTTTCCAACCCTAACTGTTCTATGATTCGAAGACACACTTTAATACATTTTAGTGCTTAATCTTTTCATTCCTTCAGTAGTGCAATGATAGGCATATCCAAGGTGGTAAGATAAATAAACAGATGCTATGATTTTAAAGTGAAATCAGAAATAGAGATGGTTCCTGCTATGAAGCCATTTCCAGGATGGAGTTTCTCCTCACAGTTCAATAGCCTTGATGTTCTCATAAACATCCCTGGGACCTCCACCAGCTCTGCTCTTGCTGACTCTAGTCATGATAAAATGGCGTGGTGCATGTGCATAGCAGAAATCACATCACTGCAGCAGAGTGCTGCCTCATGCATTTATTACACACGCTTCCCTAACATCGTTTTCGGGGCAGTGATACTGTCCTGTGGCGATTTAATATAACAGCAATAAAATCTCTGCCTTGAGGAAGGATATATTCATAGTGAGGTATTCTATGGTGACTTTGCCTTTCAGAAAGGGGTGCCTGGAGGCAGGCAGCTTCCCTTGCTTGTGTGTCCTTGAAAGAACAAAATGTGCAAAGCCTGGCTCTTAGCTGTGGCTGTAGAGCAAATGCAACTGGTCAAGCAGCTGCTAATGGCTTAGAAATGTGTTGTTTCTTTAAGTGTTCCACTGTTCAGAAGTGCCCTGAGAGAAAAAAACCCTCTGTGTTGTATGGTGAGTCCAGATGTATTTGGGTTTGCAGAAATGTATCACTATATCTCCACTAATGAAGGCCATTAGGAGATGGTCCTTAAAATTATCATAGCCCCTACTCCCTCTTGATGTACAGCATTCAGTATGGTGAAATTAGGGCAATAGATTAACCTGTGCCTTAAGTTTTATTTGGTTAAAGGTGATAGTCTCTGAGACTGCAGTATGCAGGAAGATGCACGGACTTCTTTACCTCCTTCTCAGTAAGGTAATGCGACACTTAGGGTTCGCTTGGGGATGCCTGGCCCTTTGAAATTTAGACCAGCTTGGCACTCCTACACCCATCTTCTTCCAATAAGAGAACATTTCTCATGCTTAATTCTATGAAATTCTGCAGGAATCTGCACTCATCTCCCTCTCCCTGCGAGAGGAAACCCATCAAGGCTGTGGGGTTTGGTACTTGTCCATTTTGATATGCTCCAGCCACATCTCAGTTTATAATTTCTAATAATTCCCAGTGTTAGTGAGGCTGAAAAAGCCATTGAGTGTTTTCAGGACTGAAATTGAGCCATCAATTATGAAAATGTTTCTTCTGCTCAGTTTCCCACTGAGCCATTATCTAATAAAAATCACCAGGAAAACACCTCTCTCACCAGAGGAGGAAACAGTTAACAAAGAAGAGCGACTACTGGGTGGGCTGCTCTGAGAACAGAAGCGCTGGACTGCGTAGAGACACCCACAGTTTTGCAGTGATCACTGGCCCCAACAGCATGCAAAGGAAATTGCAGACTCAAACAGCTTCAGTTGGCATCATTTTCTACGTGAACTCGTCCCCTTCTGTGGAAATACCAGGATTACTCTACAATACAAAAGCTCTTTGCAAGAAATGGTGCTTTTTTTTTTTTCCCCATGAATCTCCTCTATCATTTGCCCTCTGTTCAACGCACACTGGAGAGAAAAGCTTATTTGCATGTAAGCCTTGGTCATTAAGTTCCTCTTATTATAGGCCAAGTAACTATTGAGAAAAAGAAGAAGAGATGGGGGAAAAGGGGGACAGGAAAAGTGCAGCCACAGTAAATTACTGTATGAATTCAATCTCCAGCTGACTGGAAATGGGGCTGTTTGAAAACTCCCTTTGATTTTTGCAGTGTAAGGTGGGGAGGCTGCCATTCTTCTCTTTTATGTTTGCTGATCCTTTGTTGTTCCTTTATGATCTTTTTCACCTTACGATGTGTGATTTAGAGTCATTTCAGGAATACAGAGAACTGCAAAGTGGTCATGCTTGGGAGGGAACAGAAATAACCGAGGTTCAAGGTTGAAACCAAAGTATGTACATGAGCTTCCTTACTCTGTGTGTAAATACTGACCCCTAATCTGAGGAAGTACATGCAAACAGTCAGGTCTGGTTTATTGAACATTTTCCTGTTACAGTGGTATTGAAACAATAGGTTGTTGAGAGTCACAAATTCACTAGAGATGGATACAGAGTTTTGACCAAGCTAACACAGCCAGCCAGTGGCAAGACAGCGGAATAAATCCAGTCATCCCACTGCTTAGCTTTCTGGTTTAAGTTTTACATGAAGAAAAAGAATTGGGTTGAAAAAAGGTCGGTTTTTAGATGGCCACTTCTCCTCTAACTCACTGTAATAATACTCAAGGAGACAGTAATGGGGAAGAAGGGTAAAAAATGATTAGCAAAATAAACAGAGACAGGACAAACACAGGATGCAAGGACCACTGGTGCCAGTGGAGATAACTGTAATAAAATGAAGCTACTTCAAATAACAGTTAATGAAAATGAGCAAAATATGAATTCTAAGGCATACTTCTATCCCACAATGTTACCTTGGAAATGTGGTACCATAAAGTGAGTTTACTGACTTACTGTACCTTGTGTCTTGCCTGCCCCTCCCCTACCATTGCCCCTAGAACAGTACTCAGAAAGCAGCTGAGCTCACTGTGGGTCTGCAGGGATTGTGGCCAGATTCAGGACTCTCTGTTCTCCTTCCTTTCCCATAAAGAAGCTATATATCTACTGCCTAAAATCCCCTGGGAGATCTCAAGCTAACTGTGGGAGAAGGAATGCTTCAGATTGTCTCTTCAGGCATCTGGACAATTCAGTCTGTGATAAATAAGACTGACTTTGTGGGTGTTTGTCAGTAGGACTCTATTAAAATTGACTCCAGATGATACCTTAGCTCCTCTAACACAAGCCATTTACCCTTCTACCATGTGGAGAATAGTATCTAAATTCAGAGCTGCTGTGAAAGACAACTGATGGTATCGGCACTGCAGCCACTTACCCATAGCTCTGGATTTGGTCCAGGGCTCCAGTCTACAAAGCTGTCCCTCAGTAATGGCTCTTTATCCACCATAAATTCCTGCCTGAGCCCATTGCACACTCTCTGGGCAAGCTTTGCACTCTATAGAGGTATTTCTGCTCTCCTCCATCCCTAAGCTGCTGCCAGTCCAGGTCGCTGCTGACTGATGTCGGCTGCCTGTAATGCACTGTTCGGCGTTCACCAAGTCTTTAAATCTCTTTTCTTTCGCAGATAGAAAATGCCAGTTACCAGAGGCTCCCATGTGAATTCTGCTGATGACAGGAATCACTTACTGTTCATGGCTCTTTTGCCCGTACCTGATGTTTTATTGGAAAAGGCTCAGTTTATGTATGCACTAAGACACTGCTTCATTGGTATTCCTTTGGTGGATGCTCTTCTGCTCCCATCTTAATAATCATCTCTTCTTCTTATCTAAGAGGGCTTTATATAGGAAGAATGGGGGGCAGTGAGGGGTGAGGGACAGCGATATGGGAAACACAAGGTTATCAGAGTTCCTTTTTTGCAGAGATGTGCATGGACTTAGCAGGATAATGCTCATCAAGCAATTTATTCATCGGATGCTGTGATATTGCAGCCCTTATTTGTATCAGGCGGATAACTTGCAAACACCTTGTGTGACTGGCCAGTTTCATGCTTTGTGAGATTTCCTAAACAAAATATTTGTGGAAAAAGGATGTGATTTTAGGCCTTAGTAAAAATTTACATAAAATCCCCCAAACCTCTAAATGCACTGTGCTACCTTTTCTGCTTTAGGTTTGTTTTATTTGTGCTATCCAATACCCAGCAGCTTCTGACACAAGGGTCTGGTTTTGCCTGGTGTTCCCCAAACATAAAGTGAGACATCTTTCCTGTTTTAAAGGCCTTGAAGTTTTAGGTCTGAAGTTTCAAAGGACCAGACATCCACATCCCACAGAGTGCAGTTCCTGTACTCCTTAGCATGCTCTGAACCATCCCCCCTCCAAAAAAAAAGACAAAATGTAGGAGGCAAAAGAAAGATAAGGACTCGTTTCAGGTCAGGATAAACCCTGTAGGTAGCAAGACTCCTGAGTGGGAATCCATCCCCCTATTTCAAGTGCTTTGAAGGGGAATATCTTCCCTACTACGTCGTTTTGGTTCCTAAACTGAGTCTGTGACCTCCACCTTGCTCCCCTGCCATCTCTCAAGGTACTGCCTGATGCTCTCCCCCTTTCTTGGCTGTCCTCACCTCACCCCTGCCCTTGGCATGCCAGCTCACAGTGATCCACATGGGCTCATCCTAAATTATTTAAATGTGCAGCTATGTGGTGTAATCCTGCATTTGTGTCACTGTTGAATCTATCTCAATAGCTAATGCCAGCGAGCACTGCGGTGCCTTTCACACAATCCCATTCTAATGAACAGAATTTAAGTCGAAGAAGGTTGAATTAGAAGTCAAAACAATTACTTCTCTGGGCACTTCTGCTGCAGAGCGAAGAAGAAATCAGTACCGCAGACTAGAGATATCCAGCAAACCCCCCTTCTGTCCTGTGCACACCAGAGTGTTTTGTGCTAGTTATACTCCTGTTTGTTAACTGTTCATTTAACTGACTCAAAACTCCAAGAAAGGTTTGGGCTAATTCACCCTCCAGTAAGGAAAAAACAAACAAAAAACACATTAAGGGGAGCATCCAAGCTGCACACGTGAAGGCAGCAGACGAAGGGGCCTCTCCTGCGAGAGCCAGGGAGAAGAGAGGCAAATTCCAGCCTGCAACTCTCCGGTGGTGCCTTGTTGAATCCCCCCATGGGAAGTGCAGATGCAGGAGCCTGGGCTGCAGTCCTCAGCTGCAGAACTGTTGTCATGGAAGAGAAACCTGAAATATTCCCAGTTCAAAAGCAAACACACGCAGCGGATGTCATTTAAATGTAATCATACAGCCAGGACTCTCTATTCATACACCAGGCAGCAGCCGTAAGAGTCAGCAGTTTGTGAGCATGCTGAACCACATGGAGCAGGGCAAAATGTCTACAGCTTTGACTGCTCTTATGGTGCAATCAGGTGCTTCTCAGATATTAAAAGACTTCTGGGCTTTGCTGACTGCAGCTCACAGGCTAAACCAGACATAGAAGGATGGCAATGTGAAGGGCAGGTAGTAAGATGTATTCCCAATTCATCACCCAGCTCTGCAGAACACACCATGAATATTCATGCTCTTTTTATTCCTGATGGGTCTCACCTGCAGTTTTCATCTTAAGCTCTGCTATATGTAGATATCATGTTTCTTGGTGCTTCTTGTCATGCCTGGTGTGTTGTTTGGCTTACGTCTTATGAAGCTACGGCAGCAAGTTGTCCACCATACTCCTCCTCACACCTATTTTAATCTGAATCTTGTCCAGACAATAGCAGTCTGATTCTGCAATATTAATGACAAACAACTGCAGGACGGGTGGATGATTTGCATTGCATCTTTTCTCTGAAATGAAGTGGGATCACCTTTCCTGGGATACGAGCCTGTGCAGATTGCCTTTAGTAGCGATGGAGAAACGTGCACTGGCATGCTGTCAATCTCATAAACAAAGGTGTTGTCAAGAAGCTTTATTTAGAAGTATTGCAAATTAACCTTGACAGAAGAATTAATAAATAATAAGAGCTGAATGATTTATAAATAAATCAATTACACTATAAATTTTAAAACAGCATAGTCTCGACTATTGCAGGGTGAGCAATACGGGGAAACTTGTGGTGGGCTAAAACTCATCTGGAGGGTTTCTAATGTCCCCTCAGCCTGAAGGCCAGTCACAGACTGGAAGGGGTGTTAGAAATAAACCTGTGCCATGATCTCCTCAATGCTTTGAATATTGCTTCTCCAGTAAAGTTATTTCAAAGTTCCAAGAACTTAAGAGGACCAGCCAATATTGGAGCTTCTACAACTCAGCTCCAGTGTACCCATAAAACAGGGGGAAGAGGTAAAGAAGGCTAAAAGTGAAATCAAAGTGAAATTTGTCGTGCCTACATCTGACAGCTTTGAATTAATCTTTTTGGCTCCCTCTTTAGCTGATGGAGAGAAAGAGAAAGGTCCAGAGGCCAAGTCAACCCATGTGTCATAAAGGCTTTAGGGTGGATCTAAAGCTCTGTCAAACCTCATAAGGTTTCCCGGAACTGTCTTGTTAGTGTCTGCTCCCAGGCTTTAGTAGTCCAGCTTCTGAACTGCTGGAGACCTGGGCATGCAATAAAGGTGAGCCAAGCAAGCCCATCGCCCTTGGATCTTATTTCAAAGGCTGCTTGTCCTGGGGAAGTGGCCACTTCAGAGGCTGCATTTTCATGGAGAATTTCAGCACTTTGATTTTCACTCCAGAGAGAAAACTCCACAGACATTGACCTATTGACAGCATCAGCAGAAAAGGAGCCACCCCTCTCTGCCCAGATCTAAAACCTGTGAGCAGTATTCAACCACCAAAAGGCTAAACTTACCTGGGCAATTTATCAAATAGATATGAGTATTGCTGCCAGTTGGCTCATTTACTTTAATATCTGAAGATCTCAAAGACCCCAAAAAAGGCAGGGGAAAAAAAAAAGTCTCTTCAGACACTGGGATTGTGGACGACCTTATCAGAACGTCATAGTTAGGTGGAAATTGGTTTAAAAATTCAAATGACTGTTCACATAAAATGGCTTGCAGGATTCACCCAACTGTAATAGCAATTCTCTGCAAATGATTATGCAATTACCTCCAGGAGGTCAAAAAGTAATCACCACGTAACCTGCTCTCTTCTGCTGGTTGCCTCTAATAAATAATAGATGCAAGCTCTACTCTGGTTTAGAAGAGAGTTTGCCATTTCTTTACCCTGTAATTACATTAGATTATTTACCCAGCATGGTCAGCTGTGACCATGTAGGTCTGCTAACATGATATAAGAAGAATGGATGAGAATGATTTGTGTTACGAATATCCTCCTGGACCAAGGATCAGAGGGAGTTTTGGTTTCTCATGCACCTAGGACATACCTTTTTTACTGGTCATATATTCTCTTGTGGGTGCTGAGCACTCCCATATGTCGGGGCAAAGCCACACGTTACATGTATGGGGCTTCAGCCAAAGCCATGCTGTTCTGCTGGGTTTACAAGGGAATCACTGGAGGACATTTTGCTTCCCACACCGTAGTGTTGTCAGTACATCAGGCCTCAATAAAGAGATAACATTGTCTATAGCCTCAGGCTCATGAAGGCTGGAAGACCTGGGTCTCATGTGTTTTCCCACAGGCAAGTAAGCAGGCTATCATCATTTTAATCTTTTTGTTGTTATCATTGGCTGCATTTCACACGGAGGCAATTCCTTCCCAAGGACCTGGAATGATGGCTTTTGCTTTGTTTCTCTGACTTCCATCCTGGAAGATGCCAACCACAGAATACCTTGCCTTTTTCTGGCAGCCTGTGAAATCGCCCGCTTTGACCTTGCTGAAAGAAAAGACATTTATGACTGGGGAACACAGAGAGATGTGGGGGCACAATGCACTCAGAGCAGAACAAGATGCACAGTTTCTTCCTGGTAAAGTTGACAAGAAAAGTAGAACAAACTGGGTGATGTGTGGGAGAAAGGCCAGATTATCATCTCCGTTTTATGTATGGACGGTGCACAACTGAGCAGCTTGACTGTGGTCATGCAGCAAACCCGTGGCAGGGCAGCACAAGCAGAATCCATGTCTCCCCAGGGCTGGTCCAAAGTCTACGCCAAGAATACATTCTTCTCTCAAAGACTCTGCCTGTTAGGAAGCAGCTCAGACTGAGTCAGGGAAGTATTTGCTGCCCTATAGCATGTTCTCCTCTGTCAGAAGATAAGTATATCTTCCGCTTTCTGCTTACTACAGTTGCTGTTTAATAAATTAAGTGTCTAATTACATGGCATAGAAGTGATGCTGTTATACAGATGCAGTGACTGGAAACAAGACGGAGCAATAATGTTCCAACAAAACCAGTGGCCTCTGCTCCTGATTTCTATTTTCTGCTTTGTGAGCCCTGCCTTAGAGCATGTGCCACAAGCTGGGTTCAAATCAGGCTTTACTGTACCCTGTGATTGATGGATACGGTTCCAGCAAGGACTGGAATCTAAGCTGTCTCTCCTTTGCCTTTTCCCAGCTGCACTTCCACAGCCCTAAAGCATGGGTAAGGCTGATGGTGCAAAATGCACTTAGAGTTTCTCCTCTTTATCACCTAAAGGTAATGAGAAGTATTTATGGAGGGAATGTTTTCAGGGGTTTATGTTAAAAGAACACCACACATCACCACAGAGCTTTGAATACCAGCCTATGCGAACCTGTCCAGTGTCTTGCTTGAATCTCATGGGAGGTCACCTCTAAGACACCCATGCCCTCGTTCACACAGGCATTTTAGGCAGTACTGCAGTGTTGTGGTCCATGGCCTCGGGGTGCTTAGGGGTGCCCAAGGAGTGAAGCAGAGCTGGTGGGTGTCATTTCAGGCAGATATGAGTGATTTCTGGTTGCTGGCAAATGCAGGTCAGGGTGGGTGGGTGTTACACCTTAATAGCAAGCTGTAAGAGAAAGAATGGCAGGTCCATTACCTTCCACTACGAGCAAGCACAATAAGCCATGGCTGTGGAATGTTGAGTTCTATATTGTCAATAAAGGGCAATCACACCAATGGGAGTTAATGACAGTTTTGCACATATTAGACCTTTGAGAGTAATTACAGAGTCCTTTAATGCCAGTGGGACCCAATGCACACACACATGTATCTCCTGTTGCCTGGATGAGCAAGAGCAGGCTGCACCGGGGCTCAGTGCATGATACAGAGGTAGCCTCACATCTGTATTCTCCAACCCTTGTCCAGCACCAGCATCTGTGAATCAGAGCTCAGGACCAACAAAGCTGTCATAAATGATGATTTCTTTTGGGGGAAGGCCAAGAGATTTGTACAATTCTTTGCTATGCATTGCTATGAGACTACTGCATGGTCCAGCTGCAGTCAGCCCAGTCCCAGTGCTGACATTTTGCAGGAAGCAAGGGTTTGACTCATGTTTTGCTGAGTGCTAGAGGCTGAAGAATGAGAGGAGAGGGAGAAGTGTGGGCATGGATCTCAAAGAGCAACACCAAGTCCTGAGCAGGAAATGAGAAGAGATGGAGGCAGAGAGACCCTCAATAATAGGCTCCAAAGCCTGGAATTAAGAAGGCTGGAGGTGGGCCATTCCCCCTCATTGCCTCTTATTTGAATCCACAGCTCCGCAGAACCTCCTTCAAAATGCCTGCTCTCAACAACAGCACCCTCCTTCCTTCCCTAGCAGAGATACATTGAACTAATTAACGTGCAGGGTTTGTGCAATCCCATTTTGGTGGCTTAGCACTGGATGTCCCTCAGCGGCGACGTGGCCTGAATGATAAAAAGGCCACGGAAGCAGAAAGCGATGACACCAATATCTCAAAAGCCAAAAGGTACCGAGTCAGGAGGCTGGGAATGATGATCTCTGGGGGCATCATCATTCCAGAGAGCAGAATCAGATGGCTGCAGGGAGGGGAGATGCTCTTAACAGGGGGGGAGAAGAAGAAGAAGAAATAAAACAGAGAGGAAGAGAGTACAGCATCCATACTGTGCAGAACTAAAGGGGTGCTGCATCTCCTGTTTGTTCTTGCAGTGCTTAAACAAAGGAGGCACCAGCTCTCATTTCAGTATTTATATTTCCCCGGAGCAGCACCAACTGTATTTCAATATAAATGTAATGCAGTTAATTGAAATCAGTAATTTCAGCAGTCATTAATAACAAATCTCTATCCTTGCAGCAGTTAATGATCAGCATAAAAAAGACCTTCTTTTAAAGTGCGACTGTGAGCTCGGGGTTCATTTTATAGTTGATTAGAGTGAGTTAAACTTTGCCCCTCTCTGTAAGTTGTCTATTTAAATACGAGAAGTTAGCAATATTTGAAGTTATCAAAATACCAAAGGTGTTCTGGAGCAAATCCAGCCCTCATGGCTGATCCCCTAAAGAGTGATGTGACCCTGAACAACAGAAAAGTCAGAATTAGCCAGCAGAAATTAGAATGGCCCGAACTGCTGTGAGCCTCAGTGTAAAACAGAGCTGAGCCTTAAGAAAATCAGCTGGATTCCTCCAGATCTGTGGGAAAATGGCAGAATCCAGCCCAGCCTGAGGCTCATCACTACAGCCTATGAGATGTTATTGCAGGTGACAGCTGGCTTTGCTCTGGATTGCAGGAATGCCCTGCATGTTTTAAACTGCCTATAGGATTGCATTAGCATTGTGAATTCCTTTAGAAAGCTGACTGTAAACCAAACAGACTCTGCTCCTCTGGATACTGCATAATCAGAGTTTGCACTGTGGTTGGGGCAGTAATTCAAGAAACAGACCAACTGTAATATGAAAATGGAAATCCAGATACAGGCTCTGAACTAAATTCTCTCTCTTAGAATAGAATGTCTGAGAGTGGCTTTTTCCTAGAGGGCAAAAACAAAACATCATCTTAAAAACCCTTGGGAGAAATGTCTGCTGTAAATACATGAAGCACTGGTATTGGGCTGTGGAGTGGGTTTATCACTTTCTGCTGCTGGAAGAGATTAAGGTCCTGATGTGATTTGGGGTTACCAGAGCTTATGTTGGTTTGTACCAGGTATGGGTTCAGGAATGATGCAGTCACAGTTGCTGCGCTCTCTCAGTGATGTATAGAGAGAGGTTGGTGAAACTCTGGATCTGTCTTCACTGATTGTGAGTCCTTTACCTAAAATGTTCATCCTTTCACTGGGTAGGAAACCCATCAGGAAGGGCAGATCTCATCCTTTGCCGCACCACACTGACATGATCTTCTCCATGTACACCATTACCAATAAAGCCATGCTCTTTTAATTAACATGAGAAATATGATTTGGAAAAGCGAACTGCAGAAAGTGTATGTGCAGTGATTACTTATAGAATGCACAAGAGAGAAGAGCCCAGGAATGATGAATGTAGAGAGACATGCATCCTAAGTGGATTATCTACTGGGGGAAACATTACTGCACACTTGAAAATGACACAGATGTAAAACCAATCTCAAAAGTCCATCCTTGATCATCTCAGTCGGTGCATGGACTGCCAGGCTTCTGGTAGGAAAGAGTATTTTCTGTCTCCCTGTATTTTGACATAGAGCCTTTTGTTTCCCAGCACAACCTGCAACTCTAAGTGTAACCCAGTGGTTAAATAAGCTCCGGTATAGGAACAGAGATTTTCCCTTCTAATTAAAGGAACTACCCTGTAAATCCTGTAGTAGTTATCACTGTGCCAGTGCTGAATACTGTGGATCCAACTGCTGCACACGCTTCACACAGGTGACAGCTATGCAGAGGCACTGTGGAAATGAAAACAAAAACGCTGTGTATATAATGCAATGATGGATTGTTTCCTAAATGCCACAGAACACTTCAGCATGCATCCTCACTGAAGGCTCCTGTTGGTGCTGCCTAGGATTTGTTTAAGTCTCTGAGTTACTGGAGTGCTTATATCCACTGCTAGCGCAGCCTTGGCAGCCAGAAAAGGAGCAAAGTAAAAGCATTTACCTAAATTTGAACTCCGTGGAATTGAGAGGAGTTAATGGTTTCAGGAAACCCAGGATCACACCTGTAGATGTGTAACTGCCTTTCACGTTCACGGCTTTTAAGCCCAAACAAACACATAGCAGATTCCTGTTGGTCACTGAAGCTGTTCACAGTTTTCTATATCACAGTAAGTCACTGAGGTGGGACTTCTGCACTTGCAGAATGGGAGCGTGGCCACTCTCCTGCCCTCTCAGGCCCACCAGGAAACCACCATGGCACCTGATGCACACCTGAACCCATGCGCAGAGGACAACAGAAGCACCTGGTAGTTTCTCCTCAGGTTTTTCTAACCACAGAGAAGACTCTTTGTGGAATTCCAGTGATTTTCACACATCTCCTTTAATTGGTTTGGTAGAAGCCTTTGGAACTACATGCTGCTTGCTTATATGTGTAGTTATTCTGGCTGATGACTGCTGAATCTCAATACTTATGACCAGGATATATTATGCTATCAGAGCAACTCTGCTAGGTAGCCAGCTGGAGAATGAGGGCTGGCTTGGGAGCTCTCCATCATCAGATAATAGCTTGAGCTCCATAAAATCTCTTTTTAGCATGAAGTTCCATTTCTGGAGCACAGCAAATCCATGGACAATTGCTTGTTCCATCATGGAAGTCAAAACATTTTATCCTTTTAAAATCAGATTTTATTTCCTTTGAGTCCCTGTACAGCATCCTGAGCCCATGTCATTTGTTTCCTTCATCATGACTCTCCCAGTAAGATAGAGAGTAGACGTGATAACATTTGAACAGAAAAACCCACTCTGCTCTTAGTGGGGATCATCAGCAGGGACACAGTTCCCCAAACACCACAGCTGGAAACCTCTGGCTGAGGCAGCAATGTCGGAAGTGCAGGAAGATGAGATGTCCTTCCCTTCCTCCTCTCCATCACCAGTTAAGATCAAGTCAATGTGCTCTGTAAAACAAACAGCATTCACAATAGAGGCAAACTGCCCATATATTCCTGTCATCAGCAGGGAATGAAGGTGTTTGCCAGGTAACTGGAAGTCTTTGTGCAACAAAGCAGGAGCTGAATGGTGGGAACCCAGAGCAGCGGCCTTCACCCTGCAGGAGTGGAGGGGAGAAAGAAGAAGGAGAAGATGCAGCTGATAACAAAGAAAAAACCCCAAACAACTAATGAGCTGCATGAACTGGCATAGAGCCAGCCCCCAGGAAATCATTAACATGGTCAGGTTAAGAAGAGCTCTATTAAACTGTCTATCAAAACACTTGCTCTCAAATGGATTTATTGGATGAGAAGGAGAAACTGGGGTCCAGAGTAAATACTACAATAATGGGCCTGGCCTCTCTGTGCCAACAATGCTTTCTTACTGGAAAAGCTCTGTGAGAATGAATGATTTGACGGAAACTGGGAGAAATGGAATTTAAAATCAGGCCTTGGGAAACACTGAGACTCGGATGTGCCAAAGTAACCCAGCAGCCAGGGAGGCAAGCCTGGATGAGGACAGAAGCGGATTGCTGCTCTAAAACCTCCTGAGCTCATGGTTTATGGCTAATACCTGCCCCGCTTTGGGGAAAGAGGAACTGCTCTGAATTAGTCCAGGTACTATAAGATGGGGTGAGCTGCTCCAGGGGCTGGGAACCCAAGGAGTTAGGCCAAGGGTGGAGCTGGGCACAAGGACTGGTCCAGGTTACAGGGGAACTTTTGAACAAGGACAATTTGTGAGCAATCCATTACAACAGGCATCAAAGGCTTTTTAAATGATAAGGTGGTGTTTGATGATCAAAACAAACCTCAGTGACTGGAGGCAACAGCCTTGTTCCTTTGGGGGTTGTCTTTAGAGGAACCCAAACCTGTCATGTTCTCCTGCCTGGGTTTGCAAATATGTAAGTCCAGCATACCTCAGTGTTCTCACTCCTTATTTATAGCAGCATATGGAACAGAAAACTCATGCACGTGGATCCAGCTGCCTCCCAGACTCCTGCTGTTTGCCTAGTCCCCTGGGTTCCTTCTGTGCTCAGAGTCAAAGGGCTGCAGCAGTCTTTGATGACTGGACTCGCAATATGCTGCTCCAAGAGCTGAAATTCAATTTCTTTTACACTTAACCTCAAAAGTTTTCATGAATAACATTCAGCAAATCCTACCTCAGGCAGGACCCGAGGGGCCAGCAAATATCAGTTGCCTAATAGGGGTAACGCTTTACTTGTATTTATTGATTTCTATATGTCTTTCTAATAAACTGAGGACCTGCAGGATGTTTCAAGACGGTTGCATGGATGGAACCATGGATGGAGGGCTGGGTTACTGAGCACATCTCATCATGCATGTGAATAAATATGGGCCAGGAGCACAGCTTCACTAATGAAGCAGCAGAAGAGAATCTCAGCTGTGGGAAGAGGTGGGCATAAGCCTGCAGGTGAGATCAATACACAGTGATGTTCAGATGGGGCTGATATTGGGAGCTGGACCCAGCGATGTGCCCTCTGGCTTCCCCCTGGTTATGTCCAAGTGCTCTGTGGAAAGAAGTAGTGGGAGAGAGCGGTAAGTCTCCTGCTGCCCTAATTGCTTTCTTTTCCTTATAGATACAGGCACAGCTCTCCTTACAGATGTGCAGACTTTAAGGTACATTTCAGCCTGCAGTGACAGAGGGGCAGCAGACACGGATCAGATCACTCAACAAAGCAGCAGAGCCTGAGGAAAGCCAGGGCTCAGACACCAGACAGGCAAAGCACTGTTACAAACAGCCAGACCCTTGCAGGCAGGAGAGTCTCATCTGCACAGCATGAGGGTCATGGTCTGTCCACAAGTTCTCACCATGTCTGAGTCCAACCCAGGACAGGGATTTCAGTTAATTAGGTTTGTCCTCTCATCAGGTGTAATGCCTTTCTAGTAAGCAGTGGGTACCACACAGGACATGGGAAACCACATTGCCTGCAGTGAAAGAAATAGAATCATAGAATAGTTAGGGTTGGAAAGGACCTTAAGATCATCAAGTTCCAACCCCCTGCCATGGGCAGGGACACCTAATAATAAGCGAGATCCTCACCAGTGCTTGGGCATGAGCACTGTTCCTCTGCCTGCTTACCCCCAGCACAGCAAGGCAAGGATACGTTGCCTGGGCTGCAGTGACTACTCCTTCTGCATCAAGCTGAGACCTGGCCAAGCTGCTGTGAGTCTTGATGTCAAGTTTTAATGCCTTATGTACCACATCATGTGGTGCTAAACCGGGAGGCAATCATAAACTTGGGGAAGTATTTCAGTGCCTCAAACATTAAGCATAAGAGCAAGTCCCAGGATACCCGAAGTTAATTCTACGCATGAGTGTTTTCTACAGGAAGGATGGATTTAAGGATGTGGTTAAATGTTTTCCTGAATCAGAGCCCTCGATGGTAGAGAATGAAGAGACATCATTGGAGATGCAGTTTATACCTAACACTTGGCACATTAGGCAGCACTCATGTGGTTAAAACACACTTTTTCATTAAAAATTATAATTGGGGGAAAAACAAATTAGAACCAAAATGAAATAGGCTTTTTATTTCCCCCGTTTTACCAAGAGATTATGTATTTCCCAAACACAATTTCTCTAATCCATACCTAATGCATTAGAGGCATTCTGCTATTTTGCTTTAGACAAACAGATTTCCCACCCAGTGTGGGATCACAGCCCCGTTCCAGAGAGAAAAACAAGTCATAATAACACAGAGGCCACTAAAGGAAAATGTTAAAATAATTAAAATATGAAAGAAGCTGCTGTCTTCCTGGGATTTCAATTTCAGAGGTGCCTGAGGGGAGGGGGTTGGATATCTCACACTGATACACTGTTTGATAAAGTGTGATAAAGACTTAGAAAAATTGGCAGATTAAACTGAAATAAAAGCTGCGGATGTTTGCATTTGGAAAGCTATTAAAAGCAGTGTGATTGAGCAGCAAGAAGCTTCTCTTTTATGCAAGAATGCACCGGAGTGGGATGTTTGCTGCACCGATGTCAAGGAGATCAAAGGAGATGTTTTTGTTAGTGGCACTAACTGTTCTTTTTGGCTGCTGGTTTAGATGTGCAGTTTAAAGCCTCCAGGATCCTGCCGTGCGGTGATGCAGCCGCACATGGGACCAAAGCTCCAGGAGAGCTGTATGGTCATGTCCTAATGTGATGCCTCCTTTCAGAAGAGGCTCAAACCCGACTTGTGGCAGTTGTACATCAGAGATACCAGAGTGCACAGTACCGAGATGGCTCATCC
This sequence comes from Pezoporus occidentalis, assembly GCF_034315485.1. Lineage (NCBI taxonomy): Eukaryota > Metazoa > Chordata > Aves > Psittaciformes > Psittacidae > Pezoporus > Pezoporus occidentalis. The sequence goes on from NW_026915987.1 coordinate 690,297, forward strand.
AAGTATCTTAAAGGTTCTTTCCTTCCTGGTGGTTTTGAATTTATTCAATTGCCTTCAAAACAACATCCCTTTTTTAAGCTGGTTCAAACTCTTGTCGTCGGGATGCTGCCTAAAACTGGAAGAACAATTTGATAGATCATTCTTTACCTCTGATATTAGTTAACAAGCCATTTTCAAGATGGAGAAGGGCACATACCCAGATGAATGCCCTCATTTCCACGCAAAACTGCAGGTTGATTTAAGAGACTGGAGGGTTAAAGCAGGTAAAAATGAAAGATCTGGTAACTGAGCAGAAGTTGTGACTGCCTGATTGATCTCCCAGCTCAAATAACTGGTTACAAACTAAGTGGCTACTCACAGCCAAACAGCCCATGGACTAGCCAGAGTCTGAAATACTCTTGCAAAGAGCATGTTTGTCAAATAGCCACAAAGAGAGATGTTTGTAGAATTAGAAGCAGTGGTGATAAGGTCCATTCTCTGGAAGATGAGGGTGAAAAGCAGCATTAAAACTGAAGCTGACAGCAGAACCCACATGGGGACCTGATGCTGTGAGGGACCCATTCTGCATCCAACCTTCAAGCAGCAACACAAAGGCAGATTGCTGCTCCTACACCTGCATTGCCTCCAATGGCAGCCTCAGCAGCCAGCTACCCCTGGCAAGGCACATCCCAGCATGGGGACTGGGGCTGGGCTGGGTGATGAGCCTGCCTAGGACCAGGGCATGGAGAGGGGCCATAGTGCTCTGGGAGGATGTTGGGGTTAGGTCTTGGCTCCACAAACACACTTCCTTCTTCTCTTCCTGAATCCTGGAGTCATAAAACTATGATCTGTAGGTTATCTGTAACAAAAAATCAAAGCAAGCACTGATTCAGCAGAGCCATGGGTCACGCACACAAACAGATTTCAAGTTTACAGCAAGTCTTGCTATTTTTCTCCCTCTCACCGTTCCAGCTCAGACTATTCTTCCTTATTTTTTCCAGTTGCCTCCCTCTGGCAGCTTTATATTGGTGACCTGAGGGTGCAAATTAGATGTTTGAAAATACAGCAGTTAAATCAACAACTCTGAAGTGTAATAGAGGTCAGGATAGTTCGCTTCCAACTCAGTAGCTCAGATTCTGCTTTGGTTTGTGCTATCTGCATTTTGCAAGGTCCTTTGATTTTGGAAGAGGGTGAAAACGGGGCCCAATCCTCCCTCCATTCAAACCTGCACCTCAGGGAGTTTTTATTTTAGGGAGATTTATTTTTAGGCTTCTGAAAGGAGGGATTGATTCACTTGCTTCACTCGCAGTAATTTTCTGGGACATTCTCCCTGTTTGGCCTATGTCCTTTGCCCTGGAGCTCTTCTCCTAAATCTATCACAGCCGCTGGGCAAAGGAACACATTTCCCCCCTGATTTTTTGGTGTATCCTGCTGCTGATCACTCCGAGTGCCTGGTCCGATTACATCTTGTCTGCCTTTAATAGCCTCGTTAACGTTTGGATAGGCTGGTGTGTACTGCTGACAAAACACCTCCCATAGAGCTAAATAAACACCGGGCATCAGGAGAACCAAACCAAGAGCTCCAGAATGGGGCTTCAGGGGGAATATTTCATGGTAATATCTGAGCTTTGTAATTGAAGGAGCGATTCAGCTCCGCTCTCATACCCTGGAGACCCGATTCATTTGTCTTGATTAGCAAAAGTTTAACTATCACACGCCTTTAATTAGTGGCTTTCTCAGAAGGCTCATTGGTGTGAACAACCAGAGGCCAGACAGAGATGGAGGCTGGACTAGGGGGAGGCAGCTCTGCAGGCAAGCTTGGGCAACAGTCACTCAAGCCAGCAGTGGAGGGAATGAAGAGTCTTTAGGCTGGGTATTGCTTTGCAGCACTGATGGCAGAGGAATGGTGCTGTAAAACAGGCATCTGCTCTGTCCTGGGGAAGAGGGATGTGAGCACTATTAGAGGGACTCTGAAAGAGGTTACTCTTGCAACATGAGCATGCTAAGGCAGTGGTGCGAGCCAGCATCACATTGATTCAGGCGGTTGCAGTGTAAGAGATCAAAACCTTTGGTTTTGATTCCTTATATTTTTCATTGCACCTATTTAAAGCATAGGCTCCTTAAGGGGGGAGAATAGTTAAAGCTGATACCTCCAAGGTGCCTCAAGCCCCCACAAGCACATGAGACTCAACTAGCCCAAAGAAAAGAAAATCTGTGAGAGCATCGTTTGTTAAGTGATTCTAGCAGGTACTTTTGAAGAGGTGCACTTTGAAGAAGAGGAGGCTTGAGACAGGTATGATTTGCTCTCAATCTTTCTCAGTCACTTTGTACAGGAGATGGGTTGTGTACAAATAATGCTAAGCACTGGAGCTGCTCTACAGCACTGGTATTGACAGATGGCACTGAGGCAGAATCAGATGCCTCCATAAGCAGAAGCTGAGGTTCTTTGGAGAGAGCTGATGTGGTGTTTTGGGTGTGCAGGGCCGAGTTCTTTTGGAGGGCAGAGAAATAGGCTGAAGGGAGAATTTAGGGAAGGTCACCAGTGACTCTGAGCTGCTTTTGTGCTGCCCTTTTGTTTCAGAGAGGTTTCTGTTGGGAGATTATGGAACA